>NC_053392.1:348257589-348857589 GCF_905171765.1 Bufo bufo
TACTCTTCTATATGTAATCTTATAGACTCTGTAATAACCACATTTCTATTATAGTGTGTCATGGCAGTCACTTCATGTTCACCAAGTCATGTAATAGACCACAGTGTGATACATCAAAGTACTGCATTTAGAATGAATTAAGGGTCACTAACTTTTCAAAAACTTTTAGGCCTCTTACACACAAAGTTTCTTTTTCCGTTTTTTGGATTCTGTATAGGGACCGTATACGGATCCATTCATTTCAATGGATCCGCAAGGTACTCCGTTTGCTTACCGTTTCCATATTTCCGTTTTTCCGTTCCGTTCAAAGATAGGACATGTCCTATTATTATCCGCCTAACAGACAAGGATAGTACTGTTCTATCAGGGGCCAGCTGTTCCGTTCCGCAAAAAAACTGAAATGCACACGGACGTCATCCGTATTTTTTGTGGATCTGTTTTTTGCGGACCGCAAAATACTGAAAAAGCCATACGGTCATGTGCAAGAGGCCTTAATATGTCATAAATATCTTTTTTTTTTTTAAAGTTAGTGACCCTTTAATGATGTGATGATTTAAGATGATACTTTGTGTTAATTGTGATAATGAATCAGTTCTAGTAAATAAAATATTAAAATATTCATAATTTTACCCCTTTTTACACTGCCAATGTATACACACACACATATATGTATATACACACACTTGTATGAAGAGTTCATGTACTGTATATAAATATATATATATATATATATATATATATATATATATATAAAAAATGGCAGAACAGACACATAAATGAAAAAAGCAAATGGGTGCAAAGCCCAAAGGGAATAAGCAATTACCCAATATAAAAACAAAAAAAGGGCAGCACTCCATAATAAAAAAGAAAAAACTTGTATTCACCTAAGTGGTACAGCGATCTTTCAGCTTAACATTAGAGCCTTTCTCAAGCCTGCTGCCCTTTTTTTTATTTATATATATATATATATATATATATACACACACACACACTTGTACACTGTCTTCAGTTCACACACACATTATCTATTTATCTGCAGGTATCTATCTATCATCTTATATATAGATATAGATATACATATACACACTGGTATTCTGTCTTCATGTCCGCACACATAGATAGATGGATATACACACACGTACTCCATTTTCATGTCCTCATACCATATTATTACACCATATTATTGCCATTTAATGCAGTTTTTGGTTTTTGAAGGCAATGACGGGATAGAATCCTAAAGGGAGATGACTTTTAAATGTAAGATCCCTCTTCGCCTCTTTTGTTTTAATCTATTGCCAGTTTACATTAAAATGGCAGATGTAAAGGGTAGGTAGGACCCTTAAAGGGAACCTGTCACCGGGATTTTGTGCATAAAGCTGAAGACATGGGTTGCTAGATGGCTGCTAGCACATCCGCAATATCCAGTCCCCATAGCTCTGTGTGCTTTTATTGTGTAAAAAAAACAGATTTGATACATATGCAAATTACCCTGAGATGAGTCCTGTCCCTGACTCATCTCGCGTACAGGACTCATCTCAGGGACAGGACTCATCTCAGGGTAATTTGCATATGTATCTAATCTGTGTTTTTACACAATAAAAGCACACAGAGCTATGGGGACTGGATATTGCGGATGTGCTAGCGGCCATCTAGCAACCCATGTCCTCAGCTCTATACCCAAAATCCCGGTGACAGGTGATTAAGTCTTCTCTAATTTCCTTCTACTTATCCTTCCTCCACCAACACATAAGAAGGATTGTAACTGTCAATGCATCATAGTGTGTGGGGATATCCTCCTAGACAAGTACATTTAGGTTGATAACATGAGTTTGGGGCACATTGTCTTGATTTGTTGATAGGTGAAGAGAACTTATTGGGAGTGATTATCATAAGAGGCTGTGGCTGTTGGGAGAGTAGTTCTAGCATTGGTTACGTGTGGTCTCTAGTGTCAGACGGGTAGTAAAATGCTGGAGCTTCATTTTTGTGGTTAATATCTTTCATAATAGTCCATCAGCTGTGACTTTGAATGGACTAGCATTTCTCCGATGATTCACATAGGGGCAAGGACCACATGTAGTGCTAGAATGAACAAGTGAGCTGTCAATGGTATGTATTACCAAGATGTAATGAGAACATGCAGCCCATCAACTGGGTACTTAGTTGTCATCAATATAATGTATGTAATGGTATAGAGGAGCTGAATTTGTTATTTAACTCTTTCAACTATCATTAAGGCTGGGTTCAGACCTGAGCGTTTTACAGCGCTTTCCTACGCGCTGTCAAACGCTCAACAGGCAAAAACCAATGTTTCCCTATGGGCATAGTCCTCACCTGAGCGTTTTACAGCGAACGCGCTGTAAAACGCCCTACCCCTCAAGAAGTACAGGAGCTTCTTTGGGGCGTATTTTCGCACGTTCCCGCCCATAGACTTTAGCGGGAACGCGCCTAAATGGGCGTTTGCTTGTTTCCGCCCATTAAAAACGCCTGAAAAAAGCGCATATCGAATACGCTCAGGTCTGAACCCAGCCTAAAAGTAATGCAGTGTGTTAAGGCTATGTTCACATTGCTTCAATTACCTTTAGTTGTTCTGCTCCATCCAACAAAAATGAACAGATCTAGCACATAACTGAAACCTACTGCACCCAACAGAACCCCATTGAGTATAGTGGGTTCTGTTGGGTTTCAATCACAGAGTTTGTCATTTTACTGGACAAAATAGCGCAATATACTCCATTGTTCTGTCTGGCTTTTTTTTTACAGAATCCACAGTGGAGACTCCTAACAGAGATATTGTAAAATTATGCAAAATGACAAACTCAGCCCCTCTAAGGGCACAGCCACACCGTTAAGGGCTCGTTCACACGACCTTTGGTGTCCCGTTGCTGTATTGCGGACCACATTTGCAGATCCGCAATACACAGGCACCGTTCCATTGTCATTCCGCATCACGGATGTGGACCCATTTATTTCAATGGGTCCGCAAATCCGGAGATGCAGAACGGTGCGGAACGGAAGCACGGAACGGAACACTACGGAAGCACTATGGAGTGCTTTCTGGGGTTACGTTCCGTGCCTCCGCACCGCAAAAAAATAGAACATGCTCTATCTTTTTGCGGAACGGAGGGATCGCAGACCCATTCTAGTGAATGGGTCTGTGATCCCCATGCGCCTGCCCCACGGAAGGTGCCCGTGCACTACAGATCGCAATTTTCACGGGACACCAACGATCGAGTGAACGAGCCCTAAGTTTCCTGATGCAGTTTTGAAAGCCAAAATCAGGAGTGGCTCATAAATGGAGAGAAAGTATAAAGGACAGATAGAACTCCTGTTTTTTAAGGTCACTCCCGATTTTGGTTTCCATGTGGCCGCACCCTTACAAGCTTAGGGCTCGTTTACACAAACGTTTTTTGCGTTCCGTATGCGGCCCATTTTTTGAGTTACGTATATGGTCCGTATACGGAGCCATTCATTTCAATGGTTCCACAAAAAAATAATTGAATGTACTCCGTATGTATTCCGTTTCCGTATTCCTGTTTTTCCCTTCCGTTCAAAGATCATGTCCTATTATTGCCCGTAAATCACGTTCCGTGGCTCCTTTCAAGTCAATGGGTCCGCGAAAAAAAACGGAACACATACGGAATGTACTCCGTATGTCTTCCGTATCCGTTCCGTTTTTGCGGAACCATCTATTGAAAATTTTATGCCCAGCCCAATTTTTTTCTATGTAATTACTGTATACTGTATATGCCATACGGAAAAACGAAAACGGAAAAACGGAACCGGAAACACTACTGAAACAAAAAACGGATCCGTTAAAAACACTGAAAAAGCCATACGGTCGTGGGAACGAGCCCTTAATCATGTTACGTCCACGTCCAGGCATGATTCTGCTACAATTGACTTGCTGACATTGAAGCAGCTGATACACCATACTGTAAAAGAAAAGCGAGGCTGTGGCTCCTTTTATGAGTTAATGTCAGCTACAAGGACATTGTAGAATAACTGGAACAGATCGGAAAATGTCACTTTAGTAAAGTATTACTTTCACAATCTTTTGTTATACACTTCAAACAAAAATGGACAATTCTATTGTGGCCATTTTTGTGTGTTTTACTTGTAAACAATTTTCTCAGTTCTCAGCATGATGAACCTTGCAGCAAATGTGCCCTAAAATAATAAAGGCTTTGCCAGATCCGATTAGTCCTGGAAATCAGATTTCACACACTGGGCAACAGTACTATAAATCTGTGCACATCATGTACCTATTTGCACTTTTCTTTTCTAAATCCACTAGAATCCAGACTATAGTATATATTGTAGCATTGACAAGGGCTGGAAGTGAATGGGAGTTACATGCTATGTACAGTATATGGCCGTGGTATCAGGTCTGTGCCATACACCTTCAGGTTACTCTCTTAGGCCTCCTGCACACGACCGTTTTTTTCCCCCGTTTACTGGCCCTTTCGACACGCAAAAAATGCCATTCAGCAAGTTTCTGGCCACAGACATGATCCGCTACAGCCAGTGAGCAGTGATTTCGTGTGTGTCCAGGGGGACTGGGAAGCAGAAAGCAGCATGGGACTTCACTGACATGAATATGTTTTCTTACATTATTTACACCATTGTGAACTGGTTTAAAAATCTTTTTTATTGACAGAACCAGCATCCAGTCTAGGCAGTTTGGACTCAAGGCTGGAATATTTTTATACAATGTAACTATTGTAAATATTGCTACTTTTTCTGTCCGGCGCTTTCAGCGGACATATACCAGCTGTGTCTGCCATAGCACAACCTATATATGTGAGGTCAGTCTAAGGGCTTGTTCACACGACCGTATGGCTTTTTCAGTGTTTTGCGGGCCGTTTTTAACAGATCCGTTTTTCCATTTTTTGTTTCAGTAGTGTTTCCGGTTCCATTCCGTTTTTCCGTATGGCATATACAGTATACAGTAATTATATAGAAAAAATTGGGCTGGGCATAACATTTTCTATAGATGGTTCCGCAAAAACCAAACGGAACGGATATGGAAGACATACGGAGTACA
This sequence comes from Bufo bufo, assembly GCF_905171765.1. Taxonomy (NCBI): domain Eukaryota; kingdom Metazoa; phylum Chordata; class Amphibia; order Anura; family Bufonidae; genus Bufo; species Bufo bufo. The sequence goes on from NC_053392.1 coordinate 348,262,634, forward strand.
TTCCGTATGTGCTCCCGTTTTTTTGCAGACCCATTGACTTGAATGGAGCCACGGAACGTGATTTGCAGGCAATAATAGGACATGTTCTATCTTTGAACAGAACGGAAAAATGGAAATACGGAAACGGAATGCATACGGAGTACATTCCTTTTTTTTGTGGAACTATTGAAATAAATGGTTCCGTATACGGAACCAAAAAAACAGCCCTTATACGGAATGCAAAAAACGTTTGTGTGAACGAGCCCTAAGAGGCAGGAGAAAGGTTTGCGCTTATGAAGAAGATTGCCTAGACTGTACATTTGTTGAAAACTCTCAGTTCTGCAGGTTTTCAGCTTCTAGAATGCTTTCATTAAGGCCTCATGCACACGACCGTTGTGTGCATCCGCGGCCGTTGTTCCATTTTCCGTTTTTTTCCGCGGAAAAATCGGAAAATGCACCGTTTGGCATCCGCGTCCGTGATCCGTGTTTCCAGTCCGTGAAAAAAATATGACCTGTCCTATTTTTTTCACGGACAACGGTTCACAAACCCATTCAAGTCAATGGGTCCGTGAAAAATCACGGATGCACACAAGATTGTCATCCGCATCCGTGTCCGTGATCCGTGTCCGTTTTTTCCTATCCTTTCAAAGGCAAACTTGACTTAAATTTTTTTTTTCATTTTTCATGTCCATGGATCCTCCAAAAATCAAGAATGATCCACGGAAGAAAAAACGGACACGGATCAACGGAAACCGTTTTTGCGGACCGCAAAAAAAACCGTCCGTGTGCATGAGGCCTTACTGACAGCAAGCAGAGTTTGACAATGCTCAAGGAAAAGCTGAAAAATACCATTAAAGGGTTTTCCCACAATTCACATTCATAATGTATCCTCAGGATAGGTCCCCACCTCTAGGACAACTAAAGATCACTAGAGAAGGGGTCCCGAGCCCCCATCCTTCTCACTGCATGACTGCAGTGATTAGGTGTTTGAATGGAGTAATCATGTGTGGTGCCGCTCCATTCAAAGAGTATGGGGCTGACCAGAGGCATGCACAGATATCATAGGGCCTGATACTAAAACTTGGAATGGCCCCCCCCCCCCCCCCCCATTGAGATTTAAAGGGGTTGTCTCATCTCAGACAATGGAGCCATATCACTAGGCTATGCCCCCATTGCCTTATAGGCACCGCTGGGACCCGCACGTATCTCCTAAATGGAGCCCCGCAAAGTGTTGGCTAGAGAACTCTGGTCCGGCCACCACCAAGCACTGTCCCCAAAGAAGTGAATGGGAGCGCACCGCGCATGACCGGCCACCGCTTTCATGCACTTCTATGGGGCCAACGGAAATAGCCAAGCCAGCACTCGGCTATTTCCTGCGCCCCCAAAGATAATGAATTTAGGCTGTGCGCCCTCCACCACTTTCAGGGCTCCGTTCTCGATATAGGTGCAGGTCCCAGCGGTGAGACCTACACCTTTTTAAGGCAATGGGGGCATATCCTAGCAATATGCCCCCATTGTCTGATATGAGACAACCCCTTTAAAACAAATTTACTAATTTTTTTTATTATTTGTGGAGGAATGTTTTAATAAAAGAGTCACGCTTTCACCCACTTTCCCAAAGTGAAACAGGTACTTTAGAAATATGGCGCTCATTCTGAACACTAGATTTCTCAATGTATTTACCAGACAACCAACCTAAATACATTGATAAATTTCCCCATACAACTCTAGATCTCTTGCTTTCCTTCACATAGTACATGATAAAACTGGCTCCCTGCCTCCACCACTAGGAGAGTTCAGTGCACAGGAATTTATACAGCTGCCACTGAACTCAATGGAAGCTGTAAAATGGTTATGTACTGAGCTACCCATTGTGGTCGCTGCAGGTAATAACTGTGATTTATATTGGGAATAGAAGGAGGAGTTCAGTGTTGGCCCCCCTCCTTACCACAGCATTGACCTGGTCTCCCTCTGGTAAGTGCAACACTGGAGGGTACTACCTGTTTCCCTTAGCCCCTTTTTATTTATTTATATCTTTGAAACATATATAATACAGCATTAAGGGGTCATCCCACAAAAAGTGTTCCTATGCAATGAATAGGACATTGCAAATGCATAATATATGTAATAAAATATTGTTAGTTTTTTATGTACATTACATTTTTCTCTTTGGCAGCACCCCCTGCTGTTTCTCCTTCTTGTCCATCTTCTGCTGCATTCAGTGGTGGACACACATGCTCAGTAGCTTCCCTGCTCTCTTCCTTCTCTCAGTGTGGGCACATTGATCTTACAGAGAAACAAGTGAAGCAGCCCAGACACCTTTCATGTATTCGTCCCTGCTTCTAAATTCATAGAAGAATGTAGATCTCTCTCTATCTCTAAGATAGTGGAGAAGGAAATTGTTGGGGGTGTTACATACCACATGCATCTCTGGAGCTATGTGTGAGGGACTATTTTCTATGTCGGAGAGAAAGGTTTTAACAAGAACTAATTGCAATGCATCCTGGGAGATGGCTTGATGAGCTGCTGCCCACTCAGATATGCGATATAATATATAAAATATTTAAAATTTATGGGATAACTCCTTTATAGGTAAGGATGTGTTAGTTTTATTGTAAGTATCTCTAATTTGGAGACAAATACAATACAGCCTGGGAACACATAGTGGTCCTGATATGGGTGAAAACTGCCCTGGCACTTGGTTTACTGCAAATTTCTTATAGCCACACATTGCATTTAATATGTAAAATGTCAAAAAAAAAATGGTGTTTTACCTAGTACCTAGTAAATCACCGACCCTGTGCTGCAATATGATATGGTAGATACTGTTGTATGATGTCACCAGCCTCTGCTCACTCATTCCATGGAGGAGACTTTGCTGATGTCTAATATTAGATATTAGCACAGTGTTTGGAAGCAGTTTTAGGCAACAGCTTAGATGTGAAGTTGTGACATTCAATGAGCCCCTGACATTTTATTGAAAGTGTTTCAAGGGTCACCTTAATTTATAGTTGTTTTTGCTACCTGGCCCCCTTCACTGGTCTTCCGGTCCTTGTGTGTAAGATTCTGGATGGACAGGGTCATGTGTGCTACTGCAACCAATGACTGGACTCAGAAATGACATGACCCAAGCATGATATAAACCCAGCGGTGTGTGTGACCTTGTCCATCCTGACGTTTACAGGCCAGTAAAGGGAGCCCAACCAAAGTGCTGGGTAGTGATGGACGAACATTGGCCGGGACGGTTCGCGAACGCGACGTTCAAATGTTCACGAACCGTGTGTTCGCAGTGGGCCCCATAGACTTGAATGGCAGGCGAACCTGAAAAACCTTCAGTTCATATTTGCAGCCACCAAATAATTACTAGAAGTGCACAAATAGTCCCAGAACATGGACAGTGACATACCAGATGTATTATTCGAATTTGCGATCTCCATTCATTATTTTTTTTTCAATGCAAAATATTGGCAATGTAATTCTCACGTATGCGCATGCGCAAAATAGCCGCGGCCTACTACAGCAACTGGTTTCCACCAGACTGAAGTTGGATGTGATCAGAAAAGATGGTTGGCAACAATTTTCGCCACGTTGAGGAAGAACTTCTGGTCACTGTAAGTGATTTGACATTAAAGCAGTGTATTTGATTACATTTCACATGCATGTTAGAACAATCGCTGTATATGCCGATCGAGTGTTTAAAAAAAAGCGCCATTGCGAAAATCCCTAATGATGCGATTATTTTTTTCGCGGTACACACAACCACTTTACCAACTGTCAAATTGAACGGGGTTAGCCACTGATCGACCTGTGACTGTAGAGCTAAAAGCAGTGCAGGACCGGTGTGGTTTTTGGCTTCCAGGCACAACAGACGCAGCACAGCATGGCAACGTCTCACCTGGCACGTCAAATAAGTTCTGGGGTGCTTGGGGGGCGCAGCGGAAGAGGCAATAGCAGCAGAAAAGGAGGAGTCAGCCGAGGAGGAGAGGGAGGATGGAGTAGGAGGAGGAGAAGAAGAGGCAGGTCTGCATGCAATCCGTGGCGGTAACACCAAGTCCACACGGGTGTCACGGGTTGAATGCTTGATGTCCGTCAGAAGGTTCACCCAGTGGGCAGTAAAAGTTATGTACCTTCCCTGCCCGTGTTTGCTAGACCACGTGTCTGTGGTCAGATGTATCTTGGCACCGACACTGTGTGCCAGAGATACATTCACTTGCCGCTGAATGTGGCCATATAGCTTTGGGATGCCCTTCTGGGAGAAATATTTCCTTCTGGGGACTTTCCATTGCGGTGTGCCAATGGCCCCAAATTTTCTAAAGGCCTCCGAGTCCACCAGTTTATATGGCAGTAGTTGGCGGGCTAGCAAGTTTTTCTGACAAGCCAGCAGTCAGCCGTTGGGCAAGAGGGTTATCCGGCATCATCATCTTTTTTTGCTCGAACATTTGGGGCAAGGAAGCCTGCCTTTTGCCAGATGAACGCGACGACGGCACAGTGAAAGGTGGAGTGGAGGACAACTGGGAGGAGAGACTAGAAGGAGAAGAGGCAGGACAGGGAGCGCTGGGAGTGCGGCTTTGTGGGTTCTGATGGTGTTGCTCCCACTGGGCTCGGTGATGGGAGGCCAGGTGCCTTCTTGAGACGGTCGTCCCTAGGTGAGTGTTGGGCTTGCTGCGACTTATGCGTTTCAAGCACAGGCTGCAGATGGCAACATTATTGTCACCAGCGGACACGTTAAAAAAAGCCCACACTGCGTAGCCATGTGCCGGAGTCCTGGGAGCGCCAGATGCGACCGTGCATGGTGGATGGCTAGTTCCAGATACATTAGCAGTCTGCTTTTTGCCTCCTGTGCCCTGCGAGCTCTGCCTGCTTCTACTCCCTCTCTGCTGATCCGTCTCTTCCTCTGAACTCCCCTCCTCTTCCTGCACGTGACGTCCATCGACACGTAATCATCGTCACCTTCACCGCCACTGACATTAGAGATCTCGGAGTAGGCAGCAACAGCGGGGACCACCCTCCTTGGACTGATCTGGGTACTGTCGTCAGACTGCTGGGTGGCGGCCGTTGATGCCTCCTCTTCCTCATCCGATGCCAAGAATAACTGCGCATCGGTAAGGTCTTCTTGGAATGGATGGGAAAATAATTCCTGTGACTCTGACAGAGGGGATATGGTGGTGGTGGTGGTGTCTTTGGGGGTGCACACAGCAGAGAGTGAAGAGGGTGCAGATAGAGAGTGAAAAGGGTGCAGATAGAGAGGATGAGGAGGGTGCAGAATCGGGAGGTTGAGCGAGCCACTCAACCAAGTCTGGTGCATCCTTTGACGTAATCGCACGCACCTTCTGTGACTTCCCACTTTGGCTCCGGCCGGGTGCACCTGCCCAAACCTTACCACCCCTGCGGAATGGCCTGCCTCTTCCTCTGCCTGTCATTTTCAATATGACCCTGTGACAAAAGTCCCTATAGAAGAGCAGTATTTGTGGAAGAAGGTATATAACACCCCTGCCTCAATCAGTTTTTTTGGGGGGCAACTGGTATATCACACCAGTAGAAATTATTTGTTCCAATAGCGTTTGTCACTCTGTGTAGATGCGATAACGCAGCAAAACGGCAGACAAATGCTGCACTACCTAAATGCACTATATAGAACGTATATTATTGGTATATAACACCCCTGCTTCAATGAATTTTTTGGGGGGCAAACTGGTAAATCACACCAGTAGAATTTTTTTTTTCCAATGTCGTTTGTCACTCTGTGTAGCTGCAGTATCTCAGCAGAACCGCACACAACTGCTGCATAATACAATTGCACTTTAATATACTTTCTACAGGGAGTGCAGAATTATTAGGCAAGTTGTATTTTTGAGGATTCATTTTATTATTGAACAACAACCATGTTCTCAATGAACCCAAAAAACTCATTAATATCAAAGCTGAATATTTTTGGAAGTAGTTTTTAGTTTGTTTTTAGTTTTAGCTATTTTAGGGGGATATCTGTGTGTGCAGGTGACTATTACTGTGCATAATTATTAGGCAACTTAACAAAAAACAAATATATACCCATTTCAATTATTTATTTTTACCAGTGAAACCAATATAACATCTCTAAATTCTCAAATATACATTTCTGACATTCAAAAACAAAACAAAAACAAATCAGTGACCAATATAGCCACCTTTCTTTGCAAGGACACTCAAAAGCCTGCCATCCATGGATTCTGTCAGTGTTTTGATCTGTTCACCATTAACATTGCGTGCAGCAGCAACCACAGCCTCCCAGACACTGTTCAGAGAGGTGTACTGTTTTCCCTCCTTGTAAATCTCACATTTGATGATGGACCACAGGTTCTCAATGGGGTTCAGATCAGGTGAACAAGGAGGCCATGTCATTAGATTTTCTTCTTTTATACCCTTTCTTGCCAGCCACGCTCTGGAGTACTTGGACGCGTGTGATGGAGCATTGTCCTGCATGAAAATCATGTTTTTCTTGAAGGATGCAGACTTCTTCCTGTACCACTGCTTGAAGAAGGTGTCTTCCAGAAACTGGCAGTAGGACTGGGAGTTGAGCTTGACTCCATCCTCAACCCGAAAAGGCCCCACAAGCTCATCTTTGATGATACCAGCCCAAACCAGTACTCCACCTCCACCTTGCTGGCGTCTGAGTCGGACTGGAGCTCTCTGCCCTTTACCAATCCAGCCACGGGCCTATCCATCTGGCCCATCAAGACGCACTCTCATTTCATCAGTCCATAAAACCTTAGAAAAATCAGTCTTGAGATATTTCTTGGCCCAGTCTTGACGTTCCAGCTTGTGTGTCTTGTTCAGTGGTGGTCGTCTTTCAGCCTTTCTTACCTTGGCCATGTCTCTGAGTATTGCACACCTTGTGCTTTTGGGCACTCCTGTGATGTTGCAGCTCTGAAATATGGCCAAACTGGTGGCAAGTGGCATCTTGGCAGCTGCACGCTTGACTTTTCTCAGTTCATGGGCAGTTATTTTGCGCCTTGGTTTTTCCACACGCTTCTTGCGACCCTGTTGACTATTTTGAATGAAACGCTTGATTGTTCGATGATCACGCTTCAGAAGCTTTGCAATTTTAAGAGTGCTGCATCCCTCTGCAAGATATCTCACTATTTTTGACTTTTCTGAGCCTGTCAAGTCCTTCTTTTGACCCATTTTGCCAAAGGAAAGGAAGTTGCCTAATAATTATGCACACCTAATATAGGGTGTTGATGTCATTAGACCACACCCCTTCTCATTACAGAGATGCACATCACCTAATATGCTTAATTGGTAGTAGGCTTTCGAGCCTATACAGCTTGGAGTAAGACAACATGCATAAAGAGGATGATGTGGTCAAAATACTCATTTGCCTAATAATTCTGCACGCAGTGTATGTTAGAAAGTATATCACATCCCTCAGTATGTCACACCTATCGATAACACACCTATACCGGTCCTTAAAAGGACTTTTGTGGCCCTATTAGCTAGCGATTTGTGTCCCTAACAGCCTGTCCCTGCTCCACACAGCAACCTCTCCCTACACTGGCAAAAGACTGAATGTAAAATGGCGGCCAGTTTTTTTTTTTTTTAGAGGGTGGGGGTATGTCCATGTGCTGAAACGTCTCAATTGGCTGTCCTGTACCACCTGATGGATGTGTCATGGGTCAAAGTTCTTCACAATGTAAAAGAATATGGCGGGCGCGAATATCGCCATATGTTCGGCGAATCGCAAACTCATAAAGTTCACCGTGAAACGACCGCCGGGCGAACAGCAAGGCCATCTCTAGTGGTGGAAACCAAATGAGTGGAGTCTTTTCCACCGGTAGAGCAGCATGGGGTTGAAATTGAAAAAAAAAATACTGCTAATTAGAGCTGTAGACAGGCATTTCTTCACCCAGGACAAAGATTCAGTGTGGTGTTCCCCAGTGCGGTGTTTTAGAATTAGTAATTCAAAGTTGCACTACCCCAAAAAAATTGTTACAATTTATTTACACCATTTACATAGAACTACAGCTACAAGTTGGATTGTCAGTAATGCAAACACAATGGTGCTATATCACAAACATAAATTGTACCCCTATGCTGCATGCTATGCTCACATACATGCACAACATACATATTACATATAGTTACACACATTGCACATACTTACCTCTCTTCAGAGCTGTCACATGTCAGCAATATTGACCAACGCCTGCTTCTTGCCTGAACTGCTACCTGAACTCCTTCCCCCCACCCTTTTCTTTCAGTCCCGACAGAGCTGCTGCCGGATCAAGTTACAACAGCCAGTCACTAGAGATAGGAGAGGGAGGGGGAAGGCACTGATTCCAGAGACATTTTCCTACACTTCTATCATACATTGCAAAATTATTACATAGTGTGGTGCCTAAGCAACAGTGTCATACAATAGCAAAGAAAAAAAACAGCACTTGTCTTAAATTTGGGGATTTTTTATGATTTTTTAAAAAAATCTGTTGCAGAGAGTCAAGGGACAGGGGCAATTTTCTGGATTGTGTTATTTTTAATAATAGGCCTACATAGTATAGAACAGGGATCAGCAACCTGCGGCACTCCAGATGTTGTGAAACAACTCCCAGCATGCTCTATGGGAGTCCCAAGAACAGCCTAGCAAGTTTGCATGCTGGGAGTTGTAGTTTCACAACAGCTGGAGTGCCGGAGGTTGCTGATCACTGGTATAGAATATACTAAAGTTTGGATTGTGGTAAGGCTCTGTTCAGGCTCTGTTCACACTTTATTATATATCTCTGACAGAAGTCGGCAGTGTATGCCCCTGTATAGGCATACAATGGAACATGTTGTCCATAGGATCCCATTGTAAGAAAACATGGCATATGTATAAGAGAGCATGGCAATATATTCTTTCGTATACAGTGAAATAAAATTATACCAAAAATATCTTAATTGCTAGATACCATATATATTTAATAAGTGAACAGACCTAAAATTATAGTAGGAGAAATTAATATTCTAATACAGGCAGTTTATGATGCTGCATTGTTTTTCATGATGATATCTTAAAGGTAATAACTGAACTTGCAGTTTTACTTAAAACCACAAATACAAATTTCACAATTTTATTTTTTTGAGATGATAAAGTGATACTTTGTGTTATTCCACAGACCCATCTTTCCCAATGAGTCAACGAAGCTTTCCTCCATCCTTTTGGAACAGCAGCTACCAGCCATCTGCAGCTCCACCAACCCTGGGCAGCAGCCTAGCCAGTCCTCTAAGTGGTCCTCACACAGAAATCCCTTTTGGAGCAGACCCTTATTCCCCTGCTTCTCTTCATAGCCATCTACACCAGGGACCACCTGAACCTTGGCACCATGCACATCACCATCACCACCATCCATATTCTATTGGTGGAGCTATAAACAGTCAGGGTTCCAGTTATCCACGGGCTGCTATGCATGAGGTATACAGTGCACACTTTGATCCCCGCTACAGTTCTCTACTTGTCCCGGCATCAGTCAGACCTCACAGAATCACACCAGCAGGAACGGCGCCTGGTGCCACACAGTGCGACCTAAGCAAGGGAGAGCCATCTGGATCTGCATGGACAAGCCCTGGTCCATATCCAGGACCAGCAGGAGACATGGGACAAAGCCTTGGCCTCAATGTTGATGCAGGTAAGCAGAGCTGGAATTCATTCACCACCACTTAGGGATGTCACTTTTGGATCTATGATGTCATTATCTAAATTTAAGAGCATAAAAATAAATACCATACCCCAAATCCTGACCAGCAACTATTTTCCCAGGTGAAACTCTAGAAACATAAATGCTAGTCAGTCCTCATGCACACGGCCGTCGCCCGGCTGTGGCCGTATTGCGGCCTGCAAACAGCTGGTCCGTAATATGCGGGCACCTGCCGTGTGCTCCCTGCATCATGGATGTGGACCCATTCACTTGAATGGGTCTGCAATCCGGAGCTGCGGTGCAGAACGGAGGCACAGAACCCCACGGAAGCACTACGGAGTACTTCCGTGGTGTTTTTGTCCGTGCCTCCGCATTGCAAAAAAATAGAACATGTTCTATTTTTTTGCGGCGCGGACGGATCACGGACCCATTGAAGTTGAATGGGTCTCGATCAATCCCAGCCGCCGCACGGACGTTGCCCGTGCATTGGGGACTGCAAATTGCGGTCCCCAATGCATGGAATGGCTGCAAAACGGCCATGTGCATGAGGCCTTAATCAGTACTCACCACCAGTGCTTCTGCAGAAAAGTAGGTGACTAGGTTGTAGTTCTTAACTATTTTACTAACACCCAACTGGTGAGTATGCTGGATTTCCAGTGATCTAGCTCTGTCACCTGCTTGACAGCATTAGAAGGCTTAATCATTTCAATGGGCCACTCTGTTTTAGGGCCCATTCAGACGGCTGTAGTGCTTTGCGGATCTGCAAATTGCAGATTCGCAAAACAAGGACACCGGCCGTGTGCGTTCCGCTATTTTCGGACCGCACATGCACTCAACCATAATAGAAAATGCCTATTCCTGTCTACGATTGCGGACAAGAATAGGGCAAGCTCTATCTTTTCCCCGGAGCCGTGGAACAGAACCCACGGATGCGGACAGCACATGGTAAGCTGTCCATATCTTTTGCGGTCCCATTGAAATGAATGGGTCCGCAACCGTTCCGCATAATTGGGCAACGGAGGCGGACTCATTCATACGCCTGTTTGAATAAGTCCTTAAACACATCAATGGCTTTCATTACAGGATATACTAAGTGTATTTCGACATTACATATTGCCATAATATTTTACAAATAACTATGTATTTGTTTGATATGCCTTGTTAGAATTTAGAAGTTATGATGTTTTTCAAGCATTCCCCTCTATATTTTTTTAGGAAAATGCTTTTATAAAATAACTCACTTTAAAAAAAATGGCAGTAAAATGCATTTAAAAAAAAAACACGATAAATGATGCATCGAACAGCATAGAGCTGCATAAAGCTGGCCATGCATGGTGAGATTTCTCAGTAATAAGTTGAGCTCTGTAAATGAATGAAATAGACACAATTAATTATGGGTGCTGCTGCAGTATGTTTTTTTTTTTTTAACCTTTTTTGAGACACTATTGAATGCATGCATTTTTGAGGCTACCTTCACATATTTCAGTTATGCCCAGTTAGTTTTTTTTTGCCAGGACCTGGACACAACTGTGTACTGCATTATAGTGTACAGATCCAGCGCCAGATAGAAAAACATCCGGCATCACAACTAATACTCCAGATGTATGAGAATGATACCATAGAAAACTATGGAATCATTTCTGGCTCAGTTCCCTTCTGTTTTTAGGGGAACTGAGCCGAATAGCTGGACATATGTGGAGGGAGTTTTTGGGTATGGCATTTTTTGCCACAAACAGTTTTTTTTTCTAGTCTTTTTTTCCTATAGAGAAACTATAAAAAAAAAAAGAAAAAGAGGTCAATGGACAACATTTAACATCAATTCGTGGTAGTTTTTGCAGCAAAAAAAAACAACACAGCATTTAAAAAAGAAATCATCCTTAATTTTTGGTGATTCATTCATACACTGAAAGATATTTATTAGATCACCTTTGCACTCAATGGAGCAGTGATCAAGCCCACTAATAAATTACAAATGACCAGCTGTGAAATGATTTTCCAAAAACTTCCATAGATAAGTTTTATTTTGAACAATTGCATGCAGTAGTTTATCCTCATTTCATTGTTATCTCACACTTTGAAGCTTTATAAAATTTTGCCACTTATGGGCAGCTGAAGTCAGCCGTAGGCTTTAGGTAACCTGTTCTTCCGTCAATAAGTTATGGCTGGACTTTGAATGTGGAGTCAAAGACTTTAGTCTTTCACTGATAATATACTGTACTCCTGGGCTAGAAATAGTATTCACACATGTAAGGAAATGAAAAACTTTCACTGATTCACTTTGAATATTGTAAGGGCTTTTCTAACAATTTTCTAGATTCTTCATCAAACATGATAAGCTAAAGAAATAGATTTCCAACCCTTCATTTCAACTTATTAAATAATCCTGAAATAACAAATGACCAATTATTTTCCAATAAATGGTTACAAACCACAGTACTAATAAGTGTGCAGTAGTGCACTCACAACAATTATATTGAAAGCATGTAGAAGGGGCCTGGAGTATGTGGAAGAACCCCTCAAATAACTTCATGGAGATACATAATAATTGTCCTACAAATCATAGGCTTGGAGACAACAGCATGGTTGAAAACTCGAACCGTGTGGAGAATCAAAGAACAAAGGCTGCTAATTGACAGCCATCTTATCTATCTGGTGGTGGTTAGAGGACTTCTCACTTTCCGTTCTTCTGAATTGTTTTTCTGTGTTTGCACTGCCAATAGTTAACCATTCATTCCATCCATGCAATACATTCCTGCTCTGAACATTTATCTCAGTTGTGTTTGTTTGGAGTTTTCTTTCCTGGATTGTGAAAGATATTGTTTCAGGTTCTTTGAGTCAGGATATGGATAATTTATCAGGTCAGACTGTGTATGTTGTGATGTGCCTACAACTGAAAGGAATCCCTGTACAGACTGATATTGGCAGCCTGGTGTATAAAAAGCACAAATGGTGTCAACTAGTCTTCACCATAGTAAATGAATATACTAACAAATCCTAAAAAGGATTTTTTGACAAGCTATTAGAACATGATTCCTGCTCCTCAGTTAGTTAATATATGCTATGAATGTTGCATTCTCAGATTAGTTTTTGGCTGTTGCGTTATAATATTTTTCATAGCATTTAGCGACATCAAGAGAGGGAGCGTAAAAGTCAATTAAACTAATCCATAATAAGTCTATAAGGATATTTGATTGTGATGTTGACAGGAAAACAGTTGACGGAATTAAAAAATCAAGGTCAATGATAAAAACAAACTTTAAAAAAGAGAGATAGGATGATGAGGGGTCTGAACCAACAAATCCAGAGAAGAGGAGAGAGGAGAATACTTGAGGTTAATAAAACAAGACCTAGTCATGAGGAACATCTCAGATAAACTGCAAAGTTTTGATGGGACCTCAAACATTCACTGTTATCAAATTAAATCTATAAAATCAGATTTTATTGAATATCTTTTATTTCAGAAGTGCAGGAGTACACAAAGTTGAAAAGCAGGTATATTAGAATAGATAGATAGATAGATAGATAGATAGATATGAGATAGATATACGTGGGAAAGAGAGAGAAAATGCATATCTAAACAGAAAAAGGTTAGCTAAAAAGGTCTACGTAGATTGAGTACAAAGAGGGTTAAGAAAACATAGAAGAATAATAGTTATTTGATTTCAAATATTCATGAATACAGAGTATATGAATTTCTTTGTCACAGGCTCCACTTTGCAGTCTAAACTCTCATGACTTTTATCCAGGGTACAAAGTTGCTGCAATCACCGTGTACAGCAAAAGTCACTTAAAATTTTGAAGAGCTTTCATACACATGGAAAACTATTATTCTTTATCTCTAATCTTTTGCACTGAGAATCTTCCATTACAAGCTATTTCTATATCATTTAAGCACCTAAAGGGGTTCTATAGTTTTATATCTAGTTTGGTATACATATGTCTTACACTTTGATATTGTTTATATTGATTTGTGTAGTGCCTTCACATTTAATGTAGAATATAACACAAGTATATGTGCTCCTCTATTATAAGTTTATTTTTGAAAATATATAGACTAGACCTATAGAATCCCTTTGAAGTTACATCAATATACCTATTTCCTTAAGCAGTGGCCATCCATACTATTATTTTACCCTGTCCTTAAATATCTTGTACCTTTAATTCTTTCCACCCTTTTCACCCACCTCTCTTCCTCATTCTCCTTCTCTGCCTCCTCCATTCCCAGGTTTACAGCCTCAGGATAAAAGCAAGGATCTGTACTGGTTTTAAAACCTGTTGCCCCTGTAGATCCTCTCCACCTTGTAGAATTGGTGGCAATTCTGAGCTGACATGGAATTGCTTTGGTTTGGTGGTAACAGCTTGTGATCTTGGTTTTCAGCTCGACGTTACACCTTCTGTGGAGGACCTCTCCTGAGCTGATCTTCTCAAAGACTCTCAGTCAAATCACTTAATCCAAGGCCCAGAACCCATGTGTTCCAGCACTAAGACTGCAACCAGAGGATTGGAACAGGACTCCATACAACCGGCCATGCTGGAGACTTTCTTAATTCCTCCTTGCTCAAAGACTCATATTTTTATTTAAAATGTGATTGACAAAATAATTGGTGCCACCAAAAATATATAGAGAGATATAATTATATATTAATATAATTAACTTGCATTCTTATGGGGGAAAAAAAGACTATTTTTGTTGTTAATATTTTTTATGCCTTTGTGAAAATGTACTTTCAAAACCAAGCTGCCTGAAGAACAAAAGTCCCGTTTGTTTGTAATAATCTTTATGTGGTTACACAGACAAAGCACACACATCCCACATGCAGACTATGGACATAAATAAAAGGACTAGAGGTCGATGGACTCAAAGCCCATATGTGGACATTCAATCCAGTGTGTTGTGAATGGCAAGAATCTATCCAGGGCCACCTGCCCAAAGCTTATAGAAATGCAGCTGTTAGATGGACAACTGTTCAAACTCCAGAAATATGACAAGCAAGGTGGCACTTCTCAGGGTTTAGCCCAACAATTGCATTTGATTTTTTTTTTTTTTACAAGAGAATTTTATGATGAAAGAAAAATCGCTTTTCAAAACTGACAGCCTGTACATGGATGGAACAACTGCAGCAGAGTGAAAGGTGATACTCTGCAGAGACACATTTTAGTGTGGCCAATGCATCTCCGTGTGTGTATATGTTGCTGTCATCTTGTCACTTTAATTTGTTTGGGAAACTGTGAGAGATGTATTTAATTGTAGGGTTTCTGCATTAAAATATCTTCACGTTGAACTGCTGATCATTGACCTATAGGATTATTATTACATAGGGGAAAATGTAGAGCTAATAAATTGTTTATATCACCTATCAGGCATATTGCACAATGTACTTATATCACTGCAATTGTTTTATAGCAGTCACACGGATACAGAAGCAGCCACACATATTGAAGATGTTCAGTTGGGTATAGAAGCAGTGACACATATTTAAGAAGTTCAGTTTAGTATAGAAGCAGCCACACATTTAAGAAGTTCAGTTGGGTATAGAAGCAGCCACACATATTGAAGATGTTCAGATGGGTATAGAAGCAGTGACACATATTTAAGAAGTTCAGTTGGGTATAGAAGCAGTCACACATATTGAAGATGTTCAGTTGGGTATAGAAGCAGTGACACATATTTAAGAAGTTCAGTTTAGTATAAAAGCAGCCACACATTTAAGAAGTTCAGTTGGGTATAGAAGCAGCCACACATATTGAAGATGTTCAGATGGGTATAGAAGCAGTGACACATATTTAAGAAGTTCAGTTGGGTATAAAAGCAGTCACACATATTGAAGATGTTCAGATGGGTATAGAAGCAGTCACACATATTGAAGATGTTCAGATGGGTATAGAAGCAGTCACACATATTGAAGATGTTCAGTTGGGTATAGAAGCAGTCACTCATATTTAAGAAGTTCAGTTGGGTATAGAAGCAGTCAC
The DNA here is from genome assembly GCF_905171765.1 of Bufo bufo. Taxonomy (NCBI): domain Eukaryota; kingdom Metazoa; phylum Chordata; class Amphibia; order Anura; family Bufonidae; genus Bufo; species Bufo bufo. The sequence goes on from NC_053392.1 coordinate 348,278,233, forward strand.
ACATATTTAAGAAGTTCAGTTTAGTATAGAAGCAGTCACACATATTTAAGAAGTTCAGTTTAGTATAGAAGCAGTCACACATATTTAAGAAGTTCAGTTTAGTATAGAAGCAGTCACACATATTTAAGAAGTTCAGTTGGGTATAGAAGCAGTCACACATATTTAAGAAGTTCAGTTTAGTATAGAAGCAGTCACACATATTTAAGAAGTTCAGTTGGGTATAGAAGCAGTCACACATATTGAAGATGTTCAGATGGGTATAGAAGCAGTCACACATATTGAAGATGTTCAGATGGGTATAGAAGCAGTCACACATATTGAAGATGTTCAGTTGGGTATAGAAGCAGTCACACATATTTAAGAAGTTCAGTTGGGTATAGAAGCAGTGACACATATTTAAGAAGTTCAGTTTAGTATAGAAGCAGTCACACATATTTAAGAAGTTCAGTTGGGTATAGAAGCAGTCACACATATTTAAGAAGTTCAGTTTAGTATAGAAGCAGTCACACATATTTAAGAAGTTCAGTTTAGTATAGAAGCAGTCACACATATTTAGGAAGTTCAGTTGGGTATAGAAGCAGTCACACATATTTAAGAAGTTCAGTTTGGTATAGAAGCAGTCACACATATTTAAGAAGTTCAGTTGGGTATAGAAGCAGTGACACATATTTAAGAAGTTCAGTTTGGTATAGAAGCAGTCACACATATTTAAGAAGTTCAGTTTAGTATAGAAGCAGTCACACATATTTAAGAAGTTCAATTGGGTATAGAAGCAGTCACACATATTTAAGAAGTTCAGTTGGGTATAGAAGCAGTCACACATATTTAAGAAGTTCAGTTGGGTATAGAAGCAGTCACACATATTTAAGAAGTTCAGTTGGGTATAGAAGCAGTCACACATATTTAAGAAGTTCATTTGGGTTTAGAAGCAGTCACATATATTTAAGAAGTTCAGTTGGGTGCAAAAAATCCCATTGTTTTCATACATACAGTACAACCACATGTTCAGGTTTCCTGACGCAGTTTTGGACTGAATTCAAAACAGAGGAGAAGTCATATCTGTGCCTTTATGCTCCACTCCTGGTTTTGCCTTCCAAAACTACATCAGGAAACCTGACCGTGTGGCCGTACCGTTCATTTTACAGTACTGGCACCGTACTCAGTTGTCAAGATGGATAAATTGTGTTATTACACTCAAGTATCTGCCTGGGTGAGATTTCTACATCTAGAAATATTTCAAGGGAGTAACAACTTGATGATTTATTGCATTGATATCCAATATCTTGCCCGCTTTGCTGAGGCTCGCCTGGCAATACCAAAGGGCAGTATTTAATGATATACAAAGGAAGAATTGAATTAACATTCTGCTTAATTCATATATGTGACACCATGTGGATACTTCCCAGTATGTGTACTCCTCTGGTAAGACTGCCATGTTCTACAAAAGTATGTTATTTTATACTCCATGACACTACACATGATTCATATAAAAGAGTCAGATCTCAGTAACACATTTAGGAAATAATGTATTAAGTTTATTCGAGACATGGAACAAATGTACCAAAATGTCTGAAAAGTATAAATGGACATTTCCAACAGTGTTCTGTCATGTAAACTTTTGGAAATTCCTATATAAATATGGCATAACATGCACAGAAGCCCTTTAGAAAATGTTATCGTTAGCCTTGAACGTTCTGTCTGTTCACGTAATCACTAGCCTCTGTTTCGCGTTTTTCCGATGGCAAGAATAGCCTAGTCTGCAGCGATGTTCTTGCAATAGCGAAAAAAATCCCATTATTATTATTATTAAGCATTTATCAGGGCCTAATTTAAAATGGATCTGTCATCACTGAACAGCGGCAGCTTTGTGATTGGTAGATCTGCAGCATAGTACCGTACCTGCAATGTGAACTGATATGGATTCTTCCAAAGATTTGTTAGGAATTGTTCCACTGCAAATTACGTCCTGTGTGGACTTACCCTCAAGAGCTCATGCACACGAACATATTTCTGGTCCGCATCTGCATTTTTTGCGGGTCACGTGCAGACCGATTCACTTCAATGGTGCCACAAAAGATGTGGGCAGCACACCTGTGTGCTGTCCGCATCCATATGTCCATTCTGCGGCCCCGCAAAAAAAACAGAACATGTCCTATTCTTGTCTGCTTTACGGACAAGGATAGGACTGTTCTATAGAGGGCAGGATGTTCCATTCTGCAAAATGCTGAATGCACATGGCTGGTATCTGTGTTTTGCAGATCCGCAATTTGCCGCCCTCAAAAATGGCAACTGCTGTGTGCATAAGCCCTAAGGGTATATTTATACATAAATTTCTGCAGTTCCGTTCATCTGAATGGTGTCGTTTCGGCAGCAAGCACATGGATTTCTGCAAGTTCAATTCAGATGAATGGCATGCTCACAGAAAACAGGTGCAACAAATCATCCAGGTGTGAATTCAAACATACGTTTCCAATGTGGCAGCTTTGTTGGATACATTTCTGTTCTGTATTGTACATGTGAACAGAGTAGTTACTGCATCATATACATGGATTATCTGTATGTTAGATACATTGATTTTAAATGTTTAATCGACTTTGATTTAAGTTTTACAAGTTTAAAGGGGCTATCCGGCCCAATAAAAACGTTGAACCATGGTCTGCAAATGGTTAAAATAATTAAACAAGCTTATACTCATCTTGTTGATCCCCTGCAGCTACAGTTCCAACAGTGCTCAGATCCAATGACCTGCAAATGGTTATAAAAAGGAGTTTATAGGAGTTATGCTGTGCTCACAGTACCATGTCCCTGCTGCACTTCACTTCCTGTTCCAGTCTAGACAAAGCAGGAAATGGCTGGGAATACATTTCAGCCAATCAATGATAGAGGTGGGGCATCACTGCAATTAGTGATTGGCTGAAAGGTATTCCAAGCCATTTCCTGCTGTGTCGATATTGGAATAGGCAGTAGAGCACAACGAGGACATGGTACTGCCAGCACAGCAGCGACCGGTGATTGAAGAGGTGAGTATAAACTCTTTTTTTTTAACCATCTGTAGGTCATGGTACAGACTTTTTTTTAATGAGCAGGAATACACCATTAGCATTAAGGAGAATACAGTGACAATGGTTTTGAATATAACATTAGACTGGAAAGTCATAAACACATAACTACAGTACCAGATTCTCTCTGCAGATCGATGAGTCGGTAGGTGTAATCACATATGTTTTGAAGCTAAGCCGTTTTATCAGTGTCATATTTGCCAAAGTAAAATCGTTAGCTGTGCTAAATAGTCCACCCACCCAATTGGGTACAATTACAGTTTAATGTATTGGACATCATAAGATGATCCTGCTTGTGTGAGTTTATGAAATCTTTCATCAAGAGTACATAAGATCTCTCAACAAGACGTTCATAATATTAGCATTACTTGGGGATCTTATTACACAGCTGAAGACACTGGATGGGCAAAATGATTTAGTGTGTCATTTTTTATAAAAGGCTATAGACATTCCTCTTTCAACACCTGTATTTAAAAAAGTTGTCTGTGATTAGAAATAAGGGTTTACTTTTGTTAAAAACAGTGCCACTCTTCCTCACAGGCCAAGCCTGATATTGTAACTCAGTCCCATTCAGTGAGCATTTAAGATTTGCATTACAGGTCAATTTTCACTGTGGATTATTTTTTCACCTTGAGGGGGTGACATTTTTTAAAAAGTCTTCCACATTGTTGGTAATATAAAATGCTGAGGATTTGCTTATTTATTTTATGCACTTATATAGTGCTGCTCTTTACAGACATTACCATCAAGCTGTCCCCAATGGGGCTCACAATCTAAGTTCCCTATCAGTATGTCTTTGGAGTGTGGGAGGAAACCTGAGTACCCGGAGGAAGCCCATGCAGACACAGGGAGAACATACAAACTCCAAGCAGATGTTGCCCTTGGTCACATTCAAACCCAGGACCCCAGCACTGATGTCCACCAGTGCTAACCACCGAGCTACCGTGCTTCACATAAATCTGCAGCAATTACGCGTCGTGCAGTTGTACCCGTATTCAGGATAGATTACTGTAGAATTTCAGGGGCGTTGCTAGGATCTCAAAAGATCCGGGGCCCGAGCCCCAATGAATATGGCCCAGCTCTCTAAGCCCCTCTCCCCCGAATTTTGCTGTACTTGCTATACAGAAGCACATACCTCTCACCTCCAGGGCATCCCAGGTGACGTCTCCTCCGATGCAGATCTTCTCTGTCATCATCTTCTCCATTTAGTCTGGACATCTTTTAGTCGCCTCGTCTCTGCAGAGTGTGAAATACAGACATCTTAGCTTCCTCACTTTTCTATCATCTTCCCTCAACCTGAAGTCCCCACAGTGTTACCCTGCTGCTCGCTGTGCTCCCCAATACCTCCAAATACTATCCTGAAGAAATATTAGTGCCCCCATAGTAATAGTGCTCCTCACAGTCTCACCAATAGTAATTCCCTTCTCGAATGCCGTCATTAGTAATACTGCCCCCTGCAGTGCCCTCAACCGTGATAACGCTCCCCAAGAGTGCCCCCATTAGTAGAAGAGCCCTCCAGTATTAATAATACCCTCACCCCTCAGTAGTAATAATGCGGATCTATAAGACCCTCCTATAGAACTCTGTGATGTCACCACAGGTCCTTGATATCTTACAGTGCATTAGATTAATTTGTATTGCAGTCCTGAGGACAGCAATACAGTTGTATCTATCTGGCAGGCAGGACATTCGGGGCCTGGGACAAAACATCAGGGGCCCAGGCCCCGAATCTCTTAACCTAGCGACGCCCCTGCTGTAGATGTTTCCAGTTCACAGTCAAGAAAAATTCCAGTGCACTCAATAATTGTACATTTGCTCTCTTCAAGGAGACAGATGAAAAGGTGACCTCAAGTTAGATAAATGGCTGGTCGTGTATAGTATGTTCGTTGAATAGACAGGTGCAAGGTTAATTTTAATAGCATCCTCTCAAATTAGTAGCCAGCTCCAGCCATGTTCCTTCCACAAGAAGCAAAGTTAACTAGTTACAAATCCGTAACTCACATGGAATGAAAATAAATGCAGGTAAGTACAACCATACAAGCAGATTCTTCTATACCACACTGTGGGAGCCTGTGTCTGATTACTATTTTCTGAACGTAAGGGTAGGTTCACATGACAAAAACCACAGCAGAAAAAATCTGTAGAATATCAGCAGCAGAATCAGTAACTAAAAACAAGTGTCTTGAGTGAGGTTTTTCTGCTTCCCTATTGACTTCTACGGAAATCCACAATCAAATCTATGTCAAAGAAGTAACAAAAAGTGTTTTTCAAAATAGCTGCTTAAAACTGTATCATGTGTACAAGGTGTTCACATGGTAGAGGTTTTTTTTTTGCATTGAAGTCAACAACAAGCTGTTGATGGCATTAGAATGTGGACTAGAGAGTGGAAAAAAATCAGCAGCAGATTTTGCCCATGTGAACATAGTCTCATGTTAGCCAAAGAGTATTGTCTCTCTTCATGCAGTGAGAATAGAGGCTACATTCTAAAATGTCTCAAACACTGATAGGTGGAAATGTATCTATTTCTACTAGCATCAACCAAGTCACACTGCAGTTTGTACTGTGTTGAGATACATATGTCACTTCTTGTTCTTTTCTGAACATCCAAGAACACTTGAAGCACTTCACGGATCAATATTTTATAATCCTCAAAATGGAGGTTAAACAAGTTGTGTATGACTAGTTTTAGAAAAGACATACAGTCAGGTCCATAAATATTGGGACATCGACACAATTCTAACATTTTTGGCTCTATACACCACCACAATGGATTTGAAATGAAACTAACAAGATGTACTATAACTGCAGACTGTCAGCTTTAATTTGAGGGTATTTACATCCAAATCAGGTGAACGGTTTAGGAATTACAAAAGTTTGCATATGTGTCTCCCACTTGTTAAGGGACCAAAAGTAATGGGACAGAATAATAATCATAAATCAAACTTTCACTTTTTAATACTTGGTTGCAAAGCCTTTGCAGTCAATTACAGCCTGAAGTCTGGAACGCATAGACATCACCAGATGCTGGGTTTCATCCCTGGTGATGCTCTGCCAGGCCTCTACTGCAACTGTCTTCAGTTCCTGCTTGTTCTTGGGGCATTTTCCCTTCAGTTTTGTCTTCAGCAAGTGAAATGCATGCTCAATCGGAATCAGGTCAGGTGATTGACTTGGCCATTGCATAACATTCCACTTCTTTCCCTTAAAGAACTCTTTGGTTGCTTTTGCAGTATGCTTTGGGTCATTGTCCATCTGCACTGTGATGTGCCGTCCAAAGAGTTATGAAGCATTTGGCTGAATATGAGCAGATAATATTGCCTGAAACACTTCAGAATTCATCCTGCTGCTTTTGTCAGCAGTCACATCATCAATAAATACAAGAGAACCAGTTCCATTGGCAGTCATACATGCCCACGCCATGACACTACCACCACCATGCTTCACTGATGAGATGGTATGCTTAGGATCATGAGCAGTTTCTTTCCTTCTCCATGATCTTCTCTTCCCATCACTCTGGTACAAGTTGATCTTGGTCTCATCTGTCCATAGTATGTTGTTCCAGAACTGTGAAGGCTTTTTTAGATGTTGTTCAGCAAACTCTAATCTGGCCTTCCTGTTTTTGAGGCTCACCAATGATTTACATCTTGTGGTGAACCCTCTGTATTCACTCTGGTGAAGTCTTCTCTTGATTGTTGACTTTTACACACATACACCTACCTCCTGGAGAGTGTTCTTGATCTGGCCAACTGTTGTGAAGGGTGTTTTCTTCACCAGGGAAAGAATTCTTTGATTATCCACAACAGTTGTTTTCCGTGGTCTTCCGGGTCTTTTGGTGTTGCTGAGCTCACTGGTGCGTTCCTTTTTTTTTGAGAATGTTCCAAACAGTTGTTTTGGTCACGCCTAATGTTTTTGCTATCTCTCTGATGGGTTTGTTTTCGTTTTTCAGCCTAATGATGGCTTGCTTCACTGATAGTGACAGCTCTTTGGATCTCATCTTGAGAGTTGACAGAAACAGATTCCAAATGCAAATAGCACACTTGAAAGGAACTCTGGACCTTTTATCTGCTCATTGTAATTGGGATAATGAGGGAATAACACACCTGACCATGGAACAGCTGAGAAGCCAATTGTCCCATTACTTTTGGTCCCTTAACAAGGGGGAGGCACAAATGCAAACTGTTGTAATTCCTACATCGTTCACCTGATTTGGATGTAAATACCCTCAAATTAAAGCTGACAGTCTGAAGTTAAAGAACATATTGTTTGTTTCATTTAAAATCCATTGTGGTGGTGTATAGAGCCAAAAATGTTAGAATTGTGTCGATGTCCCAATATTTATGGACCTGACTGTAAATTAGTGGAGGAAACCTTTGCTCTTAGGAGGACATTTTACTCTCTATGTATATGTACAACTTTGATATCGCCATGTAAAGTAACTAAACTAAAGGTCAACAGATGATATTCCAGGGGGTCTAACACAAACACATTTGATCATTTTGGCTCCAGATAAAATTTACAGGATTTACTGACATCAATGTGCATCGACTACTTTAACACTTTCTCCAACTGGATATGCCCTATCCATATGAGGGTTCTTTTATGCCCCCCAAAATCTAGATCATTGAGCTGGTAAAAATGGTATCTAATGGTCTGAAGGACTCAGCATGTTTTTGCTCGTTGTGCACTGACATTTAAGACAAAATCTATATATATAAAGAATGACGTATGTATCTATGTTCCGCGATCACTTGAAAACCCAACCATCAATTACAACGAAACTTGGTATACACATTCCTTGCTACCTGGAAAGAAATCTTGTGGGGGTTACAGCTCTCTAGGACTTACTGTTCCTGAGATATTACCAAAATATGACCTGCATTAGCTAATACAAGCCTGCAAGTCTTTCTCTTCATATCCCAACTGCCATACACACAGTCACATGTCACTATCAGCCAATAGAAGCTTGCATGCCCTTAGTCTCCACATACACACAGGTTTACTCCAGGTTTCCATAACAACCCAGCCATTTTACTTCACTGCTATAGGTCAGCTTTAGGTAAGGGCTACACGACGACATGTGTTGCGCGACAATTAGGGTTGAGCGAACCCGAACTGTAAAGTTCGGGTTCGTACCGAACTTTACGGTGTTCGGCAAACGAACATTTCAGTAAAAGTTCGGGTTCAGTGTTCGGCTAATATTAATATACCATCGGATCGGAGTTTTCTCCAATCCGATGGTATATTTTAACTTGAAGCGTCCCCATCACCTTGGGAACGCCTCTATGTTAGAATATACCATCGGATTTGAGTTAGATCATGAAAATTCAGATACGACAGTATATTCTAACACAGAGGCGTTCCCATAGTGATGGGGACGCTTCAAGTTAGAATATACTGAGAACTGTGGACATAACGGCCCACTGCTGCCTGGCAGCACCTGATCTCTTACAGGGGGCTGTGATCCGCACAATTAACCCCTCAGGTTCCTGAGGGGTTAATTGTGCGGATCACAGCCCCCTGTAAGAGATCAGGTGCTGCCAGGCAGCAGGGGGCCAGACCCTCCTCCCTCCTCAGTATTAAAATCATTGGTGGCCAGTGCGGCCCCCCCTCCCTCCCCAGTATTAAAATCATTGGTGGCCAGTGCGGACCCCCCCCCTCCCTATTAAAATCATTGGTGGCTAATGCGGCCCCCCCACGCCCTATTAAAATCATTGGTGGCTAGTGCGGCCCACCCACCCCCTATTAAATTCATTGGTGTCCAGTGCGGCCTCCCCTCTCCCCCCTTCCTAATTAAAATCATTGGTTAACAACCCCCCCATCATTGGTGGCAGCGGAGCGGCAGTTCCGATCGGAGTCCCAGTTTAATCGCTGGGGCTCCGATCGGTTACCATGGCAGCCAGGACCCTACTGGTAAGTGAAAGGTCTGTGCGGTGCATTGCTTATAGCACAGAGCTGTCACTTACCAGTAGGAGGAGCGCCTTTGCCGGCCACAGACAGTGCATGTAAGTATAATGCTGCTAAAAGTGCTAAGTAACCATGGCAGCCAGGATTGCAGTACCATCCTGGCTGCCATGGTAACCGATCGGAGCCCCAACGATTAAACTGGGATTCTGATTGAAACTGCCGCTCCGCTGCCACCAATGATGGGGGGGAGGGGGGTTGTTAATCTGTGGCTACTGCCACCAATGATTTTAATCAGGGGTGGGGGGAGGGGAGGCCGCACTGGACACCAATGATTTTAATACTGGGGAGGGAGGTCTGGCCCCTGCTGCCTGTCAGCACCCGATCTCTTACAGGGGGCTGAGATCCGCACAATTAACCCCTCAAGTGCCGCACCTGAGGGGTTAATTGTGCGGATCACACCCTTCTGTAAGAGATCGTGTGCTGCCAGGCAGCAGGGGGCAGTTATGTACACAGTTCTTAGTATATTCTAACTTGAAGCATCCCCGTCACCATGGGAACGCCTCTGTGTTAGAATATACTGTCGGATCTGAGTTTTCACGATCGTGAAAACTCAGATCGGAAAAAGCTAATACTATTATTTTCCGTTATAACCATTTTTTAACGGAAAATCATAAAGTGAAGTTCGGGTCCCCATTGACTTCAATGGGGTTCGGGTTCGAGTCTAAGTTCGGATCAAGTTCGGGTCCCGAACCCGAACTTTTTTGTGAAGTTCCGCCGAACTCTCCGAACCCGAACATATAGGTGTTCGCTCAACTCTAGCGACAATTAGTCGCACGACACATAGGGCACAACTACGCTGCTACATTTGTCACATGACATTGATGTGGCACCAATGCATTTTTTTCAACTTTCGTGTCACAATCGCAGCATGTGGCAGTGTGACACCATAGCCTATCATTATAAAAATTGTTGAGACAAAATGTCACGCAAAACACGTCGTCGTGTAGCCCTAGCATTAAAGAGGCAGGGCACTGTGGAAGTCACTGTTAAAGGGTGGGCACTGTGGAAGTCACTGTTAGAGAGGAGTTCACTGTGAATGTTACTGTTAAGGGGGCAGACTGCTGTGGAGGTCACTGTTAAAGGGACAGACACTGTAAGGGTCACTGTTAAGGGGGTAGGGGCCACTATTGAAGGGGCAACTGCTGTGGAGGTCACTGTTAATGCAGCAGGGTACTATGGAGGTCACTATTAAAGGGAACCTGTCACCGGGATTTTGTGTATGTTGCTGAGGACATGGGTTGCTAGATGGCCGCTAGCACATGCGCAATACCCAGTCCCCATAGCTCTGTGTGCTTTTATTGTGTAAAAAAAATGATTTGATACATATACAAATTAACCTGAGATGTGTCCTGTATGTGAGATAAGTCAGGAACAGGACTCATCTCAGTTTAATTTGCATATGTATCAAATAGGTTTTTTTTACACAATAAAAGCACACAGAGCTATGGGGACTGGGTATTGCAGATGTGCTAGCGGCCATCTAGCAACCCATGTCCTCAGCTCTATAAACAAAATCCCGGTGACAGGTTCCCTTTAAGGGGGGGGCCTGAGGAGGTCACTGTCAAGGGAGTGGGGTGCTGTGAAACTCAGTGGTAAAGGGGCAGGCTGCTGTGAAGGTCAAAGTTAAGGGGATGGGATGCTGTGGAGGTCCCATTTTAAAGTGGCGGGGCACTGTGGAGGGGTCAGAATTTAGGGGTGGGGGACTGTGGAGTTTATTGTTTAAGGGGCAGGGTGCTGTAGATGTCACTGTTATGGGGGATACTGTCGATATATTTTAACGACACACAACCATTAAATGAAATAGATGAAATATACCCATGCGAAGCTGGTCCTTCTGCTAATACAAAAGAAAATGATAGGCCACAAAGAAAAGTGTTACTATATCTAGACACTTTTGAGCTTTCCTGGCCAACTGCAACATGAGTGCTTAAACAAAGTGACAAAATAAGCAAAGAAAACAGTAGAGTGGAATCTGTGGTAATTCCACACCTTGTCAGTGATTTATTGCAGTTCATCTACACACTACTTCCATGTCACTTGAATATCTTCTTCTGCTACATAGTTGCCCTGAATACTTGTACCATGAATGGTGAGTTGTGCCCAATTTTGTGATTGAGAGAGGACAGTAACAAGACTCCCTGGAAGCTGTCCATCTTAACATGACTCTTGTTGCCATATTATTCAGTACCTTTAAATTATCCAAAGCTTGCAGGGAAATAAATCTTAAAGGTTGTCTCAAGTTTCTTCTTCGGTCAGGAGCCCACTAGGAGCTGCCTCTTGAGCTTTGAAGTTCTATTTAGATCTATGCCAAGCACCGGCTGAGCTTAAGCCTGGATCTCTGAAAGGTTAGGCATAATCAGTGTTTTTAGACCCTGTGTCCTATTCACTAAGGTTGTGCAGTGAGAAGGATAAACAGCGATATCATTAATATGAGGTCCACGGGCATGTAGCTGCAAAATGTGGCAGTTTGTAACAGGCAGAAATGAATGGCATTATTGAATCATAGGCCATGTTATCGGCATCAAACATCTATAAATAACAATATGGATTTAATAGAAGTTCAGAGACTCAAGCATAATCATTCCCCCCCCCTACAAGTTCATTAATAATTCTGCAAATGATGGTGTTAGTCAATGAGAAAATCATATTAGGGCTGATTCACATCTGCGTTTAAATGATCTGAGGAACAGCCGGATACCGCATAGCCAGACACGGTTGTGCCCTATAGGACCCCATTAACTATAATAGGATCTGATGGCGATCTGGATGCTTTCCAGCATAAGTGCCAGCCTCAGCTGGAAAAAAAGCCTTACGTGCAGGACTTTTTGTCCACTCTAAGCAGACACCTATGCTGGAAAGCGTTCAGATCACTGCTGGATCCCATTATCCTAGTGCACAGCCATGTTCGGCTATGCCGGATCCAGTGAACTCCAGCAGGCTGTTCCTCTGCTTAGGTCAGTTAAAGACAGATGTGAATCAGCCCTTAGAAGGGTTATCCAGAAATTTCAATAATTTCGGATAACCACAGGAGCTCTTTTACAATTAACCAATATTCATCTGTTAAATCTCCTCAGGCACACACTATGACAAAGTGTGAAACCTGCCAAAATACTTAACTGAAAATAAAAATACCACTATATCTATACTGAATGATAAACCTAGAAAAATGAGAGAAGAATGGTTCCACCACCCCAATCACTATGTGGCAAAGGAGAGCAGGACATTTTCAAACAAACGTCAAAGTCAGCATAAGGTAAGGAACAGCAACAAGGTGACGAATAGCATGAGGTAACTGCATCATAGTTAAGCTTAATTGTAGCAGTATATGCAATATACATGTTTCACATCTCATAACTAGTATTGATTGCGAATATTCTAATTACAAATTTTTATCGTGAATATCGGCACTTCCTTTACTATACACTGCGTGCAGAATTATTAGGCAAATGAGTATTTTGACCACATCATCCTCTTTATGCATGTTGTCTTACTCCAAGCTGTATAGGCTCGAAAGCCTACTACCAATTAAGCATATTAGGTGATGTGCATCTCTGTAATGAGAAGGGGTGTGGTCTAATGACATCAACACCCTATATTAGGTGTGCATAATTATTAGGCAACTTCCTTTCCTTTGGCAAAATGGGTCAAAAGAAGGACTTGACAGGCTCAGAAAAGTCAAAAATAGTGAGATATCTTGCAGAGGGATGCAGCACTCTTAAAATTGCAAAGCTTCTGAAGCGTGATCATCGAACAATCAAGCGTTTCATTCAAAATAGTCAACAGGGTCGCAAGAAGGGTGTGGAAAAACCAAGGCGCAAAATAACTGCCCATGAACTGAGAAAAGTCAAGCGTGCAGCTGCCAAGATGCCACTTGCCACCAGTTTGGCCATATTTCAGAGCTGCAACATCACTGGAGTGCCCAAAAGCACAAGGTGTGCAATACTCAGAGACATGGCCAAGGTAAGAAAGGCTGAAAGACGACCACCACTGAACAAGACACACAAGCTGAAACGTCAAGACTGGGCCAAGAAATATCTCAAGACTGATTTTTCTAAGGTTTTATGGACTGATGAAATGAGAGTGAGTCTTGATGGGCCAGATGGATGGGCCCGTGGCTGGATTGGTAAAGGGCAGAGAGCTCCAGTCCGACTCAGACGCCAGCAAGGTGGAGGTGGAGTACTGGTTTGGGCTGGTATCATCAAAGATGAGCTTGTGGGGCCTTTTCGGGTTGAGGATGGAGTCAAGCTCAACTCCCAGTCCTACTGCCAGTTTCTGGAAGACACCTTCTTCAAGCAGTGGTACAGGAAGAAGTCTGCATCCTTCAAGAAAAACATGATTTTCATGCAGTACAATGCTCCATCACACGCGTCCAAGTACTCCACAGCGTGGCTGGCAAGAAAGGGTATAAAAGAAGAAAATCTAATGACATGGCCTCCTTGTTCACCTGATCTGAACCCCATTGAGAACCTGTGGTCCATCATCAAATGTGAGATTTACAAGGAGGGAAAACAGTACACCTCTCTGAACAGTGTCTGGGAGGCTGTGGTTGCTGCTGCACGCAATGTTGATGGTGAACAGATCAAAACACTGACAGAATCCATGGATGGCAGGCTTTTGAGTGTCCTTGCATAGAAAGGTGGCTATATTGGTCACTGATTTGTTTTTGTTTTGTTTTTGAATGTCAGAAATGTATATTTGTGAATGTTGAGATGTTATATTGGTTTCACTGGTAAAAATAAATAATTGAAATGGGTATATATTGGGGGGCGTGGCCGGCGGCGCATGGAGCAAGACGCACACTAGCTGAGCTCCGGTGCCATTAAGCCTATACAGCGGCTCAAAGCGCGTCTTAAAGTTTGCAGAGCAAGCTGAACTTCTCCCCAACAGGAGACTAAGTAGGGGGAACATGGTGAAGCAGAAAAAAAAGGCGGCATCTGCCAAACTCACCGAGTTCTTCCCGGCGGTAAGCGGCAGCCAAGATGGCGCGGGTGGAGGCGCGGCCCTTCGTACCACGGCTGAACATACCCAGACGAGCCCTGCAGCCTCTTCCTCGCTACAGGCGAGCATCGAGTCCCCAGCGATCCGGAGGATTACATCCCAGTGTGATAGTGTTGGCACACAGAATGCCGTTACAGCAGCTGCGATCACAGGTACTGGGGGACAGAAGCATGATATGGCGCTGGGACAGTATGATAGCCCGGGAGCACAAAGCAGGGCAGCTTTGCTAAAACTTCAGGAGGAGCACTTAGTTACTTCTGAGTCAAGGAGTGGGGATAACCCCCTAACCGAATCCATGCTTATTATATTGATGGGAGACCTGAGGAAATCTTTACAGGCGGACTTTAAAGAAATGATAGTGCCTTTACAGAAGGAAATAATGGCTGTGGGACACAGAACATCCCACCTGGAAAACAAAATGGCGGAATTTGCCAGAGCGCACAATGATCTTGTTGACACACAAAATGAGAAAGAAGAGGAGCTAAAGTTTCTGAGAGCAAAAGTAATTGATTTAGAGGACCGTTCTCGTAGAAACAATATCCGTTTCCGCGGCATTCCAGAGACGGTTAAGCAGGAGGAGCTGCACGTTTATTTAACGGACTTATTTGTGGCCCTATTACCTGATCTGTCACAATCAGAGCTATATATAGACAGGGCTCATAGGATTCCCAAGCCCAAGAGTTTACCACCTGAGGTGCCAAGGGATGCCCTAGCGCGGATTACTTTTTATCACGTAAAGGAAAAGTTAATGGCGGCTGCCAGAGAAAATCCTGATTTACCTGATAGATTCAGGGGTGTCTCCCTATACACAGATTTATCAGCTGCTACGCTTGCAAAGAGGAGAGAATTCCAAGAGGCGGCCAAAATTCTACGTCATCATGGAGTCCAATACAGATGGGGATTCCCGGCAAAACTACTTATTTCATACAGAGGAAAGAAATTTGTAGCGTCAACAGTGGATGAGGCGGTGTATTTACTGGACAATTGGAACCTGTCATCAATAAATTCACAAAGATCCAAGGCTCCTTCTCCGGCCAAGTTAGATGGCGAGTGGTCTGAAGTGAGAAGCGGACGTACACCTGATACCTGAAGAGGTTGTATGCAGATGTGAAGGACTTAATTCCTTTAAAAGCCAATTACACAGATAATGTGTCATAGTTAGGCTTAATCGGTCGTTGGTGGTTATTGCAACCCCCTCTAGGACGCAATGTTGTCGGCGTCCAGTTATGGAAATGTAGAGGTTTATTTGTTGTGTATGTTTAATTTTTTATTCTTTTTTAGGTACCATGGTCCGGAACTGAGTATTCATATTATGCATGCCTGCTATATACAAGGCTCACTGGAGATAACAGGGAACGGGGAATTGAAGCTCATACTAACTAGCATTTTTATGTTATTAATGTCAAAATGGTGATCAAGGTTACTACCATTAATGCAAAGGGGCTTAACAGTCCTTTCAAAAGATCTCAGCTGTGGAAAAATGCGTTATTAGATAGTTCAGATGTCCTGTGTGTGCAGGAGACGCACTTGGTCACAGCTGACGCACATAGATTTAAACATAAAAAATATCCACATGTGTTCTCATCCACCTTGAAAGATAAGAAAAAAAGAGGGGTATCAATAGCCATAAAAGATTCTGTGGCATTTAAGTTGGTTGACTCGAAAATAGATGTTGGGGGGCGGTATGTTATCTTGATATGTGAGATCAATAATATTCCATATACACTGGTTGCAATATATGCGCCAAATAAGGGACCTCTGAAATTTATCCGCAAGCTGTTTAGCATGGTTTCAAATCTCAAATCAGGTTCCTTATTAGTCATGGGGGACTTTAATTCATTGATGTGGCCAGCATTAGACTCTTCTGCTGCTGAGAAGCAAGACGCGCCCTCCAAATTATTCTCAGTCACACAACAGGAAGGCTTGGTGGATGTGTGGCGGGCCAAACATGCTGACGAACGCGACTATAGTTTCTTTTCTCAGAGGCATAAAACTTACTCTAGAATTGATCTCATTTTATCTGATTTAAACACTACGTCCAAAATCATTTCTTGTGATATAGGTTACATTAGTTGGTCTGACTACGCACCAGTTCATGCTACACTTATGGAACAATTTAAGTCAGGCACCCGCACCTCATGGCGTTTGAATGAGAGGATTCTTCACTCAGCAAAATACATAGAAGGGTCGCACAGATATATTAAAGAATTTTTTACATATAATGACACGGGGGAAGTTAATATTAAATCGGTATGGTGTGCGCATAAGGCCTTCGTTAGAGGACATTTTCTTAGTTTAGCAGCTAAAGACAAAAAAGAAAGAGAAGCTCATAGGGTACGCCTAGTTAATTCTATCATTAAAAATAGTTCCCTAAATAAGAAAGTGTTTTGTGCAACACGTGAGAAAGAATTGAAAGAGTTGAGGCGGGAGTTACATGACTTGGATTTATACAAGTATGATATGGCGCTCAGGCGGATGAAAGCCCAATACTATGGGAGGGATAACAAGGCAGGTTCCTTACTGGCATCTAGGTTAAAAATGAGGCAAGGTAAAATGAAACTTCCATATATACTTAGTGATACTGGTACAAAAATTTTTGATCCCCAATTGATAGCGGAGGGAATGGCTAAATTTTATTCGTCGCTTTATAATCTTAAAATAAATGACACAACGTTCCAACCTTCAGTAGAGGGAATTGATAAATTCTTACAGGGGGTAAAATTACCCACTATTTCCCAGTCACATTTAGAAGTTCTTCAAGCAGAAATTACTGTTGAAGACATAAATAGTGCCATTAGAGGTTTAAAACCAAACAAAGCTCCTGGTCCGGATGGCCTTACAAATAGCTATTATAAGGAATTTAAAGAGTATCTGGTACCCTCACTCATGAAACTTTTTAATGAAGTGAGGCAGGGGGGGGACTTTCCGGCTGAAATGTTGGAGGCCACTATTATCACACTGCCAAAACCTGGGAAGTCACCAGACAGACCAGAGAATTTCCGTCCAATCTCACTGTTGAATACAGATTTAAAATTATATGCAAAGATTTTGGCGGTGAGATTGGCGGAGATTCTTCCTAGCTTGGTCCATAAAGACCAAGTGGGATTTGTAAAAGGAAGACAGTCGGCAGATGGCACCAGAAGATTCATAGATTTGATTGAACTGGTGGAGCGACGTGGAACGCCTTCTCTGCTCCTATCTTTGGATGCGGAGAAGGCGTTCGACAGGGTCCATTGGGGTTATCTGGAGAAAATATTAGACAAATTTGGTATTGTGGGGGAAGCAAAAACAGCAATATTGGCTATGTATTCTAGGCCATCGGCGAGGGTTCTGGCTTCTGGTTTCATGTCTAAGGTGTTTCCCATTACGAATGGAACTCGTCAAGGGTGTCCGTTATCACCCCTAATTTTCACCTTGGTCATGGAACCAATGGCAGAATACATTAGGGGAGCAAGTAATGTTTCGGGAATACAAGTTGGAGGGACCGAACATAAAATAGGATTATTTGCGGACGACGTTATCATAGCGTTATCTGAGCCGGCCAGATCATTAGTCGCAGTTATATCCATTCTGGAAGAATTTAGTGCCGTTTCGTACTACAAACTTAATGTTAATAAATCAGTAGTGTTGAATATGGGTTTATCTACTGGGGAACAAGCATTCATAGAATCTAAATTCCCGTTTAAATGGGCGGAAGATAGTATTACGTATCTGGGGGTAGAATTGCCATTTCCGTCTAAAAAACTATTTAAAGTAAACTACGAACCACTGATAGGTACAATAACTGAGGACATTAAAACATATGCATGTAAAGAAATATCGTGGGTAGGTCGGATAGCAACAATTAAAATGATGGTGTTGCCGAAAATTCTGTATGTGTTCAGAAATGTTCCAATTTTGGTGTCCAAAAAATATATAGCGAAATTACAATCCTTGCTGTTACGCTTTGTATGGAATAATGCTAGACATAGAGTAGCAGCTGATACTCTTTATAAACCAATTGCTTTGGGAGGTCTTAGTTTCCCTAACTTACTATATTATTACTACGCAGTTCTTTTGACGCCTATAAGACAAAGCCTGTTAGATCCGGATCCTCCGTTATGGGTGCAGATAGAGACAAATATGTTGGCTATAAAAAATACCAGGGTAGCTTTACAATGCCCGTATATAGATCCGGTAGGTAATGAACCCAAGTCAATAGTGATCAAAGCAGGGTTAGCGCTGTGGAAGAATGTAATTCTAGCCAAAGATTTAATTCATATGAATAGATCAGATATACCATTGGAAGCTATAGAGCAAATGATACCAGATATTTCCTTTAGCTCATGGAGGCAAAAAGGAATTAAAACGGTAGGGGAGGTGTGGAGTGACTTAGGGATGCTACAGTTTGCTGATATATCTCATAAATTTGAGATCCCTAATAGAGAGTTTTATAAATATTTGAGGCTGAGATCCTTATTGAATTCTTTACCAGAAGAAGTGGGGAAACCAAACTCATTATTTGCTACATTTTTTTTCAGTGTAAACAATAAGGAGAAGAGTATTTCAAAAATTTATCGGCTACTCCTTGAAATTTATAATAAAAAGTCTGCGTCGGGTTTAGATAAATGGGCCAAAGATTTGAATATGCCTTCAGATCAAATAGCATGGGAACATATATTCACGCTCTCCCAGAAACACTCTAAATGTTCATATCATTTGGAGGCTACTAGGAAAATAATCTATAGATGGTACATGACACCAGAGAGATTGTCAATGATATATCCGGAAGTTATAAACCTGTGTTGGAGGTGTGGGAGGCATGGGGGGGGCATGATGCACATATTCTGGGAATGCACAAAGCTGGAGCATTTTTGGAGAGAGGTGTCTAACATGCTTACTTCAATTTTTAACTTAGCTCTCCCCTTTACTCCAGATTTAGTCTTATTACTTAATGGGTTGCATTTAGTGCCAAAGGTATATCGTACGATAGTTTTTCATATATTAACGTCTGCCAAAATTCTCATAGCTAAATATTGGAAGTCTAACAGGGTTCCGGACATCTCAGAGATAATCAATCGAGTCAGCTTTCATTATGAAATGGAAGGTACCTTGGCCTCGTGTCAGGGAAGGTTTAAACAATACTTGGGGGAAGTGGAAAGAAAAATTTTCATCTGCCAGTAGATGAGAAGAGAGATGGGGGAGATCTTTGGGAGTAGGTGTTCCTTATTTGTTATTGTAAGGAGTGTATAAGTGCATAGGAGGATGGTGACCATTGTCAGACCCTTGAATCACCAAGTGAGCTCTATGAATACCGTTCACGCATATGTCATAAATGTAAAGAGGGCATTAATATGGACCATGGACAGGTTGTTGTTATTATTTTGGTGTTCTTATTTGTTCTCTTCCCTATGTCCCTTCCACCTTGTCCCTATCCTGATGCGGGCATATAATGGAGAAAATGTCATGAAGTCTGTATAAGCTGCTATTTTCTAATGCCTGTATCATTCTGTCTTAAAAATTTAATAAAAATATTGTGAAAGAAATGGGTATATATTTGTTTTTTGTTAAGTTGCCTAATAATTATGCACAGTAATAGTCACCTGCACACACAGATATCCCCCTAAAATAGCTAAAACTAAAAACAAACTAAAAACTACTTCCAAAAATATTCAGCTTTGATATTAATGAGTTTTTTGGGTTCATTGAGAACATGGTTGTTGTTCAATAATAAAATTAATCCTCAAAAATACAACTTGCGTAATAATTCTGCACTCCCTGTATAAGAACCTCCCCAGCAGCCATTTTCTGCAGTTTTTTTACAGTTCTGAGAGAGAGAGCAGTGTTATTCCTGTGCCCTGTGCTTTCATCTGGATCCTATTCCTTATCCAATTACATTAGATAGTTAGTTAGCTCATATATATAATACAGATAGTTAGTGGGAAATAGTCAGTGTAGGTTAGATAGTGATATAGTGTAATTGATAGGTTCCAGTGCAGGGTGTTAGGTAGTGTGATAGGAATTACTGTGTAGTGATAGTGATTAGTGTCTCTGTTAGGCCTCTTTCACACGACAGTATGTCTTTTTCAGTGTTTTGCGGTCCGTTTTAAACAGATCCGTTGTTCCGTTTTTTGTTTCCGTTGTGTCTCCGTTTCCGTTCCGTTTTTCCGTTCCGTTTTTCCGTATGGCATATACAGTGTACAGTAATTTCATAGAAAAAATTGGGCTGGGCATAACATTTTCAATAGATGGTTCCGCAAAAAACGGAACGGATACGGAAGACATACGGATGCATTTCCGTATGCATTCCGTTTTTTTGCGGACCCATAGACTTTAATGGAGCAACGGAACGTGATTTGCGGCCAAATATAGGACATGTTCTATCTTTAAACAGAACGGAAAAACGGAAATACGGAAACGGAATGCATACGGAACACATTCCGTTTTTTTTTGCGGAACCATTGAAATGAATGGTTCCGTATACGGACCGTATACGGACCGCAAAAAACGGCCCGCAAAACGGAAAAAAAAAACGGCCGTGTGAAAGAGGCCTTAGACACAGTGCTGTGAGGTCACAACAATACTTAGTGCACCAATCAGTAATATCTACTCAGACCTGATAAAATGTAAAGTTGCATGTATTGCGCAAAAAATATCTGCATCATTAGTGCCAATTTGCGCAATCGCGAAAATAATGACTGGAGATCACAAATTCTAGAATTCGCTAATGTATTACGAATATTATGCGAAAAATTCGCAAAATATTACGAAAAAAAATATTGCCTATGCCGCTCATCACTACTCATAACTACAAATAGAGATGAGTGAAGTATTCAAAAATTATCCAGACTAGATTTCTTCTGACAGATTTTCAGTTCCACCATATACAAAAGATAAATTAGCAACATATGTATTTTTCTTAACAAGGCTAACAAGCTTATTTAGTCTTTTCTGGACCATCCATAGACCATAAAAAAACACATTTATCTCTGTAAGGACATTCCTGAATGTCCTTGAAGATATAGTTGCCACACACAGATTGTGCAGCTGCAGAACCAGGGAGCTCATTGATAGTGACAGTTGGACTCCCATAGGGAAGGCAGAGATGGTTTATACTGTCCTTATTATCTCCATTATGTATATCCAGCACTCAATAAGCACTGTGTATACAAATCAAGCAGTGACAATGCTTTTATCTGATCTGGTCACCAGCAACTGTGGGACCTAAGTAACTGCAAGAGCTGTTAGGTCTTAGCAGACCCATATCTGCACTGCAGTGCATTCCAGGTGGCTGTATTCTTTGTATAACTGAGCCTAATATATTATCCACACTTACAGTAGAAAAAAAACGAGACAAAAGGAAATGTAAAAATCTAAAGTAATAAAATAATAATAATAACCAAAACCAAAAAAATACTATAATAAAAAATTTTACAATAGTAAAAATTATGACTTTCAATGCCACATGTACTAATAAAATATAAGTGCCTTGTGAGGAAGTGGGGGGAGGGGTATGGTCTGGTTTTTAACTGGTTAAACAGGTTTATCCCCAAAGTGGTAATCTTATGTGATTTGTCCAAGACCTATCTGATGCTAAGGCCTCAAGCACATGACTGTATCCAGCACTTACAGAAATATGTAGTTTAGTATACCTCTGATTTCATACTGAGGCATAAGTGTTTTTTCTCATACAGAATTCAAGACATATTCAGTAGTGATGAGCGGCAATATTCGTTTTCGCGATATTTTGTGAATTTTTCACATAATATTCGCAATAAATTCTCGAATTCTTGATCTCCAGTCATTTTCGCGATTGCGCAAATCGGCACTAATGGTGCGCATATTTTGTGCGCAATACATGTAACTTCACATTTTATCAGGTCTGAGTAGATATTACTGATTGGTGCACTATTATTGTTGTGACATCACAGCACTATGTCTGTAGAATGTAAGTATGGACAGCAGAGAAACAGTAATTCCTATCACACTACCTAACACCCTGCACTGGAACCTATCAGCTACACTATATCACTATCTAACCTACATTGACTATCTCCCACTAACTATTTGTATTATCATATATATATGAGCTAACTATCTAATATAATTAGATAAGGAATAGGATCCAGATAAAAGCACAGAGCACAGCAATGTCACTGCTCTCTCTCGCTCTCAAAACTGCAAAAAAAAAAACAGTAAAAAATGGCTGCTGGGGAGGTTCTTATATAGTAAGGGGTAGGCAACTTTCCTATTGGTTGCTAGGGATGTTGCTAAGCTCAGACAAAGACATTACAGCCTTCTCATTGGCCCACAAGCAAGAAGGGAGGTTACTGATGAAAAAAAAAAAATAGAATATTCGCGATTACGAATATATAGCACTATATTCTAGATTTTCACGAATTCTCAAAGTGCTAATTTTCAAGATAAAAATTTGCGATTAGAATATTCGTGATCAACACTAATATTCAGTTGTGACATATTGCATTGGTTACAGGTATTTTCCAGCATTGCCACCACGCGGGCTCAGTGCAAATGGTTCTGTGTAAAACAAACCCTAAACTTTTCATCAATATCTACATAGTTTACAAGGATAAGAAACAAAACATTATTCAGAATTTTTAAAAAAAAGGACGAAAAGAATCAGAAAATTTGTGGATGTGGAAATAGTTATTATTGCACTTTAACATAAAATACATTAATCACTGACTTTTTTCAGTTTGTCATTTAGAGTGTTGTTTATGGATGTACAGATTGGCCATATAAAGGCTACACTTAGGTCAAAATGAATATAAAAAGAGTTAATAAATAATTGGTCATTTTGATCTTTTGGTGAGTGTGTGGTGTAAACAGTAGGTTGTCTAACAGCAATTCCAATTAAAGAAAGGTTGTCTTGTCTTTTTTGGAGAATGTGCCTTGCCATCTTTTGAATTCTACTGGGAAACCTTCTGCTTTTGCCTTTTGTTAATGGAATATGTCTAATATGAAATCTGTGGTCTTATTATCTGAATAGAAAGATAACTATGAGTACAAGTGGTACTACCAGCTGCCCCATTCATCATTAGCAACCTCTATTCTATCCCATTCATCAGGTACTTTTTTTTAATCCTGCCTGTTGCCCGGGAACAGAGAATTCAAGTTTTACATTTAGAACCTCCTTGAACCATCTTTCCACAAATAATTCCAGTGTGAAAAGATGCACTGGGTAGTGTAAACTGACATTACCCACTGCACTAAATGTATTAGCAAGACTGCTGTCTATTTCTATATTATCTATCTATTTTGCTATCATTTATCTATCAATATGTATATCTGTCTATATTTTTATCTATCTATTATCTATCTTAGATATCTATCTATCTATCTATCTATCTATCTATCTATCTATCTATCTATCTATCTATCTATCTATCTATCATCTATCTATAAATCTATCATTTAATCTCTCTCTTAACACAAAAATAATTTCTTACTTATTTCTTATGTTGAAATAATTAGAAGGAAATCTATCTATCTCATATCATCCATCAAATTATCAACCTGCCACCCACCCCCCACGCACCAATAAAGAAATGTATACATACGTTCGTACGTTTTTGTACTGACCCAGAGAATGAAGGGCACAGGGCAAAGGGAATGCTGTAGGAACAAAACCTGTGGTATCTGAATCTATGGGACTCCTGTGGATATTCCATAAAAGTTTTATCTGCTTTCCTATGTAACACTACAAATAACAGTGATAACTCTCTGAGTACAGGTATCTATCTATCTATCTATCTATCTATCTATCTATCTATCTTTCTATTATCTATCATCTATTTTCCTATTTATGTATCTTTCTATTATCTATAATCTCTATTCCTTTCTATCTATATCTATCTATTTATTTATTTATCTATCTATCTAAATTATTCATTAAGCTCCATTTTAATCTATCATTTAATCTCTCTCTTAACACAAAAATAATTTCTTACAAGTTTATTTCATGTTGAAATAATTAGAAGGAAATCTATCTATCTCATATCATCCATCAAATTATCGATCTATATTATTATATTATTATTATTATTATTATTATTATTATAGCTATATTATTATCTATATATATCTACATATGATCTATCTACCTTTGATCTATCTATCTAGCTAATTATCTGTTTATCTAATACCTATCTACATTTAATCAAGGTAGACACAATCATCAAGGTTAGCAGCATCTTTTCTTGTAGCCAATACAAAGGAAGAAAACTGTATTGTAATCAGCATGGCAATTCAATGAGAAGAACATAGATCTAGGAATATATGACTAGTTATGTAGCTACATTACTCCCACAATATTTTAAT
This sequence comes from Bufo bufo, assembly GCF_905171765.1. NCBI lineage: Eukaryota > Metazoa > Chordata > Amphibia > Anura > Bufonidae > Bufo > Bufo bufo. Next base: position 348,302,571 of record NC_053392.1, read on the forward strand.
TGTTGCCTGGAATTTTCATAGCCTTGTTTCTAATCTATAAGGAACCCGCTTCCATTATTTCCTGCCAAGTAATAATAGTCTCTGTAAATCATCCAGCTTTTCACCTTTAAGTTGGTAAACTATATACTACACTAGACATCAGCTGCTCCTGTGAAGAAAAATCCACATGACATGAGAAGGACATAAATTAATATGAGGAATGGAAAGTCCCAGTTATAATGAAATATTACATTTATGCCAGAGAAGGCATATCATCTCTTTAAATAAGAATGTAAATATGACAAGTTATTCATTTTGTGGACCTCACAGTCTAAAAATGATCACTACTTGTGGTTGGAGGAAGTGCTTCTTATTTTATTCCCTGCGAACAATGTTATGTGTTAAAGGGAACCTGTCACATAGAACATAAAGTCCTATCTCTTGGTACCATTTGAGCAGAAAGAACAGATCGATTTATATATAGTTTTATCAGAAAGGTTTTATTATAACTTATAATTTATCAATTTTAATTACTGCTCTTTCTATGCTGGACTACTGAGCAGGGTCAGGGGCGTAAATAGAAATCACTGGCACCCATAGCAAGATCTGAATTGGGCCCCCTAACCCCGCCCACTACCTACCCCTGGCCCATCCCATCTCCTGTTCTGGCTCCTCCCCTGCCACCCACCCCCCACGCACCAATAAAGAAATGTACTGACCCAGAGAATGAAGGGCACAGGGCAAAGGGAATGCTGTAGGAACAAAACCTGTGGTATCTGAATCTATGGGACTCCTGTGGATATTCCATAAAAGTTTTATCTGCAGTCCTATGTAACACTACAAATAACAGTGATAACTCTCTGAGTACAGGTAATGTAGTAAATGTCACCTGTAGTTCTATGTAACACTACAAATAACACAGTGATGGCTCTCTGATTACCGAAAATGTAGTAGTGTTACCTGCAGCCCTATGTAAAACCATAGATAACACTAGTGTAGATCATGTGGTAGTGTTACCTACGTACTTAGTGTGCCCACCTGTGTCTCTCCCACGGACTCCATGCTGACAGTGTTGCCTCCTCTTCCATCTTCTTCTTCTTGTCCCGCACAGAACATCCTGATGCAGCTGTGTCAAGACATATGAACACTGTGGGCATGGTGATGACGACACACACACACAGGAACACATGTACATGTAATAAACATGATCACCAACATATTTCCTCAAAAAAAATGTTTATATACACTGCCTGTCCCAAAAAAAAGTCGCCACCAAAAAAAAGCCTTTAGCTTTGATTACGGCACGCATTCGCTGTGGCATTGTTTCGATAAGCTTCTGCAATGTCACAAGATTTATTTCCATCCAATGTTACATTAATTTTTCACCAAGATCTTGCATTGATGATGGTAGAGTCTGACCGCTGCACAAAGCCTTCTCCAGCACATCCCAAAGATTCTCAATGGGGTTAAGGTCTGTGGTGGCCAATCCATGTGTGAAAATGATTCCTGAACCACTCTTTCACAATTTGAGCCCTATGAATCCTGACATTGTCATTTTGGAATATGCCCTTGCCATCAGGGAAGAAAAAATCCATTGATGGAATAACCTGGTCATTCAGTATGTTCAGGTAGTCAGCTGACCTCATTCTTGGAGCACATACTGTTGCTGAACCTAGACCTGACCAATAGAGATGTCCCGAACTATTCGCCGGCGAATAGTTCCTGGCGAACATCGCTTGTTCGCGTTCGCCGCGGCGGGCGAACATATGCGTTGTGATTTGTCATCATTGTGTAAACATTGACCCTGTACCTCACAGTCAGCAGACACATTCCAGCCAATCAGCATCATACCCTCCCTCCCAGACCCTCCCACCTCCTGGACAGCATCCATTTTAGATTCATTCGGAAGCTGCAGTGTCACAAATTAATCGCATTGCGAATTCAACTTAGAGCTGGGTTCCTAATGGTTGGCGTTGCTATAGCTGGTGTCACCCGGTGCGGTAGAAAATGGTGTCACCCCTGCCCATCCCCCCCCTCCCCGAAGCCATAATAAAGAGATATGTGCAGATATCTGATTGGAGCTGACTTCTTATTTTCTCTTTTGCACATAAACGTTTAAACTATATTCCTTAGTAAAAATGACCAGTCCACACCATGTGGGTCTATATTTATGAGGGCCCCCCTGAGCAAAGATTAGTAAATGTGGCCGGGTGGCCCCAGCCCACAGTTCAACCCAACCCCTTATGTCTCTATAATAATACACCAGTAATTTATGAATGGGGTTAGGTTATTAACTTATTATTATTGAAGTATTATTAAAATAATTTGGTCTATAAAGTCAGAGCCGCTCTACCTACCTCCTCCTCCCGGCACCAGAGACTCCTGCAGGGCAGCTGCCGCGGCGCCCCACCACTCACCAGGCTGCAGTGAGTCACACCTCCGTCCCCCTTTACCACGTGACGGTGTGACGTGCTTGCTTGCTTGCGAAGTTTAGAAGTTGAACTTGTGAGTGAGAACTCCTGCGCCGGCGGGCCGCGGGTGACACCCCATCAGACTGGTGTCACCCGGTGCGGCCCGTACCCACCGCACCCCCTCGCAACGCCAATGCGATTAATACAGGTTATATTAATCGCATTGCGATTACAACTTAGATCTGAGTTCCTAATGGTTGTATTGCTAGAATATAACGAAGATTGAGAATATAGTGCTATATTTGTCAATTCTAGCAATACAACCATTAGGAACTCAGATCTAAGTTGTAATCGCAATGCGATTAATACAGGTTATATTAATCGCATTGCGAATTTAACTTACCACACTCTGCGTCAACTACGTAATTGTCCATGGGAGTTTTGCCATGGATCCCCCTCCGGCATGCCACAGTCCAGGTGTTAGTCCCCTTGAAACAACTTTTCCATCACTATTGTGGCCAGAAATAGTCCCTGTGGGTTTTAAAATTCGCCTGTCTATTGAAGTCTATGGCGGTTCGCCTGTTCGCGAACATTTGCGGAAATTCGCGTTCGCTGTTCGCAAACGGAAAATTTTATGTTTGCGACATCTCTACTGACCAACTGCAGCAACCCCAGATCATAGCACTGCCCCCACAGGCTTGTACAGTAGGCACTAGGCATGATGGGTGCATCACTTCATGTGCCTCTCTTCTTATCCTGATGCGCCCATCTCTCTGGAAAAGGGTAAATCTTGACTCATCAGACCACATGACCTTCTTCCATTGGTCCCTAGTCCAATATTTATGCTCCCTAGCAAATTGAAGTCTTTTTTTCTGGTTTGCCTCACTGATTAGTGGTTTTCTTACGGCTACACAGCTGTTCAGTCCCAATCCCTTGAGTTCCCTTCGCATTGTACGTGTGGAAATGCTCTTACTTTCACTATTAAACATAGCCCTGAGTTCTACTGTTGTTTCTTTTTTATTTGATTTCACCAAGCGTTTAAGTGATCGCCGATCACGATCATTCAGGATTTTTTCCCCGCCACATTTCTTCCTCCAATACGATGGGTCCCCACTATCCTTCCAGTTTTTAATAATGCGTTGGACAGTTCTTAACCCAATTTTAGTAGTTTCTGCAATCTCCTTAGATGTTTTCTCTGCTTGATGCATGCAAATGATTTGACCCTTCTCAAACAGACTAACATTCTTTCGACATGGTTGTTTAAGAAATGAGAAGCAACTCATTGCACCAGTTGGGGTTAAATAAGTTATGGCCAGCTGAAAGATAATCGCCCATGCAGTAATTATCCAATACGAGGCTCATAACAATTTGCTTAGTTAAATCCAGGTGGCAACATTTTTTTTTTTGGGCAGGAAGTGTATATATATATATATATATATATATATATATAGACAAAGAGAGAGAGTGAGACAAATACAAGCATAGACAATAGATACCTATACACGTAAAGACACACATTTTATATATATATATATAAAGTAAAAAAATTCGGACTGCACTCCAAATCGTATCTTCAATCAAAAAGTGTGTTTTTAATCACCCATATGGTGGCAAAAGCGACATTTTGGCTCAAGCATGAGCCTTTTTAAGCATTGGTGAACAGTGAACAACAGGTATATAAAGGTGTGCCAATACATACAATTAATCAAACAACATAATTGATACTTTAAAAATAATGCATGTGTGCAGTATACAGATATGTGCAAAAACCGCATAATAATCATGATTGATAAAGTGACTTGTGCATTACATATAATAAACTCCATAATGTGGCAAATTACATATAGAAACACCATGAGATATAAAATTGGTTACATCTGCAACACATCAATATATCATTAGTGCATCAACTGTAATAGTGCACATGTGCAGATAGGGAAGACTAATGAATTGCTACCGATCGGCGCGTCCTTGAGAAACCAGAGCGCATGTCCCGGTCGCGTCACGTCATTGCTGGGGGACAGGCTGTTGCATAACGGTGCCGCCCACTGATGACATCAGCGGCGCACCCAGTAGTGTATCACCGCCTCCTCCCATCAATGACTGCACACAGCGGCGCATGCGCAATAGCAACACCACGCCGTTGGCCGCCATGTTGGAAGAGGGATCCCGATCAGAAAAGTAATCATTATCTCTGTAGCCAACTGCCTTCTTCGTTCCACTAAATCAGTTACTGTGGTTAAATACCACTGTATAGCAGGTTGGATGAGTAACCATCCTTTCCAAAAATGGTAAACTCAAATCCGATCGTCACCCCAATGTTAACGGCACGTCAGTGCCATCAGCATTGTGGGATCCTGCCCTGCTTCAATGTGTAACTGTGAGGGTACTCCTCCATTGAAACAGAACGATGTTATAAAAGAGATCGGCAGTATCAGCTACATGAGAGAAAGTGCAGGGTGCTCCCCCTTGTATTGTATCTGAGCGGTACATACGCATGGAGCCCAAGGACAAAAAAATAACAACAAAATTATTCTTTCGTGGGCTCATCATCCACCATTCAGGTTCATCAATCTTCTAAAGTGCCTTCTGTGCAGGTGCATAGTAGCTGGGGTAACTACTGCTGGAAAGAAGGAAGAAGTGACCCAGATGCACGTAAAGGAAGCGAGTAGGGGCAAGCATGCTCTGCTGAAGGAGCCCTGCAAAGCAAAGGAGAAAGTGTCGGGATATGACCATGACTGGGAACAGTTCAGGCAAGAGCTGCAGCAGTCCAAGAAAGGACGTGAGGCGCATGTACAGGTGCCAGAGGATCTAAAAAGAGAGAGAGATCAAAATATATGACAGCGCATCATTAGCACTCGGGAAAGAGTAGGAAAAGAGTATCTGGTCATGAGATGGGCACATGAGGCCTTTAGGCAGTTTCGGTTAGGCAAGATATTGGTTTTGGTAATAAACCAAGCTCTGCTGGCATGGGTCTGGCAGAACAAAGGGAAGGTACGTGTCACCGAGGTTCCTGGCCTCGGTGAAATAAGAACCGGTAATTTTCTGTGTCAGCGGCAGCTAGTGCTCACTGACACTGTTTTACTTTACAGCCAATCTGGGCCGGTTCTTATTGGGAGCAGCCAAAGAGCAGGGTGGGTGGCTGTTCCCCACGTCCAGGCCAGGTGGATGCCCTCTCACCAGCCTCCCGTGGTTATGCAGGTGTTCACCCTCACGGGCTTGAACAAAGGGGGGGGGATATGTGAGACAGTGACAGGTCTCACGCAGGTTAGAGGCAAGGAAGGGGTGGATAGTTCGGTCCACACCCCTATTCCACCACAGACGAGACCGGCTGGAAGTAATCAGGCTGGCACAAAGCACCTCCCAGGGTGTCAGCAAGGGGGGAGTGTGTTGCCTGTGGACAGAGGCCTGGAGGCTCTGTGTGGTCCAAGCCAGGAGGGCTGAGAGACCACTACTCCCCATGTGTGCTGAGACACTGGACTGGAGGCAGTGGGCGTACTGTGCTCTGTACAGCCAGGAGACTTGTGGGACATTGGCTGAGAAAGCCGCTTGTGTTCACAGGGTGTGAACAAGGACTTAGGTGAGTCAGGAAACTCTGTGTTAGTTAGAGCCTAGCCGGGCGAGTGTTTATTATTTTATGTGGATGTCACATGTGTTAGGTGAAGCTGCGACTTCATGATAACCTGTATTGGTTGGAGTGTGCACAATAAATGCACGGTTTGGACCTGAAACCTGGTGTCCTAAAGTCGTATCTGTGAGAATGACCCCCAAATAAGAGGCGATCCCTTACAATATATATATATATATACACAACCATACAAAAATATATATAGACACATACACTCACCTAAAGAATTATTAGGAACACCTGTTCTATTTCTCATTAATGCAATTATCTAGTCAACCAATCACATGGCAGCTGCTTCAATGCATTTAGGGGGGGGTCCTGGTCAAGACAATCTCCTGAACTCCAAACTGAATGTCAGAATGGGAAAGAAAGGTGATTTAAGCAATTTTGAGCGTGGCATGGTTGTTGGTGTCAGACGGGCCGGTCAGAAGGAGCCGGACTGAGGGCGCAGCATAGGGGGAGGCGAGCATGACAGGGGGTGGTTTAAGGAGACCCCTCCCTGGTGATAGTTAGGGATTGGTGGGTTGGATTTAGTGGGGGGGGAGACAAAGGGGTTAAAAGGGGATGCGAGGCAGGAGAGAGGGGCCATTTAGAGGTGTACTGACCGCCATCCGGACACATCATGGAGGCGATCATCGCGCAGCTTCGAGCAGCGGCGGCCGAGAAGGGTGAGGACTGGCCGCAAGGTCGGGTCCAGGAGCTGCTGCAGGGGGTGGCAGAGGCTCCCGCTTTGCCTCTGCCTCAGACGTCCCGGCCGCGGCGGTCCGTACCGCCGGCGCGCCTCAGTCCAGAGATGGCGCCCCCTAGGGCTAAGCGCCGAAAAAGGAGCCCCTCAAGGGACCCTTCACGCCTGGGGCAGTCGGTACCTGTGCCTCCCCGGACGGCCAGGCGTGGGAGGAATCCTGCTCAGCGGCGGAGCTCTGCTGCAGGCTGTGCCAGGCCTGCCCGGCGTGACGGTCGGCGTATGGAGGCGGGACCCGGTACGGCAGGCCCAGTCCATGGATCGGTGACTAGGGCCTCTCAGCGAGGGAGCTGTGGACAGCATGGCGGAGCTGCTGCAGGCCACGAGGCAGGAGGCAGCAGGCTCCCGGCGGTGACTTCCAGCAGAGCAGAGGGGGAGGGGCCGGCCCTTCTTGAAGAACTTGCCAACAGCAGTGGATCCTCGGCTAATGGAGGGGTGCGACGCCTGGAGGAAGATGCCCCTGGAGGATCAGCGCTGAGATCAGCTCATCTGGATGCAGGACCTGCGGCTGGTGGGGTCACAGCACCCACGCAGCCAGGTGAGACACCTTGGGGACCATTAGTACAGTTGGGGGCTAGTTTGGCAGGGGCTGGGGCTGGGGGTGGGGGTGGTGGGGCCCACCTTGATTTAAGCAGAGGTTTAGGTCAGTTGCTGGGGGGTTTGGCGGGTCTGGCGGCTAGCTGGGGGGCCGGGGGCCTGTCACCGCTGCCAGTTTGGGGGGCGTTGGGGGGTCCCAGTGGGGTACAGAGTGGAGGGGGTACGGTATCGGACGTGCGGGCTTCTAGCGTGTCAGTGCAGACTCAGGCCGGCGGAGTGGGGGAGGCGGGCTAGTCGCGGTTAGATGACCGGGCAAAAGGTGAGGTTTATGTTTGCTTTGTGGGGCCGCTGGGGGCCCATTTAAAACAGGAGGTGAGGGATCGGATCTGGAAGGGGGAGTATGTGGATATTTTTTCACTGCTCCCTCTTGAGAAGTTTAATCTTGATAGGGTAAGGAAGGATGAGGGGAAAAGAGAGGAGGAAGAGAAGCGGAGACATCGGTTAATACCGCGCACGTTTGCAAACTGGTTGCAGGCGTTCGCGATCCTGGCCAGTGTTATAGGGGAAAAAGAGGCGGAATGTTGTTCCGCTCTTTTTTGTTACCTGGACGCGATAGGGGAGACCCATCGGGTGTATGGGCGGCTGGCTTGGCTGCGCTACGATGAGCAGTTCCGGCAGCGCAAGGCGGTGCGGCAAGGGATCCGGTGGGACCACAAAGATATTGCGTTGTGGTTAAAAGTTACGGCGCCGGTTAGAGGGGGACAGTCCTTTCGGGGGGAGGTGGGGGGAGGAGGCCAGTCAGGTTTTGCGACAGCGTTTAATGAGGGGGGATGCGTTCGGGGCAAAGTGCAAGTTTAAGCACGAGTGCTCAACTTGCGGGGGGGCACATGGAGCGGCGAGATGTTTTAAAGGGGGTAAGCAAAGGGGAGGGGATAACTCTGGAAAAGGGGGAGACGCCAGTGCGGCTAGCAAGGATGGTTCCGTACCTCAATAGGTATCCGGATAGGGGAGCGGCGGAGTTATTGAAAGATGGATTTGCGTCGGGTTTTCGGATTCCGTTTGTTCCGTCTGACGCTGTTTTGGTTAGGAAGAACTTGCGGTCGGCTATGGAGCACCCGGGGGTAGTCACGGAAAAACTGGAAAAAGAAGTTAGGTTGGGTAGGATGGCGGGCCCTTTTTTGGAGCCACCTTTAGCGGCGTTGCGTTTGTCGCCCTTGGGGGTGGTTCCAAAGAAGGAGGTTAAAAAAATTCCGGCTGATTCACCATTTGTCCTTCCCTAAGGAAACGTCGGTCAATGATGGTATCGACCCGGCGATGTGTTCCGTGGTCTATACTTCGTTTGATGCGGCAGTGGCATTGGTGAAGGGGTATGGGCGGGGAGCGCTGATGGCAAAGACCGACATTGAGGTGGCATTTAGGCTGTTGCCAGTACATCCCGATAGCCTGCATCTGTTGGGGTGTTTTTGGAACGGGGGTTTTTCCGTGGACCGTTGTTTACCGATTGGGTGCTCCTTATCGTGCGCTTACTTCGAGGCGTTTAGTTCGTTTTTAGAGTGGGCTGTTCGGGACGCGTCAGGTTGTGAGTCGGTCATCCATTATCTGGACGATTTCCTTTGTGTGGGTCCGGCCCAGTCCCGGGTGTGTTCAGTTTTGTTGAACACGTTGTTTGCTTTGTTTGAGGCGTTTGGGGTTCCGTTGGCGGGGGAGAAAACGGTGGGTCCGGTTACGGAATTGAGCTTCTTAGGGATAGTAATCGACTCTGGGAGGATGGAGTGCAGGTTGCCATTGGACAAGGTGGAGGACCTTAGACAGGAAGTGGCGAGGGCGGGGAGATTGTCAAAAATCAAATTGAGGGATTTGCAGTCTCTTCTGGGGAAGCTTAATTTTGCATGCCGGGTAATGCCTATGGGGAGGATTTTCTGTAGGAGGCTGGCGGGGGCCATGGGGGGGGTTCGGGCTCCTCATCATTTTGTTCGGTTGGGTCGGGAGTTGAAGGCTGACCTGAGGGTTTGTGGTATGTTTTTGGAGCAGTATAATGGGCGTTCTTTGTTCATGGAGGATGTTTGCTCGTTTGATTTTGAATTGTTTTCTGATGCGGCGGGGGGTTGTCGGTTTGGGGTCTATTTGGGGGGCCAGTGGTGCGCGGGTAAGTGGCCAGACAGTTGGGTCAGTAAGGGATGGGTGCGCAACCTAGCGTTATTGGAGCTGTTTCCGATTGTGGTGGCGGTGTTGTTGTGGGGGGGACCTTTTTCGTAACAGGACGGTTCGGTTCCACTGCGACAATTTGGGGGTAGTGCAAGCAATTAACAGTTTGTCAGCTTCTTCACCATTGGTTGTGCGGCTTCTACAGAAGTTGGTGCTGGAATGCCTGCTACTTAATGCGTGGGTCGTGGCGGTTCATGTGCCCGGTGTGGATAACTGTATTGCTGATGCCCTCTCTCGTTCGCAGTGGGACCGTTTCCGCCAGCTGGCTCCTGGTGCAGCGGAAGTGGGCCTGGAGTGTGCGGCGGGGATTTGGGAAACCCTGGAACCGCAGTGATGGGCTTGATTCGGTCATCCTTGGCGCCTGAGACGTGGGATAAGCATGCTGGAGCTTGGCGGGGGTGGGAAGAGTGGAAGGCGAGGTTGGGTGTGGGGGAGCGGGAGGATCTTGAGATTCCCCTTTTGTTGTTTATTGGGCACTGTAGGGAGGATGGATGGTCTGTCACCAAGTTGAATAGTTGGATCGCGGGAGTGGCTTTTGGGTTTCGCTTACGGGGCATGGTCGACGTTACAAAGGCTTTTTTGGTGAGGAGGGCGTTAAAGGGGTGGCGTAGGGGCGGTACAGGGAAGGATTCTCGTCGCCCGGTGTCGTTTTTGATGTTGTTGCAGTTAGGTAGGACATTGGCGGATGTGTGCACATCGCCGTGGGAGGTTCGTTTGTTCCGCTTGCCTTTTTCGCTGGCGTTTTTCGGTGCATTGAGATTGGGGGAGCTTGTCTGCCCGGCAACAGATAGGTTGGGGGGCCTGTTGCGTGATGATGTGGATGTTTTTCCGGATCGGATGGAGTTAGTTTTGCGGCAGTCCAAGACCAATGTGGAGGGTAGAGGCAGGCGGGTGGTGTTGTTTAGTGTCCCGGATGGTGAGATGTGTCCTGTGCGCTGTTGGCGGGATTACGGTTGTGAATGGGGTAGGGTGGTTACCCCCCTGTTGGTGCATGCTGACGGTTCTTTTCTGTCAAGGTTCCAGTTCACGGCAGTGTTCAGACGGTGCTTGGTTCAGTTGGGTTTGGGTGAGGCGGGATATGCTAGTCATTCCTTTCGGATAGGTGCGGCAACGGAGGCTGCCAGATGGGGTTTAGGGGAGGAGGTCATCAAGAAGATCGGGAGATGGGAATCAGTGCGGTTTAGGTCCTACAGTAGGTGAACCCGATTTTGTGTCAATCTCGCTGTATTTCTCGGCGAGATTGAGCACATACGAGCCCCATCGCGGGAGCCAGCGCCGAGCTGGCTTGCCGCGATGGAGACAGAGCCGTCATAGAAGCGACGGGAGATCCGACTTGGATTCCCGCCAATTCTACACATGTGCGGCGTTTGTTATGAATCCTGAGGGGGAAGTCCCCGCCGGATTTTAAATAAAAATCCGGCCTGGGTCCCGCCCTCAGGAGCATACCGGGCCCTTAGGTCTGTTATGGGTTGTAAGGAGAGCCCCCCCTACGCCGAAAAAAACGGCGTAGGGGGTCCCCCTACAATCCATACCAGACCCGTATCCAAAGCACGCTACCCGGCCAGCCAGGAAGGGAGTGGGGACGAGCGAGCGCCCCCCCCCCTCCTGAGCCGTACCAGGCTGCATGCCCTCAACATGGGGGGTTGGGTGCTCTGGGGCAGGGGGCGCACTTAAAATATTTTATTTTTCTGCTCCGGAGGCCGCCCCCTGTCTTCTTTATTAGCTCTTTTACCAGGGGGGGGCTCTTCTTCTTCCGATATCCCGACGGGTCTTCTCCGCTATCCGGGGGGGTCTTCTCAACTCTCCGGGGTTCTCCTTCTGTCTTCTCCTTCTGTCTTGTTGTCTCCTTCTGTCTTCTGTCTCCGGGGTTCTCCTTCTGTCTTCTCCGCTATCCGGGGGGGTCTTCTCAACTCTCCGGGGTTCTCCTTCTGTCTTCTCCTTCTGTCTTGTTGTCTCCTTCTGTCTTCTGTCTCCGGGGTTCTCCTTCTGTTTTCGCCTCTCTCTGTTGTTGACTCGGCGCACCCCGGTTCTTCGTCTCGCGAGACTCGGCGCACCCCGATTCTTCGTCTCGCGAGACGTCTCGCGAGACGAAGAACCGGGGTGCGCCGAGTCAACAACAGAGAGAGGCGAAAACAGAAGGAGAACCCCGGAGACAGAAGACAGAAGGAGACAACAAGACAGAAGGAGAAGACAGAAGGAGACAACAAGACAGAAGGAGAAGACAGAAGGAGAACCCCGGAGAGTTGAGAAGACCCCCCGGATAGCGGAGAAGACCCGTCGGGATATCGGAAGAAGAAGAGCCCCCCCCTGGTAAAAGAGCTAATAAAGAAGACAGGGGGCGGCCTCCGGAGCAGAAAAATAAAATATTTTAATACACTGTGTGGTTTATTTGTGTTTTTACCACTTTTCTTGCAGGTGAATGGGTAGGGGTACGATGTACCCCATACTCATTCACTTAGGGTGGGGGGCCGGTATCTGGGGGCCCCCTTATTAAAGGGGGCTCCCAGATTCCGATAAGCCTCCCGCCCGCATACCCCGACAACCAACGGCCAGGGTTGTCGGGAAGGGGCCCTGTCCTCATCAACATGGGGACAGGGTGCTCTGAGGTGGGGGGGCCGCAGTGCGCCCCCTGCCCCAGAGCACCCAACCCCCCATGTTGAGGGCATGCAGCCTGGTACGGCTCAGGAGGAAGGGGGGGGGGCGCTCGCTCGTCCCCACTCCCTTCCTGGCTGGCCGGGTAGCGTGCTTTGGATACGGGTCTGGTATGGATTGTAGGGGGACCCCCTACGCCGTTTTTTTCGGCGTAGGGGGGGCTCTCCTTACAACCCATAACAGACCTAAGGGCCCGGTATGCTCCTGAGGGCGGGACCCAGGCCGGATTTTTATTAAAAATCCGGCGGGGACTTCCCCCTCAGGATTCATAACAAACGCCGCACACGTGTAGAATTGGCGGGAATCCAAGTCGGATCTCCCGTCGCTTCTATGACGCGCTTGCTGGGATGTGCTGTCACTATCCCAGTGAGTGCGAGATCTCGGCACCATGTTGCCGAGTATCAGCGCGACGCTGTCGTGCTAAAAACACAATGTCAGAAACACCTACTGTATGTGCGCCTGGATGGACTTGGGGGGTGGTGACTTGTCGTGAAGTAAGTCTAGGATGTGGGGAGTTGGCTAATCGATTTTGGTTCTGTTATGTTTTTGTTTCTTTGCAGGTTCCGGTCCGGCATTGGTTTGGGTGCTAGGGCACTCCTACGTTTTCTGGGGAGCACTCCGGGCGGCAGTTCGGCCTGACTGTCAGAAGCTCGGTTTTGCGCGGGAAGTGGCAGTGGTAAGGTGGATTGGCAGGCTGGGCATGATGTGGAAGGGAATGTTGCCGGAATTCCACCAGTTTGTGAAGCAGGATAGGGCTCCGGACATACTCGTATTGCACGTGGGGGGCAATGATCTGTGTGCGCGTCCTTCACGGGAGTTGGTGAGGGATGTTAAATTTGATATGCTCAGATTGTGGTCCCTCTACCCTGGCATGGTGACGGTCTGGTCGGACATGGTGCCGCGGATGGCGTGGAGGGGGGCTCGCTCAGTGGAGGGTGTGAACAAGGCGCGAGTGAAGGCAAATAGGGCAATAGGTAGGTTTATGGCCCGGAATGGGGCGTTGGCGGTCAGGCACCGGGAACTGGAGAAGGGTGTTGGCGGTTATTGGCGCAGTGATGGGGTTCACCTGAATGCGCTAGGTATAGACATGTGGTGTTTGGTTTTACAGGAAGGCATCGAGGTTGCAGTGCGGGTGTGGAGGGACGCCAAGGCTTAAGAGGTCAAGCCTAGGCTTCAGTGGCGGTGGGAGGTCCTTGGAGTCGGTGGGTTTACCAGAGGACGAGGATGGGAGGGCCCCACGGTGGGGGCTGGACTCCCATGGTTGCTTGGCGGCTGTGGCAGGATTGTTGGGGTGTGTCAACCGTGGTGCTTCCGATCTAAGGTGCAACGGCTGGAGGTAAGGTCGGCCATGGTTTCCAAGGTTTCCGGGCTTCAAGGACCTCCCCCTGGGTTAGGTTAATGTGGGGTTAATTTTATATGTATGTTTGTTTAATAAAAGGCTGCTGTGGCCAATTTATTCCATCCAGGTGTCGGTGTTTTTATTTGAAGGGAAGAAGGTTGGAGGGGAAGTAGAGGCGGGATGGTGTGTGGAGGGCAGCCTGAGAAAAAAGGGGGTCGAGTGGGAATAACCAGTACCCTGTCATGAGTATTTCACAATCTGCTCAGTAACTGGGATTTTCACGCACAACCATTTATAGGGTTTACAAAGAATGATGTGAAAAGGGAAAAACATCCAGTATGCGGCAGTCCTGTGGGCAAAAATGCCTTGTGGATGCTAGAGGTCAGAGGAGAATGGGCCGACTGATTCAAGCTGATAGAAGAGCAACGTTGACTGAAATAACCACTCGTTACAACCGAGGTATGCAGCAAAGCATTTGTGAAGCCACAACACGCACATCCTTGAGGCGGATGGTCTACAACAGCAGAAGACCACACCGGGTACCACTCATCTCCACTTTTCCAAATAGGAAAAAAAGGCTACAATTTGCACGAGCTCACCAAAATTGGACTGTTGAAGACTGGAAAAATGTTGCCTGGTCTGATGAGTCTCGATTTCTGTTGAGACATTCAAATGGTAGAGTCCGAATTTGGAGCTAACAGAATGAGAACATGTATCCATCCTCTGATGGCTACTTCCAGCAGGATAATGCACCATGTCACAAAGCTCGAATCATTTCAAATTGGTTTCTTGAACATGACAATGAGTTCACTGTACTAAAATGGCCCCCACAGTCACCAGATCTCAACCCAATAGAGCATCTTTGGGATGTGGTGGAACAGGAGTTTCGTGCCCTGGATGTGCATCCCTCAAATCTCCATCAACTGCAAGATACTATCCTATCAATATGGGCCAACATTTCTAAAGAATGCTATCAGCACCTTGTTGAATCAATGCCACGTAGAATTAAGGCAGTTCTGAAGGCAAAAGGGGGTCCAACACCGTATTAGTATGGTGTTCCTAATAATTCTTTAGGTGAGTGTATATACATGCATACATACATAGATATATATATATATATATATATATATATATGCACATATAAACAAATGTATGCATAGATAAATATGGACACATATACACACATGCATACCTAGATATATACTGTATATAGACACATATATACATACATACATAAACTGAAGAAATTCCACAGCACATCCGAGCGGTAAAATAAATGTAGTGGCTTTATTCGCCAGACATGCAACTGAGTACATTGCTTGAGAAAGATCCCAGGAAGCGGATCGAAACGTTACATGTCTGGTGAAAAAAGCCACTACATTTATTTTACCCCTCAGATGTGCTGTGGAATTTCTTCAGTTTATTCGTTTGGAGCAGGATCGTCTCCTTGGCCACTGGCACTCCATCCATACGCAAGAGACTGCAGTGCTGCCCATCTCTCATTTTTTATCTACATACATACATAGTTAGATATATGTACGCACACACATAACAAACACCGATATTAACTCATATTAACATTAGCCCATATCTATGATTAAACTGTCTGTGCAGAGTAGGGGGCAAGGCCTTCCAGGCGCTCTGGGCCCCCCTGTGCTATGGGCTGAAATTTTACTAATAAAGACCACACTGTATAGGCGGTCTGAATTCTTAATCACCACTCAGTATTGAAGGTGCAACACGACCAATAAGAATTCAGATTCAGATTCAAAATTGCGGAACAGATGCGGATCCATTTATAAGGTCGTGTGAATGCACCCTAATACTGAGTTCTGATGTACTCTTTATTTTGTTATGAGGCGCATGCTTAAGTAGTAGCTTGCACCTGGATATTCTATTATATTATGGGATAGTCCTCCTCTGAGCGTTTTTGGTTGCACACTAACTATGGGTAGTATTGGATCTATTGATATTTGTTTATTTACTTGTCCCCTGCTGGTAATACTTTAGAGTACTTTGTGTGGTCTTGATCATATCTAGCACTTGAAGTCAATTATATATATACTGTATATACTAGCAGAAGGTTCTGGCTTCGCACGGGTATATTTTATCTATTTCATTTAATGTTTGTGTGTGTCGTTAAAAGATATCGACAGTATCCCCTATAACAGTGACCTCTACAGTACCCCGCCCCCTTAACAGTAACCTCCACAGTACCCCGTTCCCTTAACAGTGACCTCCACAGTACCCCATTCCCTTAACAATTCCCTTAACAATACCCTCACAATACCCTGCTGACTTTACAGTGACCTCCACAGGAGCTGCCCTTTTAATAGTAGCCCCTGCCCCTTTAACAGTGACCTCCACAGCGGCCTGCCCCCTTAACAGTAACATCCACAGTGAACACCCCTCTAACAGTGACCTCCACAGCGCCCTGCCCCTGTTACAGTGAGCTCCACAGCAGCTGCCCTTTTAATAGTGGCCCCTGCCCCCTAACAGTGACCTCCACAGCAGCTTCCCCTTTAATAGTGGCCCCTGCCCCCTTAACAGTGATCTCCACAGCGCCCTGCCCCTCTAAGGCTAGGACTACACTACAACATGTGTCGCGCGACATTTTGACGTACCAATGTCGCACAACAATTTTTATAATGATAGGCTATGTTGCCACACTGCAACATGCGACATGCTGCAACTGCGACACGACACTCGCAAAAAATCCATCCAAGATGGATTTTTCTGTGACTATCGCGTCACAGTTGCAACACTATAGACTATCATTGTAAAAATTGTCATGTAACATCAATGTCGCAGTGTAGTTGTGCCCTATGTGTTGTGAGACATATTGTCAAGCACCACATGTCGTCGTGAAGCCCTAGCATAAAGCTGACCTACAGCAGTGAAGAAAAATGACTGGGTTGTTATGGAAACCTGGAGTAAAACTGTGTGTATGTGAAGACTAAGAGCCTGCGAGCTTCTGTTGGCTGATAAGGGTCATGTGACCATGTGTATGGCACTTAGGATTTGAAGAGAAAGACTTGCAGGCTTGTATTGGCTAATGCAGATCATTTTTGGCTAATATCTCAGGAACAGTACGTCCTAGAGAGCTGAGACACCTGATGTACCTGTGTGCCAAATTTAGCGAAGATCGGTCTAGTTGTTTGGTCGCGCATAAAGAACGTCTAGACAGACAGACAGAAACTCATTTTTATAATATAATATAATATAATATATATATATATATATACTGAGATCAATAATCATGTGTACTTTATAACTTTATAGATTTAAGCTTGCACTGTGTTTTTAAACATAGCTTTGTTGCTTACTATAAATGTTGCCAGTGGGATTTATTTAGTCTATTATGTACTCAATTGTTAATTAGTGTGTAGCAACATGAGGCCCTAGTGAAAAGCAGGGCCATTTGTCAAAACAGTTTTTTTGATACGATACTAAAAATTTCTATTTTAGTTTATATTTTTTTCAGACCATCAAATTTGTGTGCTGTCAACTTATTTTGAGGCCCTGAAGGTTGCTGCAGACCATCCTAGTAAAATAGCATTACTTGGACAAACCAATAATCATAGGATAGCTTGTCTTATATATGGGTATACAATGAGGTGGCTGGTGCATTGGTTCGTACTAGATCCTAATAGACTATGATCCTGATACAGATGGATGCATACATTTCCCCCATGCAAGAATAGTACAGTAACTGAAAGAATGACTTTCAGATGACTTTCAGATTACTTTTAGATCAGATGGTATTGATACTTCATAGATGTACATCTCATATTCCTCCCAGCTTACTTATGATCAAGATTTCAAAGGGAAATGATGGGAGGGGTGGTTGAGAATTTAATAAAACATTTTAGGAATAGGTGCTGAAAACAGCCCACAGGTCGAACTGCTGTCCATTCTTCTAAGCTCCTTACAATAGTGTCTCAAGCTTCCACTTTGTCAGAATGATTGGTAGCTCTTTGTGAATGGAAGAACTGGGGCCACGGGGAATAATAGATCTGAAGTAGACATTGAAGCAAGAAATGAATACTGAGAGATTTCACCTGAAACTTGCAAAATTGTTTCTGTAGCTTTGGGCTCAGGTTGGGGTGCCTGGCTGTCAGAAAGAGAAACCTTGCAGCTTCTGCAGAATTTTTTTACTTTTTGATGCAAAATATTTTGGTGCAGGGAGTTTGAAAACTTCCCCCTAAAAACTACTGTATAAGAAAAAGCAAAATCTATGCGGTTAAGACCGATAGAAAGTGAAGACCTATTTGTTGTAAAAAAAGAAATCACAGAAAAAAAAAACCAATGCACTAACACAATAGATGCAAGCATTACATATAGACTAAGCCCTCATTCTGATATAATAAAATCTGAACTCTCAGACAATATATTTTGATCAAAACACATCTGTGCCCACCTACCCGCGCCAAGGTGGTCTCAGTCAGGCAGGTCTTACGCTTAACCTACCTATGCCGTAGGATATCTATATTTAGGAGAGCAGACTCTGCACATATAGTGTGCTGCTCCTAGTCACCTCTATGAGTATCCAGCAACCAATGAAAGGAGGAACATGCACACCTATATGTACCCCCTAATAAAGAACGCCTAAGGGATAGGTGGGGCAAAAATGCACAAGAATGCTACTCCCAAGATAAAATAGGATTTGCTGTAAAAACCTGAATTTACCACAGGTGGAGTGAAATAAAGCTGTAGAAACATCTCAAAGATCATGAGAAATGAGAGGCCCCAGAGCTACATTTCAATTGTCAAAGCAAAGGGTCTGTATATTTATAGTGGTAGGTTGTGGTGGCTCACTAGCAAGTAGTTAAGGTATGGTGCTGCAAGCTCATATAGAGGGAATTACCCCACCCTCTCTTAAAGGCAAATGTAGTAATAGGAAAATGAGCGAGCACTCATACACTTGGCAACCAGATTGACATATGCAGAAAATATTTATTAAATCCCCATAAAATACAAGTGATAAAATTTATAAGAACAATGTAGCAATAATATACAACATTACAGTCACATATATTGTGGTAGATATGATCGATACTATATTCATATGACTCAATAGTGTCGATAAATTCAATAGTATATATCTCACCAAAAAACTTCAAGTATATGCTGTTATTTGGGAAGAGGGGGTATTATCTTCTAGCTCTCTATCCCAATTTGGGAAACTGAATGTCACTGAAAATGCTGTAGGTGTATTCACTGGGAGTGCAATATAATCATAAAGTGTCCACAGGAATCCTGATAATGTGAAAAGTCTCTTATAGCATATCCTTTTAAGCTCGATATGAGCTTTGGATTGAAGAAAACTTTAAATCGATGTTTGGCTTACCGTCTAGCGTCTGCTTTCTCCCTATTGCTTCAATGGAGCTTTAAATATTTGCCGGCTTATTCAGTCGCTCCATACAGCAAGCTGGTTTAAATTTCGCGTGAGTTCCAAAGATCGCAGGAGTTACCACTCTGTTCCGCAATTTCCTTTGGTGCAGCTTTCGACGATAAGAATAGTTAATCCTTTACTGTAGAGATTTTCTTCTGTATGGCCATACAGTATTATCGGAGGCTTTTCAATGCAGGTACATCACTTGTTTCACCATACGCGTTACGGGTAGATTCACTCTCCCTTCCTCAGTGGTCAAGTGTCTGCCTGCCTGGAGCTGGCTTCATGTCACCCACCACTGGAAGAGGCCACTGTCACATATTTAGGCCCCGGCACCCAGACAGAGGAGAGCGGTCCCGTAACAGAGAATCTGGCCTTATGTCAGCGCAGAATCTGTCTTCATGTCATAGCAGAGAATCAGGCTTCACGTCACCCACCACTGGAACAGGCCATTGTCACACATTTAGGCCCCGGCACCCAGACAGAGGAGAGCGGTCCCATAACAGAGAATCTGGCCTTATGTCAGCGCAGAATCAGTCTTCATGTCATAGCAGAGAATCAAGCTTCACGTCACCCACCACTGGAACAGGCCACTGTCACACATTTAGGCCCAGGCACCCAGGCAGAGGAGAGAGGTCCCATAATGGAGAATCTGGCCTGATGTCAGCACAGAATCTGTCTTCATGTCATAGCAGAGAATCAGGCTTCACGTCACCCACCACTGGAACAGGCCACTGTCACATATTTAGGCCCCGGCACCCAGACAGAGGAGAGAGGTCCCGTAACAGAGAATCTGGCCTTATGTCAGCGCAGAATAAGTCTTCATGTCATAGCAGAGAATCAGGCTTCACGTCACCCACCACTGGAACAGGCCACTGTCACATATTTAGGCCCAGGCACCCAGGCAGAGGAGAGAGGTCCCGTAACAGAGAATCTAGCCTTATGTCAGCACAGAATCAGTCTTCATGTCATAGCAGAGAATCAGGCTTCACGTCACCCACCACTGGAACAGGCCACTGTCACACATTTAGGCCCAGGCACCCAGGCAGAGGAGAGAGGTCCCGTAACAGAGAATCTGGCCTGATGTCAGCACAGAATCTGTCTTCATGTCATAGCAGAGAATCAGGCTTCACGTCACCCACCACTGGAACAGGCCACTGTCACACATTTAGGCCCAGGCAGAGGAGAGAGGTCCCATAACAGAGAATCTGGCCTGATGTCAGCACAGAATCTGTCTTCATGTCATAGCAGAGAATCAGGCTTCACGTCACCCACCACTGGAACAGGCCACTGTCACATATTTAGGCCCCGGCACCCAGACTGAGGAGAGAGGTCCCGTAACAGAGAATCTGGCCTTATGTCAGTGCAGAATCAGTCTTCATGTCATAGCAGAGAATCAGGCTTCACGTCACCCACCACTGGAACAGGCCACTGTCACATATTTAGGCCCAGGCACCCAGGCAGAGGAGAGAGGTCCCGTAACAGAGAATCTGGCCTTATGTCAGCGCAGAACCAGTCTTGATGTCATAGCAGAGAATCAGGCTTCACGTCACCCACCACTGGAACAGGCCACTGTCACACATTTAGGCCCAGGCACCCAGGCAGAGGAGAGAGGTCCCGTAACAGAGAATCTGGCCTGATGTCAGCACAGAATCTGTCTTCATGTCATAGCAGAGAATCAGGCTTCACGTCACCCACCACTGGAACAGGCCACTGTCACACATTTAGGCCCCGGCACCCAGACAGAGGAGAGCGGTCCCGTAACAGAGAATCTGGCCTTATGTCAGCGCAGAATCTGTCTTCATGTCATAGCAGAGAATCAAGATTCACGTCACCCACCACTGGAACAGGCCACTGTCACACATCTAGGCCCAGGCACCCAGGCAGAGGAGAGAGGTCCCGTAACAGAGAATCTGGCCTTATGTCAGCGCAGAATCAGTCTTCATGTCATAGCAGAGAATCAGGCTTCACGTCACCCACCCACTGGAACAGGCCACTGTCACATATTTAGACCCAGGCACCCAGACAGAGGAGAGAGGTCCCGTAACAGAGAATCTGGCCTTATGTCAGCACAGAATCTGTCTTCATGTCATAGCAGAGAATCAGGCTTCACGTCACCGACCACTGGAACAGGCCACTGTCACATATTTAGGCCCCGGCACCCAGACAGAGGAGAGAGGTCCCGTAACAGAGAATCTGGCCTTATGTCAGCACAGAATCTGTCTTCATGTCATAGCAGAGAATCAGGCTTCACGTCACCCACCACTGGAACAGGCCACTGTCACACATTTAGGCCCCGGCACCCAGACAGAGGAGAGTGGTCCCGTAACAGAGAATCTGGCCTTATGTCAGCGCAGAATCTGTCTTCATGTCATAGCAGAGAATCAAGCTTCACGTCACCCACCACTGGAACAGGCCACTGTCACACATTTAGGCCCAGGCACCCAGGCAGAGGAGAGAGGTCCCGTAACAGAGAATCTGGCCTGATGTCAGCACAGAATCTGTCTTCATGTCATAGCAGAGAATCAGGCTTCACGTCACCCACCACTGGAACAGGCCACTGTCACACATTTAGGCCCAGGCACCCAGGCAGAGGAGAGAGGTCCCGTAACAGAGAATCTGGCCTGATGTCAGCCCAGAATCTGTCTTCATGTCATAGCAGAGAATCAGGCTTGACGTCACCCACCACTGGAACAGGCCACTGTCACATATTTAGGCCCCGGCACCCAGACAGAGGAGAGAGGTCCCGTAACAGAGAATCTGGCCTTATGTCAGCGCAGAATCAGTCTTCATGTCATAGCAGAGAATCAGGCTTCACGTCACCCACCACTGGAACAGGCCACTGTCACATATTTAGGCCCAGGCACCCAGGCAGAGGAGAGAGGTCCCGTAACCGAGAATCTGGCCTTATGTCAGCGCAGAACCAGTCTTCATGTCATAGCAGAGAATCAGGCTTCACGTCACCCACCACTGGAACAGGCCACTTTCACACATTTAGGCCCAGGCACCCAGGCAGAGGAGAGAGGTCCCGTAACAGAGAATCTGGCCTGATGTCAGCACAGAATCTGTCTTCATGTCATAGCAGAGAATCAGGCTTCACGTCACCCACCACTGGAACAGGCCACTGTCACACATTTAGGCCCGGCACCCAGACAGAGGAGAGCGGTCCCGTAACAGAGAATCTGGCCTTATGTCAGCGCAGAATCTGTCTTCATGTCATAGCAGAGAATCAAGCTTCACGTCACCCACCACTGGAACAGGCCACTGTCACACATTTAGGCCCAGGCACCCAGGCAGAGGAGGGAGGTCCCGTAACAGAGAATCTGGCCTTATGTCAGCACAGAATCAGTCTTCATGTCATAGCAGAGAATCAGGCTTCACGTCACCCACCACTGGAATAGGCCACTGTCACACATTTAGGCCCCGGCACCCAGACAGAGGAGAGCGGTCCCATAACAGAGAATCTGGCCTTATGTCAGCGCAGAATCTGTCTTCATGTCATAGCAGAGAATCAAGCTTCACGTCACCCACCACTGGAACAGGCCACTGTCACACATTTAGGCCCAGGCACCCAGGCAGAGGAGAGAGGTCCCATAACAGAGAATCTGGCCTGATGTCAGCACAGAATCTGTCTTCATGTCATAGCAGAGAATCAGGCTTCACGTCACCCACCACTGGAACAGGCCACTGTCACATATTTAGGCCCCGGCACCCAGACAGAGGAGAGAGGTCCCGTAACAGAGAATCTGGCCTTATGTCAGCGCAGAATCAGTCTTCATGTCATAGCAGAGAATCAGGCTTCACGTCACCCACCACTGGAACAGGCCACTGTCACATATTTAGGCCCAGGCACCCAGGCAGAGGAGAGAGGTCCCGTAACAGAGAATCTGGCCTTATGTCAGCGCAGAATCAGTCTTCATGTCATAGCAGAGAATCAGGCTTCACGTCACCCACCACTGGAACAGGCCACTGTCACACATTTAGGCCCAGGCACCCAGGCAGAGGAGAGAGGTCCCGTAACAGAGAATCTGGCCTGATGTCAGCACAGAATCTGTCTTCATGTCATAGCAGAGAATCAGGCTTCACGTCACCCACCACTGGAACAGGCCACTGTCACACATTTAGGCCCAGGCACCCAGGCAGAGGAGAGAGGTCCCATAACAGAGAATCTGGCCTGATGTCAGCACAGAATCTGTCTTCATGTCATAGCAGAGAATCAGGCTTCACGTCACCCACCACTGGAACAGGCCACTGTCACATATTTAGGCCCCGGCACCCAGACAGAGGAGAGAGGTCCCGTAACAGAGAATCTGGCCTTATGTCAGTGCAGAATCAGTCTTCATGTCATAGCAGAGAATCAGGCTTGATGTCACCCACCACTGGAACAGGCCACTGTCACATATTTAGGCCCAGGCACCCAGGCAGAGGAGAGAGGTCCCGTAACAGAGAATCTGGCCTTATGTCAGCGCAGAACCAGTCTTGATGTCATAGCAGAGAATCAGGCTTCACGTCACCCACCACTGGAACAGGCCACTGTCACACATTTAGGCCCAGGCACCCAGGCAGAGGAGAGAGGTCCCGTAACAGAGAATCTGGCCTGATGTCAGCACAGAATCTGTCTTCATGTCATAGCAGAGAATCAGGCTTCACGTCACCCACCACTGGAACAGGCCACTGTCACACATTTAGGCCCCGGCACCCAGACAGAGGAGAGCGGTCCCGTAACAGAGAATCTGGCCTTATGTCAGCGCAGAATCTGTCTTCATGTCATAGCAGAGAATCAAGCTTCACGTCACCCACCACTGGAACAGGCCACTGTCACACATCTAGGCCCAGGCACCCAGGCAGAGGAGAGAGGTCCCGTAACAGAGAATCTGGCCTTATGTCAGCGCAGAATCAGTCTTCATGTCATAGCAGAGAATCAGGCTTCACGTCACCCACCACTGGAACAGGCCACTGTCACATATTTAGGCCCAGGCACCCAGGCAGAGGAGAGAGGTCCCGTAACAGAGAATCTGGCCTGATGTCAGCACAGAATCTGTCTTCATGTCATAGCAGAGAATCAGGCTTCACGTCACCCACCACTGGAACAGGCCACTGTCACATATTTAGGCCCCGGCACCCAGACAGAGGAGAGAGGTCCCGTAACAGAGAATCTGGCCTTATGTCAGTGCAGAATCAGTCTTCATGTCATAGCAGAGAATCAGGCTTCACGTCACCCACCACTGGAACAGGCCACTGTCACATATTTAGGCCCAGGCACCCAGGCAGAGGAGAGAGGTCCCGTAACAGAGAATCTGGCCTGATGTCAGCACAGAATCTGTCTTCATGTCATAGCAGAGAATCAGGCTTCACGTCACCCACCACTGGAACAGGCCACTGTCACACATTTAGGCCCCGGCACCCAGACAGAGGAGAGCGGTCCCGTAACAGAGAATCTGGCCTTATGTCAGCGCAGAATCTGTCTTCATGTCATGGCAGAGAATCAGGCTTCACATCACCCACCACTGGAACAGGCCACTGTCACACATTTAGGCCCAGGCACCCAGGCAGAGGAAAGAGGTCCCGTAACAGAGAATCTGGCCTGATGTCAGCACAGAATCTGTCTTCATGTCATAGCAGAGAATCAGGCTTCACGTCACCCACCACTGGAACAGGCCACTGTCACACATTTAGGCCCCGGCACCCAGACAGAGGAGAGGTTCATTCAACTTTGGGTTGCCCCGCAATATAATGGTAAAACGAAATTAAAAATAGTATTGAATGAGGAAGTGCCCTGGAGTAGAATAATAGATTGTTAAGGGGAGGTAGTTAATATCTAATCTGCACAAGGGATGGACAGGTCCTGTGGGATCTATGCCTGGTTCATTTTTATGAACGTCAGCTTGTCCACATTGGCTGTAGACAGGCGGCTGCGTTTGTCTGTAATGACGCCCCCTGCCGTGCTGAATACAAGTTCAGACAAAACGCTGGCCGCCGGGCAGGCCAGCACCTCCAAGGCATAAAAGGCTAGCTCTGGCCACGTGGACAATTTGGAGACCCAGAAGTTGAATGGGGCCGAACCATCAGTCAGTACGTGGAGGGGTGTGCATAGGTACTGTTCCACCATGTTAGTGAAATGTTGCCTCCTGCTAGCACGTTCCGTATCAGGTGGTGGTGCAGTTAGCTGTGGCGTGTTGACAAAACTTTTCCACATCTCTGCCATGCTAACCCTGCACTCAGAAGAGCTGGGCGTGACACAGCTGCGTTGGCGACCTCTTGCTCCTCCTCTGCCTTCGCCTTGGGCTTCCACTGGTTCCCCTGTGACATTTGGGAATGCTCTCAGTAGCGCGTCTACCAACGTGCGCTTGTACTCGCGCATCTTCCTATCACGCTCCAGTGTAGGAAGTAAGGTGGGCACATTGTCTTTGTACCGGGGATCTAGCAGGGTGGCAACCCAGTAGTCCGCACACGTTAAAATGTGGGCAACTCTGCTGTCGTTGCGACGGCACTGCAGCATGTAGTCGCTCATGTGTGCCAGGCTGCCCAGAGGTAAGGACAAGCTGTCCTCTGTGGGAGGCGTATCGTCATCGTCCTGTGTTTCCCCCCAGCCACGCACCAGTGATGGGCCCGAGCTGCTTTGGGTGCCACCCCGCTGTGAACATGCTTTATCCTCATCCTCCTCCACCTCCTCCTCATCCTCGTCCTCCTCGTCCTCCAGTAGTGGGCCCTGTCTGGCCACATTTGTACCTGGCCTCTGGTGTTGCAAAAAACCTCCCTCTGAGTCACTTCGAAGAGACTGGCCTGAAAGTGCTAAAAATGACCCCTCTTCCTCCTCTTCCTCCTGGGCCACCTCCTCTTCCATCATTGCCCTAAGTGTTTTCTCAAGGAGACATAGAAGTGGTATTGTAACGCTGATAACGGCGTCATCGCCACTGGCCATGTTGGTGGAGTACTCGAAACAACGCAACAGGGCACACAGGTCTCGCATGGAGGCCCAGTCATTGGTGGTGAAGTGTGTCTGATCCACAGTGCGACTGACCCGTGCGTGCTGCAGCTGAAACTCCACTATGGCCTGCTGCTGCTCGCACAGTCTGTCCAGCATATGCAAGGTGGAGTTCCACCTGGTGGGTACGTCGCATATGAGGCGGTGAGCGGGAAGGCCGAAGTTACGTTGTAGCGCAGACAGGCGAGCAGCGGCAGGGTGTGAACGCCGGAAGCGCGAACAGACGGCCCGCACTTTATGCAGCAGCTCTGACATGTCGGGGTAGTTGCGAATGAACTTCTGCACCACCAAATTCAGCACATGCGCCAGGCAAGGGATGTGCGTCAAACCGGCTAGTCCCAGAGCTGCAACGAGATTTCGCCCATTATCGCACACCACCAGGCCGGGCTTGAGGCTCACCGGCAGCAACCACTCGTCGGTCTGTTGTTCTATACCCCGCCACAACTCCTGTGCGGTGTGGGGCCTGTCCCCCAAACATATGAGTTTCAGAATGGCCTGCTGACGTTTACCCCGGGCTGTGCTGAAGTTGGTGGTGAAGGTGTGTTGCTGACTGGATCAGCAGGTGGAAGAAGAGGAGGAGGAAGCTGAGTAGGAGGAGGAGGAGACAGGAGGCAAAGAATGTTGCCCTGCGATCCTTGGCGGCGGAAGGACGTGCGCCAAACAGCTCTCCGCCTGGGGCCCAGCCGCCACTACATTTACCCAGTGTGCAGTTAGGGAGATATAGCGTCCCTGGCCGTGCTTACTGGTCCACGTATCTGTGGTTAGGTGGACCTTGCCACAGATGGCGTTGCGCAGTGCACACTTGATTTTATCGGACACTTGTTTGTGCAGGGAAGGCACGGCTCTCTTGGAGAAGTAGTGGCGGCTGGGAACAACATACTGTGGGACAGCAAGTGACATGAGCTGTTTGAAGCTGTGTGTGTCCACCAGCCTAAATGACAGCATTTCATAGGCCAGTAGTTTAGAAATGCTGGCATTCAGGGCCAGGGATCGAGGGTGGCTAGGTGGGAATTTACGCTTTCTCTCAAATGTTTGTGAGATGGAGAGCTGAACGCTGCCGTGTGACATGGTTGAGATGCTTGGTGACGCAGGTGGTGGTGTTGGTGGTACATCCCATGTTTGCTGGGCGGCAGGTGCCAACGTTCCTCCAGAGGCAGAGGAAGAGGCCGAGGCGGCGGCAGCAGCAGCAGAAGAGGCCGAGGCGGCGGCAGCAGCAGAAGAGGCCGAGGCGGCAGCAGCAGAAGAGGTAGCAGGGGGAGCCTGAGTGACTTCCTTGTTTTTAAGGTGTTTACTCCACTGCAGTTCATGCTTTGCATGCAGGTGCCTGGTCATGCAGGTTGTGCTAAGGTTCAGAACGTTAATGCCTCGCTTCAGGCTCTGATGGCACAGCGTGCAAACCACTCGGGTCTTGTCGTCAGCACATTGTTTGAACAAGTGCCATGCCAGGGAACTCCTTGAAGCTGCCTTTGGGGTGGTCGGTCCCAGATGGCGGCGGTCAGTAGCAGGCGGAGTCTCTTGGCGGCGGGTGTTCTGATTTTGCCCACTGCTCCCTCTTTTGCTACGCTGTTGGCTCGGTCTCACCACTGCCTCTTCCTCCGAACTGTGAAAGTCAGTGGCACGACCTTCATTCCATGTGGGGTCTAGGACCTCATCGTCCCCTGCATCGTCTTCCACCCAGTCTTGATCCCTGACCTCCTGTTCAGTCTGCACACTGCAGAAAGACGCAGCAGTTGGCACCTGTGTTTCGTCATCATCAGAGACGTGCTGAGGTGGTATTCCCATTTCCTCATCATCAGGAAAAATAAGTGGTTGTGCGTTAGTGCATTCTATCTCTTCCACCCCTGGGGAAGGGCTAGGTGGATGCCCTTGGGAAACCCTGGCAGCAGAGTCTTCAAACAGCATAAGAGACTGCTGCATAACTTGAGGCTCAGACAGTTTCCCTGATATGCATGGGGGTGATGTGACAGACCGATGGGCTTGGTTTTCATGTGCCATCTGTGCGCTTTCTGCAGAAGACTGGGTGGGAGATAATGTGAACGTGCTGGATCCACTGTCGGCCACCCAATTGACTAATGCCTGTACCTGCTCAGGCCTTACCATCCTTAGAACGGCATTGGGCCCCACCAAATATCGCTGTAAATTCTGCTGGCTACTGGGACCTGAGGTAGTTGGTTCACTAGGACGTGTGGCTGTGGCAGAACGGCCACGTCCTCTCCCAGCACCAGAGGGTCCACTAACACCACCACGACCATGTCCACGTCCGCGTCCGCGTCCCTTATTAGATGTTTTCCTCATTGTTCCCGTTCACCACAATTTTGAGAATGGCAAATTTGGGAATAGTTTATCAACCCAGAACAAAAAGTGTGCTTTTACGGTCACTAGAAATAACTTGACCAGCTAAAACAGTACAGATTTGGTTGAATAGAAATGTGAGGCCTGTTTTTTTTTGCGCTGTGTGACAGGTATAGGTTTAATCACAGAATCAGACTTCTATCTGCACGGTAGCGTGTGTCTTAGGTTTTTCTGAATGACACTATCAGTACCTTCAATGTAAGATATCCTTTTTGGGATAGATTTCAAGTAGGCCTCAAATACCAGAAACTAGTTATTTTGAGAATGGCAAATTTGGGAATAGTTTTTCAACCCAGAAAAAAAAAATGTGCTTTTACGGTCACTAGAAATAACTTGACCAGCTAAAACAGTACAGATTTGGTTGAATAGAAATGTGAGGCCTGTTTTTTTTTGCGCTGTGTGACAGGTATAGGTTTAATCACAGAATCAGACTTCTATCTGCACGGTAGCGTGTGTCTTAGGTTTTTCTGAATGACACTATCAGTACCTTCAATGTAAGATATCCTTTTTGGGATAGATTTCAAGTAGGCCTCAAATACCAGAAACTAGTTATTTTGAGAATGGCAAATTTGGGAATAGTTTTTCAACCCAGAAAAAAAAATGTGCTTTTACGGTCACTAGAAATAACTTGACCAGCTAAAACAGTACAGATTTGGTTGAATAGAAATGTGAGGCCTGTTTTTTTTTGCGCTGTGTGACAGGTATAGGTTTATTCACAGAATCAGACTTCTATCTGCACGGTAGCGTGTGTCTTAGGTTTTTCTGAATGACACTATCAGTACCTTCAATGTAAGATATCCTTTTTGGGATAGATTTCAAGTAGGCCTCAAATACCAGAAACTAGTTATTTTGAGAATGGCAAATTTGGGAATAGTTTTTCAACCCAGAAAAAAAAATGTGCTTTTACGGTCACTAGAAATAACTTGACCAGCTAAAACAGTACAGATTTGGTTGAATAGAAATGTGAGGCCTGTTTTTTTTTGCGCTGTGTGACAGGTATAGGTTTAATCACAGAATCAGACTTCTATCTGCACGGTAGCGTGTGTCTTAGGTTTTTCTGAATGACACTATCAGTACCTTCAATGTAAGATATCCTTTTTGGGATAGATTTCATGTAGGCGTCAAATACCAGAAACTAGTTATTTTGAGAATGGCAAATTTGGGAATAGTTTTTCATTCCAGAAAAAAAAAAGTGCTTTTACGGTCACTAGAAATAACTTGACCAGCTAAAACAGTACAGATTTGGTTGAATAGAAATGTGAGGCCTGTTTTTTTTGCGCTGTGTGACAGGTATAGGTTTATTCACAGAATCAGACTTCTATCTGCACGGTAGCGTGTGTCTTAGGTTTTTCTGAATGACACTTTCAGTACCTTCAATGTAAGATATCCTTTTTGGGATAGATTTCAAGTAGGCCTCAAATACCAGAAACTAGTTATTTTGAGAATGGCAAATTTGGGAATAGTTTTTCAACCCAGAAAAAAAAATGTGCTTTTACGGTCACTAGAAATAACTTGACCAGCTAAAACAGTACAGATTTGGTTGAATAGAAATGTGAGGCCTGTTTTTTTTTGCGCTGTGTGACAGGTATAGGTTTAATCACAGAATCAGACTTCTATCTGCACGGTAGCGTGTGTCTTAGGTTTTTCTGAATGACACTATCAGTACCTTCAATGTAAGATATCCTTTTTGGGATAGATTTCAAGTAGGCCTCAAATACCAGAAACTAGTTATTTTGAGAATGGCAAATTTGGGAATAGTTTTTCAACCCAGAGAAAAAAAAGTGCTTTTACGGTCACTAGAAATAACTTGACCAGCTAAAACAGTACAGATTTGGTTGAATAGAAATGTGAGGCCTGTTTTTTTTTGCGCTGTGTGACAGGTATAGGTTTAATCACAGAATCAGACTTCTATCTGCACGGTAGCATGTGTCTTAGGTTTTTCTGAATGACACTATCAGCACCTTCAATGTAAGATATCCTTTTTGGGATAGATTTCAAGTAGGCCTCAAATACCAGAAACTAGTTATTTTGAGAATGGCAAATTTGGGAATAGTTTTTCAACCCAGAAAAAAAAAAGTGCTTTTACGGTCACTACAAATAACTTGACCAGCTAAAACAGTACAGATTTGGTTGAATAGAAATGTGAGGCCTTTTTTTTTTTGCGCTGTGTGACAAATATAGGTTTAATCACAGAATCAGACTTCTATCTGCACGGTAGCGTGTGTCTTAGGTTTTTCTGAATGACACTATCAGTACCTTCAATGTAAGATATCCTTTTTGGGATAGATTTCAAGTAGGCCTCAAATACCAGAAACTAGTTATTTTGAGAATGGCAAATTTGGGAATAGTTTTTCAACCCAGAGAAAAAAAAGTGCTTTTACGGTCACTAGAAATAACTTGACCAGCTAAAACAGTACAGATTTGGTTGAATAGAAATGTGAGGCCTGTTTTTTTTTTGCGCTGTGTGACAGGTATAGGTTTAATCACAGAATCAGACTTCTATCTGCACGGTAGCATGTGTCTTAGGTTTTTCTGAATGACACTATCAGCACCTTCAATGTAAGATATCCTTTTTGGGATAGATTTCAAGTAGGCCTCAAATACCAGAAACTAGTTATTTTGAGAATGGCAAATTTGGGAATAGTTTTTCAACCCAGAAAAAAAAAAGTGCTTTTACGGTCACTACAAATAACTTGACCAGCTAAAACAGTACAGATTTGGTTGAATAGAAATGTGAGGCCTTTTTTTTTTTGCGCTGTGTGACAAATATAGGTTTAATCACAGAATCAGACTTCTATCTGCACGGTAGCGTGTGTCTTAGGTTTTTCTGAATGACACTATCAGTACCTTCAATGTAAGATATCCTTTTTGGGATAGATTTCAAGTAGGCCTCAAATACCAGAAACTAGTTATTTTGAGAATGGCAAATTTGGGAATAGTTTTTCAACCCAGAACAAAAAGTGTGCTTTTACGGTCACTACAAATAACTTGACCAGCTAAAACAGTACAGATTTGGTTGAATAGAAATGTCAGGTCTATTTTTTAGGCGCTGGGTGACAGGCTCAACTTGCCCCTGATGTAGTATATGGCCAAAAAATAACCACACTGTTGATGGTTAAATGCACTTGGGTGACACAGGCTCAGCCTGCACCAGATGTAGTATATGGCCAAAAAATAACCAGACTGTTGATGGTTAAATGCACTTCGGTAAAACAGGCTCAGCCTGCACCAGATGTAGTATATGGCCAAAAAATAACCAGACTGTTGATGGTTAAATGCACTTCGGTGACACAGGCTTAGCCTGCAGCTGATGTAGGATATAGCACAAAATAACCACACTATTGATGGTTAAATACACTTGGTGATAGCTTGTGCTGGCGCACCACAAGTCACAAAATGGCCGCCGATCACCCCAGAAAAAAAGTGATCTAAAAACGCTCTGGGCAGCCTCAAAAGAGTGAGCAAGTCAATATTAGCACTTCAATGATCCACAGCTGCAGATCGATCACAGAATGAAGTCTTTTGGAGGAGTTAATCTGCCTAATCTTGCCCTAACGTCGCAGCTGCAACCTCTCCCTATGCTTGAATCAGCAGAGTGACGTGCAGCGCAACGTGACCCAAGCTTATATAGAGGCTGGGTCACATGCTGCACTGGCCAATCACAGCCATGCCAATAGTAGGCAAGGCTGTGATGGCCTCTTGGGGCAAGTAGTATGACGCTTGTTGATTGGCTGCTTTGCAGCCTTTCAAAAAGCGCCAAGAAAGCGCCGAACACCGAACCCGGACTTTTACGAAAATGTTCGGGTTCGGGTCCGTGTCACGGACACCCCAAAATTCGGTACGAACCTGAACGGGTTCGCTCATCCCTACTTACGGATCATTAAGAAGAGATTCTTTAAAAATTATTTTTCAGCTGTTCAGTGTCAGTGAAACACGGATGTAACATGGACAGCAAAAATCAGACATACGGATCCTTCACGGATAGCTTCACGAATGCATCACTGACCACCTGCTCACGGATTTGAGCACAGACGTGTGAATGGGGCTTAATGTGGCTGGACATCTTTTGCAGCCCTGTGTTTTTGCAGCAGCACCAAGGCTCAGTGTCTCTGTGCTAGTGCAGTAAATCAGGTCTAATAAAATATTTTACAAAAAACACACTCACTGTCCCTACTCTACACATTACAATTATAATATCATACTTGCACTTTAAATGGAATATAGAAGAGAACACATTTTCCAGGTGTATCTTACTTTGGCCTATATTTTCTCCCACATGTGGCACAAGAACATTCTACTTTTTGGTGAAGATTTCCTCTAAAGGAACACTGCAAGTATAACTGATAAAGTATGTTATGCCATGTGTATACCTTGAGGGGTTGGTGCATGACACAGTGATACTCATTTGATGCTCCACGCCCTTAGAACCTGACACAATGTATATGTTTTTACCAAAACTATTGCCTTAATTACCTATAAAAGAGTGCCAATAGAATTTCATCCTGACCACCCATGTGAATACTAAGTAGACAATAATGCTGAGTTTACACTAAGTTGGCCAAACACATTAGATAAAAGTGGCTGAACCTGATGATATTTGCAAGACCAGATGAGTATCCATCGTGCATGATGACCTCCCAACTAGTTCCTGGTGGCCGGTTTCAGATGTTGGAGACGATAAGGATTGGATAGGTGAATTTTAACATGTCTATTCCTTTTGTTCTCTGGGCTATAAGTGATCACCAGAGGTGTCTGGCTTTTATCCCTTCTGCCCCTTCACAACAGTTGTGCACTCTGCCAAGCTGGGTGGGCATGTTTTTGGAGGAATCCGGAGAGATAGCTGTTGGCTGAATGACTGCTCAGATGGTTGACTGCTGAGATGACTTCTCAGATGCCCTGCCTAAAGAATTAGATTTCCAGTCAGAGTCAGAACAATGTTTGGGATTTTTTCAAATTTACATAATGAGTCTTTGAAGCTGATTAGGTCATTACTGGCAGCTGGAAGTCTGGAGAGACCCCTTCTATTGGTCACTGGTTTAATAAGGTAGAACAAATAGTGAGACTGAGGTCTTGCCAGGTATATCTTAGAACATAGTCAACATGGATTGATAATAAATCTTGCCTGTACAATACTCTAACTACCAATGTTGAGGTTAGCTGGCAAACAACCACCTTCATAACCATCTTTTGGAGATCAAGATGAGGTTTCTGACATAGTGTTATATATAGTTCCACATTATGAGAATGAGCCTTACTATCCTCTCAGTTTTATTACCAATTATTCCCCCCCCTTTTTTTTTTACCTTTCTCCCTTTTAAGTTGTCTTGTTTTATTTTCTACTTTTTGCATCAGACACGAATATGGGTTTGGTAATAATTTGTCCATGTACTTCTCTGTACATATCGCTGCTTAATCATTGTATTCAGCCGTGCTTTATTGATGTCTCTGACTGTTCACCTTTTGATATTTCAATAAAAAATATGCAGTGTACTTACATGCCAATTGTTTTTCTTAGGAAGTTGGCAGAAAAACTCATATAGCGACAGCCAACTAAAGCCCTTTTATGTCTTATAATAGGTTTTTACTAAACTATCTGCAATCAGATTGGTCATTGCTTTTGCGTATACATGTAGATGGTCCATTGGTATCCTTGCCAAACCAGTGCTACTCTAGTAATAAAATACGTGATACTCCATCTAAAAAAAAAAAATACAATAAAAAGACTGCAGGGCTGAGAGAAGGTGTCGAAGGCGAGAGACTGTGGTGACATTAGCATTCTTGTAGTTGCTGTTTGTGTGTAATTGAATCTGGGAATTTGCTCAAGCGGTGCAGTTAGACAAACAGTTTTCCTTCATTACCATTTCCTTCATTCCCCACCTCCTTTGAATAAAGTGAGTGGAATCCTGACACAATGTGCAATTTCCAGCACTGCAGTCTCTAAAGTGTTCTCTTTCGCCTTCATGTCACACCAGCTCACATACCCACAAATGATTATTCTTGTCTCATCCCCACAGGCTTAGGCAGACAGCTTTGCCTGTTCCTAACTGCAGCCCCAGGCTGCTGGATCAAGGCGAGATACTTGATAGCCGCTGTTTCCGTGGTTGAAATATTTGTGAAGTTAACGCATAATCTGAAAGCAGAAGCTAATAAATTATAGGGTGCTAATTGGGGCCGGAGTGGAGCTGTCAATCACGTTATCCAAAACACACAGAGACCCTCATAACCTAAAAAGGCAAGAGAACGTCCAAGAAGAGATCCCAGTTGTTTCTAGCCATGACCTCCACATGAAGGAAAAGCAGCAACAGTACTGAATGAACTGGAAACTAAGACAGTGCCAGAGATTTAGGATTAAGTGAGACACATTGGAGACTGGGGTGGGACAATACATACAAGTTAAGTGGTTAAAGTGAACAATGTTATTTTTCAGCACATTTATAGTCACCATGATAATTCATTATGAGCACTATTAACACATTATAAAGGTGCATTGCAATGAAATAATTTAATCAAGGCCATGATAAAAAGCAGCCATCATATCTGAATGTGTTATTTGACATTTCAATGAATCTATTATTATTTCTGGATAGATCTACAAGACTATTACACTGTCACAAACTGTTAGATAGAGCCCAAAAAGAAACAGAGAAGAGGTCGCAATCCTCTCTACTTTTTAATTCTTCACAATTGGTCAGGATGATATAATTTTTTCTATACTGTGCATTAATCATTTGAAGGAGATTACATTTATTTTTTATAATACAAAATACATTTTATTTATTATATATATTATGCAGGATATTTATATATAGACACATCACAATAGTAATATTTTAAAATATATTACATAATCAATGACTTTTCCCCACTCATGCCACTTTGAAAAGAGCCAGTGGGAAACGGCGGGCCGCTAGACCAGGCTCATTTAGCATCTTCCACGCCAGTTTAGTAGATTTAAGTCTGTCGGAGGAAGTGCCAAACTTATGTAGAGACCTGTACCTCTATATAACTCCTTCCAACAGCGCAGAGGGACTTAATGTCAGTGTGGAAAACATTGGTCTTAATAAATATCCCCCTATACTTTTATAACGACCTACTGATACTATTTCAAAATGACCAATTAAAAGTGCTCTTGGGTAAGGCCTGGAAATGTGTGGCTAAGGGCTTGTTTACACAACTATTGCCCCTATGTGTCCATGCTGTGGACCATAAATTGCGGTCCGCAAAGCACGGGCACCGACCGTGGGCCAGCCGCATGCAGATTGCGGACCACGGTCCGCAAAAAGATACAGCAAGTTCTATCTTTTTGCAGTGCGGAGGCACGGAACAGAACCCCAGGAAGCACTCCATAATGCTTCCGTGGGGTTTCGTTCCGTTCCACACCGCATCTCCGGATTTGCGGACCCATTCAAGTGAATGGGTCCTCATCCGTCATGCGGAATGCACACGGCCGGTGCCCCGTGTATTGCGGACTGCAATACGGCAACGGAGGGGCAATGGCTGTGTGAATGAGCCCTAAAAGAAGTAAGATCTGTTCCCAATCAGGGTTTTATAAAGGTGGTGGGGCTGGATGTATAGTTTGCAGATTTGCTGTTAAAACTGAAGTTTCAGTAACCGAAGATAATCAAGTATATTGAGCTGTTTATTTCAGTTCTTCTGCTCCATTATAGGATGAGAGTAACTTATAAAATGATGTATGATCTATAACTTATTATATGTTGTGGACACTAACAGAAAAATAAAAAATATGTTTTGCAGAGCGTGTTTCTTGCATTGATAAATAAAAGCTCTAATTCATCCATTGCCGCACTGCAGCTTATTGACCTGCATGTTAGTACACTAAATGGCTTTGGAATAGAAAAATATCAGGAAACCAAAGGGAACTGGAAATATTATTTATTCACTAGGGAGGCTTTCTGGATTGCATACTGAGGTTATCAGCAGGTTGGAACTGGAGAAGTGATCTTATATATTTATTAAAGGGCGAAATGGCATCTAGTTTTAAATGTTATACATGTATATCTACACTATGTTTTGTATATTGTATTTTGTCATGTCAAGTGGATGATATTTTAATAGATTCCCTATTGTATGCCTATTGGTGACCACCCTATAACATTTATAGTATTTTGTAAAAAAAAAATAATGAAAAGTTCTGCACTTCTGCCACATGTAGGTTCCACTTCTCGTTTTGGCTTACAAATACTAATAAATTATATGAAAGCATGAAAGTGGCCTTTATCGGTTAATGCTCAGGTGTTAACTAACCATCTAATGGTACTTTCACATTAGTGTTTTTTTTTTACGGTATTGAGTTCCGTCACAGGGGCTCAATACCGGAAAAAAACTGATCAGTTTTATCCTAATACATTCTTAATGGAGAGCAATCCGTTCAGTATGCATCAGGATGCATCAGTTCAGTCCCTCTTACGTTTTTTGACCAGAGAAAATACCGCAGCATGCAGTATTCTCTCCGGCCAAAAATCCAGTGAAATGCAATAATGCCAGATCCGGCCCCAAGTGTTCTGGCAAAACGGATCCGGTTTTGCGGTCTGGATGACAACCAGAAAGACGGATCCGGTATTGCAATGAATTTGTGATACAGATCTGCATCCGGATCCGTCTCACAAATGCATCTGTTTGCGTCAGGATTGCCGGATCCAGCTGGAATCTGCCTGCTGGAATCCTCTGCCGCAAGTGTGAAAGTATGCTAAACCCAAGGTACATCCACAGTAAGGCAATACAACAAACTCAAAGAACCAAATAAATAGATCTATCAACAACTCTTTGACTTTTTCCAGACAGAAAAATTTGCACTTAGGCCTCATGCAAACGACCGTTGTTTTATTCCGTTTCCGTTGTTCCATTTTTCGTGATTTTCTGCGCACCCATTGACTTTCAATGGGTCCGTTGAAAACTCGGCTAATGCACCGTTTGTCATCCGCGTCCGTGATCCGTGGTTCCAGTCCGTCAAAAAAATATAACCTGTCCTATTTTTTTCACGGAAAACGGTTCGCGGACCCATTCAAGTCAATGGGACCGTGAAAAAACGCGGAGGCACACAAGATTTTCATCCGCGTCTGCGCGTCCACGTCCGTTTTTTTCCTATCATTTGCATGGCAAACTTGACTTAGACTTTTTTTTACTTTCCTTCATGTCTGGTGATCCTCCAAAAATAAAGGAAGACACACGGAAACAAAAACGGAAACGGATCACGGAACAACGGAACCCCATTTTGCGGAACGGAACACAACAACGGTCGTGTGCATGAGGCCTTACTATGTAATTATAAAAAAGGTGAAGAAGATTTATTTAGGGTAGATTTTACATTAGTTGACTCTACAGCTTGTCAAAAGTGACACCACTTTTAAGCACATTTTTTGTTATTCAAGTCAATTTAAAGCTTTCTGTTTTATAAAATATTGATAATAAAAAAGTTACAACTTTTTTAAAAACTAATATTCAAAAATATAAACTTTCACAAAAATAATTAGAAATATAGTTTCATTAGCAATACTCAAATAACAACTGGTCATGATGAGAAATTCTAATCATAAGTAAGAGACATATTCTGTCTGAACATCTTGCAAAATACATTTTTCCGACAAATGATAGAAACTTGAACATTATATGCCTCATTTCCAAATATTAAAAAGAACACAAGCTTAGGGTAATATAAATGGTAAAAAAGGGATGTCTGCCAGTTGCATTCTTGTGGGTGCTCCACTTTCAAGGCCATCACTACAAAGCATTGTGGTTTTTCATTTATCCTTCACTATACCACAGTTATCATCAGCTAGTACACTGAAGCCCAGTGCTTAATTACCTCTTCAATGAGATGTAGCTACTTGGTGGATCTGGACAATGCATGCCCGTCCTGCAGTACAGAGATGAGAAGAACATATGTATGCTAGGTGCACACCATATGTATTGTACGACATTACAAAATTCAGTGTGCTAGATAAATGAAGAAACATAATTGCTAACTTTACCACAAACAGGAAATAACAGGACGACAATGGCTGAAATTGGACAAACATGTACTATACATTCCTCATCTCAGTAATTTTAAATCTTACTAGATATCATTTCTAAAAATGTTGAAATTACAAGCCTTCTGACTATATATTCACCATTTGATTCTCCAAGTTCTGCCAGTGACGTTTCCCTCTTTAGTTATAGTATATATGACTTTATCTCTGTATTTTTTAAATAAAAATGAGAAAACGTAAATAAAAATACTGAAAAAAATTAAACAGTATTAGTTCTTATTTATCTTTATTAGGTATAGAATAAAGGTACACTTTGTTTCAAGAATTATGATTTTTAAGCTATGTAAATAATCTAAATTCTAGTCCTACTATAGATTTGTCATGATTTGGTGTTTTTTCTGCAGGCTAGTGATTTCGAGTAGAGATGAGCGAATTTCGAAAAAAATTTGATTTAATCTGTTCGCCAAATTTTTTGAAAAAATTTGGTTCAATCTGAATTTATTCGTGGCGAATCGTGTTAACAAACGGCTATTTGCTGGCTGCAGAGAGCCTTTATAGTAGTGTAGAACACGGTGCCTTGCAGTAACACGAATAGGGAGTCTGCTATGGTAGTGAAACAATACTGTGAGTCAGTATGACATGCAGATGACAGGCGTCGCTCTTAGAATCACTGCACACTTCACTTATTTGGGCAGTTACGGTGCTAAAAACTGATCAAATAACTCAAGTGTGAAATCAGCCTTATAGGTCAATGTTAGCGTCAAGAAGAAGTGCACTCCTTTTACACCATTAGCAGCTGATTCCACAAACAGGTGAAACTCGAAAAATTATAATATTGTGCAAAAGTTCATTTATTTCAGTAATGCAACTTAAAATTAGAATATTGTGAAAAGGTTCAATATTCTAGGCTCAAAGTGTCACACTCTAGTCAGCTAATTAATCCATACCCCCTGGGCAAAAGGTACCTGAGATTGTGACTTTGGTGTTTTCATAAGCTGTAAGCCATAATCATCCAAATTATACCAAATAAAGGCTTGAAATATCTCACTTTGCATGTAATGAGTCTATCTCATATTAGTTTCACCTTTTAAGTTGCATTACTGAAATAAATGAACTTTGCACAATATTATAATTTTTCGAGTTTCATTTGCAGATATCTACAAAACCTGTTTTATTAAACGCTTATACAAGTAGAGACCCTCAACAGAGTGGAGAGGGTGTCAGCAGTACGTTTGTATTGACGTCACTGATTATTTTGCTCTTCCTCTGATCTGTCAGAACAATAACCCCCAAAAAACGGATCCTGTCTGTGGAGCATAATTTTCAGCTGTAATTTTCTCACTTCACTACACAACAGCAAATACTTTTCTTTGTGCCACTAATACACGCAAAAAGGGTTTTAGAACATATAACTGCACCGCTGAATGGCAAATATATATATTTTTTACACTAATACACGCTAAAAAGGGCTGTAATTTTCTCACTTCACCACACAACGGCAAATTCATTTTTTTTTGCCTCTAATACACGCAAAAAAGGGCTGTAATTTTCTCACTTCACCACACAACGGCAAATACTTTTTTTTCTGCCACTAAAAAGGGCTTTAGAACATATTACTGCACCGCTGAATGGCAAATAGGCCCTTATTTTTTTGCACTTATACATGCCACAAAAGACTTTAGAACATATAACTGCACAGCTGAACGGCAAATAATATATATTTTTTTGCCACTAATACACGCCAAAAAAGGCTTTAGAACATATAACTGCACCACTGAATAGCAAATACCGTATTTTTCGCCGTATAAGACGCACTTTTTCCCCCCCAAAAGTGGGGGGAAAATAGCAGTGCGTCTTATACGGCGAATGCTGCCGATTTTGATGGCGTGCGGCGGGTGTATCAGCTGTGAGGGAGGCGGGACTGGGGGCCGGCATCTGCTTTTAAAATGACAGCGGGGCCCGTGCAGTGACTGTATTCTACTACATGGGCCCCGCTCACTGTATGATCCTATGTCTAATAGTTACCGTAATTGTAATTGTATGTAATCAGGAGCGCTGTGTATTGCCGGTACTTACAACTAGAAGCTGTAGGTACTGGTAGCAGAGAGGAGGGAGGAGGGAGGAGGCAGGCCGGGAGGACGGAAGCTGGCAGCGTGAGTCATACGTCATGCGGCTGCGCCGCCCACTTTATGAATGAATGACGCAGGCGGCGTGGACGCATGACGTATGACTCACGCTGCCAGCTTCCGTCCTCCCGGCCTGCCTCCTCCCTCCTCCCTCCTCTCTGCTACCAGTACCTACCGCTTCTAGTTGTAAGTACTGGCAATACACAGCGCTCCTGATTACATACAATTACAATTACGGTAACTATTAGACATAGGATCATACAGTGAGCGGGGCCCGTGTAGTAGAATACAGTCACTGCACGGGCCCCGCTGTCATTATAAAAGCAGATGCCGGCCCCCAGCGTGTATTGAGGGTCATTCACTACAGGGACACTTATGAAGGGGATCTGTGGATGACACATAGCATAAGATGCTATATATGTGTCATCCACAGATCCCCCCCATAACTGTCATACACAGATCCTCATAACAGTGCCATCCAGAGATCCCCCATAAGTGTCACCCAGAGATCCCCCATAAGTGTCACCCAGAGATCCCCCATAAGTGTCACCCACAGATCCCCCATAAGTGTCACCCACAGATCCCCCATAAGTGTCACCCACAGATCCCCCATAAGTGTCACCCACAGATCCCCCATAAGTGTCACCCACAGATCCCCCATAAGTGTGCGCCATCCACAGATCCCCCATAACAGTGCCATCCACAGACCACAATTAGTTCAAAACCCACCAAAAGCACACCTTTTGGTTCAAAATATTTTTTTTCTTATTTTCCTCCTCAAAAACCTAGGTGCGTCTTATAGGCCGGTGCGTCTTATAGGGCGAAAAATACGGTAATATATATTTATTGCCACTAATACACACCAAAAGGGCTTTAGATCATATAATTGCACCGCTAAACGGCAAATAGACCCTTACGTTTTTCCACTTATACACTCCATAAAAGGCTTTAGAACATATAACTGCACCGCAGAACGGCAAAAAATATATATTTTTTCCACTAATACACGCCAAAAAGGGCTTTAAAACATATAACTGCATCGCTAAAAGGCAAATAATTTATATATTTTTTGGCCACTAATACATGCCAAAAAGGGCTTTTTGAACATATAACTGCACTGCTGAACAGCAAATAATATACAGGGTGGGCCATTTATATGGATACACCTTAATAAAATGGGAATGGTTGGTGATATTAACTTCCTGTTTGTGGCACATTAGTATGTTTGAGGGGGGAAACTTTTTTTTAAGATGGGTGGTGACCATGGCGGCCATTTTAAAGTCGGCCATTTTGAATCCAACTTGTTTTTTCAATAGGAAGAGGGTCATGTGACACATCAAACTTATTGGGAATTTCACAAGAAAAACAATGGCGTGCTTGGTTTTAACGTAACTTTATTCTTTCATGAGTTATTTACAAGTTTCTGACCACTTATAAAATGTGTTCAATGTGCTGCCCATTGTGTTGGATTGTCAATGCAACCCTCTTCTTCCACTCTTCACACACTGATAGCAACACCGCAGGAGAAATGCTAGCACAGGCTTCCAGTATCCGTAGTTTCAGGTGCTGCACATCTCATATCTTCACAGCATAGACAATTGCCTGTGATTGTGACACATCAAACTTATTGGGAATTTTACACGAAAAACAATGGTGTGCTTGGTTTTAACGTAACTTTATTCTTTAATGAGTTATTTACAAGTTTCTCTTTGTTTACAGCCATTGACATGTCGCCGAGGTTAACACGCGAGGAGCGGATAGAAATTGTGTTGATGTCTGGTGAACGCAGTAACCGGGTCATTGCAGCAGATTTCAATGCAAGACACCCTACGAGACCACCCATCTCCCATGCTACAGTTAGCAAACTGCTTGCTAAGTTTCGTGAAAGTGGTTCAGTGCTGGATTTGCCAAAATGTGGACGCATGAAATCTGTCTCTAATGAAGAAACATCAGTGGCTGTCCTAGCTTCATTCAGCAAGAGCCTACAGCGTAGCACTCGCCGCATGTCACTGGAGAGTGGCATTAGTCGAACATCCCTTCGGCGGATATTAGCTACTCACAAATGGCACCTTTACAAACTCCAGCTACTGCAGCATCTCAACGAGGATGACCCAGATCGGCGCACTGAATTTGCAGAATGGGCAAAACAAAAATTGGAACAGGACCCTCAGTTTACGCAGATTTTGTTCAGTGATGAGGCAAACTTTTATGTGAATGGTGAAGTTAACAAACAAAACCACCGCTATTGGTCTGACACTAACCCACATTGGATAGATCCCTCCAAGACTGTTGGAACAAAAATTTTTATGGTATGGTGTGGTATATGGGGTACAAAGATAGTGGAGCCATTCTTCATCAATGGAAACCTCAAGGCCACTGGATATGCAAAATTGCTACATGATGATGTGTTTCCCTCTTTATGCACTGAAGCTGGCACGTTCCCTGAGTTTTTCCAGCAAGATGGTGCACCACCACATTATGGGTGTCAGGTCCGAGCATTCCTAGATGAACAGTTTCCTGGAAAGTGAATTGGTCATCGTGGGCCAGTTGAATGGCCCCCAAGGTCTCCTGATCTGACCCCCTTAGACTTTTATCTTTGGGGTCATCTGAAGGCAATTGTCTATGCTGTGAAGATATGAGATGTGCAGCACCTGAAACTACGGATACTGGAAGCCTGTGCTAGCATTTCTCCTGCGGTGTTGCTATCAGTGTGTGAAGAGTGGAAGAAGAGGGTTGCATTGACAATCCAACACAATGGGCAGCACATTGAACACATTTTATAAGTGGTCAGAAACTTGTAAATAACTCATGAAAGAATAAAGTTACGTTAAAACCAAGCACGCCATTGTTTTTCTTGTGAAATTCCCAATAAGTTTGATGTGTCACATGACCCTCTTCCTATTGAAAAAACAAGTTGGATTCAAAATGGCCGACTTCAAAATGGCCGCCATGGTCACCACCCATCTTGAAAAGTTTTCCCCCTCACATATACTAATGTGCCACAAACAGGAAGTTAATATCACCAACCATTCCCATTTTATTAAGGTGTATCCATATAAATGGCCCACCCTGTATATTTTTTTGCCACTAATACATGCCAAAAAAGGCTTTAGAACATATAATTGCACCGTTGAACGGCACATAATATATATTTTTGTGCCACTAATACACGTAAAAAAGTGCTTTAGAACATATAACTGTACCGCTGAACGGCAACTATATATTTTTTTGCCAGCAATACACGACAAAAAGGGCTGTAATTTTATCACTTCACCACACAACGCAAATACTTTTTTTTGTGCCACTAATACACGCCAAAAATGGCTTTAGAACATTTAACTGCACCGCTGAACGGCAAATAATATATATTTTTTGCCACTAATACACGCCAAAAAGGGCTTTAGAACATATAACTGCACTGCTGAAAGGTAAATAGGCCCTTTTTTTTTTTCTACTTATACACTTCACAAAAGGATTTAAAACATATAACTGCATCACTGAACAGCAAATAATATATATTGTTTTTAGACTAATACATGCCAAAAAGAGCTTTAGAAAATACAACTGCACCGCTGAACGGCAAATAGGCCCTTATTTGTTTCTGCTTGCATGGCATTGTGGGTGATCCCTTGTTCCCAGAGTTCCTTGCTCCATGTCCTAACACGTGCAGCAGCCATTTTAGGAAAAAATGTGATTTGTTATTACAAAGCGTGAGGAAATTCGGATTCGGTGCGAATATAATTTTTCCTGAAATTCGGATCGAATTCCACTTCGTCAACTTCAATTTGCTCATCTCTAATTTGGAGGTTTGAACAAAGAGTAGATTAATTTTTTATTTTGTTTTATACTGACAATTAGTAGGTCACAATAGACTGATGGTGATACTTGAAACACATATACACAGC
This sequence comes from Bufo bufo, assembly GCF_905171765.1. Taxonomy (NCBI): domain Eukaryota; kingdom Metazoa; phylum Chordata; class Amphibia; order Anura; family Bufonidae; genus Bufo; species Bufo bufo. The sequence goes on from NC_053392.1 coordinate 348,346,816, forward strand.
ACAAAAGTAGCACTATGTAGATAGGAAAATAGGATCTTGCTTAGGAAACCTGCCATCTTTGGCAAACAGCTTTAACCTCCAGCAGATTAGGTTTTTTTTAGTTTTTTTTGTTCAGTTGGTATTTGTGCAGTAGTTTATGTATATGTATGTCCTTGCAGCATTATATACAGACAGACATATGCAGTTATTGCATGGTCATCTGGTGGACACCTGCAAAAGTTCCCAAAAAATGAATCATGGGAAACATGCTACTTGTGACGGCTATATTTCCCAGACTGAACACTGCTCCTCTGATGTGGAGTTATAATGATTTATGATGCTGTCTATTACTCCTTGACAACGGGTCTACTGAACTTTACTCACATAATGCTGTCAGTATAGTTCAGTAGACCCATTGACAGACAGGAACATACAGCATCATAAGTCATTATGATGCTGTAAGTTCATGTCAGAGGAGCAGTGTTCAGTCCAGGAAATGCGGCTGTACACTTGTGTGAAATTGGCCATAATAATATTTTAGTTTTCTAATCAATGCTGAAGTTAAATAATAAATATGTGTTCAGATGGAAATACATGAATTAAATTTTTAAAGTTTACCTAGTAGAACTGATGCTGTTTTGAAGGCAAAGGGTGGTGACTCCAAATATTGATTTGATTTAGATTTCTCTTTTGTTCATTCATTTAGCATTTTGTTAATTGATAAAAAATAAACTATTAACACTTCTATGTTCGAAAGCACTCTTACTTTGCAGCATTTTTCCAAACTAGCCTAAACAACACTGTATTGTTTTTAAGACAATTAATAAATAAATCTTCATTAAAGGGTTTCTATCACTTGGTATGACATATTTAGGTGTCAGACACTAGCGATCCGCTAGTGTCTGCTCTAACAAACCATCCTAATATGATAGGTTTTGGGGCAGCCGTTTTGCTAAAATAACAACTTATATCTATATGCTAATGAGCCTCTAGGTGCTATGGGGGCGTCATTAGCACCTAGAGGCTCCGTCTACCTTCATACACTGCCGCCGCCCAGCGCGTCCCTCCAGCCCGCCCATCTCCTGCTGAATGAGATCCTCTCCGTGCGCGTCTCTGTTCTGCGCATGCGCAGTGAATGTCTGACCACTTCCCTGCTCAGACATCTCCACTGCGCCTGCACCGATGACATCATAGTGCTCCGAGGAACAGGCGCAGTGGAGATGTCTGAGCAGGGAAGCGGTCAGACATTCACTGCGCATGCGCAGAACAGAGACGCGCACGGAGAGGATCGCATTCAGCAGGAGATGGGCGGGCTGGAGGGACGCGCTGGGCGGCGGCAGTTTAGGAAGGTAGACGGAGCCTCTAGGTGCTAATGACGCCCCCATAGCACCTAGAGGCTCATTAGCATATAGATATAAGTTGTTATTTTAGCAAAACGGCAGGACAATAAGCTGTTATATTAGGATGGTTTGTTAGAGCAGACACTAGCGGATCGCTAGTGTCTGACACCTAAATATGTCATAGGAAGTGATAGAAACCCTTTAAGAAGCCCAGTTATTGGATTGTCCTTTTGTGCCTAATCAAGTCCATTCCATTGGGGTTTCTGTCTAGTCAGACCCCAGTTTTCTCTGCTTATCTCATGTCACACCTTGTTAGGTGGGCTCCTAACAGCAAGGGGAACTGATATGTCTGCAGTTGGATCCCACCACTGTTTCAATACATTCTATGTTTGTGTTGTGCCTATTTTATTACAACTAGCCACCTTGTGCAAGCACCTTGTGGTGAACATGTTCTTTCTTTTCAGCCCAAAGTTTATTGCTGCTATGCTTTGAATCATTGTCTTGTTGCATAAGCTTAACTGTGACAGAGATGGCCTCACATTTGACTCTAGATAATGGTATACAGAGGAGTATATATTCAAGTCAATGACTACATGGTGCCCAGGCCCCATGGTTGCAAAAGCCCAAACCATCACCCTTCCATGACCGTGCTTGACAGTTGGTAGAGAAGGTGTTTGTGCTGATAAGCTGCATTTGGTTTTTGCCATATATGGCTCTGTGATTAAGGCCAAACATCTCCGCTTTGGGCTTTTCTTTCCACAGAACAGAAGTCTTGTGGTTTGTTCAGATGCAGTTTTGCAAACTTAAGCCGTGTTGCTATGTTCTTTTTACAAAGATTATGCTTTTTCGTGACAACCCTTCCAAACAGGGCATACTTGTTCAGTCTTTTTCTAATTGTACTGTCATGAAATTGAACATTTAACATTATAACTGATGCCTGTAGCGCCTTAGATGTAGCTCTTGGTTTAATTGCAGTTCCTCTGACCATTGGATTGTTTCACCTTGGGGTAAATTTGTTGGGTCATCTACTCCTGGGAAAATTGTCAATTCTCTTTTCTTTTCCATTGCAAATGTTTTCCATTTTGTACACTGTTTAGTGATGGACTTCAGATTCATTGGAAATTGCCTTATAACTAGAGATGTCCCGAATAGTTCGCCGGCGAATAGTTCCTGGCGAACATAGCTAGTTCGCGTTCGCCGCGGAGGGCGAACATATGCAATGTTTGGTCCGCCCCCTATTCGTCATCATTGAGTAAACTTTGACCCTGTACCTCACAGTCAGCAGACACATTCCAGCCAATCAGCAGCAGACCCTCCCTCCCAGACCCTCCCACCTCCTGGACAGCATCCATTTTAGATTCATTCGGAAGCTGCATTCTTAGTGAGAGGATGGACAGTGCTGCTGCTGATTTAATAGGGTAATCGATAGCTAGGCTAGTGCATTCAGCGTCCACTACAGCCCTGAAGGACTCATCTGATCTCTGCTGTAAGGACAGCACCCCAAAAAGCCCTTTTTAGGGCTAGAACATCAGTCTGCTTTTTTTTTTTTTTCCTGTGTAATCTAATTGCAGTTGCCTGCCTGCGGCTGCCAGCGTGTGTGTCAGGCTCACAGCGCATACTGTGCCCACTTGCCCAGTGCCACCACTCATATCTGGTGTCACAATAGCTTGTATTTAAAAAAAAATAAAAAAATTTTTGACTGTGAAATAATATCAGTCATTTTCCTTCACAAGTGTGCGTTTCAGGGCCTGCCAGGGCACAGTGTCACACCAGTGCAACTCATATCTGGTGTAACAGTGGTGCACATTTAAAAAAAACAACACTTTTTGGACTGAAATAATAGCAGTCATTTTCCTTCACAAGTGTGCGTTTCAGGGCCTGCCAGGGCACAGTGTCACACCAGTGCAACTCATATCTGGTGTAACAGTGGTGTACATAAAAAAAAACAAAAAAACTTTTTGGACTGTGAAATAATATCAGTAAGTTTCCTTCACACGTGTGCGTTTCAGGGCCTGCCAGGGCACAGTGTCACACCAGTGCAACTTATATCTGGTGTAACAGTAGTGCACATTTAAAAAAATAAAATAATTTTGACTGTAATAGATTGAATAGCAGTTAGTTGTCTGCAAGCGTGTGTGTCAGGCCTACAGCGTCTACTCTGCCAACTTCTGCGAGTGCACAGTGCCACTGATATCTGGTGTCACAGTACCTTGCATGCATAGTACAACTTAACTAATCTAAAAAAAAATGACAGGCAGAGGCAGGCCACCCCGCAGGGGCCGTCGTGGTCGTGGTGCTGTGATTCCCTTTGGCCCTAGAATAATGCCCAGTGTTCAGAGGCCACGTACCCTGAACTCAAAAAGTTCTGAGAACATAGTTGACTGGCTAACACAGGACACCCAATCTTCTACAGCTTCCGCTCGGAACCTTGACGCACCATCCTCCTCCAGCTTAGCTTCGGGCACCTCTCAAGTTACCACTCGCCCGCCTGCCGCCACCACCAACAGTAGCACCACAGCCGCTTCACTTGATCTGTCAGAGGAGTTACTTACACATCAGTTGGAAGAGATGAGTGATGCGCAACCATTATTGCCAGAGGATGTAGATAACAGGGATATGTCTCAGTCAGGCAGCATTACACACATGGATGTACGGTGTGATGATGATGATGTTGTACCCGCTGCTGCTTCCTTTGTTGAGTTGTCAGATACAAGTGAAGCGGTTGATGATGACGATGTGTCCGTGGATGTCACGTGGGTGCCCGCTAGAAGAGAAGAAGAACAGGGGGAAAGTTCAGATGGGGAGACAGAGAGGAGGAGGAGACGAGTTGGAAGCAGGGGGAGGTCATCGCAAGGAGCTAGTGGCACAGTCAGACAGCATGCATTGGCACCAGAGGTCAGCCAGACAGCACGCCAATCAACGCATGCTGTTGCCACCACCAGAATGCAGTCATTGCAGAGCTCAGCAGTGTGGCATTTTTTTTGTGTGTCTGCCTCTGACAACAGCGATGCCATTTGCAACCTGTGCCAAAAGAAACTGAGTCGTGGGAAGTCCAACACCCACCGAGGTACAACTGCTTTGCGAAGGCACATGATCGCACATCACAAACGCCTATGGGATCAACACATGAGTACAAGCAGCACACAAACTCAAAGCCGCCATCCTCCTCCTGGTCCAGCATCTTCAGCCACGTCAACCACTGCTGTCCTTCTAGCCCCCTCTCAACTATCCGCCACTCCGCCTCTCACCTTCAGCAGTTCCTGCTCATCTGCCCACAGTCAGGTGTCTGTCAAGGAAATGTTTGAGCGTAAGAAGCCAATGTCACAAAGTCACCCCCTTGCCCGGCGTCTGACAGCTGGCTTGTCGGAACTCTTAGCCCGCCAGCTTTTACCATACAAGCTGGTGGAGTCTGAGGCCTTCAAAAAATTTGTAGCTATTGGGACACCGCAGTGGAAGGTACCCGGCCGAAATTTCTTTTCACAAAAGGCAATCCCCAACCTGTACTCTATTGTGGAAAAGGAAGTCATGGCATGTCTGGCACACAGTGTTGGGGCAAGGGTCCATCTGACCACTGATACCTGGTCTGCAAAGCACAGTCAGGGCAGGTATATCACCTACACTGCGCATTGGGTAAACCTGCTGATGGCTGCCAAGCATGGAATGCGTGGCTCTGCAGAGGAGTTGGTGACACCGCCACGACTTGCAGGCAGGCCTGCTGTCACCTCCTCTACTCCTCCTACTCCATCCTCTTCCATAACCTCCTCGGCTGAGTCCTCTTCTGCTGCTGCGTCTTGCTCCACATCAACGTCACCCCCCCAGCTCCCCAGGGGCTATTCCAGATCCCGGATACGGCAGTGTCACGCCGTCTTGGGGTTGACTTGCCTGAAAGCTGATAGGGGACATAACAGGGATTAAACTGATAAGAATAGAACATAACACACCACTCCTATCTGGTGGCACATTAGATTACACGCGCAGTGCCCCAAATTTGAAGTAGGAGGACTGACCAAGCATCTTTTTCCATCTCCCCGTTCCTAAAATTGATGCAATATACACGTCCCCTGATAGGGTACATAACAGGGATTAAACTGATAAGAATAGAACAACATAACACACCACAACTATCTGGCGGCACATTAGATTGCACGCGCAGTGCCCCAAATTTGAAGTAGGAGGACCGACCAAGCATCTTTTTCCATCTCCCCGTTCCTAAAATCGATGCCATATACACGTCCCCTGATAGGGGACGTAACAGGGATTAAACTGATAAGAATAGAACAACATAACACACCACAACTATCTGGCGGCACATTAGATTGCACGCGCAGTGCCCCAAATTTGAAGTAGGAGGACCGACCAAGCATCTTTTTCCATCTCCCCATTCCTAAAATCGATTCCATATACACGTCCCCTGATAGGGGACATACCAGGGATTAAACTGATAGGAATAGTACTACTTAACACACCTTATAATAACGCATAGAGAGGCAACGCAGAGAGAGGAGTCTGAAGAAGAGGAGTCAGAGGAGGAAGGTGGCTTTGAGGAGGTGGAAGACCAACCACAGCAGGCGTCCCAGGGGGCTTGTTGTCACCTTTCGGGGACCTTTGTTGTTATACGTGGCTGGGTGGAGGAAGAGACCTTCAATGACATCATTGAGGACAAGGAATGGGACATGGATAGCTTGGTATCCAACCTTGTGCAAATGGGGAGTTTGCGGTTGTGCAAATGGACGGTTTTCCCGGTTCGCCAGTTTGCAAACATTTGCGAAAATTCGCATTCGCCGTTCGCGAACGGAAAATTTTATGTTCGCGACATCTCTACTTATAACCCTTCCCAGATTGATGGGCAGAAACAATTGCTTCTTTAACCACCTCCGGACCGCCTAACGCAGATTCGCGTTCCGGAGGTGGCAGCCCTGCGCTCAGCGACGCATATACGCGTCATCTCGCGTGAGCCGGGATTTCCTGTGAACGCGCGCACACAGGCGCGCGCGCTCACAGGAACGGAAGGTAAGAGAGTTGATCTCCAGCCTGCCAGCGGCGATTGTTCGCTGGCAGGCTGGAGATGAGATTTTTTTAACCCCTAACAGGTATATTAGACGCTGTTTTGATAACAACGTCTAATATACCTGCTACCTGGTCCTCTGGTGGTCCCCTTTGTTTGGATCGACCACCAGAGGACACAGGCAGCTCAGTAATATGTTGCACCAAGCACCACTACACTACACCCCCCCTGTCACTTATTAACCCCTTATTCACCCTTGATCACCCTTGATCACCCCTGATCACCCCATATAGACTCCCTGATCACCCCCTGTCATTGATTACCCCCCTGTCATTGATCACCCCCCTGTAAAGCTCCATTCAGATGTCCGCATGATTTTTACGGATCCACTGATAGATGGATCGGATCCGCAAAACGCATACGGACGTCTGAATAAAGCCTTACAGGGGCGTGATCAATGACTGTGGTGATCACCCCATATAGACTCCCTGATCACCCCCCTGTCATTGATTACCCCCGTCATTGATCACACCCCTGTAAAGCTCCATTCAGATGTCCGCATGATTTTTACGGATCCACTGATAGATGGATCAGATCCGCAAAACGCATACGGACATCTGAATGGAGCCTTACAGGGGCGTGATCAATGACTGTGGTGATCACCCCATATAGACTCCCTGATCACCCCCCTGTCATTGATTACCCCCCTGTAAGATCCATTCAGATGTCCGCATGATTTTTACGGATCCACTGATAGATGGATCGGATCCGCAAAACGCATACGGACGTCTGAATAAAGCCTTACAGGGGCGTGATCAATGACTGTGGTGATCACCCCATATAGACTCCCTGATCACCCCCCTGTCATTGATTACCCCCCTGTCATTGATCACACCCCTGTAAAGCTCCATTCAGATGTCCGCATGATTTTTACGGATCCACTGATAGATGGATCGGATCCGCAAAACGCATACGGACATCTGAATGGAGCCTTACAGGGGCGTGATCAATGACTGTGGTGATCACCCCATATAGACTCCCTGATCACCCCCCTGTCATTGATTACCCCCCTGTCATTGATCACCCCCCTGTAAAGCTCCATTCAGATGTCCGCATGATTTTTACTGATCCACTGATAGATGGATCGGATCCGCAAAACGCATACGGACGTCTGAATGGAGCCTTACAGGGGCGTGATCAATGACTGTGGTGATCAACCCATATAGACTCCCTGATCACCCCCCTGTCATTGATTACCCCCCTGTCATTGATCACACCCCTGTAAAGCTCCATTCAGATGTCCGCATGATTTTTACGGATCCACTGATAGATGGATCGGATCCGCAAAATGCATACGGACGTCTGAATGGAGCCTTACAGGGGCGTGATCAATGACTGTGGTGATCACCCCATATAGACTCCCTGATCACCCCCCTGTCATTGATTACCCCCCCTGTCATTGATCACCCCCCCCTGTCAGGCTGCATTCAGATGTCCGTATGATTTTTACGGATCCACGGATACATGGATCGGATCCGCAAAACGCATACGGACGTCTGAATGGAGCCTTACAGGGGCGTGATCAATGACTGTGGTGATCACCCCATATAGACTCCCTGATCACCCCCTGTCATTGATCACCCCCCTGTCATTGATCACCCCTCTGTAAGGCTCCATTCAGACATTTTTTTTGGCCCAAGTTAGCGGAAATTTTTTTTTTTTCTTACAAAGTCTCATATTCCACTAACTTGTGTCAAAAAATGAAATCTCACATGAACTCACCATACCACTCACGGAATCCAAATGCGTAAAATTTTTTAGACATTTATATTCCAGATTTCTTCTCACGCTTTAGGGCCCCTAGAATGCCAGGGCAGTATAAATACCCCACATGTGACCCCATTTCGGAAAGAAGACACCCCCAGGTATTTCGTGATGGGCATATTGAGTCCATGAAAGATTGAAATTTTTGTCCCAAGTTAGCGGAAAGGGAGACTTTGTGAGAAAAAAATAAATAAAATCAATTTCCGCTAACTTGTGCCAAAAAAAAAATTTCTATGAACTCGCCATGCCCCTCATTGAATACCTTGGGGTGTCTTCTTTCCAAAATGGGGTCACATGTGGGGTATTTATACTGCCCTGGCATTCTAGGGGCCCTAAAGCGTGAGAAGAAGTCTGGGATCCAAATGTCTAAAAATGCACTCATAAAAGGAATGTGGGCCCCTTTGCGCATCTAGGCTGCAAAAAAGTGTCACACATCTGGTATCTCCGTACTCAGGAGAAGTTGGGGAATGTGTTTTGGGGTGTCATTTTACATATACCCATGCTGGGTGAGAGAAATATCTTGGCAAAAGACAACTTTTCCCATTTTTTTATACAAAGTTGGCATTTGACCAAGATATTTATCTCACCCAGCATGGGTATATGTAAAATGACACCCCAAAACACATTCCCCAACTTTTCCTGAATACGGCGATACCACATGTGTGGCACTTTTTTGCAGCCTAGGTGGGCAAAGGGGCCCACATTCCAAAGAGCACCTTTCGGATTTCACAGGTCATTTACCTACTTACAACACATTAGGGCCCCTGGAAAATGCCAGGGCAGTATAACTACCCCACAAGTGACCCCATTTTGGAAAGAAGACACCCCAAGGTACTCCGTGAGGGGCATGGCAAGTTCCTAGAATTTTTTATTTTTTGTCACAAGTTAGTGGAAAATGATGATTTTTTTTTTTTTTCCTTACAAAGTCTCATATTCCACTTACTTGTGACAAAAAATAAAAACTTCCATGAACTCACTATGCCCATCAGCGAATACCTTGGGGTGTCTTCTTTCCAAAATGGGGTCACTTGTGGGGTAGTTATACTGCCCTGGCATTCTAGGGGCCCAAATGTGTGGTAAGGAGTTTGAAATCAAATTCTGTAAAAAATGACCAGTGAAATACGAAAGGTGCTCTTTGGAATATGGGCCCCTTTGCCCACCTAGGCTGCAAAAAAGTGTCACACATCTGGTATCTCCGTATTCAGGAGAAGTTGGGGAATGTGTTTTGGGTTGTCATTTTACATATACCCATGCTGGGTGAGATAAATATCTTGGTCAAATGCCAACTTTGTATAAAAAAATGGGAAAAGTTGTCTTTTGCCAAGATATTTCTCTCACCCAGAATGGGTATATGTAAAATGACACCCCAAAACACATTTCCCAACTTCTCCTGAATACGGAGATACCACATGTGTGGCACTTTTTTGCAGCCTAGGTGGGCAAAGGGGCCCACATTCCAAAGAGCACCTTTCGGATTTCACTGGTCATGTTTTACAGAATTTGATTTCAAACTCCTTACCACACATTTGGGCCCCTAGAATGCCAGGGCAGTATAACTACCCCACAAGTGACCCCATTTTGGAAAGAAGACACCCCAAGGTATTCCATGAGGGGCATGGCGAGTTCCTAGAATTTTTTATTTTTTGTCACAAGTTAGTGGAAAATGATGATTTTTTTTTTTTTTTCTTACAAAGTCTCATATTCCACTAACTTGTGACAAAAAATAAAAACTTCCATTAACTCACTATGCCCATCAGCGAATACCTTGGGGTGTCTTCTTTCCAAAATGGGGTCACTTGTGGGGTAGTTATACTGCCCTGGCATTCTAGGGGCCCAAATGTGTGGTAAGGAGTTTGAAATCAAATTCTGTAAAAAATGACCTGTGAAATCCGAAAGGTGCTCTTTGGAATATGGGCCCCTTTGCCCACCTAGGCTGCAAAAAAGTGTCACACATCTGGTATCTCCGTATTCAGGAGAAGTTGGGGAATGTGTTTTGGGGTGTCATTTTACATATACCCATGCTGGGTGAGAGAAATATCTTGGCAAAAGACAACTTTCCCATTTTTTTATACAAAGTTGGCATTTGACAAGATATTTCTCTCACCCAGCATGGGTATATGTAAAATGACACCCCAAAACACATTCCCCAACTTCTCCTGAATACGGAGATACCAGATGTGTGACACTTTTTTGCAGCCTAGGTGGGCAAAGGGGCCCATATTCCAAAGAGCACCTTTCGGATTTCACTGGTCATTTTTTACAGAATTTGATTTCAAACTCCTTACCACACATTTGGGCCCCTAGAATGCCAGGGCAGTATAACTACCCCACAAGTGACCCCATTTTGGAAAGAAGACACCCCAAGGTATTAGCTGATGGGCATAGTGAGTTCATGGAAGCTTTTATTTTTTGTCACAAGTTAGTGGAATATGAGACTTTGTAAGAAAAAAAAAAAAAATCATATTTTTCCTCTAACTTGTGACAAAAAAATAAAAAGTTCTATGAACTCACTATGCCCATCAGTGAATACCTTAGGGTGTCTACTTTCCGAAATGGGGTCATTTGTGGGGTGTTTGTACTGTCTGGCCATTGTAGAACCTCAGGAAACATGACAGGTGCTCAGAAAGTCAGAGCTGCTTCAAAAAGCGGAAATTCACATTTTTGTACCATAGTTTGTAAACGCTATAACTTTTACCCAAACCATTTTTTTTTACCCAAACATTTTTTTTTATCAAAGACATGTAGAACAATAAATTTAGAGCAAAATTTATATATGGATCTCGTTTTTTTTGCAAAATTTTACAACTGAAAGTGAAAAATGTAATTTTTTTGCAAAAAAAATCGTTAAATTTCGATTAATAACAAAAAAAGTTAAAATGTCAGCAGCAATGAAATACCACCAAATGAAAGCTCTATTAGTGAGAAGAAAAGGAGGTAAAATTCATTTGGGTGGTAAGTTGCATGACCGAGCAATAAACGGTGAAAGTAGTGTAGGTCAGAAGTGTAAAAAGTGGCCTGGTCTTTCAGGGTGTTTAAGCACTGGGGGCTGAGGTGGTTAAGATCATTGCTGATGTTGTTTAACCACCTCCGGACCGCCTAACGCAGGATCGCGTTCCGGAGGTGGCAGCCCTGCGCACAGTCACGCATATACGCGTCATCTCGCGAGACGCGAGATTTCCTGTGAACGCGCGCACACAGGCGCGCGCGCTCACAGGAACGGAAGGTAAGAGAGTTGATCTCCAGCCTGCCAGCGGCGATCGTTCGCTGGCAGGCTGGAGATGTGTTTTTTTTAACCCCTAACAGGTATATTAGACGCTGTTTTGATAACAGCGTCTAATATACCTGCTACCTGGTCCTCTGGTGGTCCCCTTTGTTTGGATCGACCACCAGAGGACACAGGTAGCTCAGTAAAGTAGCACCAAGCCCCACTACACTACACTACACCCCCCCCCCCGTCACTTATTAACCCCTTATTAGCCCCTGATCACCCCTAATCACCCCTGATCACCCCATATATCCCTGATAACCCCCCTGTCATTGATTACCCCCCTGTCATTGATCAACCCCCTGTAAAGCTCCATTCAGACGTCCGCATGATTTTTACGGATCCACTGATAGATGGATCGGATCCGCAAAACGCATCCGGACGTCTGAATGAAGCCTTACAGGGGCGTGATCAATGACTGTGGTGATCACCCCATATAGACTCCCTGATCACCCCCCTGTCATTGATTACCCCCCTGTCATTGATTACCCCCCTGTAAAGCTCCATTCAGACGTCCGCATGATTTTTACGGATCCACTGATAGATGGATCGGATCCGCCAAAACGCATCCGGACGTCTGAATGAAGCCTTACAGGGGCATGATCAATGACTGTGGTGATCACCCCATATAGACTCCCTGATCACCCCCCCTGTAAAGCTCCATTCAGATGTCCGCATGATTTTTACGGATGCACTGATACATGGATCGGATCCGCAAAACGCATCCGGTCGTCTGAATGAAGCCTTACAGGGGCATGATCAATGACTGTGGTGATCACCCCCTGTCATTGATTACCCCCCTGTAAAGCTCCATTCAGATGTCCGCATGATTTTTACGGATGCACTGATAGATGGATCGGATCCGCCAAAACGCATCCGGACGTCTGAATGAAGCCTTACAGGGGCATGATCAATGACTGTGGTGATCACCCCATATAGACTCCCTGATCACCCCCCTGTCATTGATTACCCCCCTGTCATTGATTACCCCCCTGTAAAGCTCCATTCAGACGTCCGCATGATTTTTACGGATGCACTGATAGATGGATCGGATCCGCAAAACGCATCCGGACGTCTGAATGAAGCCTTACAGGGGCGTGATCAATGACTGTGGTGATCACCCCATATAGACTCCCTGATCACCCCCCTGTCATTGATTACCCCCCTGTAAAGCTCCATTCAGACGTCCGCATGATTTTTACGGATGCACTGATAGATGGATCGGATCCGCAAAACGCATCCGGACGTCTGAATGAAGCCTTACAGGGGCGTGATCAATGACTGTGGTGATCACCCCATATAGACTCCCTGATCACCCCCCTGTCATTGATTACACCCCTGTCATTGATTACCCCCCTGTAAAGCACCATTCAGACGTCCGCATGATTTTTACGGATGCACTGATAGATGGATCGGATCCGCAAAACGCATCCGGACGTCTGAATGAAGCCTTACACGGGCGTGATCAATGACTGTGGTTATCACCCCATATAGACTCCCTGATCACCCCCTGTCATTGATTACCCCCCTGTCATTGATCACCCCCCTGTCATTGATCACCCCCCTGTCATTGATCACCCCCCTGTCATTGATCAACCCCCCCTGTCATTGATCAACCCCCCTGTCATTGATCACCCCTCTGTAAGGCTCCATTCAGATATTTTTTTGGCCCAAGTTAGCGGAATTTATTTTTTTTTTTCTTACAAAGTCTCATATTCCACTAACTTGTGTCAAAAAATAAAATCTCACATGAACTCACCATACCCCTCACGGAATCCAAATGCGTAAAATTTTTTAGACATTTATATTCCAGACTTCTTCTCACGCTTTAGGGCCCCTAGAATGCCAGGGCAGTATAAATACCCCACATGTGACCCATTTCGGAAAGAAGACACCCCCAGGTATTCCGTGAGGGGCATATTGAGTCCATGAAAGATTGAAATTTTTGTCCCAAGTTAGCGGAACGGGAGACTTTGTGAGAAAAAAATAAAAAATATCAATTTCCGCAACTTGTGCCAAAAAAAAAAAAATTTCTATGAACTCGCCATGCCCCTCATTGAATACCTTGGGGTGTCTTCTTTCCAAAATGGGGTCACATGTGGGGTATTTATAATGCCCTGGCATTCTAGGGGCCCCAAAGCGTGAGAAGAAGTCTGGTATCCAAATGTCTAAAAATGCCCTCCTAAAAGGAATTTGGGCACCTTTGCGCATCTAGGCTGCAAAAAAGTGTCACACATCTGGTATCGCCGTACTCAGGAGAAGTTGGGGAATGTGTTTTGGGGTGTCATTTTACATATACCCATGCTGGGTGAGAGAAATATCTTGGTCAAATGCCAACTTTGTATAAAAAAATGGGAAAAGTTGTCTTTTGCCAAGATATTTCTCTCACCCAGCATGGGTATATGTAAAATGACACCCCAAAACACATTCCCCAACGTCTCCTGAATATGGAGATACCACATGTGTGACACTTTTTTGCAGCCTAGGTGGGCAAAGGGGCCCATATTCCAAAGAGCACCTTTAGGATTTCACAGGTCATTTACCTACTTACCACACATTAGGGCCCCTGGAAAATGCCAGGGCAGTATAACTACCCACAAGTGACCCCATTTTAGAAAGAAGACACCCCAAGGTATTCCGTGAGGGGCATGGCGAGTTCCTAGAATTTTTTATTTTTTGTCACAAGTTAGTGGAAAATGCTTATTTTTTTTTTTTTTTTTTTTTTTCATACAAAGTCTCATATTCCACTAACTTGTGACAAAAAATAAAAGTTCCATGAACTCACTAGCCCATCAGCGAATACCTTGGGGTCTCTTCTTTCCAAAATGGGGTCACTTGTGGGGTAGTTATACTGCCCTGGCATTCTAGGGGCCCAAATGTGTGGTAAGGAGTTTGAAATCAAATTCTGTAAAAAATGACCTGTGAATCCGAAAGGTGCTCTTTTGAATATGGGCCCCTTTGCCCACCTAGGCTGCAAAAAAGTGTCACACATCTGGTATCTCCGTAATCGGGAGAAGTTGGGGAATGTGTTTTGGGGTGTCATTTTACATATACCCATGCTGGGTGAGAGAAATATCTGGCAAAAGACAACTTTTCCCATTTTTTTATACAAAGTTGGCATTTGACCAAGATATTTATCTCACCCAGCATGGGTATATGTAAAAAGACACCCCAAAACACATTCCTCAACTTCTCCTGAGTACGGAGATACCAGATGTGTGACACTTTTTTGCAGCCTAGGGGGGCAAAGGGGGCCACATTCCAAAGAGCACCTTTCGGATTTCACAGGTCAATTACCTACTTACCACACATTTGGGCCCCTAGAATGCCAGGGCAGTATAACTACCCCACAAGTGACCCCATTTTGGAAAGAAGAGACCCCAAGGTATTCGCTGATGGGCATAGTGAGTTCATGGAAGTTTTTATTTTTTGTCACAAGTTTGTGGAATATGAGACTTTGTATGAAAAAAAAAAAAAAAAAAAAATCATCATTTTCCACTAACTTGTGACAAAAAATAAAAAATTCTAGGAACTCGCCATGCCCCTCACGGAATACCTTGGGGTGTCTTCTTTCCAAAATGGGGTCACTTGTGGGGTAGTTATACTGCCCTGGTATTCTAGGGGCCCAATGTGTGGTAAGGAGTTTGAAATCAAATTCAGGAAAAAATGAGGAGTGAAATCCGAAAGGTGCTCTTTGGAATATGGGCCCCTTTGCCCACCTAGGCTGCAAAAAAGTGTCACACATCTGGTATCCCCGTACTCAGGAGAAGTTGAGGAAGTGTTTTTGGGGTGTCTTTTACATATACCCATACTGGGTGAGATAAATATCTTGGTCAAATGACAACTTTGTATAAAAAAATGGGAAAAGTTGTCTTTTTGCCAAGATATTTCTCTCACCCAGCATGGGTATATATAAAATGACACCCCAAAACACATTCCCCACCTTCTCCTGAGTACGGAGATACCAGATGTGTGACACTTTTTTGCAGCCTAGATGGCAAAGGGGCCCATATTCCAAAGAGCACCTTTCGGATTTCACAGGTCATTTTTTACTGAATTTGATTTCAAACTCCTTACCACACATTTGGGCCCCTAGAATGCCAGGGCAGTATAACTACCCCACAAGTGACCCCATTTTGGAAAGAAGAGACCCCAAGGTATTCGCTGATGGGCATAGTGAGTTCATAGAACTTTTTATTTTTTGTCACAAGTTAGTGGAATATGAGACTTTGTAAGAAAAAAAAAAAAAAAAAAATCATCATTTTCCGCTAACTTGTGACAAAAAATAAAAAGTTCTATGAACTCACTATGCCCATCAGCGAATACCTTAGGGTGTGTACTTTCAGAAATGGGGTCATTTGTGGGGTGTTTGTACTGTCTGGGCATTGTAGAACCTCAGGAAACATGACAGGTGCTCAGAAAGTCAGAGCGGCTTCAAAAAGCGGAAATTCACATTTTTGTACCATAGTTTGTAAACGCTATAACTTTTACCCAAACCATTTTTTTTTTACCAAACATTTTTTTTTTTATCAAAGACATGTAGAACTATAAATTTAGAGCAAAATTTCTATATGGATCTCGTTTTTTTTGCAAAATTTTACAACTGAAAGTGAAAAATGTCATTTTTTTGCAAAAAAATCGTTAAATTTCGATTAATAACAAAAAAAGTAAAAATGTCAGCAGCAATGAAATACCACCAAATGAAAGCTCTATTAGTGAGAAGAAAAGGAGGTAAAATTCATTTGGGTGGTAAGTTGCATGACCGAGCAATAAACGGTGAAAGTAGTGTAGGTCAGAAGTGTAAAAAGTGGCCTGGTCTTTCAGGGTGTTTAAGCACTGGGGGCTGAGGTGGTTAACACATACCTGAATGCTCCAGACCAGCAAACTGCCAAAAGTTTTGCTTTTATAGAGGTGATTTATATTCAGATTTATATCTGAATATTAGGCTTGAGCCAACCAGGTTTGGGCTATTCTATCAGAACCGGATTCATTGAAAACTTTGTTTAAAATATGCGCTTAGTACCACAATAAAATGTATTGGCTCTGCTGAAGCCTTATTTCTCTCACCACAAGTAATGCGAGACTTGTTTAGTTTTTTGTCTGTTACAGTACACATAAATTACTGTTTCAAAATCCAAAGCCGAACTGAGGCACAAACTCGAATTTGGCTATGGATTTTGAAACATGAATTTATGTACAGAACTGAATCGTAACATGATGTCACAGGCACAAGACTAAGCAAGTCTTGCATTACTTTTGGCAAGAATAACGTGGCCTCAGCGGAGCCAATACATTTATTGCAGTACGGAGCACAAATTCTAAACAAAGTTTTAAAAGAATAAGGTTCAGTCTGCTCTATCAGAACCTGATTCGCTCAAGCCTACTGAATATATACACTCACCTAAAGAATTATTAGGAACACCATACTAATACGGTGTTGGACCCCCTTTTGCCTTCAGAACTGCCTTAATTCTACGTGGCATTGATTCAACAAGGTGCTGATAGCATTCTTTAGAAATGTTGGCCCATATTGATAGGATAGCATCTTGCAGTTGATGGAGATTTGAGGGATGCACATCCAGGGCACGAAGCTCCCGTTCCACCACATCCCAAAGATGCTCTATTGGGTTGAGATCTGGTGACTGTGGGGGCCATTTTAGTACAGTGAACTCATTGTCATGTTCAAGAAACCAATTTGAAATGATTCGAGCTTTGTGACATGGTGCATTATCCTGCTGGAAGTAGCCATCAGAGGATGGATACATGTTCTCATTCTGTTTACGCCAAATTCGGACTCTACCATTTGAATGTCTCAACAGAAATCGAGACTCATCCGACCAGGCAACATTTTTCCAGTCTTCAACAGTCCAATTTTGGTGAGCTCGTGCAAATTGTAGCCTTTTTTCCCTATTTGTAGTGGAGATGAGTGGTACCACGGTGGGGTCTTCTGCTGTTGTAGCCCATCCGCCTCAAGGTTGTGCGTGTTGTGGCTTCACAAATGCTTTGCTGCATATCTCGGTTGTAACGAGTGGTTATTTCAGTCAACGTTGCTCTTCATCAGCTTGAATCAGTCGGCCCATTCTCCTCTGACCTCTAGCATCCACAAGGCATTTGTGCCCACAGGACTGCCGCATACTGGATGTTTTTCCCTTTTCACACCATTCTTTGTAAACCCTAGAGATGGTTGTGCGTGAAAATCCCAGTAACTGAGCAGATTGTGAAATACTCAGACTGGCCAGTCTGGCACCAACAACCATGCCACGCTCAAAATTGCTTAAATCACCTTTCTTTACCATTTTGACATTCAGTTTGGAGTTCAGGAGATTGTCTTGACCAGGACCACACCCCTAAATGCATTGAAGCAACTGCCATGTGATTGGTTGACTAGATAATTGCATTAATGAGAAATAGAACAGGTGTTCCTAATAATTCTTTAGGTGAGTGTATATGACTAAATAAAAAACCTGGTATTGAAAACGTGGCAGTGAAATGGGTTTTAGTAATCTCAGTGCCTAGGACAGCATGGATGTAAAATGGCCCTGTATCTTGGTGCATAGCACATACAGAACATATCATGAAATTATTTATGAACCAACCTATATGAAATAAATTCTGGTAACCAGTGTTTAATTCCCAAAGTCAGCTACAAATTGGGTTGAGCTTTGCTGTCCCTTGAGATCAATTATTATGTCAGAGCCTAGCCCCACTGGATGATACTTTAATACTCTGGTGGTTCAGTCTGATCCTGTGTCTAAGTTTTATTATGGTTATCCATTGCTCTGTATAGTGCTGTAGATCAGAGTTGTAGCTAGGCTTTTCTTCACCTGGAGCTCATACCCAAAACCCAGAGCATATGCCTAACTAGCCTCACCTGCTGTATATCATATCTATGGGATTAGGATATAGAATAAAAGCTGTATATATCATACTTTATCAAATATATAGATATAAATTGCAACAGATATAAATATAGCTTGAAATACTACATTAAAATGCTGCTTAACCCTTTCATGACCAAGGGTCATTGATGCCCCATTTTCCAGGTCAAAATGTACAAATCTGACATGTGTCCCTTTATGTGGTAATAACTTTGGAATGCTTTTACTTATCCAAGCTATTCTGAGATTGTTTTCTCGTGACACATTGTACTTCATAAATTTGAGTCAATATATTTCACCTTTAGTTAGGAAAAAATCCCAAATTTACCAAAAATGTGGAGAAATTCGCAATTTTCAAAATTTCAATTTCTCTGCTTTTAAAACAGAAAGTGATGCCTCATAAAATATTTATTACTTAACATTTCCCATATGTCTACTTTATGTTGGCATCATTTTGTAATTGTCATTTTTTTTTTAGGACGTTAGAAGCTTAGAAGTTTAGAAGCAATTATAAAAAACTTTAAGAAAATTTTCAAAACCCTCTTTTTAAGGACCAGTTCAGGTCTGAAGTCACTTTGTGGGGGCTTACATAGTGGAAACCCCCCATAAATGACCCCATTGTAGAAACTACACCCCTCAAGTTACTCCAAACTTATTTTACAAACTTTGTTAACCCTTTAGATGCTCGACAAGAATTAAACTAAAATGGAGATGAGATTTCTAAATTTAACTTTTTGGGCAGATTTTCCATTTTAATCAATTTTTCTCTTTAACACATTGAGGGTTAACAGCCAAACAAAACTCAATATTTAATACCCTGATTCTGCGGTTACATGGCAGGGCGCAGAAGAAAAGGAACGCCATATGGTTTTGGAAGGCAGGTTTTGCTGAACTGGTTTTAGATGCCATGTCCCATTTGAAGTCCCCTGATGCACCCCTACAGTAGAAACTCCCAAAAATTGACCCTATTTTGGAAACTAGGGTATAGGTGCCAGTTTTATTGGTACTATTTTGAGGTACATATGATTTTAAATGCTCTATATTAAGTTTTTGGTGAGGCAAGGTAACCCAAAAAATGGCTGTTTTGGCATCGTTTTTTATTTTTAATTTTTTTACAAGATTCATCTGACAGGGTAGATTATGTGCTATTTTTTATAGAGCAGGTTGTTACGAACGCAATGATATCAAATATGTCTACTTTCTATGATGTTTGTTTCAGTTTTACATAATAAAGCATTTTGAAAAAAAATTATGTTTTTGTGTCTCCTTTGTGAACGCCATATTTTTTTATATTTTTTCTGCTGATCGTCTTGTGCAGGGGCTTGTTTTTTGCAGAAAGAGTTGAGGCTTTTATTGGTGCCATTTTTGGGTACATAGGATTTTTTGATCATTCATTATTACACTTTATGGGACAAGGTGACCAAAAAATTGGGGTTAGAACATGATACATTTTTATAGAACAGATCATTATGGACGTGGCAATACCTAATATGTATGCTTTTTCTTATTTATTTAAGTTTTACACAATAATAGCATTTCTGAAACCAAAAAAATGATATTTTAGTGTCTCCATAGTCTGAGAGCCATAGCTTTTTTATTTTTTTACCAATTGTCACTTTCACACTTGTGTTCGGGGGTTCCGCTTATGAGTTCCGTTTGAAGGCTCTCACAAGCGGCCTCGAACGGATCCGTACAGCCCCAATGCATTGTGAGTGGATAAGGATCCGCTTAGAATGCATCAGTTTGGCTCCGTTCCGCCTCCATTCCGCTCAGCAGGCAGACACCCAAACGCAGCTTGCAGCGTGCGGAGCCAAACGGATCCGTCCAGACTTACAATGTAAGTCAATGGGGACGGATCCGTTTGACGTTGACACAATATGGTGCAATTTCAAACGGATCCGTCCGCCCTTGACTTTCAATGCAAATTCAGGACGGATCCATCTGACTAACAATTAGACTTATATTTTTTTCAGAAATACACTGCTCAAAAAAATAAAGGGAACACAAAAATAACACATCCTAGATCTGAATTAATAAATATTCTTCTGAAATACTTTGTTCTTTACATAGTTGAATGTGCTGACAACAAAATCACACCAAAAAAATAATATGGA
Source organism: Bufo bufo (assembly GCF_905171765.1). Taxonomy (NCBI): domain Eukaryota; kingdom Metazoa; phylum Chordata; class Amphibia; order Anura; family Bufonidae; genus Bufo; species Bufo bufo. The sequence continues at coordinate 348,367,221 of NC_053392.1, forward strand.
AATCAAATTTTTTAACCCATGGAGGTCTGGATTTGGAGTCACCCTCAAAATTAAAGTGGAAAAACACACTACAGGCTGATCCAACTTTGATGTAATGTCCTTAAAACAAGTCAAAATGAGGCTCAGTAGTGTGTGTGGCCTCCACGTGCCTGTATGACCTCCCTACAACGCCTGTGCATGCTCCTGATGAGTTGGCAGATGGTCTCCTGAGGGATCTCCTCCCAGACCTGGACTAAAGCATCTGCCAACTCCTGGACAGTCTGTGGTGCAACGTGATGTTGGTGGATAGAGCGAGACGTGATGTCCCAGATGTGCTCAATTGGATTCAGGTCTGGGGAACGGGCGGGCCAGTCCATAGCATCAATGCCTTCGTCTTGCAGGAACTGCTGACACACTCCAGCCACATGAGGTCTAGCATTGTCTTGCATTAGGAGGAACCCAGGGCCAACCGCACCAGCATATGGTGTCACAAGGGGTCTGAGGATCTCATCTCGGTACCTAATGGCAGTCAGGCTTACCTCTGGCGAGCACATGGAGGGCTGTGCGGCCCTCCAAAGAAATGCCATCCCACACCATTACTGACCTAATGCCAAACCGGTCATGCTGGAGGATGTTGCAGGCAGCAGAACGTTCTCCACGGCGTCTCCAGACTCTGTCACGTCTGTCACGTGTGCTCAGTATGGAACAATTTGGTGCTACTTCTGATAAGGTAGGAACCTGAACTGTGCACTTATTATCTATAGCCCTGTGTGGTTATACCGGATCAACTGTGGAGAGACTGCTGATATTGAGAGATACATCTCTATGTACGTGGACACTTGAGTAATATTTTGGAGTTACATGGACTTCTCACCGGAACATTAGAGCTGCCGACTGCGGTCTGCGGTATCACCATCATTGAGATTGGTTCTGTTACTATACAACTCTACGCGGTACAAAGTGTCAGCTTTGAATACCAATTACGCAAGGTTGCACAATTACCATTCGTCAGTGTGATTTTACGTTGGTACCATCCACTATTTTATGTAATTTTATTGGATTTGATTGTTGGTGTGATTTACTGTTATTAAATATTAATTATTTCCTATGGTCCAGATGGTGTGAGTGCTCACTCCTTTTTCTTCTAGTGAACCTGCTTTCATCTGTGAAGAGCACAGGGAGCCAGTGGCGAATTTGCCAATCTTGGTGTTTTCTGGCAAATGCCAAACGTCTGCACGGTGTTGGGCTGTAAGCACAACCCCACCTGTGGACGTCGGGCCCTCATATCACCCTCATGGAGTCTGTTTATGACCGTTTGAGCAGACACATGCACATTGTGGCCTGCTGGAGGTCATTTTGCAGGGCTCTGGCAGTGCTCCTCCTGTTCCTCCTTGCACAAAGGCGGAGGTAGCGGTCTGCTGCTGGGTTGCTGCCCTCCTATGGCCTCCTCCACGTCTCCTGATGTACTGGCCTGTCTCCTGTTAGCGCCTCCATGCTCTGGACACTACGCTGACAGACACAGCAAACCTTCTTTCCACAGCTCGCATTGATGTGCCATCCTGGATAAGCTGCACTACCTGAGCCACTTGTGTGGGTTGTAGACTCCGTCTCATGCTACCACTAGAGTGAAAGCACCGGCAGCATTCAAAAGTGACCAAAACATCAGCCAGGAAGCATAGGAGCTGAGAAGTGGTCAGGTCACCACCTGCAGAACCACTCCTTTATTGGGGGTGTCTTGCTAATTGCCTATAATTTCCACCTGTTGTCTATCCCATTTGCACAACAGCATGTGAAATTGATTCTCACTCAGTGTTGCTTCCTAAGTGGACAGTTTGATTTCACAGACTTGGAGTTACATTGTGTTGTTTAAGTGTTCCCTTTATTTTTTTGAGCAGTGTATTTATAGAGTCGGTCGTTACAGACGCGGCCATACCTAATATGTCTATTTTAAATTTTTATAGGAAAAGGCAATTTATTTTATTTTTTAATTACATTTTTTATTTTTATTTTTTACTTTTTTATTTTCACTTTTTATTTTTTAGCAAGTCGCACTTGGATCTTGAAGATCCAGTGGGGCTGATGCTGTACTATACTTTGCAATGCTCTTTCATAGCAAAGTATAGTACTATCAGGTAGACGGCAACAGAGGACGCCTTTGCAAGGTGTCCGGTTGCCATGGCAACCATCGGCCGCTGCCGTCGAAACGCGGCAGCCCCGATGGTTGAGAGGGAGCCCCCTCCCTCTATTAACCCCATATATGCCGATGCCGCGGCATCTAAGAGGTTACAGCAGAGTGTCAGCATACAGCTGACACTCGCTGCTGATGGCGGCGGCTCAGAAACGTAACCACCGCCATCAAATACAGCAGGCGGGCACAGATGGGGGCAGGGGGCACAGATGGGGGGGTGACCGCATTAGGCGCACAGTTGGGGGCCGGATACATGGGGGGGGCGCATCAGGGGCAGGCGGGGACAGGTGGGGGCAGGGCCAGAAAGAAGGGGGTATCGCCAGCATGGAGGGGGGCACGAATGCGACAGATGCTGGGACAGAGCGCATGGCAGGTGAATAGGTTGGAGGCAGGGTGCACGGGGGTTGGGGGGAAATCCATGGACAGATGATGCAAGGGGCACAGATGTGGGGGCATGGAGCACACACTAACTGATTCAGGCTCTGATCTGCAAAATGCAGATCAGAACCTAAAACAGGCACTTTTACACTGCGGCGATCCGATTGGTTAGTCTGTGCAGACTAACCAATCGGGTCGATCTCCGCATGGGACCACTCTGATTGGTCCCTTGCCGGCATTACTGCACTGTATGCTGTCTGTGACAGCAGCAGTGCAGGGACAGAAGCTTTAATCCAAGCGTTTTGGATTAAAGAGCTGCCATGACGTCTATACACGTGCTAGCTGCACGGGGCATGTGCAAATAGCACGTATATAGCCGTATAGCAGTCGGGAAGGGGTTAAAGAGTAACTAAACTTTTATACTAACTTTTAATATGTTGTCCCTAACCCCCTAAAAAATCTTTTTCTAATATGCTTTATTTATAAATTTTCTAGTTTTACCATACTTTTTCATCCCTAAAGCACACCATTCACTGGTGCGCTAAAACTCAGTTCTCCCTACAGAGCTTAGCTGTCAGCAGTGTATAGAGTGCAAAGTTGCTGCTTCTGCCCGTGCTCCCTGGACTATTACTAACTGGTATATCACATGGGTACCCTGTACCCATGTACTATGCCAGGATTAGCTGGGCGGAGCGGGTTCCTGCTTCTGCCTGCTCCGCTCAGCTAAGAGTACTCTGTACTTTGTACACACGCTGACTGCTCAGCGGTGTAGGGAGAACTGAGTTTTAGCGTACCAGTGAATGGTGCGCTTCAGGGATGAAAAAGTATGGTAAAAATAGAAAATTAATAAATAAATTAGAATTTTTTTTTTTTAGGGTGTTAGGGATAACATATCTAAAGTGAGTATAAAAGTTTAGTTACTCTTTAAGTTAATTTCTCAAGGGATTGTAGGGATTTTCTTATTTTGCTGCCTTATATATTTTGGCCACAGTGTCCATCACTACCCATCACTGGAGTCTGGTAAGAATGCGAGCAATGCTTTCGTTGCATAGGCATCTCTTTATTATACTTTAGCAATACACATGCCCTACGTGCCTGGTGATTTGCACACTACTAACACTAACATTTTCTGCATAATTCTGGTTTAACATTTCACACGCCTTTCACATGTAATGTTTTTTTTTTTCCCAATGTCAAACTGCCGTTTAAAGTATCTGGCAAGTAACCCACTTGGAGCAACTTTAAATACTTAAAGCATTTATAAAATTTGAATGTCTAGCAAACTGTACCTATAGCCTTTGTGATTTATATAAGTAAACAAAATATCAATTATCAATATACTAAATAACCATAAAAATATGCTGGATAGGTAATAACTAGAGATGAGCGAATCAAAATTGACGAAGTGGAATTCGATCCGAATTTCGGGAAAAATTCGACTCGCACCTAATCCGAATTTCCTCATGATTCGTGATAACGAATCACATTTTTTCCTAAAATGGCTGGTACACGTGTTAGGACATGAAGCAAGGAACTCTGGGAATGAGGATCACCCACAATGCAATGCATGCAGCCAATCAGCAGCCAGCCAGCCCTGTGATGTCACAGCCCTATAAATAGCCTCACCCATCTTGGATTCAGCCATTTTCCAGTGTACTTAGTGCAGGGAGAGACGTCAGCAGGCGCTAGTGAGAGTGCTAGGAAAGACTTTAAAACTTTTATTTTGCTGTACAGAAGTTCAGGACAGAATAGGGATGAATCATCCACTGTATTGAACAGAACTCAGTAGGGGAGCTGCACTGACTAGGGATCCAAATTGCCATTATACAGCTCTGTAATTCCAGCAAACTGTTCTTATTATTGGGGTGCAAGTGCTGTTTGATACAGCCATTAACAGGGTTTATTACAAGGAAATATTTCTACAGCTTATTTTCCTAGTGAGGTGCAGTAGTATGTTCTAAAAAAAATTTGGGCTTGTATTAGTGGAAAAAAGGGCTTATTAGCCATTGTGAAGTGACATGCAAAAATTGCAGGCCCTTTTTGGCGTGTATTAGTTGCAAAAAAATATACTATTTGATGTTCAGCGTGCAGTTATATGTTCTAAAGCCTTTTGTGGTGTGTATAAGTGGAAAAAGTAAGGGTCTATTTGCCGTTCAGCAGTGCAGTTTATATGATCTAAAGCCATTTTTGGCATGTATTAGTGGCAAAAAAATATATATTATTTGCCGTTCAGCAGTGCAGTTATATGTTCTAAAGCCTTTTGTGGCGTGTATAAGTGGAAAAAGTAAGGGCCTATTTGCCGTTCAGCGGTGCAGTTATATGATCTAAAGCCATTTTTGGCATGTATTAGTGGTAAAAAAAAATTATATTTGCCATTGTGTGGTAAAGTGAGAAAATGACAGCCCTTTTTGGCGTGTATTAGTGGCAAAAAAATATATATTTGCCGTTTGTTGAGGGGAGTGTTTGGATTTAAATATATATTATATATGTCCTTACATATATTCATATATAGTATTGGCCCTTTTGCATGTAGTAGGTGTATACATAGAGATGTATGTATGCCCCTTTGTCAGCATACATCTCTATGTATATAATATATGCATAGGTGGGCTTATTGCTGCCCATTGAAGACCCCTGTGTTATATATGTATATATATATATATATATATATATATATATATACTTATGGATGTGCCCCAAGCATCTATAAGTGTATATATATACAGTTAAACTGTCCCCAGAAGCTCCCATGTATGCCCCTGTGTGCCGCTCACCTCCGGCGCCAGAGATGTGCGAGATCTCCACAGGCGGGAGGATCAAAGGATCCCCCTCCCTGGGAGCGCGGGCTGGCGCAGGGCGGTAAAACGGGCGCGAGTGCTGCGGGGTTTAAATACCCCAGCAGCACTACGCTCGGACAGATCGGGACCCCCTTCCCTGAAGATGAGCGGATCTGGTGCTCAGAACGGGACCCCTCCATACAGGAGAGCGCAGGCAGCGATGTGCTGCGCTCTGAAGAAATGACCGGCCACCCCCACAGAGAGGAGAGAGAGAGCGCAGGCAGCCCTGAGCCCTGCACCCGGAACAAGAGCTGAGAAGAGTTGGAGAGCCCAGAGCAGTTGAGCCCAGAGCAGCCCAGAGGAGGAGAGCAGAAGGACGAAGCTGAATAGACTAAGTATCGCTTTTCCTGTCCTGCCTCCTCCTTAACCCTGCTGCCCTGAACCCCTAATCCTGCATTGCCCTAGGCTCACTGCCCCCCTGCCATTAACCCCTTCCCAGCAGTCCCCCAATGGACCCTGCAATCCCAGCAGCATTGCTGCTGCCCTTAACCCCTGCCCTGCTGCCCCAGTTCACAGTCCCTGCTCTGCAACTCTGCTCCAGAGTCCCCTGTTAACCCCTTCAGTGCCCTGTTCCCCTACTCTCCAGAGTCCCCTGTTAACCCCTTCAGTGCCCTGTTCCCCTACTCTGCCTGAGACCCCTGATCCACCCCTGGTGGCAACCCCCTGGATATCAAACCCCTGCCACACACCCCTCACTGTACACTTGCAGGGTATTAACCCTTGCATTTCTGTGCAGCCCTGATAACCCTGAATAACCAAACCCCTATTCCCCTGAGGCAACCCCTGTATTGCTATACCCACTGTTAAACCTTCCCTGATCTACTCTGTGGCCTGCATACACTCCTGCAGTGCATTGTTAACTACCCCTTGTACCCCGTAGGGATAGTATATTGTCAGGCGGGTGGGTTACTGATATTTGTGTGTATGAATGTATTATTGTAATGTATAGATAGTATGTGGGGGGGAATTTGGGATTGTGCTGTGTAGAGTAGTTAGGCTTGTATTGTGTTTTATTGTAGTACTGTTTCAATACTGCAGTGTGTACGTCTATATGTATGTATATTCATATCCATTGATCCATGAATGTATATATATATAGCGTATTGCTAGACTTGGATAATTGTATGTGTAATAAATATTCCTTATTGTTCATAATGCAGTGTAATGGTATTTTAGTAGTCGCCGCCGTAGTATAGTGATAGTAAGGCGCATGCAGCTAGTTTAGTGATTAGTGTAAGGCAATCAGTAGCGATTTGTTGTTAAGTAAGGCATAAATAGGCGAGCTATCATAAGATGACTCACGCCTATTTATGAATAGTAAATTATTGATATTTGCATAAAGTATCAATAATTAATATCCCCTTTAACACCGTTCATCTGTAAAGTTATATGTTCGAAAGCCCCATTTTGGTGTGTATTAGTGGCACAAAATATATATTATTTGCCATTCAGCGGTGCAGTTATATGTTCTAAAGCCTTAAGCTTTTATCTTTCCATGATATTAATGCATGGGCATAACTATATAACTAAAACTATGACCATTGCTTACTCAGTAGGATGGTGTCCTGCCCACCTACTATTAATAAAAAATAACCAACCCTGCCATGAAAGGCTAAGTTCATTTACATAATAGACAAAATAGTATATATAACTCTTCGACAAAAGTGGATTAAAACGGTCATGAAAATAACTGACCAAAAAGTAATGCACATTTTTGACATTTTAAAGGCAGCAAAGATTTATTTAGAAGAAAGGACAAACAGAAGTGGACATTTACTAACCTGTTGCATTAACCTTATGGCATTGTTGCTTAAAATCCTTACATAAAAGACATGATTGAAAGCACGTTAACAATAAAACGGTATCCTTGCATCTGAAAACATTCAAGACTTTAGTGAATTATGCAGATCTGCACATATTTTCTTTTGTACGTGTTAAATTAGAAAGTTAAGGGCCAAGGAAAGAAGAAGAAAATTTTCATATTTTTATGTCACTTGAATAGGGCACATATTATCAAGGACAAGGCTTTATTTTTCTTGTAAGCGACTGATGTCTTGTTAAAAAGACCTAACGTTCACTTAAAAACATTGTAGAGGGGGAAAAAATCTGTTTTGTTTGTGTTTGAATTTTGTAGAAAAAAAGAAAAAATCTTGCAAAATGTGGATTTACTTGTTTATAGCTTTTAATACAAATGGGGATCACAACAGAGCTGCTGAGGTTTGGTAACGAGAACAAGGGCAAATCGCTCATGTAGGTAAAGGTATGTTGTAGCTTCCCACATACACTATAGAAAGCCTAGATATTGAAAGAGAAACAGCACAAGATAAAACTGTAAGACAACAATTTGTTATGATGTCAATGCATTTCTAGTCATAATGCAGCAGCACAGACTACATTATCAGAGACATGAGCTTTGACATAGTAAAAAATATAAATCATTTGTAAATGAAAGTTAAGAAAAATGGCTTTGTAAAGAGTTTAACCCCTTCGCGACTGCCTAACATAAATTTGTGTTGGCGGTCGGTTTATTTAAAGATGGCGCTTACTACGTTTAAACAGCAGGCCACCCGGAGCTAATGTATGCGTCGACGATGATTTCAACAGCCCTCATTTAATCCCTCATATGCCGTGGTCAAATGTGATCACGGTCATCAGGTAGGTCGAACAGCCGGAGAGAGCACTCTCACGGCTGTGCAGCCACTCTCCTTAGCGAGGATCTGGGAGCTGGATGGTATGTGCGACAGCCTCAGTCCTCCTGAATGATCTGAGGCTGCCACACATACATGTAGGTTCCTATGGAGACCTTGCCTGTAGCAGAGCTCCGTAGGAACACAGAGAAATTCTCATAGACTCCAAACGCTTCGCCTCCCACAAAATATTGAATAAAAAATTATCAAAAAGTATTACACACCAAAATGGTATCAATGAAAAGTACAGATCGCCCAGCAGAAAATGACCCCCCACACGGCTCTGGTAAGAGGTCAGAATAAGCTGATGCATAGAAAAAATAATAATATTAAAACACAAGAAAAACTATACATATGTGATATTGTTGTATCGTACTGTCCCCAAGAATAAGAGTAACAGGTGATTTTTACACGCATAGAAACACTGTAAAAACAGAAAACCATAAAACTGTGGCGCATTTGGAATTTCTTTTCCTGCTTCTGACTACATTGTATGCAACCATTAAATGGTGCTATTAGAAAGAACAGACTTGTCTTGCAAAAAACAATCACTTATACAGCTATGTGAATGGAAATATAAAAAAGTTATGGGAAGCTTTACAAAGGCTGGAGTAAAAAATGAAAATGAAAAAAACAGAAAATGGTGAGGTCCTGAAGGAGTTAAATTCAATTGTTACCTAAGCTTTGCATTAGAGATGAACAAATTGATTCTATAGGGATCAAAACCAAACCCAAATTTTTCAATTTTTTAAATTTATTCTGTATGATCTTTTTTTGAAAAGAAGAGAGAGAAGGGATAGAGAAAGAAAGAAAGAAAGAAAGAGAGAGACTGAATGGGCATGCACAGCTTTTCATACAGATTGAAGCACTTCAATTGGAAGCAATTTCAATAGAACTGATTTGATTCCAAATTGAATCACACACTACATTTGGAGGAATCGGACCAGAAACAAATTTTTCAGAAATTCGCTCATCTCTACTTTGCACATGAGTTTGGATCGGTCAATTTATTTGGACTATAAGGACGTACGCCATAGTTTAATTCTCTATTAAGGAATTTGATTTACTACAGTCGTGCCAAAAGTTTTTGAGAATTACATAAATATTGGAAATTGGAAAAGTTGCTGCTTAAGTTTTTATAATAGCAATTTGCATATACTCCAGAATGTTATAAGAGTGAATCAGATGAATTGCATAGGGAGCCTTCTTTTGCCATGAAAATTTGCTTAATATCCCCAAAAAAACTTTCCACTGCATTCATTGCTGTCATTAAAGGACCTGCTGAGATCATTTCAGTAATCGTCTTGTTAACTCAGGTGAGAATGTTGACGAGCACAAGGCTGGGAGATCATTATGTCAGGCTGATTGGGTTAAAATGGCAGACTTGACATGTTAAAAGGAGGTGATGCTTGAAATCATTGTTCTTCCATTGTTAACCATGGTGACCTGCAAAGAAACACGTGCAGCCATCATTGCGTTGCATAAAATGGCTTCACAGGCAAGGATATTGTGCTACTAAGATTGCACCTCAATCAACAATTTATAGGATCATCAAGAACTTTAAGGAAAGAGGTTCAATTCTTGTTAAGAAGGCTTCAGGCTTCCAAGAAAGTCCAGCAAGCGCCAGGATCGTCTCCTAAAGAGGATTCAGCTGCGGGATCGGAGTGCCACCAGTGCAGAGCTTGCTCAGGGAATGCAGCAGGCAGGTTGAGCGCATCTGCACGCACAGTGAGGCAAAGACTTTTGGAAGATGGCCTGGTGTCAAGAAGGCCAGCAAAGAAGCCACTTCGTCTCCAAAAAAAACATCAGGGACAGATTGATCTTCTGCAGAAAGTATGGTGAATGGACTGCTGAGGACTGGGCAAAGTCATATTCTCCGATGAAGCCTCTTTTCCGTTTGTTTGGGGCATCTGAAAAGGCTTGTCCGGAAACGAAAAGGTGAGCGCTACCATCAGTCCTGTGTCATGCCAACAGTAAAGCATCCTGAGACCATTCATGTGTGGGGTTGCTTCTCATCCAAGGGAGTGGGCTCACTCACAATATTGCCCAAAAAACACAGCCATGAATAAAGAATGGTACCAAAACACCCTCCAACAGCAACTTCTTCCAACAATCCAACAACATTTTGGTGAAGAATAATGCATTTACCAGCACGATGGAGCACCGTGCCATAAGGCAAAAGTGATAACTAAGTGGCTCGGGACCAAAACGTTGACTTTTTGGGTCCATGGCCTGGAAACTCCCCAGATCTTAATCCCATTGAGAACTTGTGGTCAATCCTCAAGAGGGCGGGTGGACAAACAAAAACCCACTAATTCTGACAAACTCCAAGAAGTGATATGAAAGAATGGGTTGCTATCAGTCAGGAATTGGCCCAGAAGTTGATTGAGAGCATGCCCAGTCGAATTGCAGAGGTCCTGAAAAAGAAGGCCAACTCTGCAAATACTGACTCTTTGCATAAATGTCATGTAATTGGTCGAAAAAAGCCTTTGAAACATATGAAGTGCGTGTAATTATATTTCACTACATCACAGAAACAACTGAAACAAATATCTAAAAGCAGTTTAGCAGCAAACTTTGTGAAAACTAATATTTGTGTCATTCTCAAAACTTTTGGCCACGACTGTAGATTTGAACTCCCTAAGGCCTCATGCACACGACAGTATTTTTTCACGGTCCGCAAAACGGGGGTTCCGTTGTTCCGTGATCCGTTTTCCGTTTTTGTTTCCGTGTGCCTTCCTTGATTTTTGGAGGATCACCAGACATGAAAAGTGAAAAAAAAATCTAAGACAAGTTTGCCTTGGAAATGATAGGAAAAAACGGACACTGATCATGGACGCGGATGACAATATTGTGTGCCTCCGTGTTTTTCATCGGACCCATTGACTTGAATGGGTCCGCGAACCGTTGTCCGTGAAAAAAATAGGACAGGTCATATTTTTTGACGGACTGGGAAACACGGATCACGACGCGGATGACAAACAGTGCATTTTCCGAGTTTTCAATGGACCCTTTGAAAGTCAATGGGTCTGCAGAAAATCACGGAAACGGAACAACGGACACGGAAGACAACAACGGTCGTGTGCATGAGGCCTTATTCAGAAGAATTAGCTAGAACTGTACATGCATTACACAGACAGTCCATTGCTTTTAAACGGTTTGTTACGATGTTTCTTTGCCCTGTAGTGGGGTTGCAGGGAATTATGTTATACTGTACATTCTAACATTTGCGGCCAGGTTCCTCTGCAGACTACAGTGCAATGGTGGTCACATAAGCAGTGGTATACCCTGTGATCATCTAATTTTCAGGACACTTCTAAAAGAAAGGGATTGTTCACCTCTTCTAAGCTGCTCATAGACATGAGAAATAAACTGACCACCGTACAATACAGTTGGCTAAATGCACTTAAAACATTCAACCATGCATTGTCAGTTAAAAAAATAAAACACCCCCTCTTTTACAACATCTAAATGCCCACAAATCAGATTACGACCAGCTACTGTTAAAGGGGTGGCTCATTCCCACAACCTATCCCTTATCCACCGATGTCTGATGATGTCTGATTGGTCCAAGCCCGAACACTGGGGGCCCCTGCTAGGGTTGCCATCCGGCCGGTATCTCACAGGCAAGCCATATTTTAGTGGCCCTGCCAGTGCCGGTAATTTTTTTCTACCACCAGCAATATTAATTTCCGGTATTTTTCTACAAGGCCTGTTACTAATGAGCGATTCCATGGTTGAGCTCTCAGTAGTTCAGCCTTTACCCCTCCCTCACTTGTGTTAGAAAAAAGAAAAAATAGAACTTAGCTCCTCCATTTGCTCGCGCTGCGGAAAACACTCACTACTGACCGGATGACAGACTTGCCAGATGTTATCACCTGGAGCGCAGGTCCTGAGCTGCCAGTCAGCAGTGGGCATTCATCGCAGGGCGAGCAAATGGAGGAGGTGAGCTCTTTTTTTTTTTTTTATAAGAAGAAGAAGCAGAGAATGGGGGGCACTAATGAGGGCATACTCTGACTGGGGGGCACTAATGGGGGCATTATTAATTCTGGGGCACACTAATGGTGGCATTATTCTTACTAGGGAGCACTAATGGGGCATTATTCTTACTGGGGGCACTAATGGGGTCATTATTCTTCTGGGGGGCAATAATGGGGGTATTATTCTTACTGGGGGCACTAATGGGGCATAATAATTGTGGGGTGCACTAATGGGGCCATCACCCTTACTTGTGGCACGAATGGAGGGACAGTAATTCTGGGGTGCAACTAATGGGGGCATTATTATTACTGGGGGGCACTAATGGGGCATTAATAATACTGGGGAGCACTAATGGGGGCAGTATTATTCTGGGATGCGCTAAAAGGGGTATTAATATTATTGGGGACACTAATGGGGGTATTATTCTGGGGGCACTAATGGAGGCATTACTATTACTGGGGGAACTAATGGCAGTTATTAATTCTGGGGGCACTAATGGAGGCATTACTACAAATGGGGTCACTATTAATTCTGGGGGGTACTAATGGGGGCATTATTAATTCTGGTGGCACTAATGGGGGCATTAATTTTACTGGGAGCCACAGCATGACAGCGACTGGAAATATGTTAAGCCACTCTCTTGGCCGGTATTTTTTCGATCATTTGTTTGAATGAAGTGGCAGACATTGCTGCATGTACACGGCTCCTGTCAACCCTATGGGAGACCGCTGAGTTAGCAGCACTCGGCTTATCTCTAGAAGTACGGGCAGATTTGCAATGGAACCCACTGGGAAAATTCCCGATGGCTGATTGCCTTTTACTCTGAAGTGGGTCGTTGGCGTCTGAAATGGCGGATTATAATTCGGGTGTTTGGGTCAGCACCCCCAGGCTTGAAGATTCTGTGGGACCCACAGCCCAAAACACCCATTACAAGGACGTAGAGCTCTGCTTCTTATAGAAGAAAGGACCTTACAGTCATCTCCATGTAACATCAAATGTCATTTTTCTCTACCAGGAATGTTGCTGCAGGAGAAGTTTGCCATAATTGTATCCTGTCAGGTGCTGCATACTGTGGGGTGCTTAATCCTGTGGGGTGCTGTATACTGTGGGGTGTTACATTCTGCATACTGTGGGGTGCTTTATCCTGTGGGGTGCTGTATACTGTGGGGTGTTACATACTGAATACTGTGGGGTGCTTTATCCTGTCAGGTGCTGTATACTGTAGAGTGCTCTACTGCTTACTGTGGGGTGCTGTATACTGTAGGGTGCTATACTGCATACTGTGGTGTACTGCATCCTGTGGGGTGCTGTATACTGTAGGGTTGCTATACTGCATACTGTGGTGTACTGCATCCTGTGGGGTGCTGTATACTGTGGGTGCTTTATACTGTAGGGGTGCTATACTGCATCCTGTGGGGAGCTGTATCCTGTGGGACATTGTATATGGTGTGGTGTTATATACTGCATACTGTGGGGTGCTGTATACTGTAGGGTGGAATACTGCATACTGTGGAGTGCAGTATTCTGTGGGGTACTATATACTGTGGGTGGGTATATACTGTATACTGTGAGTTATTACACTGTATACTGCATTTTTGCGCGCTATACACTATGAGGGCTGGGGGGGTGTTAAACTTTATACATCAATTCAGCAAATCTGACCCAGATGAATGAAGGGTATTTGGTCCTCCGAAAGAAAAACTGGCCCTACAGCTGATAGCACCCAATTTGCATTTATCCCATAACCTGTAATAAATAAATCCACTCTTTATTTCATTAAATGAAATGTCCTCTGACCATAACACACTCGGTGAGCTATGGTTAGTGTATTCTGTGTGTTCCCTCCTGCACCAGGGAATGTGATTGTCCCTTATCTATTACTTCCTTTTCATTAATACACTAAACAAAAATACAAACGCAGCACTTTCGGTTTTGCTCCCATTTTGCATGAGCTGAACTCAAAGATCTGAAACATTTTCTACATACACGAAAGACCCATTACTCTCAAATATTGTTCACTAGTCTGTTTAAATCTGTGTTAGTGAGCACTTCTCCTTTGCCGAGATAATCCATCCCACCTCACAGGTGTGGCATATCAAGGTGCTGATTAGTAGAGATGTCCCAAACTATTTGCCGGCGAACATAGCTTGTTCGCGTTCGCCGCGGTGGGGCGAACATATGCGATGTTCGGGTCCGCCCCCTATACATCATCATTGAGCAAACTTTGACCCTGTACCTCACAGTCAGCAGACACATTCCAGCCAATCAGCATACCCTCCCTCCCAGACCTTCCCACCTCCTATCAAAAAGCAAGGACAGCATCCATCTTAGATTCATTCTGAAGCTGCAGTGTCTCAAATTTGACTTGTAATCGCAATGCGATTAATACAGGTTATATTAATCGCATTGCGAATTCAACTTAGAGCTGGGTTCCTAATGGTTGTATTGCTAGAATATAACGAAGATTGAGAATATAGTGCTATATTCGTTATATTCGTCAATTCTAGCAATACAACCATTAGGAACTCAGATCTAAGTTTGTAATCGCAATGCGATTAATGCAGGTTATATTAATCGCATTGCGAATTCAACTTACCACACTCTGCGTCAACTACGTAATTTTCCATGGGAGTTTTGCCATGGATCCCCCTCCGGTATGCCACAGTCCAGGTGTTAGTCCCCTTGAAACAACTTTTACATCACTATTGTGGCCAGAAAGAGTCCCTGTGGGTTTTAAAATTTGCCTGTCATTTGAAGTCTATGGCGGTTCGCCCGGTTCGCAAACATTTGCGGACGTTATGTTCGCGACATCTCTACTGATTAGACAGCATGAATATTGCACAGGTGTGCCTTAGACTGCCCACAATAAAAGGGCACTCTGAAATGTGTATTTTGATCACACAGCACAATGCCACAGATGTCGCAATGTTTGAGGGAGCGTGCAATTGGCATGCTGACTGCAGGGAATTCTACCAGAGCTGTTGCCTGTGAAATGAATGTTAATTTCTCTACCATAAGCCATCTCCAAAGGCGTTTCAGAGACTTTGGCAGTTCATCCAACCGGCCTCACAACCGCAGACCATGTGTAACCATATCAGCCCAGGACCTCCACATCCAGCATGTTCACCTCCATGATCGTCTAAGACCAGCCACCCGGACAGCTGCAGCAACAATCAGTTTGCATAACCAAAGAATTTCTACACAAACTATCAGAAACCGTCTCAGGGAAGCTCATCTGCATGCTCGTCGCCCTCATGGGGGTCTGGACCTGACTGCAGTTCGTCGTATACGACAGCGTGTTGCAGTTCCTGCCAATATTCTGCAACTTCGCACAGCTATTGAAGAGGAGTGGACCAACATTCCACAGGCCACAATCAACAATCTGAATAACTCTATGCGACGAAGATGTGTTGCACTGCACAAGGCAAATGGTGGCCACACCAGATACTGACTGGTTTTCTTGATATGCCACACCTGTTATGTGGGATGGATTATCTCGGCAAAGGAGAAGTGCTCACTAACACAGATTTAGACAGATTTGTGAACAATATTTGAGCGTAATGGGTCTTTTGTGTATGTAGAAAATTTTTCAGATCTTTGAGTTCAGGTCATGCAAAATGGGAGCAAAACCGAAAATGTTGCGATTATAATTTTGTTCAGTGTAAATCGCATTGAATCTACAGTTTAGTGTCAGCACTGATGATCAGGGCCGTCTTTACCGCAGGGCAAAAGGGGGCAGGCTGCCCCGGGCGCAGTTGCTCCTGGGGGGCCCAAGCAGCACTCAGTGACCAACAAGACTTTTTAGCCTTAGCTACCGCACTGTAGCCGAATATTGCAGCGGGGCATGGGAGCTGAACCGGAGGAGTCGATTCATCTGACTGAGCTGATTCCGACTTAGTTAGAGACTCATTCGATTCTTTGAATTAAAAGAACCGTGAGTCACTGGAACAGTTTACACTGAGGCTGATGACCAGGCTGCAGCAGTGATAAGGTTAAGGGACAGTCAGCAAAGATAAGAGAAGTGACAGGACAGAGTTTAGATCACAGGTTGAATTAACCCTTTAGGGTCAAATTGGCTTCTCAAGGAGATATATATGTTAAAGGAATCCCTTCTTCTGTCTCATTCAGTAGCTAATTGACTATTGAGAGATGCTTGATTTTTTTCCTACAGTGGGGTAGATAATTACACACAGGGTTTTAAAGAATAAACTTCGTCAGCAAGTGAATCGAAGCATCCGCGCATGCGCATTGCGCAACCTAAGCTTTGGTTCACTTGCTTCTTGTCAGCTCAGCGAATGAACCGAAGATTCGATTCATGAATCGGTTCATTTGAATGAACTGATTCAAATGAACCGTTTCATGTGAAAGATCCGAACTTCCCATCTCTACCCCACACACATCTGGCGCTTTCCCTCAATATGACTGCAGGAGCCCAGGAGCGCGACCGAAAGTCAAGTGACTGTCAGAGCTTCCGGTGTGCAGAGCAACAGCTCTCAGCTAGAAGAGAAGGAAGATGGCGTCAGCGGCTGCCAAGCAGATAGCGGCGGAGCAGGTGCCTCATCCCTTGTACATATACTGTATGGAGACCAACCCCGCTGCCCGATCATTTTACAGTGCTGTAATATACCTCTTATATGTGGAGAACGGTGATGTCACAGATGTAATATATCACCTATATGTGGACAGCGGTGATGTCACTGATGTAATATATTACTTATATGTGGAGAGTGGTGATGTAATATATCACTTATATGTGGAGAGCAGTGATGTCACTGATGTAATATATCACTTATATGTGGAGAGCGGTGATGTCACTGATGTAATATAACATTATGTGTGGAGAGTGGTCATGTCACTGATGCAATACAGCGCTACAGATGGCGACCAAAATGGACTACAGGCCTGAGGTCTATTTGGTAGTGAAATCCAGCGCAGGCAGGCGTGATGATGTCATCACGCCTGCCTGTGCCAGGACACGGTGTGCGCGTCTGCGTTGCACCATCCCTCGCCGTACCAGCAGCTAGTGAGCGCCAGTGAAAGGACACAGGTGAGTATAAGATTTTAGCTTTTTTTTAGAGTGTGGGAAGGCAGGATCCAGGCGGCCCAAGTAAATTCTTGCCCAGGGTCCAATCAATATTAAAGACGGCCCTGCTGATGATAGCCATCTTCTAAAATCGCTTCATACATTACCCCCAAAATGTTTACTTGTGTTGACCCTGCCTACTTATGTTGCCTCAATTTCTATCAGTTTAGACCCGCCTACAACTCGGGGGCCACTTTTATTTAATTTTTTTCCACGGTTACTTTAACTTCCCTATCCAGAAGCCTCTTAGAGTTGAAGGGATTGGGAGCATACATGCATGTTCGTCATCTAATTCAAATGGGGGAACACAGGCCCCTGTTCTCATGATCATCGGGGAAACCAGTGGTAGGACCTTGGCCACCTAATTATCCCCTCCCCGTCGTTAAGGGATAAGTTGTGGTAATGGGAGCAACCCTTTAAATAATTCAGACTCTTTTTTTTCAGCTTAAACATCATAAGGCACTCTTTTGAATGAAAGCTTTTAATGAATTAATGGCTGACAACTGGGAAAACTAGCTAAAGGATGAGCGGACCCGTGGATGTTCGGGTTCGGCCGAACTTTGGGTCAAAGTTCGGATTCGGGACCCGAACTTGATTCGAACTCGAACCCAAACCCCATTAAGTCAATGGGGATCCGAACTTTGGTGCAGTAAAATGGATGCAAAATAGTCTTAGTAAGGGCTAGAGGGCTGCAAAAGGAAGCAAAATGGGAGTAAGAGCAGGACAATTGCCCTGCAAACAAATGTGGATAGGGAAATTACTTAAAATAATATAGAATAGAAAAGAAAAATAATAATCTTGAACTAGAAGGCGGTGGTCAAAGTGGAGTAGGAGGTTGAGGAGGTTGTAGACATGGAGTGCAGGTGGAAGCAGCGGTGAAGGAGGAGGAGATAGCCAAGACTGTTTTTTTATTTTTATTTATTTTTTATAAATTTGGGAAGGCCCCAAAACATTGGGAAATGGAAAAGAGAACGCAAAGAGAAAGTGCATTGAAGTATAACAATAGCTGGGTGCGGCCGGTACAGACAAGTCCTGTGAGATGCATGCATGGTTCATTTTAATGAACTTGAGCTTGTCAACATTAGCTGTAGACAGGTGGCTGCGCTTGTTTGTGATCCCCCCCCCCCCCCCCCTGCTGTGCTAAACACACGTTCGGACAATACACTGGCCGCAGGGCAGGCCAGCACCTCCAAGGTGTAAAGAGCAAGCTTAGGCCATGTGCCTAATTTGGAGACCCAGAAGTTGAATGGGCCAGACCCTTCAGTCAGTACATGTAGGCATGTGCACACGTACTGTTCCACCATGTTGCTGAAATGCTGCCTCCTGCTAAGACGTTCCGTATCATCTGGTGTTGCTGGTTGCTGTGGCGTGCTGACAAAGCTTTTCCACATTTCGGCCATGCTAATCCTCCTTTCTGAGGTGCTGGCGGTGCCCCAGCTGTGTTGGCAACTTCTTCCTCCTCCTCTGCCTTCGCCTCATGATTTCACTGAGCTCCCACTGACAGGTGGGAATGCAATCAGCAGCGTGTCTACCTGCGTGCTCTTGTACTCGCGCATCTTCCAATCATGCTCCAGTGACGGAATTAAAGACGGCACGTTGTCCTTGTAGCGGGGATCCAGCAGGGTGGTCACCCAGTAATCAGCACTGCTTAGAATGTGGGCGTTGAGCAGGCACTGCAGCATGTAGTCGCTCATGTGTGCCACGCTGCCCAAAGGCAACAACAAGCTGTCCTCTGTGGGAGGTGTATCATCTGTGTCCTCTGTATCCCCCCAGCCACACTCCAGTGATGCCCATGAGCTGCTTTGGGTGCCACCCTGCTGTGAACACGGTTCCTCCTCCTCCTCGTCCTGGCTGAACAGTTGTGTACCTGACCTCTGTTGGTGCAGGAACCTACCCTCCGAGCCAATTGTAAATGACTGGCCTGATAACCATGGAAATGATCCCTCTTCCTCCTCTACTTCCTCCTGTGCCACATTCTCTTCCATCATCGCCCAAAGTGTTTTTTCAAGGAGACATAGAAGTGGGATAGTAACGCTGAAGATGGCGTCATCGGCACTGGCATGGAGGCCCACTCGTTGGTGGTGAAGTGGTGCTGTTGCGCAGAGCGACTCACCCGTGCACGCTGCAGCTAAATCTCCACTATCGCATGCTGCTGCTGGCACAGTCTCTTCAGCATGTGCAAGCTGGAGTTCCACCTTGTGGGTACATCACATATGAGGAGGTGAGCGGGAGTTACACTGCAGCGCAGACAGGCGAGCAGCAGGGTGAAAATGCTGAAAGCACGCACAGACGGCCTGCACTTTCTGCAGCATCTCTGACATATAAGGTAATTACAGGGTAATTTTTCAGGAACCTCTGCACCACCAAGTTCAGCACATGCGTCAAATTGTCTAGGCCCAGAGCTGCTACTAGATTACTCCCGTTATGGCACACCACCAGGCCGGGCTTGAGGTTTAGTGGCATCAACCACTCATCGGTCTGTTGTTCCATGCCCGTCCACAGCTCCTGTGCGGTGTGGGGTTTTTCCCCCAAACAGATGAGTTTCAAAACAGCCGGCTGTCATTTCCCCCTGGCTGTGCTGAAGTTGGTGTTACGCTGACCGGATGAGGAGGCGGTAGAGGAGGAAGCTGAGTAGGAGGAGGAGGCAATGAGAAACGTCCTCCAATCCTCGGTGGTGGAAGGACATACACCAAACTGCTATCTGCTTCAGGCCCAGCCACCACTGCATTTACCCAGTGTGCAGTTAGGGAGATATAGCGTCCCTGCCCGTGCTTACTGGTCCACTTATCGGTGGTTATGTGGACCTTGCCAAATATGGCGTTGCGCAGTGCACACCTGATTTTGTCCGCCACTTGGTTGTGCAGGGCAGGGATGGCTCCCCTGGAAAAGTAGTAGAAGCTGGGAACCGCATACTGTGGGACAGCCACTGTCATAAGGTTTTTAAAAGTCTCTGTCTCCACCAAACGGCATGACAGCATTTCAAAGGCCATGAATTTTGAAATGCTGGCATTCAGGGCCAGGGATCGCTGGTGGGTAGGGGGGTACTTCCTCTTTCTCTCCAGTGTTTGGGGAATGGACAGCTGAACGCTTCCACGGGACAGTGTGGAGATGCTTGGTGATGGTGACGGAGGTGGTGGTGTTGCTACCTGTCAATTTTTTCCTGCCATGTATGCAGTGCAGGTGTACCTCACACCAAAATGGGTATATGTCACCCACCGATCTAACAGACGGATGAACTATATTAATTTTCCTGTCACGGATGCAGTGCAGGAGTACCTCACACAAAAAATGGGTATATGTCACCCACCGATCTAGTAGACAGATTAACTATTATATTTTTGTGTCAGGGGTACAAAGCTGGTGTATTGCACCCACAAAAAAATCACTATAGGTCACCCACAGAATTACTAGGCATGCATGTGATGGCTCCTAAGTGCCCATAGCTTAAAAGCTTGTTGATTGGCTGCCCTTCAACTATCTTTATTAAATGCCCAAACACTGAACTCGAACCGATCTTTTGCTGCAAAGTTCGGGCTTGGGTCCGGGTACCCAAACTCGCAAAGTTTGGTACGGACCCGAACTTTGCAGTTCGGGTTCACTCAACACTAGCTGAGATCCTTTACTGCACCAAACATTTATCTCATGTCTGTAGCCAGTTTTAAGATCCTTTCAGCAGGTTTTTCAGAAGTAATCTGTTATTAAAACATGTTCTTCAGAGAGGGTGAAGGAATGTAGCTTTTTTTTGTGAATTCTTCTAAAAATTACATAAAGGCAGAAATTCAATTGAACATGACCTTGCAATAGTTTTCGGTTTTGTCCAAGATTTTATTGTCACCGGTTTTTCATAGCTGTGAATTTTCAGAATTTTTTTGCTATCAGCTTCCCTAATTCAATGACAAAAATATTTATGTGCATACCATGAGAAATGATCTCTCAATTATTCCTCCTGTTATATTCCAGTAAAAGAGTAACAATATTCCAAATACAATGTATTTTAATGTTGACTATGAATATTTTTGTACAGAAAAATTATGTTCCATTAATTTTCTCCCATTCCAATATTTTTTTTAATGGATTGCTACACTCCCTTCTCACCCTTGCTACATCAATTATCCATTACCTATCGATCTATTTGTATACATACAGTATCATAGTTGAGCGCAGTCCATTTACCGTATTTTTCACCCTATAAGATGCACTTTTTCCCCCCCAAAAGTGGGGGAAAAATAGCAGTGTGTCTTATGGGACGAATGCTGCTGATTTTGCCGAATTTTCAATGATACACCCGCCGCGATGCCGAGCGGCGGGTGTATCAGCTGTGAGGGAGGAGGGGCTGGGGGCTGGCATCTGCTTTTATAATGACAGTGGGGCCTGTGCAGTGACTCTATTCTACTACACGGGCCCCGCTCACTGTATAATCGTATCTGTAATAGTTAATTATGTATATACCGGTAATCGCATAATCAGCGCTACTTACAACTACAAGCGCTCGGTAGGTAGCAGAAAGGAGGGAGGAGGCAGGCCGGGAGGACGAGCGCTGGCAGCGTGAGTCACAACGTCACTCGCCTGTGCCGCCCACTTTATGAATGAAGCAGGCGGCGTGGGCGGATGACGTAGTGACTCACGCTGCCAGCGCCCATCCTCCCGGCCTGCCTCCTCCCTCCTCTCTGCTACCTACTGAGCACTTGTAGTTGTAAGTAGCGCTGATTATGCGATTACGGTATATACATAATTAACTATTACAGATACGATTATACAGTGAGCGGGGCCTGTGTAGTAGAATACAGTCACTGCACGGGCCCCGCTGTCATTATAAAAGCAGATGCGACCCCCACCCCCTGTATTGAGGGTCATTCACTACAGGGACACTGTTATGGAGGGGATCTGTGGATGACACAGCATAAGATGCTATATATGTGTCATCCACAAATCCCCCCCATAACTGTCATACACAGATCCCCATAACAGTGCCATCCAGAGACCCCAATAAGAGCCACCCACAGATCCCCCATAAGTGTCACCCACAGATCTCCCATAAGTGTCACCCACAGATCCCCCATAACAGTGCGTCACCCACAGATCCCCCATAGGTGTCACCCACAGATCCCCCATAACAGTGCGTCACCCACAGATCCCCCATAACAGTTCGCCATCCACAGATCCCCCATAACAGTGCGCCATCCACAGACCACAATTAGTTCAAAACCCACCAAAAGCACACCTATTGGTTCAAAATATATTTTTTCTTATTTTCCTCCTCAAAAACCTAGGTGCGTCTTATGGGCCGGTGCGTCTTATAGGGCGAAAAATACGGTAGTTAGATTGTATCTCTCAGCTTTTTGCTGCACCCTTTAACTACAAAAACTTAGGGGGTAATTTACTGTATTACTAGATGTATTTCAGGCACAGATTGTGCCGCAACTTCTCCACGCTCATGTCAGGTCTAAAAAGTGGGCCCGGTAGGAGATGGGCCAGCAGGCCAGTTTCAGGCTACTTTCACACTAGCGCTTTTGCTGGATCCGGCAGGGTTCAGCAAAAACGCTTGTGTTACTGATAATACAACCATCTGCATCTGTTATGAACGGATCCAGTTGTATTATCTTTAACATCTGCTACAAATAGCACTAAAGACTGGGTCAGGACTTTGTCTCTAGCAGAACAGCACAGAACCAGTCAAATGCTACCCTGGGCTGTATAGTGATATAGTTTTGGATAGGAACTTTTCTGTGAAAAACAAAATAAAAATCTCGTTGGAAACCAGTAGTCCCCATTATGAGTAAATGAGGTCCTTTGGGCAGCAATACCAAATAATAGTTGAAGGGATTTCTCCGCGATTTATATATTGATTACCTATCTTCAGGATAGGTCATCAATATCAGATCGGCATGGTCCAACTCTTAACAGACCCTCCGATCAGCTGTGAGAGCACTTAAGTCTCTTCCTAAGCCATATGATGTCATGTTCATCGGTCACATGACCTAGACGTAGCTCAGGCTCATTCAAGTGAATGGGACTGAGTTGCAGTAACAAGCACAGTCACAATGTACAGTGCTGTGCTTGGTAAACGCTGAGGCCTCCTCAAACAGCTTATCGGTGGGGTCGCTGGGAGTCAGATCCACACCAATCCTAAGCAGATGTGGACCAGAGCAGTAGAATTCAGTTCATGTGCCGTCGCTGGCTGGGTACATGAATACCTGATTCTCACAGGGTTAATTACTGCTGAAAGCTCATTATGTATCCTGCCAGTGGCAGAGGGAAGGGCTTGGGTGGCCCCCTTGGCATATTGATAGAGAACTAGTGCAAGGCAAATGTAGAATAGGATTTTCAGGGGCCTTTGGAAAAATGAAAGCTGCATCTAGCAGCAGCTGACTCTCTTCTCCATTTTAATATATAACATGCACCCTTGGCTGATTCAAACATGCATGCTTATGGACAGACGGGAGGGATAAGTGTCAGCTGTGTACATCAAGCGAGCACAACAAGTTTTAAGGTGCATTTAAACGCCCCAAGAGAAGACAAGAGAAGACGATTGTCAGGAAGGAAGCGATCGGCTGCTTGATAGGGCTCACTCACACAACTGTATTTATGTGTCCGCTTCCGTTTCACAATTTTGTGGAATGGATGCGGACCAGTTTATTTCAATGGGGCCACAAAAGATGCGGAAAGCACAACAATAGAGCATGTCCTATTCTTGCCCACAACTGAATTGGCATTTCTATCATAGGGCTAGCACTGTGCGTTCTGCAAAATGTGGAACGCACATGGCCAGCATCCGTGTTTTGTGGACCGCAAAAGACAGACCATCATCTGAATAAGCCCTTAACTGGAGGTGAAGCACTGCATTTATATGCAGCGATCACTTCCACAGTATGAGGATGAGCAATCGCTACTGTAATTGTGTCGTAGCAGTGTGCTATATAGACAACATGACTTGCTGCCTTGTCACCCAATCAACTAGCATTTTGGGCAGATTATTGGGAACGTAGGAGTGTTCATTCCCGATGATCGGCCCGATATTCAGGCCATGTAAATCCACCTTAAGAGTTTATTTAAACACGTTTATTTCTTTGCCAGAAAACTGCAAAAAAATAAGTAAATTCAAAATTCAACATAAAAAATATTCCATAAAACAGTAAACATCTATATATATTATACATATATACTGTATATGTATAATGCAACAGAAATAAATAGCATGCATCAATACAAAACACTTTTATTAAATGTGTAAATTATTATCTCATAGACAATACAAAAAACTCAGACACAATAGCAATTGTTCCTGCTGGATACAGTTCAATTGTGGTATGTATAATCTGACAATGTTTTCAGAGAATTCCATTTTAACAACGCTGATCTAATGAATCAGTTCCATCCATTGTTTCCAATAACATACATAGAAATACTTCAGCTTTTAGAAACTACATAGCCAAATGAAGTGTTCAAGGCTTTGTTTTTTCATATGATCGTTGGTGCCACCGTTCTTTTCTCAAGATTTTTTTTTTTTACCCATTTTCATTGCCTAATGTAGTAACCATCAGATAATTGAGACCATCTACATTTCTTGCTTCCATAAGGGTCAATGAGGTTTCTTCTGAAGCTGAACCCACAACACTGGCATCTGTATCTGAAAAATATAAACTCATATCATACATTTAGTCAAGTTAAAGGCCAAGGAAAGTGATCTAATGTAGAAATTCGAGCCAGTTGATGAAAAATTAGACATGATAAAGCATTAGTATATTGTTAATTGAATGAGAAAATGTAAGATATTGTGAGCTGCAAAATGTTCTCCCTGATCTTTAATCATTAAATGGAATTTAAGTAATAGCAATATTTCAATTTTGTACATAATGCTGTTGAAAGAGGAAGCAGGAAAACGGGATTTTATTGTGAACAAAGAAGAAATAATGTTTGAAGGCAACCAACATATCTTGGTGTAATGCATGAACGGTATTTTATCTCTTATGCTAATGTTCTATATCCCAAAAATATATTCACTATTAAATGCACAGTGCTAACATTTTTCCATGATGAATTGTTAAGTGTGAGATTATTTGTATAGGTGACATAAGGAATTTTGATTAAAAGAATTATAGAAATGTTCCCTCTGCCTAGCAGAAAGATGTCTTTAGAATCTATGCCCTTGAGCCGTATGGCTCCCATTCCAACATTCATTTCTTATGGACATTTAAAAATAAAATCATAGTATCATCAGTATACATTCAATAAATTGCTTCTTTTACATAGGACCCTTCAGTATAACACTAAATACTAAATATAAAGACCAATTTACCTGAGCAGTAATCAGATAAGAAATGTCTTAGAGTGTGCGATAATTGCTTAAAAGTAGAAGCAACTAAATGCTTAGCGATAAAATGTTGGTTAATCATGTGAATAATTATTGATTGTTATGACACTGTGATGTAGACATGAATTGCATAATTAAATAGGCGACCAAACAATGAATTCAGAGCATTGCTTATCTTTAATTGATATCTGATAGCTTACAGTTATCATATCAGCGACCACTAACATCAATATCTGCTTGTGTAAATGGACCCTATCAATCATGTTGATTTCATGTGTTAGAATCTGGACATCAAAAGGAACTGTATCTATATATATATATATATATATATATATATACACACTTCAGCTTTGAGGCCAGTTGCTTACAGTGATAATACAGCTATTGTTAATAGTGAAGGCGCTAAATAATGAATAGATTTAACTATAAAAATATATTCTTTTTTTTTACCAATTCTTCCTAACTTAGAATCATGCCTAATATCATGGGTATGACTATAATTCACAGAGCCCAATAGCAAGATGGGACCCCCAACACATAGTGTAAGAAAATTAAAACAGCAGCAATAATTAAAGGTACATAATAGCATAGTATATCACAAAGCCCAGATCACAGCAAAAGTTGGCATATTGTTATTCCCCACAAAAAGGTACAATGTTCTTGCACCTGATTGGGGCCCCTCAACCTCTGGGTCCCATAGTAAGTGCTATGGATGTTATTGATATATATACTCTGCTTAGGGCGGGTTCACATATGCTTTGTATATTCCGTCATACCATTCTGTTATAACGGAATGTAATGGAATTTAAAGGACGGAATGCAAAACTGAACCCCTTAGGGGCATTCCGTTTTGATCGTCCTAATAGAGTTCTATGGACCCAAATAACGGTTCCGTTATGTAAGATGGAAAAATAAGTCCTGTCAACAGGAAAAAAAATATAATAATTCAACTGTGTGGAAAGTGAGTACCCGGAAACTGACCCTCAGGCATTAGTGGCATGATGCAGGCTCCAGCATTGCCTTGACTGTAATAATATGTTGGTATTGAAGCAGTAGTCAAGTACATTTATACTGCGCCTTAAAGAAATGTAGCTTTCCCCCTCAAAAAAAAAATTCTACATTTTAAATTGTCGGATTTGGTACCGTCTGGTACCTCTGTACTTTTTAAAAATGTTTTTAAAGTCATATAATTGAAGCCTGAAGTTATTCACCGAAGTCTCGCGCGACTTCAGACTTAACCCTTTCAAGACCAAGCCATTTTTTACCTTCGTGACCACGTCTAATTTTGCAAATCTGATATGTGTCACTTTATGTGCTATTAACTTTGAAATGCTTTTACTTATCCAAACCATTGAGATTGTTTTCTCGTGACACATTGTACTTCATGATAGTCATAAATTTGAGTCAATATATTTCACCTTTATTTATGAAAAAATCCCAAATTTACCAAAAAGTTTGAAAAATTCGCAATTTTCTCAATTTCAATTTCTCTGCTTTTCAAACAGAAAGTGATACCTCATAAAACATTTATTACTTAACATTGCCCATATGTCTACTTTATGTTGGCATCATTTTGTAAATGTCATTTACATTTTCTAGCACGTTAGAAGGCTTAGAATTTAGAAGCAATTCTTAAAATTTTTAAGAACATTTCCAAAACCCACTTTTTAAGGACCAGTTCAGGTCTAAAGTCACTTTGTGGGGCTTACATAGTGGAAACCCACCATAAATGATCCTATTGCAGAAACTACACTCCTCAAATTACTCAAAACTGATTTTACTAACTTTGTTAACCCTTTAGGTGTTCCAAAAGAATTAAAGAAAAATGGAGATGAAATTTCAAAATTTCACTTTTTTGGCAGATTTTCCATTTTAATCAATTTTTTTCATTGACACATCGAGGGTTAACAGCCAAACAAAAACTCAATATTTATTACCCTGATTCTCCAGTTTCCAGAAATATCCCGATACCTAATATGTATACTTTTTCAAATTTATTTCACTTTAACACAATAATAGCATATTTGAAACCAAAAAATTATGTTTTAGTGTCTCCGTGTTCTGAGAGCCATATTTATTTATTTTTTTGTGATTTTCTTATGTAGGGGCTCATTTTTTGCAGGATGAGCTGACTGTTTTATTGGTACCATTTTGTGGGACATTTTGTGGACCATTTTGTGGGCCTTTTTGATTGCTGCTTGGTGTTGCACTTTTAGTGATGTAAGGTGACAAAAATGTTTTTTTTACACGGTTTTTATTTTTTGATGGTGTTTAACGGACGGAGTGGATCATGCGATATATATTTATAGAGCCGGTCGTTATGGACGAGGTGATACCTAATATGTGTAGCTTTATTTTATTTTATTTTTTCATTTTTAATCTCTTATAAATGAGCGGATATAGGAAAAGGCAATTTATATTATTTTTAAGTTACGTTTTTATTCATTTATTTTTAAACTTTTTTTATTTTCACATTTTTTTATCAAGTCCCATTGGATCTTGAAGATCCAATGGGGCTGATGGCTGTACTATATTTTAGTATAAGACTATCCGTTTTACACTGATAGATGGCAACACTGGATGCCTTTGCAAGGCGCATGGTTGCCATGGCAACAATCGGGCCACTGCCATCGCAGCGCAGCAGCCCGATGGTTAAGAGATGGAGCCCCCTCCCTCTGTTAACCCCTTGGATACCGCTGACTGCGGCATCTAAGTGATTTCAGCAGAGTGTCGGCATACAGCTGACACTTGCTGCTGATGGTGATGGCTCAGGAACGGAGCCGCCACCATCAAATACAGCAGGGGGGTCGCATCAGGGGCATGGGGCAGAAATGGGGTCAGTGCCGGAAAGGAGGGGGTACGGCCAGCATGGAGGGGGCACAGCCAGAACAGAAGGGGCACAGCAGGCATAGAAGAGGCAATGCCAGGACAGAAGTGGCACGGCTGGCACAGAAGGGGCACCGCAGGACATATCAGGGGGCACAGATGGTGGGCACAGATTGGGGTACAAATCAGCTGATGCCTGATTTCAGGCTCTGATCTGCAGAGTGCAGATCAGAGCCTGAAACCGGCATTTTTACACTGCCGCGATCCGATTAGTTAGTCTGCATAGACTAACCAATTGGAGCGATCACCAACAAGGGACCACTCTGATTGGTCCCTTGCCGGCATAACTGGACTGTACGCTTTCCGTGACAGCAGCAGTGCAGGGGCAGAAGCTTTAATCCAAGTGCTTTTCAGCATACCACCTCATCAGTGAAGCATGGTGGTGGTGGTGTCATGGTGTGGGCGTGTATGGCTGCCAATGGAACTGGTTCTCTTGTATTTATTGATGATGTGACTGCTGACAAAAGCAGCAGGATGAATTCTGAAGTGTTTCAGGCAATATTATCTGCTCATATTCAGCCAAATGCTTCAGAACTCATTGGACGGCGCTTCACAGTGCAGATGGACAATGACCCAAAGCATACTGCAAAAGCAACCAAAGAGTTTTTTAAGATAAAGAAGTGGAATGTTATGCAATGGCCAAGTCAATTACCTGACCTGAATCCGATTGAGCATGCATTTCACTTGCTGAAGACAAAACTGAAGGGAAAATGTCCCAAGAACAAGCAGGAACTGAAGACAGTTGCAGTAGAGGCCTGGCAGAGCATCGCCAGGGATGAAACCCAGCGTCTGGTGATGTCTATGCGTTCCAGACTTCAGGCTGTAATTTATTGCAAAGGATTTACAACCAAGTATTAAAAAGTGAAAGTTTGATTTAGGATTATTATTCAGTCCCTTAACAAGTGGAAGGCACATATGCAAACTGTTGTAATTCCTACACCGTTCACCTGATTTGGATGTAAATACCCTCAAATTAAAGCTGACAGTCTGCAGTTAAAGCACATCTTGTTTGTTTCTTTACAAATCCATTGTGGTGGTGAATAGAGCCAAAAACTCTAGAATTGTGTCGATGTCCCAATATTTATGGACTTGACTGTATATATATATAGCTTAATTATATGGAACTTCACACAAAAAAAGGATTTCTGTGAAAACGGGGAAACAAAATGAAAGTATCTGCTTGCAGGTAGCTGTTTTTTTGAGGTGCACCTGCACTTCTGATAGCAGGCACAGCCAGCCACAGGTCCTGTCTTCTCTTCAGCTGCCCTGCTTCTATTGTACATAACACACACAATTCTTCTTTGGAAATCTAGCCTTTCTCTTCACTGTCCCTGGCAATAAGCTTGATTGATTTCTGATTGTCCCTGATGGATTTTTCACTCTCCATAACTCCCTAAGATCGTTTTCCTGGCAGATACTGTAAGACCAAACCACAATCTTTCACAGCCCAGCACTGAATTGCTTTCTGCTGATTCTACTAGGGCACCTCCCTGCCTACTGCAGCACTGATTGGCTCATCTTGGCTGTCTGTCAGCCTGGGAGCCAATCAGGGCAAGCCCCCTCCCACTTCCTCTCAGGGTCATGTGAGAACCCTTCTTCTTCCTTCCTACTGCTTTTGCCCCATCGACATGAGCACTACATGCTGTTTTTGTGGATTCGTCTGAAACTAACCCCGAAAGCCCCCCAAAATGCCCGGGCACCTCATACAGGTTATACTTACCCCACTACCCAGCACCCGCATCGCTCCTGATGCCCACATGCGCAACTCTGGTGGTGGGGGCGGCGTCCAACAGCATGCCACGACAGGAACAAGCCTCCCTAGCATCAACTGCGATGCTAGGGAGGCTCATTCTCATCACTGCCTGCTATTGGCTGCTCTCCCCATCGCCAGGTGTTTTGATCTGCACAACAGGGAGATGCAGTGGTGGCCGTGTGGGCATCAGGACCGACGTAGGTGCCGGGGAGCGGGGTAAGTATAACCTGTATGAGGTGCCATTTTTGGGGCATTATTGGGGTTGGATAACCCCTTTATTTGTAGGTTCATATTTGCATTTAACGGATTCTGCAGGTTGTTCTGACAGAGAACAGCCTGCTGGAGTTCACCGGATCTGACTTAGCCAGATACTGCTGTTCATCTCTTGACCCTATTGGCTATAATGGGATCCGGCTGCACCTTCCGGCATAAGTGCATTCGTGCAACAGTTTTTTTTTTTCAGCCAAAAGCTGGCATTCAACTGGAAAGTGGTGGGATTTAATGGGGTCCAGCAGTGAACAGCAGTATCTGGCTAGGCTGGATCTGTTAAACCAGGGGTGCACAATGTTTTCAGGTTGGGGGACACATTGTCAGTCTGAACCAACAACAAAGGCCAAAAATAAAACTTAAAGGGGTATTACCAAGTGAAATACTGTATTTATGGCATATTGAACATACAGTATATACCATTCATGTCAGTTACAGTTCCAGGGACTCCCATCTAATGGAAAATATATGTGAGCAGTGACAAGACCTAGCCATACATGTCTATTACCAGATTCTTGAGAGGCGCGCAGAATGGTATCAAAGGCCGCATGTGGCCCCCGGGCTGCAGGTTGTGCACCTCTGCATTAAATGCAAATATGAACCTACCCTAACTTAGCAAAGAACCCAATCTTCTATACATGCACACCATACATAAAGATAAAAAGGTGCCCTTTATGTGGCAGTACCCTGGTTACTAGGACAGTACAAGGGTAGCCTAAGTGCTGGATCAGATATATGCCTTTCTGTCCCTGACACTCTTTGATTAGCCATTTGTATTCAGAATAATTTTAATGAGAATTCATAAAATGTGTGTTTTATACACTATGGAATTTAGTAAAGATATACAAGCAGTCAGTTGCTGTATACAGCTTCAAACGTCAGACCTTGTTGACAGCTTTCTGCTTGATGGAAGTGGTCTGTGAGGGAGTGATCCAAAACCACTGAATGCATTGTGGCTTGGAGATTAACTACATGTAGCTTTAGACCTCTCTATTAACAGAGGAATAATAGTACTCTCAATAAATGACAGGTTTTCCTTTGCCTTTGTTCAAGCTCTAGTCTTCAACATATCTCATCTACATTAAAAAATATTTCCACCCTGCATTGTAGCTCTTTGAATTGTTTGCCAGTGTTTATTGGCTTCCAGATTTTCACATAGCCACTTCATAAATGTAAATCTTAACAACATACTAATCTTTTAAATGTCCATGACATCTGCTCTGTGAAGTTTTGTTTCAGGAAACACTTAAAGGGGTTGTCTGGTTTCCAGGATAGGTCATCAAGATCCATCAGATCCGCAAGGGTCTGACTCCCAGCAACCTCGCCAATCAGCTGAAGTGCTCGCCCATGACATTGCAGCAATGTGGTAGAAGTATAACTGCAGCTTCTCTATCAAATTCAATTGAAAGGAACTGAATATAACTACAAATGCTCCTTCCCATTCAAACAAAAGGGAAAGAGGAGCAGTAATGACACCGCTGCAATGTCAACAGCTAGTAGGTAAACAGTGAAGAGAACACAGTGCCCATATGAGCACTGAGGTCTCTTCAAACAGCTGTTTGGTGGGGGTGCCGCGAGTTGGACCACCACCGATCTGATACTGATAATTTATCCTGAGGATAGGTCATCAATTTTGGAAACCAGACAACCCTGAAGATCTGATATTGCCAAGACAACCCCTTTAAAATAAACTCCTTAAAACTTGACTCTTGTAAAATCATGCATTAAAGAGCATCTGTCAGCATGATCAGTCCTATTGAACAAGGCATACTGCCTGGTATGGTTGATCATGCTGATTAAAACAATACTTTTCTTTTGTCTGTATGTTGAACAGCTGAAAAGATATCAGCTTTTTTTATTCATATACAAATGTACAGGTTCGAGCACCAGGGGGCTGGCCAGAGTTCTTGGAGCACCACTTTTGTAACACACATCTGCTGCACACAAAGGAGAGGAGGAAGTATGCAGAGCACATGGGCATTACAAAAGTAGTGCTCCAAGGGCTCTGGCCGGCTGCCTTGTGCTCCAATGTGCTCTTTTGCATATAAATAAAAACAACAATATTTCTGCATCAGTTCAACATATAGACAAATGAAAGGTATTGTTTTCATTAGCATGATCAACCCTACCAGGCAGTATGCCTGGGTTAATAGGAATGATCATGTTGATTGATGCTCTTTAAATAAGTTTCCACAATTTTCAACATGCTCTTGAAGGGGAGAACATAATAATATGTGTAACTAAATTAATCTTTATATTTAAGTCCCAGACAACTGCTGGCCAGCCTGCCTATCTTTAGATTTCCTTCTGTATAAACGTTTGGTGGTGATGTTTGCCTAAATGAAGCTGAATGAAGTCATGCTGATATTTTTATTCCGTGTGTGTCTGCGCTTCTATTCTTGTAAGCTGACTGATTGTGGCATTAGTTTCACAGAATATATACAGTACTTGAGGAGAGCTTCCGGCTAAACACAGGAAAAAAAACCTTGGCCAGCATAACAAGGTCAACAAAAAATTACTAAATCCTTTATTAATAATGATTGCATTAATAAAATAGTAATAATAACACTAACATATAGAAATCATTATCATTTTGCAAGTATACCATTGTAATGCAGCTTCGCACAGAAAATTAAAAAGTAACATATAAACACTAAACCTCAAATCTTCTAAAACTATACAGAAACAACTTAACGGGAATGTAGTGTGTACTTAATTCTAGTCTCATTAAGTTAACGTAAGTATGCAGAAAGAGAGATAATTATATACATTTTTGAAAAATGTCTATAATTTTTATAAACCTTCCTGGGAGTTGTCATGTTGGAGGCACAGGGAAGAAGGGTATATATATTTTTAATACAGCTACATTGAATGGGAGGTAATGGTCACAAAAGTGTCAATAGACTAATACAATTTTCAGGAAAGAATGCAACGCTGTCCCTACCTCATGGAGTGGCAGAAACTGTGACATGCTGACTCTGTCCCAGTCTGCACAACAAAGCTGACAACTGTAGAAATCAAGAAATTTCAGCCTGTAAAAATTGTCTGTCAGTGTAAAATTTAGAGTATTTTAACATCTTTGCCTATTTCTGCTCCAGAATTCCCTAATTGAGAAAGATTCTCCTTACAAGAAGTATCTGTTTGGCAGGGGTTGATGGGCAAAAAAAACTTGTGGGATGCTGATCACAGCAGCAGTTTTAAACTGATAGTTGTCTGTGTTCTTTCCCTTCCCATTCATTTCTAAGGTAAAATGTAAATAACCTGCCATTTCCTCTGCATGTGACATATTTACAGAATTATACTCCTTATTCATTTGAAAAGTTAAGTTCATTGCAAATGTAAAATGAAATGATATTTAGAATGCACGATTGAAATTTCCACTTTCACTTATTCTACCTTTATTATCTACAGTCACCTTTTTTTTTTTAATCAGATCTTTTTTATTAATATTATATGATCAGTGCAATTACACCATATAACAAGCGAAAATGCAATATACAGTGTTACAATTGAAATAACATACTGGGGTTAACGGAGGTACAGAGTATATGTGCATCCATACATAAATAAAGACAATGATCTGAAACCATCCCATCTACCAATCTGCAAAATTCCACCCCTCCCATGCCGCCCCCCCCCCTTTTCCGGTGTTGTTTACATCTACTCCGACTGTCTAAAACGATACTCATACGCCAGCCATGGTTCCCACAGCTTTTTATATTTCAGAGGACACCCCCTTTTCTGAAAAACAGCCTTTTCATAACCAAGCATGATGTTTACTTTACGTCAAAATTCACCAAACGTAGGAGGGCTGACCTGTATCCAATGCTGAGCAATCAGTTTCTGGGCAACATAAAGCAAGCGGCCCACAGCCACTCTAAGTGATTGATCAAGCGCAAGATCAGAAATATACCCCAAAATGCAGACTATGGGATCGCGTGGAATACATACTGAATAGGCTGATTGAACAGCAGTAATGATCTTCCCCCAATACATAGTCAATGCCGAACAGCGCCATAACATATGGATCAGATCTGCCGATTCCTCAGCACATCTAGGACATTTAGCATCAAGTCTGACCCCAATTTTCTGTAAAAAGCTTGGCGTTTTGTAAACTCTGTGTATAATAAACAATTGCAAGAGCTTTCCACCCTCACTCAAGGATGATCTGGGCACTGCCTCCAATATATCCATCCATTGTTCTGGAGAGATATTACCTACATCCTGAACCCATTTCTAGACATCGGATGCGCCTCCAGATATTTATCCAGCAACCATTTATACGTGACAGATATCACTCCTCTCCTCTCGCCTCCCGTCACAACATGATGTACACAAGCATCCCTCTGAGAGCACACATTGCCCTTCTGGATCGTGGCCATATAGGCATGACGTAATTGTAGGTATTGATAGAATTTGCGCCTGGAAATACCAAATTTCTCCACTTTCTAGCAGATGACCAAGCCGCCAGACCCCTCTCTCCTTCCATTCCTCAAAACCGTTCAGCAGTGTAAATTCAGATAGAACTGGGTTACCCCATAGTGGAGTATATTCACATATCTTAGCAACCCCCCTCAGGTGTTTGACCGAGTTCCATACCAAGTACATTGTACGATGCAAGGGAAGATCTGACCTCCTCGTTTTCGCCTCTACCCCTTCCAACAATAACATGATATCAGTAGCCCGCAGGTGTGACAATAATATCCGACTGGTCACATCCGAGAGCTCCGAGTCTAACCACCCCTTAAAATGTTGACTTTGGGTCGCCAAATAATATACCCACGGGTTGGGAATCGCCAATCCCCCTTCCGTTTTGTAATGTTGCAGCGTTTCGAGTTTAATCCTAGCTTGTCCCTTATGCCACAGCAATTCCCTAAACATGGAGTTAATTCTACAAAATGTATCTGCGGACAGCCATATTGGGGCGTTATGTAGAATATATAGAAGCTTCGGCATCAGTACCATTTTAATAAGGTTAGCCCTGCCCACCACAGAAAGGAACAATTTACACCAGGCTTTGCACTTATTTCGTTGTTTATCCAACAGTGGAATAAGATTCAACCTCTCAAAGTCGGTAATCCTAGGGGAGACATTAATCCCCAGATACTTAAATACCTCTACACACGGGACATTATTAGCAGATACCGCCCCTGATATTGGTTGACCATCCACAAGCATCAGCGCCGATTTATGCCAGTTAATCGTCAGACCAGACAATCGCACAAATCTGTCGATATGGGACATCACAGCCACCAATGACGCAGATGTGTCCCCCAAAAACAATAGGGTATCATCAGCGTACATAGCTACCTTATTTTGTAAAGTGCCATACTGAAATCCTTGGATCTGGGCGGACTTGCGTAGCGCCGCGGTCAGCTGTTCTATCACCAATGCGAACAACAAGGGCGATAAAGGGCAGCCCTGTCGGGTGCCCCGATATAGATTAAATTGCTTGGACACTCCTCCATTCGCTCTTATACTGGCCTTCGGGCTAGAATACAGTACTTTTTACAGTCACCTTTTAATTATTGATGGAGATGTGCTATGTGTATATGCTTTTCATATTTTACCATTTCCTTGGAAATGACTATGTGTGTGGCAGTCCATACTCATTATTTGTTTGGAAAATAAGATTAAACACCCATACTGACCTTCAAAGCATGCATTATCAATGCCTTCTAGAAACAATCTTCTCTCTTTGGGTCTGATGCATCTTAAAGAGCAACCTTTGAGTCTTTCAAGTTGTTTTTGAATTTGAGAAAATGTGGGTCTCCGAGCAGGATTTTGTTCCCAACATTTTAGCATTATATCCCACCTAAATGGAAAAAGCAATGCAAGAAGTTTACTCCCATTTCAACTACTATTCTTTAACTTTTTTCATAATTAAATTTCATTAATGCTGATTTTAATTTGACGCTATTATTAAAATAAATGGATTAGATAAATAGGTGAATGGCACTTGAAAAGTGTCAAAAATGTAAAAAAAAATACAGTGGGAAACAAAACATGTCTCAGAAAAGGCTTTTACCCATGTAGATTGTGCAAAAACTGCAAAACATTAAGACACCAAATTAAACCTAAATCCGAATTAGATACCCCACAAGGGAAATATACTATTAAAGACTACATTTCTTGCAACACTAAAGGGGTTATTTATTATATCCAATGTCCCTGCAATAAAATCTATGTCGGACGTACTAAAAGAGAATTGAAAAGTAGAATTAGGGAACATATTAATAATATCCATAAAAAAATAGACCACCATCCCCTATCACGCCATTATGTGGAATTTCACCAAGGAAAATTCCTGGGATCCAACTTTGGGGGCATTGAGAGAGTAAAGCAGGATAGCAGGGGAGGGGATTATATTAAACTCATGTCCAGAATGGAGAGCAAATGGATTTTCAGATACAACAGTCTGGCACCAAATGGGTTAAATCAGGAAATAGAACTCTTTGCTTTTCAATAAAAACCGTACCCATTAGGCCATCTGGACAATCAAGTAATCGAGAAATCACTACCCCTACACTAAACACACTCATTGCGCCCTTTGGACAATCAAAGAAACAATAACCATAATCGCATGTATACAAACAATAACTCTACTTACAGCGCTTTACACAGGACTAGAAAATGGGACGTCCGTCGCTTTAAAACTTGTTGATACAGTTGCCATGGAGACCGAACCAGCTATTTAACCTCAACGGACACTCTGAACAAACCATCCCTGACGAAGGAGCCCGAGAGGCCCCGAAACGCGTAGGAGGTTTTTTGTCTCACGGAGGCTACGGTATCTTTAGAGGTGACGTCACCGAAGCGGTTTCCCGGGCAACCAAAACAACAAGCTCCCTCGCACCCCGCGTGCTTCCGGCCGGGGCAGCGCTCGTGCTAGTAGGTGAGCCAGGAGGACGCTCTTATCTAAATATATACAAAAGAAGACAGTGAAGAAAGAAGAATAAAGAATTAACAAAGAAGGAAGGGGAACACCACAAAGACATAAAGGAAAAACAGGCAGAAGGATTTCAGGTACAGGCTGCATTATTATTCCTAAGTACCCAACATTTATGTCCGCAATTGCTGTACATATACAAATACCTTCTAACACAGACAGTCGGCTGACATACTGTGACTTTCCTCTGTATTATCCCCCTTTTCTTTTCAAGTGCCATTCACCTATTTATCTAATCCATTTAGAGGGTAGTAGTTGTTTAGTTTGTAATTCCAGCGCTGATGTCCAACATCACCCACGGGTGATATATTAGCATTTATTATATATTTTACCCCGAGGAGGACAACAGCTCCTCTCTAGGACATTCAGCTGCGGAATCATCCTGCCCAGGCTGATTTTTACATATCTAAACAATAGGAGCGCAGGGAGGCCTATTCTTTTATTGTATTATTAAAATGAGCACCCAAGTTCTTCCTAACAAAGCATAAACCATCTTTATGTCTAGTTATAGAAGAAACAATGAAACAAAGACACAATGTTGGAATTACTTAGGTAGATACTTCATACTGTAATTCACTCCCACTGAAGCTCCACTTACTGAGATTAGCTGCTGTTTGCACAGACTCACCATAAACTGAACATAACATTATGTGCATGATAAAATTATTTCCATTGTTTCCATTTCCATTATACCATTGGCTTTTAGTTCTAGTGATTGCTGAGGGTCTCACACCCTCACTGATATCAATCACACTCTCTATGACAAGTCAGAAGTCGATTAGAATAATGGATGCAATTCAACAGTCACAGAAATTATTTTCCCTTCATCCCCCAACTGAGATAATACCCTTTTCCCAAATCAAGCTTAGTTTTAGTAACTTCTGACTCTATACCACATATTCACAATGCCACATCCTCTTCAACTCAATATTTCTTACATTTACATCTAATGCATGAAATATCCGACTAGGCAAGTAGATTGGTATCCCTCCAATCTATCCTAAAATCTGCCACTTGGCGCATTCACCTTTTGGTTCTACTGGTTGTCCATTACAGAAGATCCTAGCCAATAAAGCCGTATCTGTCACGCCCTGCCCTGTGAGAGGTCTGAGAAGATCTGACAGACTTGCTACACGTGAGTCTATCTGACAGATTGTTCTGTTTCTCTTTGGTGTGGTTTTGGGCAGGATCCCACCTCCCCAAAGGTTATGCTCATTAGCTATTTAGTGGTGCTATTTAGACCCGCCTCTCACTATAGCCCTTGCGGTTTATATTTGCTTCTGGAGTTCTCAGCTGGTGTTTGGTGGATCTCCTGCTCACGGTCCATCTTAAGATAAGTCTTACTCCTTCCCTTTTGTTGTGTGTTCTGGCTAGGCCTCAGGAAGACGCTGGTTCATGCACCTTGTGCTAGGAACCGGTTGTCTTATCTCCAGCTCCCTAGCTAAGGGTTTGTTTCAGTTTCAGCTAGGCTTAGGTTCCAGCGCATGAGCACTTCCACCCTTAGGATTTGCTCATCTTGTCAGCAGTCAGGTAAAGGCTCAGGGATTGTCAGGTGGTGACCTTTCCCTGTTCCCTAGCTTTAGGGGCTAAGCTGGTGTTTTGTTGCTTTTGTTTTATTTGGTTTGCTTCCCTTCCCTCACCTACCGTGACAGTATCTTTCTCTGCTCATTCCTACATTTCCTCTCTAGTCTCCAGATATTACATTCAACCTCCACTCTGCCACATTTTTCTCTTTATAGTTACCCCCCAATGTCTGTGCCATGCACCACTCTACAGACTTCTAACAATTTTTAAATGGTAAAAGGTTAACTTGTCTTCCATCTAACTTATGTTACCTGGACATTGTAAGCCCATATGAGCAGGGGTCCCATCTTATAAGTATGCTCAATCAACAAATTGTTTAGTTATGAAAAGTAAGATGTAAGGCTCTGTTAACATCATGTCTAAGCTGTCTGTCATTCATATAGTCATGTATATTGTCACTATTTATTGACATATGGCTTACGTCACTCACTGGCCAAAATGTAAAAAAAAATAAAAATATGCTGCACAGTATACAATTTCTGGTGGTGGCCTTAAAAAGGTCTGTACTATATGCTGTACTTTTTCTATGTGCTAAAAAAAAAGTGTGTTAATGCATGCTGCTGCTGGGAGAATTGCGGCCTTTGGGCATATGCGGCATATGCAATGGAAGCTTTCCCAGCACATACACCAAAAGTAAACATAAAAAGTGGCGTGAACATTACCTATGCTCTATTTAAATTTTCAGAGTTTTTTTTTACAATTAATTATTAGTGTTGAGCGAATCGAAGTGAACAAATTGACTTCGATCGGAATTTCAGAAAAAATTGGATTCGCCACAAAGCCTAATTTCCTTGCACTTTGTGGTAACAAATCTATTTTTCCTGAAATGGCAGCAAAAATTAAAACCTACTCAATCCATGCATTTGCTCGCAGAGAGGCCGTCGCAGCCATTTTGATTGAACAAAAATCTCACGTGCAGTGTGCTGGCTGGATGTGGTGATGTCATCAGTTATTACCACAAATTAACCCCTGAAAGGCCTCAATGTCAGCGATGAATGCGGCATCTGAGGGGTTCAATGAAGGGGGTGGCGCGATAGAATTTCTTTCAGAAATTTGTGCCAAATCAAATTTTTGATAACTTCGCTCATCTCAATTATGTAAACTACCAATGAAAATTATATATTTGATTTAAAAAAAATAACACTATATAATATTATATGTACAGTACAGACCAAAAGTTTGGACACACCTTCTCATTCAAAGAGTTTTCTTTATTTTCATGACTATGAAGGCATCAAAACTATGAATTAACACATGTGGAATTATATACATAACAAACAAGTGTGAAACAACTGAAAATATGTCATGTTCTAGGTTCTTCAAAGTAGCCACCTTTTGCTTTGATTACTGCTTTGCACACTCTTGGCATTCTCTTGGCAGTCTTGAAGGAGTTCCCAGAGATGCTTAGCACTTGTTGGCCCTTTTGCCTTCACTCTGCGGTCCAGCTCACCCCAAACCATCTCGATTGAGTTCAGGTCCGGTGACTGTGGAGGCCAGGTCATCTGGCGCAGCACCCCATCACTCTCCTTCATGGTCAAATAGCCCTTACTTTCAAAGTTTTCCCAATTTTTCGGCTGACTGACTGACCTTCATTTCTTAAAGTAATGATGGCCACTCGTTTTTCTTTACTTAGCTGCTTTTTTCTTGCCATAATACAAATTCTAACAGTCTATTCAGTAGGACTATCAGCTGTGTATCCACCTGACTTCTCCTCAACACAACTGATGGTCCCAACCCCATTTATAAGGCAAGAAATCCCACTTATTAAACCTGACAGGGCACACCTGTGAAGTGAAAACCATTTCAGGGGACTACCTCTTGAAGCTCATCAAGAGAAAGCCAAGAGTGTGCAAAGCAGTAATCAAAGCAAAAGGTGGCTACTTTGAAGAACCTAGAATATGACATATTTTCAGTTGTTTCACACTTGTTTGTTATGTATATAATTCCACATGTGTTAATTCATAGTTTTGATGCCTTCAGTGTGAATCTACAATTTTCATAGTCATGAAAATAAAGAAAACTCTTTGAGTGAGAAGGTGTGTCCAAACTTTTGGTCTGTACTGTATGTCTCACTATCTACTGTATATAGTGCCAACATTTTCTACAGAGCTGTAGACATCTACATCACTCCCGGACATCACTAAGTGAATTCAAGTACAGGAATAATGCTGACCTCTCAGCCACAATGCTGGTTTTATAAAAATAAGACCACTTTGATGGCTAAGTTCCTATTGTCATTTAATTTCATTGTAACAATTGTTTTCACAAAGTGTTTATGAATGACCATTAGTTGTTCTGCCTCATTACTAACGCCAAGTATACGTTTCAGTGTTTTCTCTCTTCAGAGACCTGGAAGCAATAGGGAAGTCACAGTTCTTTGGCCTTCAAGGGACAGGATGTAAAGCAGATCATCTTACTGACCAATATTAGTGCAAAACCCAGGTTTATACCTCAATAGCTATGTCATCCTAACACAGGTTGGTGTCTTGTGGCGAAGTATAAATAGTAAATTACATATAGACTCATGCTTTTATTGACCATGACACTAATTTAAAAATCAAATGTATAAGTATTCATTTTGATATTTACTACTAATTTGCTACTGTGCCTTCATAGTGGCAGTGCACTTATTGCTCCGGTCCCAGCATTCACGTGAAGGCACAGTAGCCTTACAGTTTACTTTATTCATAATGTACATATTGACTGATTTTATGTACTAGTAGGCTCCCATAGGTAGTTAGGATTATGATCCTTTTTTTGTCTTTTTGTGGCTTCGAAAGCCATAACTTTTATAATTTCATTATTTAAATTTAAATGATTTTAGCATTTTCATACCTCGAAAAATTTAAAAAAGAGAAAAATAATTAGTTTTTCATATGTTTATGATTTTTTTTTAACATCACAAAGTGCAAATAAAGAAAATTTTTGTTATGGTCATTTTGATATAGGGGATATATAATTATGGTGAATGGGGCAGGGCTAGAAGATAAGGTGTGGGCTAGTACTGATGTTCCTTTTTTAATATTTTTTAGATTTTGTCTTTATCATTTAATTTTAATTTTACACTTTGTTCCCCCCCCCCACTGCACTGCCACTTCTTGATCTATCATTTTTCATGTTAAGGATCAGGCCAGTGGGAGGCGTTGCGGCATGACGTGAGCAGACGTGCGTGCAGCGGTCCTCCCCCCTCCCACAACGCCGACTCTGGCTCCGGTTCCTGCCCTAGCTGCGACACGGGTGACGAAGCTGATGCGCTGATGCACCGCTTGACACGATGAGCTCGTCCCCCTGCTGAGATGTTGAGAAGCTGACTTACTGGATCAACGTGTCCGCTGGGTCCGCCGGTCTGTTTCCCCGCTGTGATGCACTGCCGCTCTCCCCACTGACTCGACTTCGGAGGCTGGACGTCCGGGGTCCTCACTAGGGGGCCTAACTGTCCTAGGCTGCCCTTCTATGCCCGCTCCGGGCTGCTTAAGATCGGAGGTCCTATGCGGTGTCTGAAGACTGGGAGCCGCGCGTGGCGTGAGTAGATGCCTCCCCGTGTGTTGCTGTACTGCTGTCTCTGGGAGCCCCGTTTGCCTGGCGCTGCTTGTTGGGAGCGGTTGTTTGTGAGCCGTCTCCCTGGTATCATCTGCCCTGTTCTGTCACCGGGTGGCTCTGGAGAGAAGGGGGCTGATTGACTCATTATATGATTACCTGCTTTGCTGCAGGGTGGCCCAGAAGAGAGGGGGGCTGATCGCCTCATTATATGCTGCACTATATATGGCTCTACCTGTCAGCTGTTCTACTGTTCTACCTGTGGGGTTGCCACGATAGCCGTTATAAGAGCGGTTAAGCTCCACACAGTCTTATATCAGTCACACCAGTATATATCATTATTGCCCCTGTTTTGTTTCGTTGCTGGACATTACGTTGCACCATGGTAAAAACTGCCCCGCCCCCCCCCCCCCCCCTTGATCCCCAGACCCCGGAATCTACGAGCCCCAGAACTGGGATAATCATTTTCAGGAGTTCCTGTGCGATTCAGGCGACTGGGGGCCCAT
The DNA here is from genome assembly GCF_905171765.1 of Bufo bufo. NCBI lineage: Eukaryota > Metazoa > Chordata > Amphibia > Anura > Bufonidae > Bufo > Bufo bufo. Next base: position 348,410,147 of record NC_053392.1, read on the forward strand.
ATGCAAGATCTCAGATTCAGTTAATCTTCCTGGGTGCGATAAGATATACACGGTGGTGTGTATAAGGAACGTTGAGCTCTGCGCAATACCTATTTAGGAATCACCGTGTAAGAGGTCGAAAGGGGAGGGGATCAAGGGGGCAAAAGGGGGGAAAAGGAAGGGGAAAAAATAAAAAAATAAAAATGGCCCCAAAACCGCAAAACAGAAAGTCCATAGGAACCTCTTCACCTAAAGGGGGCGCTGTAAGGACGCAGCTTGATAAATACCTCAAATCCCCACCTCTATTGCCCAAGACAAGGGGTAATCAGAAACAAACATCACAGATGGGGGATCATGAAGAGAACGAAAACCCTCTAAATAAGGTGGGAGAAAACCGGGTAGCAGAAGTAGACAACCAGATGAGTAACATTGATTACAAATTAGCAGGCATACTGGAAGCAGTTAGAACAACCAACCAATCACTAAGTACTCTAACGACAACGGTGGCAGCAGTGCAGACCGATATCTCGGTAATACGGGACGATTTAAATAAAATGAGGCAGCGCATCAAAGAGTATGAAACCTTGACTACAGAGCTACAAAAAGAATCCAGCCAGCTTAAAAAAAGGATGGCAACAGTAGAGAGTGATAATAAGGCACTGAAGGAAAAAATGACCGATCTGGAGGACAGATCACGGAGGGGTAATCTCAAATTAGTGGGCTTTACAGAAGGAGCAGAAAAAGACGAGGTTTTATACAAAAATGGTTGTCAGATAATATAATAGCCTCAGGCGCGGTTACAGCACCTACAGTGGAGAGAGCACACCGTATCCCAATAAGAAAGCCTCCACCAGGGCTAGCACCAAGGCCGTTGTTAATTAAAATGACCTCATCAAGGGATCGGGATAATATCCTTAGGTGGAAGAGAGAAGCACAAACGGTGAAATATAACAATGTTAATATAGAGATAAACCCGGATTTCTCAAAAGCTACGCAAGATAAAAGAAGAGAATATAAGGATGTCAAAAAAAGACTAATACAAGCCCAACTAAAATATTCCATGATGTACCCTGCGAAACTACGGGTTATCTACAAAGAAACCGTTCAATTCTTCTCCAACCCAAGTGACGTAGCCGAATGGATGGACTCTAAGGGCATTAAATAACCTGCTCACGATCGTGGTGGGGGAGAGTCGGGGGGGTCGGCGGCGGGGGGGGGGGGATAGTCTACAGTTAGAGACCAATGAGCCGCAGTCTGCGACTCGTAGGTCAGAATGGGATTGGGGTTTGGGGAGGGGGTTTCTTTCCGCGGGGGATTGTCACGGTGTTGAGGGTATGTTGTTGGGGGTTCCCCTGTTCTTCCGCCCAGTGCTGCTTTATTCTTTAAAATGTCTAGTATATTGACATGGAATATCCGCGGTTTTGCGGAAAAAATTAAAAGGTGCGCAGTGTTTGACTTAGTTTCTAGACATTTACCAGCAATAGTGGCCCTGTCAGAAACACATCTCACAGGAGAAAAGATAGCAGCGCTGGGCGGAAGGAGATGGGCCTCCCACGAATATCATTCCTGTCACTCTGCATATTCCAGGGGAATTAGCGTTTATATCCATAGACAGGTAGATTATATCCCAATAGAACAGCTAATCGATCAAGAGGGCCGGTACATTTTTTTGCACTGCCATTGGCAGGGGCAAAGGAGAATTATAGCATTTATATATATTCCGCCCCCTTTTGCTACCACAGTACTATGTAAACTAATGGACTATATCGCAGCACGAGAGGAGTGCCCGGTGCTGGTGATGGGCGATTTCAACTCGGTCATGGACATGAAAAAAGATAGGATCTCCACTATATCCAATTACGAACCAAACTCAGGATCAAGTACAGTGCTATCTAGAATCTGTACAGAGATGGCACTGGTTGATATATGGCGATCTCTTTATGGAAATAAGCAAGTATTTTCATGCTTTAGTAATACATATAGGTCCATGTCCCGAGTTGATCTGGCCCTCGCCAGCCCCGGGCTCATCAATAGGATTAAAAAAATGAACTATGAATGTCATGGTATCTCCGACCATAGCCCAGTCATGGTAACACTGGACAGTCCTAATAAACCAAATCAAAATAGAATTTTTAAACTTAACCCCCATTGGATGACTAAAGGATCTAGATAAGATTAATGAAGAAATAAAACTCTTCTGGAGGGATAACGTCAATTCAACCCACATCCACATGGTTTGGGACTCGCTCAAGGCATACCTCCGGGGTATATATGCACACGAAATCAGGAAACAGAAAAATCTCTTTGCCCAAACTCAAAAAGAAATAGAAGGGAGGCTTAACCAGATAATGAATGAGATTAGCCACGTAAATACCTCAGAAAAACAACTTCAACTTAAAAAAGTACAAGATGAATATAAACAATATTTATACAAAAAAGCACAGAATAAAATGTTCTTTTCAGGGTTGAGGAGTTTCAGCGAGTCCGGCAAGCCAAGTAGATTACTTTCTATGATAGTAAAAAACCAAAGGGGATGTACCAACATCACTGGAATTAGGACAGAGGTAGGAAATACCCTACGAGACCCTGAAGACATCTTAAGGGAATTTACAAGGTATTTTTCGACATTATATCAAGCCGGGTCTAAAAATCAGGGAGGAAAAATAGATCAATATCTGAATAACATTGAGATCCCTGAATTTGACCAACAAGATATTGATTGGTTAAATAGGCCTATCCAACTGACCGAGTTACAGGCCACGTTGCAATCTATCAAGGGCAATACTTCCCCAGGGGTGGATGGTTTCCCATTTGAAGTATACCGGAAACACGAGGGAACTATTCTTCCCCAAATGTTGGAGGTACTAAACGAATCTTGGATAATGGGTTCCCTTCCTCCCTCATGGATGGAAGCCACCATTACACTGATCCCCAAGAGAGGGAAAGATCCGCTGTCAGTTGCTTCCTATCGCCCCATCTCTCTGTTGAACACAGACTATAAAATTCTGGCCAAACTGTTAGCCAACAGATTAAAAACTGTCATACACAAAGTTGTCCATGCAGACCAAACCGGGTTCATTCCCAAAAGGAACATACAGGATAATATAAGGCGAGCTTTCTTGAACATTCAGGTGGGGGATGGGGAGGACTGCTCAATCCTGTCCTTGGATGCCGCTAAGGCCTTTGACAGGGTGGAGTGGTCCTTCCTTTGGAGAGTATTGTCGCGGGTGAGGATAGGTGAATATTTCTCCAGATGGGTTCGTATTTTGGGTCCGAATTAACGGTGAGTACTCTGCCCCATTTCCCCTGAACCGAGGAACACGCCAGGGCTGCCCCCTCTCCCCCTTGCTCTTCTCGCTGTTCCTGGAGCCAATTGCATGTAAAATCAGAAAAGATGTGGAAATAGCCGGCTTCGGGTGCGAGGGAGAAGCTGATAAAATCAGTTTATACGCAGATGATATGCTGCTCTTCTTGGGGAAGGGGTACATAAATTTGCCAAGGGTTATGGAAAGTCTGGATGAGTTTGGATCCCTGTCTGGATACGATATAAACTGGGAAAAATCAAAATTTCTTCCATTAAGACGCCCGGTTCCAGTGGGCCACAATTTCCGGGTTAGTATATTGACCCCAGCAGACTCCTTAATGTATCTGGGTATCCAGATAGGGTCCAAATTGGAACATTATTTGAAACTGAATATACTCCCAATAATAGATAAAGTTAGGGAAAAAATTAGAACATGGTTAAAACTCCCTCTGTCACAAATTAATCGAATAGCGCTTATTAAAATGACATTATTACCAATGTTACTATATGTTTTCAACGCTAGCCCAATTATGATAGAAGATAAGTTTTTCAATAAGTTAGAGACCCTCTTTAATGAATTGATATGGGGCCGCAAACGAGTCAGAATTAAGATTCAGTATCTGTATAAAGAAGAGGGTGGAATCTCCATCCCTTTCTTAAAAGGATACTATCTAGCTGCCCAATTGAGATGGTGTGTGAGGAATCGAAAGAACAAATGCATTTGCCTTTTCTTTGGGGAGCACTGTAGATCATGGTCGGATCTCTTTCATATTCTGGAAACTGGTATTTTTAAGACTATAATAAACCCGTTTAGTAGAATGCTTGGGTATATCTGGCAACAAACTAGAGATATGGTGGGTGCATCTGAAGCAGTTCAGTACACCCCACTATGGGGGAATGCACACTTACCACAAGTTATGCAATTAGGCCACTCTGAATACTGGGAAAAACATGGGATATATTTAATAGCACAAGTTTTTCATCAAGGACTGATTAAGCCCTTAAATGAAATACTACCAGACATTAAATTGGGATTCATTGATAGATTTCGATATGAACAATTACGTCACGCTATACATCACACGGAGAATAAGAATTATTTGAAGATAGTAAGGAACACTTTCTTAGATTTCTGTCAAGATATGACACCTAACACTTCTATATCACATATATATGCTAAGCTTAAACATGAATACACAAAAACGATTACATTTAGGGGTGAGGCTAAATGGGAAAGAGATCTACATAAACGGGAACCTATTATGTGGAACACCGTGTACAGAAATATTAAGAGATCGACTGTGTCACCGGCTCATGCATGGATCCTTTTGAAAACGATACACCGCCTCTATTATACACCAGCATTACTGCATATCATTTATAAAGACAAGAGACAGAACTGCTATAAGTGTAACAAAGACAAAGGAGACTATAAACATCTGCTGTGGGAATGCCCAGGGATAAAGGAATATTGGCTTAAAATATTTCGGAAGCTGCAGGACTGCTCCCCTATGAAGTACCAGGCATGCATTGACTACGCCATCCTGGGTACATTCCCAGAGACAGACCAAAATAAAACTGAGCAGATATTGTGGCTTCGGGGCATTGCGCTAGCTAAAATAATAATTGTTAAACACTGGGGCACTATTAAATACCCCAGTTTCCAGGAATGGGTGGAGTGGATGAATAGGGTTAGGCAGTACGAGAACATTCTAGCCCAAACAGCAGGGAAAAAGGCAGTCTGGCGGCGGATATGGGGCAATTGGAAATAACGACAGGCGATGTAGATACGGCAGTCCCGTGAAAAGGAAAAGGGGGCAACTGGAAATTTAAGATTAAAATGTAGACACAGCAGCCCCGCGGAAAGAAGGGATAGGGGGGTATATAAATAAAATGGAAATTCAATACAGGATGAAATGAATCTATTAATGTATTTCTATCTTACCGTTTTGTGATACTGAAATAGAAGATTGCAGTATTTTATCTTTTGGAAAATAAAATAAAATTTCTCTAAAAAAAAAAAAAAAGGATCAGGCCAGATTTAGCAAATCTGACATGTGCCACTTTATGTGGTAATAACTTTGGAATGTTTTTACTTATCTAGCTGATTCAGAGATTGGTTTATCGTGACACAACATACTTTATGTTATTGGTAAATGTGAGTCGATAAGTTTTACCTTTATTTATTAAAAGCCCAAAATATACCAAAAAATTGGAAAAATTTGCAATTTTCTAAATTTAACATTTTCTTCTTTTACGACAGATCAATGATACATTATAAAATAGTTATTATTTAACATTTCCCATATGTTTAATTTATGTAGGTATCATTTTCTAAATGTCATTACATTTTTTAGGACGTTAGAAGGTTTAGAAGAAAATGTTAACATTTTTAAAGAGGATCTGTCACCGCTCCTGACATGTCTGTTTTAATAGCTCCATGCATTCCCCATGTAATAACAATTCTGGAACATCTATTCTTATGGCTCTATGTTGTGCCATTCCTTTATTATTCCTGCTAGAAGTTATGAATTAATTGTTAGCAGTCTGCAGTAAGGGTACAGAGGGGAGGTAACTATTTGGGGGGGTGTCCCTGCACAGTCTGACAATGGCAGCACGGACTAGTTAGAGTGAGAAGGGAAGGGAAGGAGTGCCATGGTTTTTGGAGAGCAGATTTTGCTGGGATGGATTTTGGATGCCATGTCACATATGAAGAGACCCTGAGGTACCCCATAGAAAGGAAACCAACAAAAACTGACTATATTTTGGAAACTACACCCCTCAAGGCATTCATTGAGGGGTGTGGTGAGTGCATTGACCCCAAAAGCGCTTCATAGAATATAAAAACACTTGGCCATGAAAATGAAAAATTTCATTTTTTCCAATACAATGTTGCTTTAGTCCTACATTTTTCACTTTCACAATGGGTTACAGGAGGAAACTCACCCACAACTTGTTATACATTTTTTCCTGAATACGGAAACGCCCCATTTGTGATCACAAACTGCTGTTTGGGGGCATGGCAGCATTCAGAAGTGAAGGCGCAACATATGGATTTTCTAACATGGAATTTGCCTAAATTGTTTTTAGAGGCCATAACATTTTATTCTTTTGTTCACTGAGCTGTGTGAGATCTTGTTTTTTTGGGAGAAGCTGTAGTTTTTTTGTACCATTTTGGGGTACTTAACACTTTTTTAATCACTTTTTACACCATTTTTTTTTTTGGGAGGTGAAGTGGGCAAAAATTAAAATTCTGTCAGTGTTTTTTTAATTTTTTTATAGGGTTCTCTATGCAGTTTATATTATATGATAACTTTATTCTGTAAGTCGATCCAGTGGGTCTGATGGCTCTATAATATACTGCAATAGTGTATTGCAGTGTATTGTCACACTAAGCTTGTTCACACAACCGTATGTGTTTTTCACGGATCCATTTTTCCCTTTTTTGTATCCGTAGTGTTTCCGTTACGTATTTCTGCAAAAAATCTCGGTATGGTTTTCGTATGTGATCCATTTTTTGCGGATCAAAAACGGAAACAGAAAATTTGTAATCATTACAGTAATGTACTGTAATGTTTGTAAACAGTAAACACATGGGCAAAGTGGGCATGGATCCGCAAAATACGGATGACATACGGATGTGTTCCGTGTGCATTCCGTATTTTTTGCGGACCCATTGACTTGAATGGAGCCACGGACCGTGATTTGCAGACAATAATAGTACAAGACTCAAAATGATGCGGAACGTAAATACGTAAATACGGAAACAGAATTTACACGGAGTACCTTCCTTTTTTTTGCGGACCCATTGAAATGAATGGTTCTGCATACGGTCCGCAAAAAAATGGAACGGAAATGGAAAAAATATGTTTGAATTAGCCCTAAGCCTGATCCAGCTCCTGCCTCAGGACCTGTCAAGCTTAGTGTACATGGCAAGCCTGGATGCTTGTGTAAGGAGTCTGGTTGCCATAGTAACCATCAGGACGCTGCCACCACGGCAGCTGAGCTGCCCGATGGGAGAGGGAGGGAGCTCCCTTCCTCTGTTAACCCCTTCCATACAGTGGTCCCTACGAACCGTGGCATGGAAGCACCAATGTTGGCCGTTGCAGTAGAGTGTCAGCTCTATGTTACAGCTGACACTCCCACTGTTACCACAGCCGACCATCCTGAAAATGATTGGGGGGGGCCCGCTTGGCCATCCTAAAACAGCTTGGTACATTGGGATTGAAGGGGGGGTCATATATACCTTTCACCAGGTTCTGATCCCCACAGTCTCAACAGGCATTACTATCCTCTGATTGGCTAGTCTGTACAGACTAGCCAATCAGAGCGATCACTGGCTTGGGACAGATCTCATTGGTACCGGGACGGTTAGCGGAAATCCCTGACTGTATGTAACAGCTGAGATGTCAGCACTGTCACCATGTACTTAAACATGGTGACATTTTAATGCCAAGATAAATATATTCATCATAACTAAGTAGCAGTGCTCCATGATGAATATATTCATCATATAGCGTTAAGGGGTTAAAGGAGTTGTGCCAAATTTATAAGTTATCCCCTTTCCACATGATAGGGGATAACTAGCTGATCATTGGTGGTCTGAACACTGAGAGCCCCACCGATCCAGAGAGCTTTCTGATGGAGCAACAGGTCGAGCACGCACTATCTCTGGCACTCCCATAGAGAATGAATGGATCAACAGTGTGCGAGCATGACCTGCCGCTCCATCAAAACAGGGGAATGGACCCCCATTCTCGGGAGCAATGGAGGTCCCAGCATTTGGACCCTTAGAGATCAGATAGTTATCCCTTATCCTGCTTGACTTCAAAGTCCAGAATCTGCAGGAATTTAAGTCAATGAAATACAGGTTGCACTTTTGTTTCAGGTGCAGACGGCTGCCAAAAACAGGTGACTCTTGGGGTTCCATGTGTCAGACTGCTACTGATTTGATATTGATGACCTATGCTGAGGATAGGTTATCAATATCTTCATGCTGGAAAACCCATTTAAGCAATTTAGGCACTTTTTAATGTTCTTTTGAAACCTCCAAGAAAAACTGTTTATGTCGGTTGTTTTTTGACATGTGACGATATGAGAATGTGTAAAATGCACAACTGCAAATGGCTGTGTAATATATTTCTTATACTTGTGACATCTTTATGCATATGTTGCATGCTTGAGGCATTTTGGGAGGCGCAATTTTTATACTTGACTCCAGTTCTGTTTTGCCCTATTGTTATTCAACAATATGTGTTTATGTATGGATAGGACTAAAATCAACAGATTTCTAAAGCTCAGGACCACATAAAAAAATGGGTGAATAAGTCACTTATTTCATTAAGTATGGAGTACTGCTGTTTTTTCTGGATCATAAACGGGTATTCCGGTTATATAAAATTATAACTGTGGATAAAGGATAACTATTAGATCAGTGAGGGTCTTATCGATGGGACCCCCACAGATCATGAGAACGGGGGCCCTGTATCCCATGAAGCCCCCTGAAATGAACAGAGTGGCCAATGAGGCATGCACACGGCCACTCCAATAATTTCTATTGGAGTTCTGGAAGTAGCCAAGTCTGTTCATTTCTGGGGGCTTCATATGGTATGAAGGTACAAAGCCCAAACTACAACCAGTGTACAGTTGTGTGAAAGGAGTAATCCGGTTAGATAATCCCCAATCAAAAGCATAGGGGATAACTATTAGATTGGTGGAGGTCCTACTGCTGGTAACCACACCGACCACAGGAACAGGGTCCCCGTACCCTGTGGCGCCCCCAGAAATGAACAGAGCAGCAATTCAGGCATGTGCATGGCCACTCCATTAAGTTCTATGGGAGTTCTCAGATAAATGAATGAAGTGGCCGTGTGAATGCCCAACCGGCCATTATGTTCATTTTGGAGTGCTCCACAGGTTATGGGGGGCCCTGTTCTCATGATTGGTGGAAGTCCCAGTGTGTGTGTGTATGTGTGTGTGTCAAAAGCCCAAGTTACAACCAGTGCAAAGGGTTATTCCAGTGATAGAAAGTTATCCCCTATCTACATAATAAGGGATAACTATTAGATTGGTGGAGGTCCGACTGCTGGGACCCTGTGGAACACCCAAGAATTGAGCTGCCAGGTGGGCATGCACATGGTTGCTTCAACCATTTCTATGGGAGTTCCAGAAATAGCTGAGTGCTGTACTGGGCTCCCAGAGAAATGAATAAAGTGGCTGCACACATTCCTCCTGGCCACTCCATTCATTGGGTACAGGGCCCCCATTCTTGTGATTGATGAGGGTCCCAGCAGTAGGACCTCCACAATCTAATAGTTATCACCTATCTTATGGATAAGGGATACCAGAATACCCCTTAAATCCTCAAACGCTGAGCAGTCCGGTAGCCGACTGCTTTAATGAAGAGATGCAGGAAGAATATGTTTAGGAAGCTGTCAGACTGTGGTATTCTTAAATGTTAGCAAGCTATGTGACACTATGTTTAGTGACAAGGTCACAGTAAAGTTGTTAGGTTTTGGTATGCATGTGAAATGTGAGACAGTCAGTTGATCTGTTAATGGGAAAAATAGCCTTAAAGAAAAAAAAAACAGTAAAAGACAAATGTGTGCACGGGTCTAAATATATCATTTTGCGACACAATTTTCATAATGTTGAAATAAAATAAAATATTCAATAACCAACCAAATAAATTAAATGTCATCTCATCTGATCCTGAAGGTATTATGATACTTTAAATAATGAGTAAAATGAAAATGGAATATAGTGACATAAAACCCAGAAAATACAGGAACAATTAGACATGTTATTCTTATGTAATTGACTGTTACACAAGTAACTGTTGCTTCTTCCTCATCATGAGTGATTACATTCCTTTGAACTTTGGCATCACGACTATGTGGGCAGCCAGAGGTGACAAAATTATCACCATTTACTGCTATTTAATATTAAAATGTAAGAGGCAATACACATATGCACCAGATAACATGGAAACATCCCTGCAATGCTGAAAGGATTGCCAGTGAAACCCATTCATATTTAATCAAATTTATTTAATAAAAAAAACACTGAGCTATTAGTATATTTATAGTAAGTCTCTCTCTGAATCTGGGGATTCATTTATAAGGCTGTTCACACATCCATTCTCTAATAATTATTTGCTTAATATATTATTGTATTTTTAATTATTGCATCATAAATTATCATTTACAGGCACATAATACTCCACTATTGTGCCATTATTCTACGTCTCATTGACAAAACTGCGATTTTTACTACCTGATACATAGAGGCATAGATGCTAAAGATAAGACCATGCCTCTATACAAATCACTAGTCAGGCCACACATAGAATATTGTGCACAATTTTGGGTACGTGTGTATAAGGCTTGATGCACATGACAGTATCCATTTTGCGGTCTGCAAACCACAGATCCGCAAAATATAGATACCTGGCCATATCCATTCTGCAATTTTCTCACTCCCATCAGTAGAAATGCCTAGTCTTGTCCACCAAACGGACAAGAATAGGACACGTTCTATAGTTTGGACAGCCACGTGGATGCAGACAGCACACAGATGAGGACAGCACATGGATGACATCCCATATGCAGCTCACGTGCAAATTATTGTTTTAGTCAGGCAGAAAACAGCTATAAATTACAATAAACAAGTTTACATTTAAAAATAGCATCTCTACATCGATGAAAAGGCAAACCATAGAAAATAAGCATTACTACCAACTTCCACTGTGCAATATTCCTAGCCATAGGATGTGGATAAAAAGGAAGGAAATAGAAAACTCCCCCAAAAAACTGAGTTATTCTCATAAGGATGCAGGTTCTTACAAAGAAAGCCAGAACGGTGCAGAAAATATATCAGCGTGTCCGTGGAAGTCATACGAAGAAAAGCTCTGTAATACTTAAGTGAGCATTGACTGGATAGACCCTGGGGCATCAAATTGTTAATCAGCCATAATTTTACTTGTCAGGACTGCATCTTTAGTGCGTGGCTGTTTTCAAAGGTAATTGAATATAAAAGTCCTAGATAGACTTCAGTGCATCACTGATTTGTAATGGACTTGGTCTGTTTATTATATTCAATCCCCATTGTAATAACAATAATGCATCCCAAACTGCAATATAAAATACACCATACCATAGGTTTATATATTAATCCAGCAAATTACATTTTGTAGTTTGAATTTATTGTTAGGTTTATAGACTTCCTTGCACTGACGGTGCAATCTGTACACCTCTAATGTGGGAAGCATGTACATACTACACAACTTGGTGTTTAAATGGTGCCCTCTACTGGTATATGCTGCTCTAACTTCACTGGACTGATAATTGAATGTATTTGAATCCTTGGTTGTAATGCTATACTAGATATATATATATATATACACTGCTCAAAAAAATAAAGGGAACACACAAATAACACATCCTAGATCTGAATTAATTAAATATTCTTCTGAAATACTTTGTTCTTTACATAGTTGAATGTGCTGACAACAAAATCACAAAAAAAAAAAATATGGAAATCAAATTTTTTAACCCATGGAGGTCTGGATTTGGAGTCACCCTCAAAATTAAAGTGGAAAAACACACTACAGGCTGATCCAACTTTGATGTAATGTCCTTAAAACAAGTCAAAATGAGGCTCAGTAGTGTGTGTGTGGCCTCACGTGCCTGTATGACCTCCCTACAACGCCTGTGCATGCTCCTGATGAGGTGGCGGACGGTCTCCTGAGGGATCTCCTCCCAGACCTGGACTAAAGCATCTGCCAACTCCTGGACAGTCTGTGGTGCAACGTGACGTAGGTGGATAGAGCGAGACGTGATGTCCCAGATGTGCTCAATTGGATTCAGGTCTGGGGAACGGGCGGGCCAGTCCATAGCATCAATGCCTTCGTCTTGCAGGAACTGCTGACACACTCCAGCCACATGAGGTCTAGCATTGTCTTGCATTAGGAGGAACCCAGGGCCAACCGCACCAGCATATGGTCTCACAAGGGGTCTGAGGATCTCATCTCGGTACCTAATGGCAGTCAGGCTACCTCTGGCGAGCACATGGAGGGCTGTGCGGCCCTCCAAAGAAATGCCACCCCACACCATTACTGACCCAATGCCAAACCGGTCATGCTGGAGGATGTTGCAGGCAGCAGAACGTTCTCCACGGCGTCTCCAGACTCTGTCACGTCTGTCACATGTGCTCAGTGTGAACCTGCTTTCATCTGTGAAGAGCACGGGGCGCCAGTGGCAAATTTGCCAATCTTGGTGTTTTCTGGCAAATGCCAGACGTCCTGCACGGTGTTGGGCTGTAAGCACAACCCCCACCCGGGGACGTCGGGCCCTCATATCACCCTCATGGAGTCTGTTTCTGACCATTTGAGCAGACACATGCACATTTGTGGCCTGCTGGAGGTTATTTTGCAGGGCTCTGGCAGTGCTCCTCCTGTTCCTCCTTGCACAAAGGCGGAGGTAGCGGTCCTGCTGCTGGGTTTTTTCCCTCCTACGGCCTCCTCCACGTCTCCTGATGTACTGGCCTGTCTCCTGGTAGCGCCTCCATGCTCTGGACACTATGCTGACAGACACAGCAAACCTTCTTGCCAGAGCTCGCATTGATGTGCCATCCTGGATAAGCTGCACTACCTGAGCCACTTGTGTGGGTTGTAGACTCCATCTCATGCTACCACTAGAGTGAAAGCACCGACAGTATTCAAAAGTGACCAAAACATCAGCCAGGAAGCATAGGAACTGAGAAGTGGTCAGGTCACCACCTGCAGAACCACTCCTTTATTGGGGGTGTCTTGCTAATTGCCTATAATTTCCACCTGTTGTCTATCCCATTTGCACAACAGCATGTGAAATTGATTGTCACTCAGTGTTGCTTCCTAAGTGGACAGTTTGATTTCACAGAAGTGTGATTGACTTGGAGTTACATTGTGTTGTTTAAGTGTTCCCTTTATTTTTTTGAGCAGTGTATATATATATATATATATATATATATATATATATACACACAGAATATACTAATAAAGAAGAGGCAGCACTCCAAAATTCAAAAAATTGGTGAAAAAAATAAAAGTACTTCTTTATTCACCGATCCTGCTGCAACATTTTGGCCCAACTCAATGGAGCCTTTATGAGAAAAGGAATTCTGTCTCTTTTTTTATTTGTTTACTATAATTCTTGAAAGATTTTTGCAGCCCACTTCTTTCTTCATAGATCCATCTATTGTTGCAGATATACCAATTATTTTCAGGGCAAGAAACCTAAGGGTGCCTTCACACATGGCAGACTTTATTGCAGAAATTTTCTGCAACTGGAAATCTGTTCCATACATCTGAATCTGGTTGTTTACGGCAAACACATGGATTTCTGCAAGCCCCATTCTGCTGAATGGAATTGATCTTCAGTTGCAGAAAATTTCTGCAACAAAATCTTTTGTGTATGAAGATATCCTAGTTCAGCTGTAACTGTACTATGCTGGTAGAGTGATATGAAGTCCCACATGCAATAGATAACGTTATAAGGTGTCTTAATGAAGGTGTTCAGGTCATTTATGATGTTGTTTCACGTGATATTTATTTTTCCAGACAGGAGGAGTAGGATGAATTACGAAAACCCCTGCGCTAGGTAGTCCAATTCTTGTCTCCTATTGTACTTATCCAGTATTTTGTGCTATTCTTCTCTTATTTGGTATCAATTTAATCAATAAAGTTTAAGGTGATAGTAGAATCAATCTTCAAGTCTAAATCTAAAATTGTACTATATATGACACATATCTTAGTTCCTTCCATGCTCCCTCTGCCTCTCCATTCTGGTACCACCCTTTCAAGATGGCAGCAACCATCTCCATTGTCAGATAGATAAGTGCAGATGGACCAAAGCAAATGACATAAATAGTGTGTCCATCTGAGGGTAGTGGGGGGGGGGGCATGTCTTAGATTTTTCTACAGTACTCTGCATGGGGAAGCCTGAGGTGGTTACCAGCACCTTGAAGAGATCCAACAAGGGGACTAGAGGAAGGGATGGAGTCAGTCACCAGGCATGCTGACAATACATCCACGCTCTCTCTAGTCAAGTTTTAGGTGGAGGAACAGGTGTTTCGGGCTTCTTTGTCTCTTTCAGTCATATTATTCCTCATTTCAGCTACAAAGCTAGATGCATTTCACTAACATGCCAAGGGTGTATCCCCTCTGTGAAATCTGTCAGCACTGTACTTCTGTGATGTCCTTTCCCTTACGTCCCACTATTTTGTTTTCAGCTCCAGAGCTCACAGAATAGATAAGAAAGGGGAAATCACACAGACACATAGGATGCTCCTAAAATCTTTAAAAGGTGTGTGGAAGCAGTTATTTTATCATGCTCAGGATCTCAGCTAGCTCTGACACCCCCCAATTTCCTGTGAGCCATCTTCTGAGTCTCTGTTACTAGGGATTGATCTTGCCTGACAACAGGCAGTGGACTGCAAAATCAGGTGAAAGTGAGACCCCTAGTGGCCATGACTTTACAGCTTTTTTTCAGGTGGATGCAGGCATATTTTTTAAATGATGTGATTTCGAAATTTGCTAATTACAGCATTCACTATTAAAGAGGACCTTTCACCGATTCTTACCCTATGAACTAACTATACAGACATGGAGAGCGGCGCCCGGGGATCTCACTGCACTTACTATTATCCCCGGGCGCCGCTCCGTTCTCCTGCTATGCCCTCCGGTATCTCCGCTCACTAAGTTATAGTAGGTGGAGATACCAGTCCCTAAGTTATGGTAGGCGGAGTCTGCCCTAGCGCTGGCCAATCGCAGCGCAGAGCTCACAGCCTGGGAGGTTATTTTCTCCCAGGCTGTGAGCTCTGCAATGCGATTGGCCAGCGCTAGGGCAGACTCCGCCTACCATAACTTAGGGAACGGAGATACCGGAGGACATAGCAGGAGAACGGAGCGGCGCCCGGGGATAATAGTAAGTGCAGTGAGATCCCCGGGCGCCGCTCTACATGTATGTATACTTAGTTCATAGGGTAAGAATCGGTGAAAGGTCCTCTTTAAATGAAATTGTGTCAAAATACAGCGACAAAAAACAGATCATTTTTATTAATTTTTTTAATGAAAAGTATCCAAAACATTAGGCAAAGAAGGATAAGACAATAATAGTTGTTACATAATAAAAGTAGCCTAGTACAACAACAGCCTAAGAAAATAGTAATCCCCCAACTGCCCCCTTCCCCCTCCATTCTGGTCTGCTAACCATTTTAAAGAGTTATATCCCTGCAGGATCATTCCTAGATATAGGTTATATCCAGTAATACCCACCACACAATAAATCAATATCAAACAGATCTTCAATCTAATTAGACTCCACAAACTGCATGTAGATACATCAACTCCCATCACACACTAGTCCAGGAGTTGCTATCTAGTACAGTGACACTTTAAGTAATAAGCTTGGAGTAAATTTCTCTAGGGCATGTACTTTTCACATATATTATTTCATGTTCTTTAAATATACAGTCGTGGATAAAAGTTTTGAGAATGACACAAATATTAGTTTTCACAAAGTTTGCTGCTAAACTGCTTTTAGATCTTTGTTTCAGTTGTTTCTGTGATGTAGTGAAATATAATTACACGCACTTCATACGTTTCAAAGGCTTTTATCGACAATTACATGACATTTATGCAAAGAGTCAGTATTTGCAGTGTTGGCCCTTCTTTTTCAGGACCTCTGCAATTCGACTGGGCATGCTCTTAATCAACTTCTGGGCCAATTCCTGACTGATAGCAACCCATTCTTTCATAATCACTTCTTGGAGTTTGTCAGAATTAGTGGGTTTTTGTTTGTCCACCGCCCTCTTGAGGATTGACCACAAGTTCTCAATGGGATTAAGATCTGGGGAGTTTCCAGGCCATGGACCCAAAATGTCAAAGTTTTGGAACCCGAGCCACTTAGTTATCACTTTTGCCTTATGGCACGGTGCTCCATCGTGCTGGAAAATGCATTGTTCTTCACCAAACTGTTGTTGGATTGTTGGAAGAAGTTGCTGTTGGGGGGTGTTTTGGTACCATTCTTTATTCATGGCTGTGTTTTTGGGCAAAATTGTGAGTTAGCCCACTCCCTTGGATGAGAAGCAACCCCACACATGAATGGTCTCAGGATGCTTTACTGTTGGCATGACACAGGACTGATGGTAGCGCTCACCTTTTCTTCTCCGGACAAGCCTTTTTCCAGATGCCCCAAACAATCGGAAAGTGGCTTCATCGGAGAATATGACTTTGCCCCAGTCCTCAGCAGTCTATTCACCATACTTTCTGCAGAAGATCAATCTGTCCCTGATGTTTTTTTTCGAGAGAAGTGGCTTCTTTGCTGCCCTTCTTGACACCAGGCCAACTTCCAAAAGTCTTCGCCTCACTGTGCGTGCAGATGTGCTCACACCTGCCTGAGCAAGCTCTGCACTGGTGGCACTCCGATCCCGCAGCTGAATCCTCTTTAGGAGACAATCCTGGCACTTGCTGGACTTTCTTGGACGCCCTGAAGCCTTCTTAACAAGAATTGAACCTCTTTCCTTGAAGTTCTTGATGATCCTATAAATTGTTGATTGAGGTGCAATCTTAGTAGCCACAATATCCTTGCCTGTGAAGCCATTTTTATGCAACGCAATGATGGCTGCACGCGTTTCTTTGCAGGTCACCATGGTTAACAATGGAAGAACAATGATTTCAAGCATCACCCTCCTTTTAACATGTCAAGTCTGCCATTTTAACCCAATCAGCCTGACATAATGATCTCCAGCCTTGTGCTCGTCAACATTCTCATCTGAGTTAACAAGACGATTACTGAAATGATCTCAGCAGGTCCTTTAATGACAGCCATGAAATGCAGTGGAAAGGTTTTTTTGGGATTAAGTTAATTTTCATGGCAAAGAAGGACTATGCAATTCATCTGATCACTCTTCATAACATTCTGGAGTATATGCAAATTGCTATTATAAAAACTTAAGCAGCAACTTTTCCAATTTCCAATATTTATGTAATTCTCAAAACTTTTGGCCACGACTGTATATAGAACTAGCTGGTTTATCTGCCCAAGCGACAGGAGAGGATCTGTAGGAGCATAAGGAGCTAGATGATGCAGATGACCCCAACAGACCATGGCAGTAAGAAGTGGAGATGGAAGCAAGGAGTCCTCTCGAGTCCATTGCCCAAATGGCCAGATGCATGCTGAGTTGCTTGCATAGTGACAGCTGCATTATCACCATTCGGCAGAAGGATGACTAAAGGCTCTCTACAACGTTAAACCCTCACTACCAATCCAAAATGGGGGCCTTTTTTACACCTTCTGAGAGGGAGGAAAAATTAATCTACTATCCAGACATCCTTTGTTGTCGATCCTCATGAAGGTCTGACCGGGGGAATCCTCTGAGCTCACGCTCCACCGCCGTGACTGGAGGGCAGGGGCAGAAGCGTCTGAATACACAGTTGGTCCAAAACACAGAACAGATGCACATATTTCCAGCACATTTTATCTCTGTTTTGAACCCACTCCTGTTTTTCCCTTACAAATACTGATCAAATGCTGACCAAATACTGACCGTGTTAAGGAAGATGCTCAAAATACAGGATCCATTTTTTGGCTGTTCTTCTGATGGATCAGAAGAAGGGAAAAATAAACAGTGACATCAACACAACCTCTGACACAGTCAGTGTTCACACTTCTGTTATTTGGTCAGTTATTTCACTTATTGTGAGACAGATTGAGGAGCCAAGCCTACTCTCATATTAGGTATCATGAATAGATCTACACCTGTTCTGTGGGTTTGAACCACACCTGCTTTTGGCTAACAAAATATGATGAGGAATTCAGTAAAATATACAAAATAGGCTATGGTGGCTCACCAAGCCACTGTCATGTACAAGGTCCTCAAAGTATGTCTGATTCACCCAATCAGTATGTAGAAGAACGTGTTAATATTGTACAGACGGGCACTCTACATGTAGTAGAGGAAGGGATCAGTTTGGGACCCCGAAACGTGTCTGATGGAAAGAACATACACCCGCATACCCCATGTCAACAGCGAATTCCAGTAACTATACCATCTCCCTGGCTATCGGTATACAGCATTGGGAAAGACCTGCACAAGAACACGTGGGACGCTGAAGGCTGTGACGTCATACCCACGCGACAACCCGACGAGACAATACCTGAAGGGAAGCCGGCGCACACACGAGATGCAGCAGTCCATGAAGACGCCACAGGAGAAAGGTAAACAGCATTTGGAGTATTGAGCGCATTGCCACGTAGGATGCCACGATTGGTGCAATACCCATCTGCTTCTAAATAAAACATGCATATGTGTATGTATAGACCGCAATATGAATGACACAGGACCTTACACACCCACTGAATTTACTGCAGGGGAAGAAAATAGACTTTGAACATAGACTCATACCACTTGCTGTGGGGGAATAAAACAGATATTGAAAATCTACCAACAGCAATTCTGGTCCACCTAACCATATGAGCCCCTGTATAGTCCTGTTGCTAAAAGGGACCTCAGCTGTCTATGTGAGACTTCGCTATTCATCGCAAGGAGATTGCAATTTTGGTAGATACTATTAATTACATCTACTTATGCAAAACCCTGTTGCCCCATGAAAACTAGCACTTTGAACTAATACCCATCCTATGTGAAATTCTATACTTACCTTGGCAAAATTCAAGTGGCATAAAGGACCTTCTGTTGACTCTCCCACATGCTGATATAGTCGACATTTGCTTTTAAGATATTTTATGCGTTTTGAGGAATACACAATTGAACAAGAGACTATTTGCCCCACGGGCTATTTTTTACTGAAATTTTTTATAATTTTCTTTCTTTCCTTCTTAGTTTTATTATCTCTACTGTACTGTCGTTTTTATAGCTCATCTTATGTGTAGAGTTGAGCGGACACCTGGATGTATGGGTTCGACAGGTTCGGCCGAACTTGACAAAAAAGTTCAAGTTCGGGACCCGAACTTGACCCCGAACCCAAACCCCATTGAAGTCAATGGGGACCTGAACTTTTGAGCACTAAAATGGCTCTAAAAAAGTCATGGAAAGGGCTAGAGGGCTGCAAATGGCAGCAAAATGTGTTTAAGTGCATGGCAAGTGCTCTGCAAACAAATGTGAATAGGGAAATGACTTAAAATAACATAAAATACGTACAAATAAAAAATAATAATCTTGATCTTGAAGGACGAGGTCCATATGGAGTAGGAGGTTGAGGAGGTGGTGGATGTGGCAGTGTAGGTGGAAGCGTCGGTGGAGGATGAAGAGGTAGCCTACACTGCTTTTTGGTTTTATTTTTTATTTATTTTTTGTTTAAATTAGGGTACACCCCAAAACATTGGGAAATATAACCTGTGATAACCCCCTCCAGCCGTGCTAAACAAACGTTCAGACAATACACTGGCTGCAGGGCAGGCCAGCACCTCCAAGGCGTAAAGGGCAAGCTCAGGCCATATGCCCAATTTGGAGACCCAGAAATTGAAGGGGCAGACCCATCAGTCAGTACGTGTAGGCGTGTGCACAGATACTGCTCCACCATGTCGCACGTCCCCATGATGTCCACGATCCAATTTAATATCTGCTCTATCAACTTTCAATGTTCTTTTCTGCGCCTACTATGTTGATCACGGTTAGCGGCGAATCAGGGTTCCACGCCGGAGAGGGAGCGTGAGAAAGTGAGACCACATCCAAGGGAGTTCAATGGCTGCAATGTGATCAAGCTGAAATGTGGGACAAATTATTGAAGCCGAAGCTTCCAAGTAAAGGAGGGGGCGCGCGGCAATTACCCATTCCAGACTCTGGGAGGTAGTGAAGGATAAATAACAATACAGGACTCCTAAGATGCTCTGTTATTGGAATGAGTAATAAAAAATTACATGGAATGTCACTGGGGTATTTTGGATTTGGAAACGTTAGACAGGAGAGGCCTGCTGCTGCTTTGTTGACTCTAGATAACGTCTGCCTGATCGCACGGCCCCGTGACGTCCACGATCCATTTGGATATCTTCTCGATCAACTTTGGATGTTCTTTTCTGCACCTACCATGTTGATCACGGTTAACGGCGAATCAGGGTTCCATGCCGGAGAGGGAGCATGAGAAAGAGATACCACATCCACGGGAGGTCAATTTTAGAAACTTAATTCCCTGTCACCTATGCAGAGCAGGGGTTTTTCATCGCCAGAAATGGGTTAATGTCACCCACTAGTGTAACAGATGATTTTTAAAAATTTCAGGCCATGTCACCTATGCAGAGCAGGTGTTTATTCACAGCAAAAATGGAAAAATGTCACCCAAAAATGTAACAGACAAATTAGTGAAATGTATTTCCTTGTCCACTAGGTAGAGCAGGGGTATATCACAGCCAAAAATTGGTAAATGTCGCCCTACAATGTAACAGAAAAATTTGTGAAATTTATTAACCTGTCTACTAGGTAGAGCAGGGGTATATCACAGCCAAAAATTGGTGAATGTCACACAACTATGTAACAGAAAAATTATTGAAATTTATTAACCTGTTAACTAGGTAGAGCAGGGGTATATCACAGCCAACAATTGGTGAATGTCACCCGACTATGTAACAGAAAAATTTGTGAAATTTATTAACCTGTCAACTAGGTAGAGCAGGGGTATATCACAGCCAAAAATTGGTGAATTTCACCCGAAAATGCAACAGACAAATTAGTGAAATTTGTTTACCTGTCTACTAGGTAGAGCAGAGTGTTGGGATTCGAACCCGTGACCAGCCACATCCCAGGCGGTAGCCCTGCTTACTAGGCTACCGTCCTCTCTGGACATTACTCCCTGAAACCTATTATGTAACCTCAGTCTTGCCAAGCCTTGCTCATCACCCTTGATTCCCCACACCTGGTACTTCCCTATATAAGTCCAGCCCCTTGCACTCTAGCTTGCTGATTATTGAGCTCCTGAGCCTTGATCAAGCTTCTCCTCATCTGTTGCTCCTGCTACTACTGAAAGTCCACTGCTGACCAGGAATTGCCTACCGACTACTCTTCTGCTTGTCCCTACCTACTGAACTGCTACCACCGTTGCCATCCGGATTGTCTGACCACGCTTACTGCCGCCTGCCCTGACCCACCGCCTGCCTACCGACTACTCTTCTGCTTGTCCCTACCTACTACCTGCCTGCGGTCCTTGCCACTGGGCTCCACTCCTACCTCCAGCCAGCGGTCCTCAGGTGAGCCTATAGGATTGTTACAGAATAATCATCCCTACTATGGAGTCCGCAATGGCCACTCTGCGTAAGCAGGTCTCCGAACTTCAAGAATTTGGTACTACATATCAGGAGAAATTTGCCCAGCTCCAAGGCGTAGTCCAAAGCCAACAGAGGGAGATTATTGAACTACAGAGGCAACTCCTGGACGTCCGCGGCGCGCCCGCAGACACCCGCATGCCACTCCCATCAAGATTCAGCGGCGACAGACGCCAGTATCGGGGGTTTCTAAACCAATGCCGCATCTATTTTCAGATGTACCCGGCCCCCTTCACCACCGAGAAAAAGAAGGTGCTATTTGTGGTCAATCTCCTGACGGATGAAGCGTTAGCATGGGAATCACCATACGTGGAGACTAACAGTCAGCTCCTGGACAACCTAAACAACTTCATCACCGCCATGAGCCAAGTCTTCGATGACCCCAACCGCTGTGCGACAGCCGAGGCGCGACTACATGGTCTGCGGCAAGGGAGACGCTCCGTCGCCGAATACACCGCCGAGTTTCGCCGTTGGGTCACGGACACCACCTGGAACCCAGCGGCACAGAGAAGCCAATTCCGGCGAGGCCTGTCAGAATTAATAAAGGACGAACTCGCCAGAGTTGAGGCCCCGGACGGTCTGGATGACTTTATTCAGTTATGCATCCAGATAGATCAAAGACTCTCCGAGAGGAAGAAAGAAAGACTCTGGTCCTCGGACCACAGACCCACTTACTCCTTCTCTTCCACCGCCCAGCGCGACCCCCAGTCAGTAACTGAACCTATGCAGGTCGACGCTCTACGTAGGTCTCTATCCACAGCTGAGAAGGAGAGAAGGCTGGCCGAAAACCTCTGCCTCTACTGTGGGGAGCCGGGTCATTTTGCCATCAAATGTCCTCATAAGATCCGAAAGACTATTGCCGTCACGGAGCTAAAGGAGCAACCACAGACTCCAACCCCGCCAGCAGCCCCTGAAAATAACAATACGGCGGCTCATGGATCCCACTTCATCGTCCCCATCCTCATCGACATTGAGGGGCGACAACTCCCCTGTTCAGTGATGTTAGACTCCGGGGCGGGAGGCAACTTCATGGACCTAACCTTCGCCCGCGAAAAGAACATTCCACTGACAATCAAGGCAGCCCCCGTTGACCTGGAAACCGTCGACGGATCCCCACTCTCCTCGGGGCCGGCCACTCACGAGACCACCGAACTACAACTCCTCATAGAACCAGATCACCGTGAAAAGATCCACTTCTCTCTGATCGCCTCCCCGAAGTTCCCAGTGATCTTGGGCATCCCATGGTTGGCCACCCACAACCCCTCGGTGGACTGGGAAACCCGCTGCATACGATTCCCATCCGAGTTCTGCACGCTAAATTGCTCCCACAAACCCGTCCTTCCACCCGAAGACACCACCATCTCAAAACTATCCGTCAAGGATCTGCTACCCCCTCAATACCGCAAGTTCCAGGATGTCTGCGACAAGAAAAACGCAGACAAGCTGCCACCACACCGACCCTACGACTGCCCTATAGAACTGTTGCCCGGGGCCGAAATACCCTTTGGCAGTATCTACTCCCTCTCAGAGCCTGAACTCAAGGCACTGAAAGAGTACCTGGACGAGGACCTGAGGAAGGGGTTCATCCGGCCCTCCACCTCCCCCGCGGGAGCCCCCTTTTTCTTCGTAGAGAAAAAAGACTCCTCCCTGCGTCCCTGCATAGACTACAGAAAGCTTAATGACATAACGGTAAAAAACTGGTACCCGCTCCCACTGATTTCCGAACTCCTTGAGAGACTCCGGGAAGCGAAGATCTTCACCAAACTCGACCTTCGAGGGGCCTACAACCTCGTCCGAATCCGCCCTGGGGACGAATGGAAGACCGCCTTCCGGACATGTTATGGTCATTTCGAGTACCTGGTCATGCCTTTCGGACTCTGCAATGCTCCCGCCACCTTCCAGCACTTCATTAACTACGTCCTCAGGGACATGCTGGATCTGTTTGTAGTCGTTTACCTGGACGACATCTTGATCTTCTCTGAAGACCTCGAGCAGGGTACTGCAGAGACTCAGACAGAACTCTTTCTATATCAAGCTAGAGAAATGCGAGTTTGAGCGAACCACCACTCAGTTCCTTGGATACATCATCTCCCCAGAGGGCCTAAGTATGGACCCGGGAAAGGTCCAAGCTGTGATGAACTGGCCCGTTCCGAAAAACGAGAAGCAGATACAAAGATTCATTGGCTTCGCCAACTTCTATCGGAAGTTTATCCGGAACTTCTCCAAGGTCATAGCACCAATCACCCAACTCACCAAGAAGGCAGTCCCCTTCTCCTGGACACCCGAGGCCCAGGAGGCCTTCACCAAGTTGAAACTCCTTTTCACTTCTGCCCCAATCCTAATCCACCCGAACCCCGAGCTCCCATTTACAGTCGAAGTGGATGCATCAGACTCTGCGGTGGGGGCAGTTTTGTCACAACGGACAGGGGAGAGGATGCTATTACACCCGTGCGCATATTTCTCCCGCCAGATGTCCCCCTCCGAGAAG
Source organism: Bufo bufo (assembly GCF_905171765.1). Lineage (NCBI taxonomy): Eukaryota > Metazoa > Chordata > Amphibia > Anura > Bufonidae > Bufo > Bufo bufo. Next base: position 348,434,232 of record NC_053392.1, read on the forward strand.
AACTATGACATCGGGAACAAAGAACTACTGGCGATCAAGGATGCCTTCTCCGAGTGGAGACACCTGCTGGAGGGAGCCACCAACCCCATAATCGTACTAACTGACCACAAGAACCTCGAGTTCACCCGCAACGCTAAGAGACTCTCAGCCAGACAGGCCAGATGGAGCCTATTCTTTTCCCGCTTCAACTATCTCATCACCTATCGCCCTGGATCAAAAAACGGCAAGGCTGACGCCCTCTCCAGAATGTTTTCTGAGCCCTCACAGAGTAACAAGGGCCAAAATAACATCTTACCCGAGAGAAGGGTCGTAGGGGCCACCTACTCTAAAGAACTCCTGGACACAATCAAAGAAGGATACGAAAATGACCCCTTCCTCGCCCACCCCACAGGGAATGTCAGCCTTACGTTTAAGAATGGTCATTGGTTTCATCAGGACCTACAACTATATGTACCAGAAATCGCACGGCTCAAAGTGCTCAGACTCAACCATGACTCCAAGCTGGCCGGCCATTTTGGCACAAGAAAGACCCAGGAGCTTCTCTCCCGCTCCTTCTGGTGGGAAACATACAAGGAGGACATCAAGAGGTACATCTCCTCGTGCGCGGTCTGTGCCCGCAATAAGACTCCTCGTTCCTCCCCCGTGGGTCTGTTACAACCCCTCCCTATTCCCTCCCGCCCCTGGGGCTCAATCTCCATGGACTTTGTGGTAGACCTTCCTCCTTCTAAAGGGATGAACACTATCCTGGTCGTGGTCGACTGTCTCACCAAGATGGCCCATTTCATCCCCTACAAAGGCATACCCACCGCCAAACAGACGGCCGATCTAATTCTCAGAGAGGTCTTCAGGCTGCATGGGATCCCGGACGATGTGGTCTCCGACCGAGGCGTACAATTTGCCTCAAAGTTCTGGAAGAACTTCTGCCTGGCGCTCGGGGTTAAAGTGAACCTATCCTCCGCTTTCCATCCTCAGTCAAACGGGCAGACTGAGAGAACTAATCAGACCCTAGAGCAGTACCTACGCTGTTTCAGCTCCCACCTGCAGGATGACTGGCTTGACCATCTCCCCACGGCCGAGTTCGCCTACAACAATGCTGAGCATAGCTCAACCAAGCACAGCCCCTTCTTTGCTAACACAGGCTCGCACCCGGTGTTCATTCCCCACCTGCCCGTCGCCTCCACCCTCCCAGCAGTGGCCGAACGCCTAACAACCCTACAGGAGGCACAAAAGAACATTATAGACAACCTCCAGCTCGCCCAGAGGCGTTTTAAACAGGGAGCAGACAAATGTCGCAAACCCACCCCGGGCTTCCATGTGGGAGACAAGGTGTGGCTGTCCACCAGGAACCTCAGATTGAAGGTCCCCTCCAAAAAGTTGGCCCAAAGATACATGGGTCCGTTTCGGATCACCGCACAAATCAACGAGGTCACGTTCCTGCTCGACCTTCCGGACTCCATTAGGGTGCACCCTGTCTTCCATTGCTCACTCCTCAAGCCATACGTGGAGAACACCTTCACAGGCCGCCACTCGCCCCCTCCACCACCCGTGAGGGTACAGGGTGAAGAAGAATACGTTGTCGCAAAGATCCTCGACTCCAGGATCCACCGGGGAAGACTACAATACCTAATTGGGTGGGAGGGTTACCCTCCCGAGGATAACTCCTGGGAGCCAGAAGAAAATGTCCACGCCCCCAGACTGGTAAAAGAGTTCCACCAACGGCACCCCGGTAAGCCTGCCCCTGCGGTGCCCGGAGGTCACCTTGGAAGGGGGGGAGTACTGTTGGGATTCGAACCCGTGATCAGCCACATCCCAGGCGGTAGCCCTGCTTACTAGGCTACTGTCCTCTCTGGACATTACTCCCTGAAACCTATTATGTAACCTCAGTCTTGCCAAGCCTTGCTCATCACCCTTGATTCCCCACACCTGGTACTTCCCTATATAAGTCCAGCCCCTTGCACTCTAGCTTGCTGATTATTGAGCTCCTGAGCCTTGATCAAGCTTCTCCTCATCTGTTGCTCCTGCTACTACTGAAAGTCCACTGCTGACCAGGAATTGCCTACCGACTACTCTTCTGCTTGTCCCTACCTACTGAACTGCTACCACCGTTGCCATCCGGATTGTCTGACCACGCTTACTGCCGCCTGCCCTGACCCACCGCCTGCCTACCGACTACTCTTCTGCTTGTCCCTACCTACTACCTGCCTGCGGTCCTTGCCACTGGGCTCCACTCCTACCTCCAGCCAGCGGTCCTCTGACTCAGGTGAGCCTATAGGATTGTTACACAGAGGTATATCACAGCCAAAAATTGGTGAATTTCACCAGAAAATGTAACAGACAAATTAGTGAAATTACATAAAATAAAATAAAATAAGTACAAATGAAAAAAAATTATCTTGATGTATGAGGTGGAGGTCCATATGGAGTAGGAGGTTGAGGAGGCGGTGGACGTAGCGGTGTAGGTGGAAGCGGCGGTGGAGGAGGACGAGATAGCCAACACTGGTTTTTGGTTTTAATTTTAATAAAAAAAAAAAATTAGGGTACACCCCAAAAGAGTGGGAAATATCAAAAATACAACAATGAGCAATTCCGTTATAGTATAACAATAGCTCGGTAAGGCCGGTATACATGTCTATTCTGCACAAGGTACGGACAAGTTCTGTGGGATCCATGCCTGGTTCGTTTTAATGAACGTGAGCTTGTCCACATTGGCTGTGGATTGGCTGTGGACAGCTTTTACACATTTCAGCCATGCTAACCCTGCCTTCTGAGGTGCTGGTGGTGCCCCAGCTACGTTGGCGACCTCTACCTCCTCTTCTGCCTTTGCCTTGTGCTTCCACTGTGCCCCCACTGTCAGGTGGGAATGCCACCAGCAGAGCGTCTACCAGGTTGCGCCTGTACACGCTCATCTCAGGATCACGCTCTAGTGATGAAATTAAGGATGGTATGTTGCCCTTGTAACGGGGAACCAGCAGCATGGCCAACCAGTATTCAGCACAAGTTAGAATGTGGGCTACTCAGCGGTCATTGTGGAGACACTGCAGCATGTAATCGCTCATGTGTGCCAGGCTGCCCAGAGGCAACGACAAGCTGTCATATGTGTATCGTCTGTGTCCTCTGTATCCCCCCAGCCACACACCAGTGATGGCCATGAGCTGTTTTGGGTGCCACCCTGCTGTGAATACGGTTCCTCCTCCATCTCCTCCTCCTCATCCTCCACCTCCTCATCCTCCAGAACTGTGCCCTGCCTGGACAATTGTGTACCTGGCGTTTGTGGGTGCAGGAACCCACCCTCGGAGCCACTTGTGAATGACTGGCCTGAAACCCTATGAAATACTTCCTCCTCCTCCTCCTCCTGTGCCACATCCTCTTCCATCATCGCCAGAAGCGTTTTTTTCAAGGAGGCATAGAAGTGGGATAGTAACGATGAGAACGGCGTTATCGGCACTGGCCATGTTGGTGGACGATCGAAACAGCGCAACAAGGAACACAGGTCTCGCATGGAGGCCCAGTCATTGGTGGTGAAGTGGTGCTGTTCTGCAGAGCGACTCACCCGTGCGTGCTGCAGCTGAAACTCCACTATCGCCTGCTGCTGCTCGCACAGTCTGGCCAGCATGTGCAAGGTGGAGTTCCACCTTGTGGGCTTGTCGCATATGAGGCGGTGAGCGGGAAGGCCGAAGTTACGCCAAATGCGCGCACAGACGGCCCGCACTCTCTCCAGCAGCTTTGACATATCAGGGTAATTTTTAAGGAACCTCTGCACCACGAAATTCAGTACATGCGCCAGGCAAGGGATGTGCGTCAAACCGGCTAGTCCCAGAGCTGCTACGAGATTTTGCCCATTATCGCACACCACTAGGCCGGTTTTGAGGCTCACTGGCACCAACCACTCATCGGTCTGTTGTTCCATGCCCGTCCACAGCTCCTGCGCGGTGTGGGGTTTGTCCCCGAAACAGATACATTTTAAAACTGCCTGCTGTCGTTTACCCCTGGCTGTGCTGAAGTTGGTGGTGAAGGTGTTACGCTGATCGGATGAGGAGGTGGTAGAGGATGAGGAAGCGGAGTAGGAGGAGGAAGCAACAGGAGGCAAACTGAAGCGCCCTGCAATCCTCGGTGGTGGAAGGACATGTGCCAAACTGCTATCCGCCTCAGGCCCAGCGGCCACTGCATTTACCCACTGTGCTGTTAGAGAGATATAATGTCCCTGGCTGTGCTTACTGGTCCACATATCCATAGTTAGGTGGACCTTGCCACAGATGGCGTTGCGCAGTGCACACCTGATTTTGTCCCCCACTTAGTTGTGCAGGGAAGGGATGGCTCACCTGGAAAAGTAGTGGTGGCTAGGCACGACATACTGTGGGACAGCCACCGCCATAAGGCTTTTAAAACTCTCCGTCTCCACCAGACGGAATGACAGCATTTCAAAGGCCAGTAATTTTGAAATGCTGGCATTCAGGGCCAGGGATCGCGGGTGGATAGGGGGGTACTTCCTCTTCCGCTCCAGTCTTTGGGAGATGGAGAGCTGAACGCTTCCGTGGGACATTTTGGAGATGCTTGGTGACCCAGGTGGTGGTGTTGCTGGCAGATCCTCTGTTTGCGGGGTGGCAGGTGCCACTGTCACTCCAGAGGTGGATGAAGAGGCCGAGACTGCAGCAGAAGAGGAAGCAGGAGTAGCCAGAGACCTTTCTTTGTTTTCAAGGTGTCTACTCCACTGCAGCTCGTGCTTTGCACTTAGATGCCTGGTCATGCAAGTTGTGCTCAGGTTGAGAACGTTTATGCCTCGCTTTAGGCTCTGATTGCACAGCGTGCAAGCCACTCGTGTCTTGTCATCAGCACATTGTCTGAAGAACTGCCACGCCAGGGAACTCCTTGGAGCTGGCTTTGGTGTGCTCGGTCCCTTGCTGCATTGAGCAGTAGCAGGCGTACTGTCTAGGGGATGGCCACTCCGCTTTTGCACCCTGCTCCCTCTTCTGCTGTGCTGGTGGCTCTGTGCGACCAACGCCTCTTCCTCCGAACTACACAGGTCTCTCACATGACCTTGATTCCATGTGGGGTCAAGGACCTCATCGTCCTCCATATCATCTTCCACCCAGTCTTCACCCCTGCCCTCGTCGGTCTGCACACTGCAGAAAGCCACAGCAGTTGGCACCTGTGTTTCGTCCTCATCCGAGACGTGCTGCGGTGGTCCTCCCATGTACTCATCTTGAAACATAAGTGGTTGGGCATCGGTGCACTCAATCTCTTCCACTTCTGGGGCAGGGCTATGTGGATGGCCCTGGAAAACCCTGGTAACAGTCATCAAAAAGCAGAAGAGAATGCTGCATGACTTGGGACTCAGACTGCTTGGCTGATTTGCAAGGGGGTGAGGTGAAAGACTGATGGACATCGGCTGCAGGTGCTAACTCTGATCTTTCAGCGGGAGACTGGGTGGGGGACAATTTGAAGGAACTGGAGGCACTGTCAGCAACCCAATCTACTATCGCCTGTACTTGTTCTGGCTTCACCATTCGTAGAGCCGCATTAGGCCCGACCAAATAACGCTGAAGTTTCTGTCGCCTACTTGCACCTGATAAAGGTGTTTCACTTCTGCGTGTAACTGCCACAGATCGACCACGTCCTCTGCCTGCAACAGGAGCTCCACCGGCAGCACCACGACTGGGGCCACGTCCCTTATTTGACACTCTCCTCATTCTCCGCAAATTTAGGATCTTGCCCAAAATAGGTGTTTTTTTTTATAACAGAATATAACAGCAGTATCTAATGCGTGTATTTCACACTGACAGATGCAGCAAAGGCTGAAAATTTTGTATTTTGCCCAAAATGGGTGTTTTTTTTAATAGCAGAATATAACAGCAGTATTTAACGCGTGTATTTCACACTGACAGATGCAGCAAAGGACGCAAATTTTGTATTTTGCCCAAAAAGGGTGTTTTTTAAAACCCAGAAAATGATTGCAGTGTTTCAAGCTTATATTTCACACTGACAAATGCAGCATAGGCCCCAGATGTAGGGTATTGCCGAAAATGGGTGCTTTTTTAAACCCAGAAAATAATTGCAGTATTTCAAGCTTGTATTTAACAATGACAGATCCAGCAAAGGCCGCAAATTTAGTATTTTGCCCAAAAAGGGTGTTTTTTTTAAAACCAGAAAATGATTGCAGTATTTCAAGCTTATATTTCATACTGACAAATGCTGCAAAGGCACCAGATGTAGGATACTGCAAAAAATGTGTTTTTTAAAACCCAGAATATTATTGCAGCATTTCAAGCTTGTATTTCACACTAACAAATGCAGCATAGGCCCCAGATGTAAGGTATTTCCAAAAATGGGTGCTTTTTTAAACCCAGAAAATTATTGCAGTATTTCAAGATTGTATTTCACACTGACAAAAGCTGCAAAGGCCACAGATGTAGGGTCTTGCAAAAAATTGGTTATTTTTTTAAACCCATATTATTATTGCAGTATTTCAAGCTTGTATTTGACTGTCACAAATGCACATATGCTGTGCTGGTGCACTCAAGTTGCATAAAATGGCCGCCGACGCCTACCTAACTAACAGATGGATAAAATTTATTTTTCTGTGTCACTGGGCTCAGGGCAGGGTAAAAAGATTGTGCACTGCACCCACAAAACGAAGTCTATGTAGATCGCTGAGTTAACAAGCACTTCTGATTAAAGATTCTTTCCTATTCTCTCCCTCACAGCAGCAGCATCCTATCCCTACACTAATCAGAGCAGAGTGGCATGCAGCGCTACGTGACTCCAGCTTATATAGAGGCTGGGTCACATGCTGCAATGGCCAATCACAGCCATGCTATTAGTAGGCATGGCTGTGATGGCTTCTATGGGCACACAAGTTAAACGCTTGTTGATTGGCTGCGCAGAAGCCTTTAAAAAAGCGCCATTAAATCACCGAACACCGAACCCAAACTTTTCCTGAACAGTTCGGGTTCGGGTCTGGGGTCCAAAAATACTAAAGTTTGGTACGAACCCGAACTTTACAGTTCGGGTTTGCTCAACCCTACTTATGTGCTTCTTATATTAGACTCAATAAATTAGCAAATCTCTACTATTCTCTATTTCTGCGTAAAACTAGGTCACAAACAAATAGCAACGCCACACTTCAGTAAGATAGTGGTAAATACAAACTTTATTAAAGGTAAAATATTACAATACAGTACATAGATAATTATTTTAGACAGCAGCCATAACAAAATGGAGGACACAAAACCAAGGAGGAGGCTGAGGGGTCAGCGCATATGGGACACTGCGAACAGCATGAAAAAATCAGACATCCACATTCACCTGTCTATAAGGTGCATGAAACTCCCAGACAAAACCAGGGAAAAAGGAAAGCGCAAAAGTGACATGTGGAGAAACATAAAAATAGTAAATACCCGCCGTGTGCTGGCTCCTCAGCTGCTGCCTCCCAACGCCGTTTCGCCAGACACGCTGGCTTCTTCCAGGGGTAAAACTAGATGTAGAGTGCCCCTCTGTACAATATAAAAAAATGATGAGAATAACTGTTGTGTGAACTGAGCCTAATAGTGAAGTAATTTTACAGCAAACAGAAGGGATTCAAAAGCATGTGTTTGCACTGCCACAACATGGATGAAAATAACTTTTTTGTCCACTATTTTATTGGCACTGCCTCCATGCGTTTATTTTGTTCCACTAAAGAGTCATTTGGACGCAGCTCCTGTTGGGGCGTGCAGCGTTTTTTTGCTTTACTGATGGCTGCTGAATTGCTTTTATTTTATTTTACCAGAAGGGATTAGCTAGGAACGTTTGTGGCCTGCACGATGATGCTCACATCCATATATGTGACCTACCTGTCATTCTGATGCACAGTAACGCTACCAGAAAGGAATAGCTTTGCATGTTGGTGCAATGCATACTGATATACACCGAGATACAGTCTTCCACAAGGTTAACTGCAGGCCGGGATAGACCTGATTTAACACGCTTCGTGACAAATGAAATTTGTATCTAACCTAATTTCAATGAAGCGTCCAAATAGAATGTTTGAAAACATCGCTTATCTCTAGTGATGGTCATCCTGTATTCTTGAGTTATAGTCTCTCTGGACAATATCTTAATATACTCACTTGATTTAGTAAGTCATTGCAAACATGTCTGCATGGGGCACCAAAGATGAACAGAAAACCATCTTTGAGAAAAACCTCCCTCCAGGTTCTAGAGTATATTATTTCCAACAAGGGCGTACAGATAGACCCTGAAAAGGGTCCTCCTTGGACGTGTCCTCCCTTGGAGCCTGAGCAGGTCTCACTCAGAAAGCAACGAATAGCAAAATGACCACTTGTGTTTTTTTCTCCAAGTCTTTTTCCACAGCTGAACTAAACAATTCTATGTGTGGGTAAGTAACTGACTCAGTGATAGAAAACAGAGGGTGGTTATTAACGGTACACACTCAGATTGGGTCACTGTCACTAGCAAGGTACCACAGGGGTCAGTATTGGGCCCTATTCTCTTCAATATATTTATTACTGATCTTGTAGAGGGGATGCACAGTAAAATATCAATGTTTGCAGATGACACTGTGTCAAGTAATTAACACAGAAGAGGACAGTATACTACTACAGATGGTTTAACACTGACAAATATAAGGTTATGCACATGGGAAGGAATTATGCAAGTTTACCCATACATACTAAATTGTGGGTAACACTGACATGGAAAAGGACCTAGGAATTTTAGTGAACAGCAAACTAAGCTGTAGAAACCAGTGCCAGGCAGCTGCTGCCAAGGCCAATAAGATAATGGGTTGCATCAAAAGGGGCATAGATTCCCGTGATTAGAACATAGTCCTACCACTTTACAAATCACTAGTCAGACCACACATGGAGTACTGTGTACAGTTCTGGGCTCCTGTGACAAGACAGACATAGCTGAGCTGGAGAGGGTACAGAGGAGGGTAACTAAAGTAATAACTGGAATGGGGGGGGACTACAGTAGCCTGAAAGATTATCAACATTAGGGTTATTCACTTTAGAAAAAAGAGGACTGAGGGGAGATCTAATAACTATGAATAAATATATCAGGGGTCAGTACAGAGATCTATCCCATCATCTATTTATCCCCAGGACTGTGACTGTGACGAGGGGACATCCTCTGCGTGTGGAGGAAAGAAGGTTTGTACACAAACATAGAAAAGGATTCTTTACGGTAAGAGCAGTGAGACTATGGAACTCTCTGCCTGATGAGGTGGTGATGGTGAGTACAATAAAAGAGTTCAAGAGGAGCCTGGATGTATTTCTGGAGTAATAATAATAATATTACAGGCTACAGCTACTAGAGAGGGGTCGTTGGACCAGGGAGTTATTCTGATTGCCTGACTGGAATCGGGAAGGAATTTTTTTCCCCTGAAGTGAGAAAAATTGGCTTCTACCTCACAGTTTTTTTTTTTGCCTTCCTCTGGATCAACTTGCAGGATAACATGCTGAACTGGATGGACAGATGTTACTCTGTAGGAGACAAAGTTAGCTTTAGAGGTGTGGCATTATCTGCTTGAAGGTGCCATTCACCTCATCATCATTTACACTGACCATAAAAACTTGATGCATCTTCGATCAGCTCAGAGACCCAATCCCATCAAGCATGTTGGTCATTATTTTTTGCACTCTTTAATTTTCAGTCACACTTCTCTCCTGCTAACAAGAATGTTAGTTGGTGCCCTATGCAGATCTTTTGATTTAAACTGACCCGTAGGAACCCCCTCAACACATAATTGATCCAGCCTGTATTGTTTCTGTTGCTCCCATTCAAGATATCGCTCCTGCAAGAACTTATGTTCCGTTGGACAGATGAAAGCGTGTCCTCTCCTGGGGATGCAAATCCAAATTGGCAGTGCACCCTGGGGTTTAACCTTAGAATTTATCTCCAGACAATATTGGTGGCCATTGCTTTGTCAAAATGTGCACGACAGTTTTTCTGAGTGTTAATTGTGGCCAAAACAAACTTTTCAGACAAAAAACAGCCAATCTATGTCCATGGAAACATCACATAGGAATGGATTTTATTACTGATCTTTCTTCCTTCTGCAGATGTACAGTTTCTATTGTACAATTTTGCACACATTCTACCACTACAGATTTTTCTAAATCTTCCAGGAATCCCGCCAATCTCAAATTATCACAATGAGATTTATTATCAAATTCCAAAACTTTCTGCTTTAAAGTCTCCTCAAGTGACTTCATCTGAGATAGCTTTTTATTCATCTTTTTGTTTTATCCTCTATTTGGGAAACACAATCGTTCATTTCTTCCAATGCTCTCTCTAATTTTCTGTACATCAAGTCTCAAAATCCGGATATCTATTTTTATAGAGCTAGTTTGATCATACACAGATTTTATATTCACAGATAGTTATTGCAGTTTCTCTTTTCAGATAAGATTTTAGATAAAGAGTGTTCTTTATCAATATATTAGCATGTACATTAGCCTCCGACTTCTCTACCCATCAATGTTACCTTACAGATGGTTGAATGGTATCAGAAACATAAACGTAATCTGTTCCTTACTTACATTCTGCTCCATGGGAGCTATTTCTATAGTCTCTTTTTTGGGGTATTGTTATTTATTGTTCTCTCAAGAAAGAGTTTCCCTATTTTTGGGGGAGCACCTGTTTAAGGCAAGGCAAGATATACAGTATCTCCATTTTGCCTGCATCAGATAATCTGGATCTAGCCTTGGGGTAGGCCACTTTCCTTTTTATTCCACTTTGTGAGGGCGTCATTATAAATATTATTTGTGTATAGGCACTAGAACCACTAAAAACACTAAAGGCTATACATGCTGATACACAAATATCAGATTTTAGTATATGCCAGGCAAGATCAAGTTCAAACAAAAACACAAAACAACATTTCTTCTGCCATTGGCATCTCACCACTCCTTTTCAGCATGTTAATGTCTCTTCCCTTCTGAAGTGGAATTACAGGTATCACAGAAGCCTCCTTCATCCTCCCTGGCTCTTGCTCAGAGCTACCCTGGCCTCTACAAATAAGTACTCAGATATCAAGTGCTCCAGCAGTATGGCTCTCCTGAAGTGCATATGGCCTAGCTGTGAAACAGTGACTTTACCAACCCCGCTCTCCAGACATCCCACTTTGCTCAGAGCTCTCTCTGTCACTCTCCTCCCTCCCCTCTCTCCCATACACCATGGGCCTCACCTCTTGTTTTTACCACCAACATGTTTAAAACCCATTCTGTTACTATGCTTTCATGTTGCTAGTGTACCTGACGAAGGGGACGTTTAGTCCCTTAAATGCGTTGTTCGTTACTACAATTAATAAAGCCTTTTCCCAATGCCTAATGGGTGATCTGCAGCACTGTGTCCTCTTTTCTTCTATACTTACCTTGTTGATTTTGGGCCAGGATCTGGACCTGACCAGGCCGAGTGCAGCAACGCACCCCTACTGTTGGGAGCAGAAAGGTTGGAAAGGTGTTGCTGAGCCTTATCCCAACCAAAGGAAAAGCAAAAAAAAAAAGAGAGACATTCAATGGCCTTATCCTCTGCTCCTCATGTTCAGAATCATGTTCAGGATAAATGGAATTCAAAGAATTTGCCACTTCCATTATTAACTGGGTGTAATGGCAACAGACAATATCCTTTACTGACAGGAGCAGCATACAGGCGCTGAGTGCTAGGTCAATCTCATAAAAAGAAGTTTAATCACTTAAAGAGGACCTTTCACCCCTCCTGACAAGTCTGTTTTCATAGCTTCATGCATTCCCCATGTGATAACAATTCTGGAGCATCTATTCTTATGTCTTTATGTTGTGCCATACCTGTATTATTTCTACTAGAAGTTAAGAATGAATAGCTATTAGCCCTCAGTAAGGGTACAGAGGGGAGGTAACAAGATGGGGGCGTGTACCTGCAAAGTCTAAAAATGACAGTCCTTATTGGATAGCGTTAAGTCTGTGCAGGTACACACCCCCCCCAACTGGTTACCTCTCCTCTGTACCCTTACTTTAGGCAAATAGCAAGACTTCTAAGCCTTCTAACATTCCCAAAAAATAAAAATGAAATTTTTTGACTCAATTTTACCACTATCATGAAGTACAATATATGACAAGAAAACAATCTCAGAATGGTCTTGATAAATAAAAGCGTTTTAAAGTTATTCTTATATTTTATAATAGGTAGGTCATTTTATAATTGACTTGACTGAAAAAAATGAAACTGATTTGGCAAAGGGTTAACCAATCCAGGACCAGGGTAACTTTAGCCTTCACATCTAGACACAATTTAGCCATTTTTCAGACACATCAGTTTAACAACTAAAACATTTTTATTAGTTGGGCTGGTGACATCAATAATTTTAATTTTTTTGTGAAAGTAGATTTGTTTTATTATTTGTATAGACATAATTTATATATTTTTTTAATCATTTTCAGGCATATGGTTTAAAAAATTTTTAAAAATATGCTAGTTTTTAAATTTTAACTATTTTGTTCTAGCAATACTATATTACTTAAATTTTTTATCTCTGTTTATAACTGTCTCATGTACATTTTGATATATATTACACGCCAAAATCTGCATTCGTTGGTCTTGGTCAGCATTACAACTGCAGCTTGAGCTGAGAACTTTTTTGGGGTGCATTATTTTTTGTGAATTTTTAAATTAATTTTTTTACTGCTTTTCCAGAAAAGACCACTGGAGAACTTTATGATTATTAATATTTAGTTTTTATTATTTTTGAACCCCTTCAACCCCGGATGATTTTCTCATTTTTAAAGTATTGTTTTTCACTCCCTGCCCTTCCTGGGCCATGACTTGTTTATTTTTCTGTTCACATAGCCATATGAAGGCATGTTTTTTGTGGAAAAAGTTGTACTTTCTAATGGTACCATTTAATACCATTTAATTGTATATGACATAGTGGGAAGCTGGAAAAAAAAATCTAAATGGGGTGGAATTGGAAAAGAAGTGTAATTCCACCACAGCTTTATGGGTTTCTTTTTTCAGACAATACCACATTTGTAAAGTTTTTAAAAGTTTTCCATCACCATATACTGACCCCTATAACTTTTTTGCTGTTATTTTTACAGAGCTGTTTGAGGGCTCTTTTTTGTCAGGTGATCTGTACTTTTCATTTGCACCCAGAGAGAAATGTCAGCTTGCTTAAAAACTCAGCCTGCGGTTGTAACTATATAAAAAAAAGCTCATAGAGCCTACTTTTGGTCAGTGTACCTCTTGGTGGGAGATCCTTGACTGCTATACATGCCTCTAGGATACACTGGAAAACATTTTGCCCAGTTCACAGACCTCATGAGGGGGCAGTGTTTATGTGAGGGCACACACCAAACTGGCTCTGTCAACAAACACGACTAGATCCCATAGTTTTGTTGTCCACCATCCAGACACAGAACCATTTTCAAGCACTTAGCAGAAGGAAATTTGGTGTCACTGTGCCGATTATGCTTCCTGCCATTGACAACCACCCCTCACAACTGCATTAATTTGCAGTGGTGTCAAGAACTAGAAACAAAGACTGCTACTGACTGGAACCATATAATCTTCAGTGATGAATCTAGGTTCTGTTTGGCATCCCATGACTGTCAGGTTTGAGCATGGAGCCCTTGCAGTGAGCACTTTAATCCTGCCTTTGCTGTAGAATGACGCACTGCCTCAGCTAGTGTAATTATCTGGGGAGCCATTGCATACAACAGTTGGTCACCCCTAGTAGTTATACAAGGAATACTAACAGCTCAGTGATATGTGTTACCTCTCATGGCAGGACTCCCAACTGGAATTTTTAGCAGGATAATGCTTGCCCACACACAACAAGGGTTGCTCAAAAATGTCTTCACTAGATTGCAACACTTCCTTGGCCTGCCTCATCACCAGATTTATATCTAATCATGGGCCAGGTGGGATACTGGCTTTGGCAGCTCTATCAGTGTGTAAGATCTACAGGCCCAGCTGCAACATCTGTGGGCATGTGTCACAGAATACCATACACAACCTGTATGCCTCCATGCCCACCCATATCTCATTTTGTATCCAGGCTAGAGGTGACCCAGCAGTGTAGTAGAGTCTCCTTTCAATTGTACAGTTTTCCCCAATAAACTTCTCCTTTCTCTCTAATTTTGCAATCACTTACATAAATCATCATTACATTCACATATAGAGAGTTTCCTTCCTTCAGTGAGTGTATATGGTTGGCCGCTGCAGGGTTTCTTAAAGGGGTTCTCCGGGCTTTTAATATTGATGACCTATCCTCAGGATAGGTCATCAATATCAGATTGGCGGCCGATCAGCTGTTTGAAGAGGAGGCGCCCGCCGTGCCAGCACTGACTCCTCTTCACTGTTTACCTTCTCACCGTCGCCTCTGCAGTGGTAAGCAGGTGTAATTACACCTAATCATCCCATTAATTTCAATGGGACGGATCATTCCCATACACTTGTATAGGAGCAATCCGTCCCATTGAAATGAATTGTAATTACACCTGCTCACCGCTGCAGAGGCGACGGTGAGAAGCCGCGCGCCTCCTCTTCAAACAGCTGATCGGTGGGGGTGCCGGGTGTCGGACCCCCGCCGATCTGATATTGATGACCTATCCTGAGGATAGGTCATCAATATTAAAAGCCCGGAGAACCACTTTAACCAGACTAGCGGAAATCCGCTAATCGCTAGGCTGGATTTCAAGTCTGCAAAGTAGTTGTCTTGATGAGAAAACCTGTTTAACTGAAATAATCAAGCATGTAATTTATTGTGCACTAACAGGCTCAGACTAACCCACAGTGGTAGAGGCGAATTCCCCGGTGGGTCCCTTGTCTTCTACCACCTGCATACATGGCATATAACACAGTAAACTTACTGCACTACCTATAGATAGGCAGTGTACAGCACCTAAACCAGTGTAAGTTCATATAAAAAACTGGGTTCAATATTTAAGAAACTACCCAGTTTATTATTATAGACAAGTTCATGTGACTGATATGACTTATAGGTACAGAGGCAGGACAGCCAGTGTCCTCCTTTCCCAGGGACCTGCCTTCTCAAAGTTGCTGCTGGGACCCAATAATCAATCATCTTGTAGCATCTTGCTGCTGTCTGAGCAGGTAATATTTGGATTTATCCATATAATGGGCCCCAAAATAAATTTAATTGGGTGGCCCTAGACAGCCCACTCTGATATTGTGCAATAACCATGTCATACATTCCACAATAAAGAATATTCTAACAGTTTCTACATACATGTCATCAGGGCAATTGTCTGGCGAATCCATTCTCTGTCCAGAACACACATAATGTAAAACCTCCATATTGGAATACCCTTGATAAGGTTGTTGTCCGAGAGAGAAAAGTTCCCATAAAAGAACACCAAATGACCTGCAAAAAACAAGTGTACAATTTTACAGTCAACCCCTGAGATTAGTACTCGAGATTTTCTCATTGTCAGAATATGATAATAGATATATCATATATATCCTCGTATATATGATAATTGATGCTTACAGAATTCCATAACATAGTGGAGGTTCACCAAGTTTTAAAAAGGACATTGTAATTGTATGCTGAATATAAAGGGAAGTATCTCAAATGTATTTCCACTAATATGTTAAGTAGAGAGAACACACGATGGACTGAATTTCTACTCACCAAACATCAGAGCGAGTGGAAAATATGCCGTCAATGAGACTCTCAGGAGCCATCCATCGAACAGGTAAGAGTCCTTCTCCTTTCTTTCTATAATAATCACTTTTATACACATCTCGAGCCAGGCCAAAATCCCCAATTTTTACCTTTCTACTTGGGTTGTTATATTCTTTCACTGATACCAAACAATTGCGAGCAGCCAAGTCTCTAAAGAGGAAATCATTCAATACTTTTATGTAAACTGTGGTTTCAAAACAAAAACTTGAATGCAACCTGTTATTATTCAGACCCCTTAAAGGGAAGCTTCTATCAGAAATAGGTATTTTTCTAAACGCAATATTCATAGAAAATGTTTTTGTCTGTTCTTTTTTATTTCAGCAGGACTATGTCACTGAAAATGAAATACAAGACATTGTCCTTCTGTAGCAGTCAACACCAGCGTCTTCAGGGGATATCATACCTGTATTATCCCCTGAAGACGCTGGTTCTCCAGCGAAACATGTTGGGAAGCAGGGCGTCTGTCTGTGTGTGGTTTTAAGTTCATTGGCGAGCAGGATACCTAGTGAGAAATAGAGTAATTGGAAAGATAGCGGAATAAAATGTAGCCAGTCCAAGTGCACAGGGCTGAACAGCTACTGTGTTTCCAATCACTCAGGGCCACTGTGAATGATGATAACAGCGGCAACAGATTACAACTAGCTAAGGGTACTTTCACACGAGCGTTATTCTTTTCTGGCATTGAGTTCCGTCCTAAGGGCTCAATACCGGAAAATAACTAATCAGTTTTATCTTAATGCATTCTGAATGGAGAGCAATCCATTCAGTATGCATCAGGATGTCTTCAGTTCAGTCTTTTTGCCATTTCAGGACGGAGAAAATACCGCAGCATGGTGCAGTTTTATCTCACACTTGCCGGAATGCCGGATCCGGCATTAATTTACAACGAAGTGTATTAAGTGTTTCCGGCAAAACGGATATGGCCTTCCGGATTGTATACCGGATCCGTTTTTCCGGATGACACCGGAGAGACGGATTCGGCATTTCAATGCATTTGTCAGACGGATCAGTCTGACAAATGCCATCAGTTTTCATACGGAATCCTCTGCCGCAAGTGTGAAAGTACCCTAAGAAATAACTATAATCCTGCTCAAGCACTGAGATTTTTAAATAGTGTCACAGTCTATTAGAAATAGTAAATCAATAATCAATAAGGTCAATTTTAAAGGAGCGTTAACAAAAGTTGTGTTTTAATTAGCAGGACATAAAAAGGACAACATATGGTCTAAAGACCAGGTGTTTTGAGTATGACTATGTTGTCATCTTACACACTGGTCAACAGTAGCAAGAAATTGGACAATCCGTTTAAAGACAGGGCAGTATGGTTTCTATAGTTAATCAAAAGAGGTTTGTTTTTATTACTTTAATTTAGTGTACATGGACAAATTTATGTTTTTAAAATCATCATATAAACCCCAGGAATGAACCTTATGAATTACAATTAAATTTTCCTTCATTTACCTGTGGACAAAATGCAGTTTCTCCAGATATTCACAGCCTCTGGAAATATCCAGCGACATGTCCAGAAGATGCACAGTTGGCAACAATGTATCTTGAACCTATAAGACATATAACTATAAACTTAAAAATCTAGATTATGTTGGAAACTCAATGTTACCAACTTTCCATGTCAGCCTTTACATGTGATTTATGAATGTAATTCTGACTTGAATGTTTTAGGAGTTTGCCAAGTTTATCGTCATTAAATTTTGGGCATCATGACAGCAGTACATCATGCTATGTTTACTCACATTACATATAAGAACGACTCAGGGTGAGAAGACAAACAAACCCTTGACCATGAGTGGACTGGAAACTTAAAGCAGCTCTGGAAAAAAAACCTAAAAGTGGCCCCATGTTGTAAGCAGCTCCAAAGTGACAGAAGGCGCCAAGACAAGTAGGTGGGGACTAGAAATTATCGAATTTTAAAAAAATGCGATTCGCGGGTTCGCTGAATTTTTTCTCTGTGAATTACGTTTAAAAAAGTCTATTTCCTGGCTGCAGAGAGCCTTTATGGTGGTGTAGAACACTGTGCCTTGCAGTAACACGCATAGGGAGTCTGCTTTGGTAGTGAAATAATACTGTGAGTCCGTATGACATGTAGATGACAGGCGTCGCTCTACGAATCACTGCACACTTCACTTATTTGGGCAGTCACGGGGCCAAAACTGACCCAATAACTCAAGTATGAACTCAGCCTTACAGGTCGATGTTAACGCCAAGAAGAAGAGCACTCCTTTTACACCGTCGGCAGCTGATTCCAAATAGATGTCAACAGAATCTGTTTAATTAAACTCTTATACAAGTAGAGACCCCCTGACAGAGTGGAGAGGATCCTGTCTGTGGAGTATACGCCTTCACTCGGTCAGCATTTGCTCAATAATCCATCAGTATTGCTAATGCCAAAAAGAACTGGAGTGGATCTAAAACAGAGATGACACCTGGATGGAATATTTGCATGTCTTCTGTGTTTTGTACTTCTCCTGCTTTTGGCTACCAAATCATAAGCCAATTCTGATGGGACCATACAGGCCTTACAGCTGCTACACAGACAGGATCCGTTGTGCGTCTCATTTTTCCTTCCTTCTGACAGATCAGAAGAAAGGTCAAATAAACGATGATGTCAGCCAGGCCGAAAGCCAAAATAGTGGACCATTCAGGAAGTGGGGAGGATGGAAACAGCATGAGAAGTCCACAGAGTGGACCTATGACATAGTGGTAAAGTGGAAGCAGCATGAAGAGACCACAGAGTGGCCCAATAACAGGGTCTGGAGGTGGAAGCAGTACAAGGAGGCCACCGAGTAGCACAATGACAGAGTCTAAAGTTGGCAGCATCAGAAGAAGGCCACCGAGTAGCACAATGACAAAGTCTGGAGTTGGCAGCAGTATGAGGCAGCCACCAAGTGGCACAATGACAGAATCTGGAGGTGGCGGCAGCAGCAAGGGCATCAGGAGAAGGCCACCTAGTAGCACAATAACAGAGTCTGTAGGAGGCGGTAACAGCAGCAACATCAGGCGAAGGCCACAAAGTGGCACAAAGATAGAGTCTGGAGGTGGCAGCAGTATGAGGAGGCCACCGAGTGGCACATTGACAGAGTCTGGAGGTGGCGGCAGCAGCAGCATCAGGAGAAGGACACCGAGGGGCATAATGACAGTCTGAAGTTGACAGCAGTATGAGGAGGCCACCGAGCGGCACAATGACAGAGTCTGGAGCTGGCAGCAGCAGCATCAGGAGAAGGCAACTGAGTGGCACAATGACAGAGTCTGGAGATGGCAGCAGCATCAGGATACCACAGAGTGGCAAGGTGACATAGTGTGGAGATGGCAGAAGCAGCAGGATACAACAGAGTGGCAAGGTGACATTGTGTGGATATGGCAGCAGCAGCATCAGTATATCATAGAGTGGCAAGGTGACATAGTGTGGAGATGGCAGCAGGATTCCACGCAGTGGCAAGGTGACATAGTGTGGATATGACAGCAGTAGCATCAGGATATCACAGAGTGGCAAGGTGACATGGTGTGGAGATGGCAGCAGCAGCAGCATGATGCCACAGAGTGGAAAGGTGGCATAGTGTGGAGATGGCATCAGCAGCAGCAGGATAACAGAGTGGCAAAGTCACATATTGTGGAGATGGCAGCAACAGCAGCAGGATACCACAGAGTGGCAAGGTGACATAGTGTGTATATGGCAGCAGCAGGAGGATACCACAGAGTGGCAAAGTGACAAAGTGTAGAGATGGAAGAAGCAGCAGCAGGATACCACAGAGTGGCAAGGTGACATAGTGTGGATATGGCAGCAGCAGTAAAAGGATACCACAGAGTGTCAAGGTGACATAGTGTGGAGATGGCAGCAGGATACTACAGAGTGGCAAGGTGACAATGTGGAGATGGCATCAGCAGCAGGATACCACAGAGTGTCAAGGTGACATAGCGTGAAGATTGCAGCAGCAGCAGCAGCTTCAGGATACCACAGAGTAGCAAGGTGACATAGTGTGGAGATGGCAGCAGCAGCATCAGGATACCACAGAGTAGCAATGTGACATAGTGTGGAGATGGCAGCAGCAGCAGGATACCATAGAGTGATAAGGTGACATAGTGTGGAGATGGCATCAGCAGCAGCAGGATACCACAGAGTAGCAAGGTAAAATAGTGTGGAGATGGCAGCAGCAGGATACCGCCGAGTGGCAAGGTGACATAGTGTGGATATGGCAGCAGCAGCACCAGTATATCATTGAGTGGCAAGGTGACATAGTGTGGAGATGGCAGCAGGATACCACACAGTGGCAATGTGATATAGTGTGGATATGGCAGCAGCAGCATCAGAATACTAAAGAGTGGCAAGGTGACATAGTGTGGAGATGGCAGCAGCATCAGGATACCTCAAAGTGGCAAGGTAACATATTGTGTAGATGACAGCAGCAGCAGGATACCACAGAGTGTCAAGGTGACATAGTGTGGAGATGGCAGCAGGATACCACAGAGTGGCAAGGTGACATAATGTGGAGATGGCATCAGTAGCAGGATACCATAGAGTGGCAAGGTGACATAGTGTGGAGATGGCAGCAGCATCAGGATACCACAGAGTGGCAAGGTGACATAGTGTGAAGATGGCAACAGCAGCAGTATCAAGATACCAGAGAGTGCCAAGGTGACATAGTGTGGAGATGGCAGCAGCAGCAGGATACCACAGAGTAGGAAGGTGACATAGTGTGGAGATGGGAGCAGCAGCAGGATACCACAGAGTAGAAAGGTGACATAGTGGGGAGATGGCAGCAGCAGGATACCACAGAGTGGCAAGTTGACATGGTGTGGGGATGGCAGCAGGATACCACAGAGTGGCAAGTTGACATGGTGTGGGGATGGCAGCAGGATACCACAGAGTGGCAAGGGGACATAGTGTAGAGATAGTGTGGATAAGGCAGCAGCAGCATCAGGATACCACAGAGTGGCAAGGTGACATTGTTGAGATGGCAGCAGCATCAGGATACCACAGAGTGGCAAGGTGACATAGTATGGATATAGCAGCAGCATCAGGATATCACAGAGTGGCAAGGTGACATAGTGTGGAGATGGCAGCAGCAGCAGCATCATCAGGATACCACATAGTGGCAAGTTGACATAGTGTGGAGATGGCAGCAGCAGCATCAGGATACCACAGAGTGGCAAGGTGACATAGTGTGGAGATGGCAGCATCAGCATCAGGAGACCATAAAGTGACCCGGTGACAGTGTGAGGCTGTGGGTGGCAATACCAGTACTCGCTGACAAAGGTGGGTGAAAGAAGGATCACTTGGCATCAGATGTGTGGCAACAGGCAGGTGGCAGCATCAGAGTAGTAGCTGAGGCAGGTAGCCAGAAGAAACCGGTCTCTTTTTTCAAGGTTTGGGTGAGGCGCATGGATGATCTAATCAGATGCATCAGGCATTGGTGGGTGGCTGATCCACACCTGATTCATCTTGACAAAGGTCAGTCTCTCCACATTTTGGGTGGACTGGCGAGTTCTCATTGGGGTAACTAGGCCCCTACCGCACTAAACACCTGCTCTGATGCCACACTACTGGCCGGGCAGGACAGCTATTCCAGGGCAAACTCTGCTAGTTGCGGCCACAAATCCAGTTTGGCTGCCCAGTAGACCAGCGGATATGCAATTTGGGTTGGCAGGGTGCTGTCCAAGTATGCCACCACCTGCTGGTTCAGGTCCTGCTCCAGGTCTACCTGCTGCTGCTGGTGAGTAGTTTCTTCACTGAGGGTGAAGAAAGCTACTCATCAGCGACTATAGACTTAGGCTGCTGCTGATGGAGCTGGAACTGCTCCTGCCACCCCACCCCTCCCCAGCAGCCATGGCAGTGGAACGTGAGGGCAGAGGGCCCCCCGGTCAGACCTGCGAGAGGATGGACGATGGCGCAGATAGGCAACGGCCAACTGACTACATAGGATGTCTCTGTAGTAGTTCAGTTTGTACTCCCTCTCATTGGGTGTAAAAAAGGCCCCCATTCTGGACCGGTAGCGAGGGTCCAACAAGGTGGAGAGCCAGAAGTCATTCCTCTGCCGAATGGTGACAATTCGGTTATCACTACTCAAACAAGTGAGCATGCATCGGGCCATTTGTGCAAGTGACTCGGAGGAACTCCCTGCCTCTATCTCTACTGCATACTGCCACGGTGTGTCTGGGTCCTCTGTCTCGTCTTCCTCATCGCCCTGTAGCTCCTCTGGCTGCTTCTGCTCCTCCTATCCTGTCACCTGAGTAAAAAAAACACCCATTTCACTACACATTGCTTGTGCTCCAATGTCCCCCTCCCCCTTCTTCTCCTCTTCCAGTTCAGCCCCCACAGGGCTCATGTGGCCGTGAGATCTAGGCGCCACGTCTCCAGTCCCCTGACCAGCCATTGTTACCACCATCTGTTCCAGGAGATGAAGCAGTGGAATGACGTCGTTCATCCCGTAGTCCTGGTGACTGACAAATAACGTGGCGTCCTCAAAGGGCCTGAGTAAACGGCAGATGTCACGTATGAGCTACCACTGGCTGACATCGAAGTTACACAGGGGAGTACTCCTGTCCACTTGCATCATCAAGAAATCGTTGATGGCTTTTCTCTGTTCTTATAGTCGGTCCAACCTATGGAGGGTGGAATTCCAACAGGTGGAAAGTCGCATATCATCTTATGTTGGGGGATGCCGTTCTGCCGTTGCAGCTCAAGGAGGGTGTGCTTTGTGGTGTACGAGTAGCTGAAGTGCATGTAAAGTTTCCTGGCCATTTTTAGGATATCTTGCAGATGGGTGGAATACTTCAGGAACCGCTTGACAACCAAATTGAACACGTGTGCCATGCAGGGCGCATGGCTCAGCCTTTCTTGACGCAGCGCCGAAACTATGTTCTTCCCATTGTCGGTCACCATGGTTCCGATTTTCAGTTGTCGCGGAGAAAGCCAGGATTCGATTTCATGACGAAGGACACAGAGCAGTTTCTCCCCTGTGTGACTCCGTTCGTCCAGGGAAACGAGGTGCCGAATAGCGTGACATCGCCGTGCCCTGCACATGTGGTATGCTGGAGGGGCACTGTGACTTGTCCCTGCAGTGGTGGCTGAGGACATGGTGGAGGACGAGGAGGCAGAGGCGGACATTGTCGCAGGACCAACAGCGTGACACCGTGGATGCGGAAGCGGCGTGACCTGGCCAAGTTGCTGGTGTGGCTGTGCAGTAACCACATTCACCCAGTGGACCGTAAAGGACATGTTACTGTGCATGACCGTAGTTACAGCTCCACACGTCAGCACTGCCATGCACTTTGGCAGACAACGACAGGCTCAAGGACTGGCCCACCTTCTGTTCTACATATTTGTTCAGTGCTGGTACTGCCTTTTCGCAAAGAAATTACGGTTTGGGACTCTCCACCTCGGCTCAGCACAAGCCATCAGTTCTCTGAAAGGTGCAGGGTCCACCACTTGGAAAGGGAGGGACTTCAGCACCAGCAACTTGGACAGGAGCATGTTCAGCTTCTGTGCCGTTCGAGAGTGCACGCATACTGCTGTCTCTTAGCAATCGCTTCGGTGATCGATTGCTGATGGAATGACTGACGAGGAGTAGGAGGAGAACGAGTAGGAGCATCTGGACCAGCAGAAGATGGGAATGACAGACAGTTCCCTTCGGCTGAGGTAGTGGAGCTTTGATTGGCTGAAACCGGGTGCGTGCCACTGAGTGATGCCGGTTGCTGTGGCAGGCTGGACTACCACATCGGAGCCACTGTTCTCCCAGGCCACTTTATGGTGATGCTGCACATGTTAACGCAAGGTCGTGGTGCCAATATTGGCACCCTGGCCACGCTTCACCTTCTGCTCACATATTCTACATATGGCCATGTTAACCTCCTCCGGCTGCTTAACAAAATACTGCCACACCGCCGAGTAGGTGATTTTCCCCCCAACAGTCTGCACTGACTGACTGCTACTGCCCCTGCCTCTGTGAACCCCTGCACCACTACTTCCCGGGTAGGTAGGCTGCAGCGAATCAGGTGGTCTACTTCGGCACGTTTGGCTCCCTACCTCCCACTGCTGCCACCCTGCTGACTCCCAGCCATGCTACCACCTTGCTGGCTCAGACGCTGCCTCACAGGCAAGCTGCCACCCTCTTCTCCTGAAAATGATGCAGCCCCTTCTGCAGCCGGCTTTCAAGTGCGATCGGCTTCATCATCATCGAGTAGTGTCAGCATATCACTGATGTCCTCCTCAACGGTCTCTGGGTCAGGAGCCTGACCGCTCGCAACACCACCTCCCACGCCACTGTCCTCATCACTACTTGCCCGCCTAGCTGAGGAAGCAGCGGATGTCTCCTCCAGATCTTGGTTGGGCAGTAGCTGCTGACTGTCCTTTAGTAGCTCTTCCTCGCTGAAACATGGAGCTGAGCCAACAGCATATAATAATTCTCGCGGTGAGGGAACAGAAAAGGACAGAGGCAGGTTTAGGACAGGGCCTGCTCCCGGGCCATGCCAACTAAAGGTTATGTCTGACGAATCCATTGACTGTTGGCTGGGGTTGTCTGATGTCATTTGGGATGAAGTGGATGACCGGGTTAAACAATCAAGAACATCTGGGTTGCTGGTCAAGACACGACCGCTAGATGACACTGGGAGCTCAGGCCTCTCGTTGCGACTCCTGCTGCCACGCCCTCTTACTCTGCTGCGACCTCTGCCTGCACCAGAAACATTTAGGCCTCTGCCACTCCTCGGTGCATGGCCTGGCACTTCTCTGTCTGACCTACTTTTAGCTAAACGAAATAAACTAAAAGCAAATTAAAACACCCCTAAAAGCGACGAATATATTTTTATTTTTGTACTGAAATAGGCCACTAAACTCTTTCACCACATATAACTGCAGAAGTGAACTGAGAATATATTTTTCTTTTTGTACTGAAATAGGCCACAAAACGCTTTCGCCACAAATAACTGCAACAGTGAAGTGCGTTTCCACCCACCAGTGCCTGATGCATCTGTTTAGATCATCCATGCCGCCTCACCCAAACCTTGAAAAAAGAGACCAGTTTCTTCTGGCTACCTGCCTCAGCAACTACTCTGATGCTGCCACCCACCTGATGCCACACATCTGATGCCACCCATCTTTGTCAGCGGGTACTGGTATTGCCACCCACCGCCCCATCATCTCCACACTATGTCACCTTCACACTCTGTGGTCTCCTGATGCTGCTGCTGCCATCTCCACACTATGTCACCTTGCCACTCTGTGGTATCCTGATGCTGCAGCTGCCATATCCACCCTATGTCACCTTGCCACTCTGTGGTATCCTGATACTGCTGCTGCCATCTCCACACTGTGTCACCTTGCCATTCTGTGGTATCCTTCTGATGCTGCTGTTTCCACCTCCAGACTCTGTCATTGTGCCACTCTGTGGTCTCCTCATGCTGCCTCCACCTCCAGACTCGGTCATTGTGCCACTTGGTGGCCTCCTCATACGGCTGCCAACTCCAGACTTTGCCATTGCGCCACTCGGTGGCATCCTCATACTGCTATCAACTCCAGATTCTGTCATTGTGCCACTCGGTGGACTTCTCCTGATGCTGCCAATTCCAGACTCTGCCATTATGCCACTCGGTGGCCTTTTCCTGATGCTGCTGCAGCACCACCTCCAGACTCTGTCATTGTGCTACTCGGTGGCCTCCTCATACGGCTGCCAACTCCAGACTCTGTCATTGTGCCACTCGGTGGCCTCCTCATACTGCTGCCAACTCCAGACCCTGTCATTGGGCCACTCTGTGGTTTTCTCATGCTTCTTCCACCTCACCACTATGTCGTAGGTCCACTCTGTGGACTTCTCATGCTGTTCCCACCCTCCCCACTTCATGACTGGTCCACTATTTTGGCTTTTGGCCTGGCTGGCCTCATCATTTATTTGATCTTTCTTCTGATCTGTCAGAAGGAAGGAAAAATGAGACGCACAATCCCGTCTGTGTAGCAGTTGTAAGGCCTGTATGGTGCCATTAGAATTGGCTTATGATTTGGTAGCCAAAAGCAGGAGTGGGTACAAAACACAGAACACATGCAAATATTCCATTCACATCTCATCTGTTTTAGATCCACTCCTGTTTTTTTTTTGTTGCATTAGCAATACTGATGGATTATTGAGCAAATGCTGACCGAGTGAAGGCGTATGCTCCACAGACAGGATCCGTTTTCTGTGGGTTATTGTTCTGACGGATCAGAGGAAGGGCAAATTAATCAGTGACGTCAAAACAAACACTGCTGACACCCTCTCCACTCTGTCAGGGGGGCTCTACTCGTATAAGCGTTTAATAGAACAGGTTTTGTATACATCTATGTGGAATCAGCTGCTGACGGTGTAAAAGGAGTGTGCTTCTTCTTGGCGCTAACATCGACCTATAAAGCCTCATGCAGACGTCCGTGTTAGTTTTGGATCAGTGGTAATATGGACCATGTTCAATCCGTGTTTTCTCCCGTGACAGATCCGTGTTGGGTCCGTGGATCCGTTTTTTGCTGTCCGTGTTGCATCCATGTTTCACTAACACTCAACAGCTGAAAAATGATTTTCTAAGAATCTCTTATTAATGATCCGTGAAACGCGGATGCAACACGGATGGCATCCGTGGTTTTCACGGACCCATAGACTATAGTGGGCGTGATGGATCTATGAACACGGACAAAATAGAGCATGCATCCGTGGTAAAAAAAACGGACCCATGAACCGTGCTGAAACACTGATGTGTGAATAAACACATTAAAATGAATAGGGACGTGTGCTGTCCGTGGAGAACACGTACAGCACACATCCGTGAAACACTGACGTCTGCATGAAGCTTAAGGCTGAGTTCATACTTGAGTTATTTGGTCAGTTTTGGCCCCATGACTGCCCAAACAAGTGACGTATGCAGTGATTCTAAGAGCGACGCCTGTCATCTGCATGTCATACGGACTCACCACTATAAAGGCTCTCTGCAGCCAAGAAATAGACGTTTTTTAACATAATTCACTGCGAATAAATTCGGATCGAATATTTCCAAAACAATTCGGCGAACCGGCAAATCAAATGTTTTAAAAATTTGCTAATTTCTAGTCGTAATCTTACTGACCTGGAGAATGAAAAGCCCAAGTCAATTTTACCGCATAGGGAACACCATAAAAACAAAATCCGCAAACCTGTGGCAGTGTTATTTTTTTTCAAATTTCACCCCATTTGGATTTTTTTTTTTTTGCTGCTTCCCACTACATTGTATGGCATATTAAATGGTGGCATTAGAAAGTACAAACAAACCCTCATACAGCTATGTGAAGAGAAAAATAAAATAGTTATGGCTCCGGGAAGGCAGGGAGCAAAAAGCGAAAACGCAAAAACTGAAAATTGCTGCATCAAGAAGGGGTTAAAGCACCAGTTCTGCAAAATGACTAAATAGTATCTGGTCACTTAGGCCCAAATCACTGTGGTCATTAAGATGTTAATGGGAAAATTCTTTACATAGCGTATCCTAAAACACTTATAAAAATCTGCTTGATTTGTTTGTTACATGTAGAAGAAAGGAGTACAATGCTCATACTTACAACACTGTTTGTCCGAGCACCTCGCAAGTATGAAAGCAGATCCCCACCATCCATTAATTCCAGGATAATGTACTGAGGTTCATTATAAAGGCAGACTCCAAGAAGCTTTAAGATATTAGGATGATGAAACTGACTGTACATAACATAAGAAGCATAATTATGAGGCCATCACTATAAAATTGCATTAACTTGTTAACTCCACAGAGAAAATAATGGCAGAAACATATCTCTTATAATTATAAACCATCTGTCTACCTTTTTTACATATTTTTCTATAATCCAACAGTTTTATTTGGAGATAATTTGTCAGAAACGTGCAATAAATCTTTAAAGTGTTCTATACCAGGAAATTATTGTACTGCATTCACCAGATTAGACCATTGCAGAAGGGCTTTATAAAGAGCAGTACATGTTCCAAATTCATCTTATGAAAGTGCAACTCATAAATTGCTGAATGCCTAAACAAATTTGCAAACCTATTACCAAAACCACTTTCGATAAATTTCCCCCTATTATTCTTTCCATGTGTTGATGCCACACACCATAAACTTTAGCACTGAGAACCCAGAGCCATATATAGTGATGTCGCGAACATAAAATTTTCAGTTCGCGAACAGCGAACGAGAACTTCCGCAAATGTTCGCGAACTGGCGAACCGGGCGAACCGCCATAGACTTCAATAGACAGGCGAATTTTAAAACCCACAGGGACTCTTTCTGGCCACAATAGTGATGAGAAAGTTGTTTCAAGGGGTCTAACACCTGGACTGTGGCATGCCGGAGGGGGATCTATGGCAAAACTCCCATGGAAAATTACGTAGTGGACGCAGAGTCGGGTTTTAATCCATAAAGGGCATAAATCAACTAACATTCCTAAATTGTTTGGAATAACGTGCTTTAAAACATCCAGTGTGTGTATACGATCAGGTATGATGTTGTATCGATCAGGTAGTGTAAGGGTTACGCCCGCATCACAGACATTGACAGACCAAACTCCCCTTTTAATGCACCGCAAACAGTTCATTTGCACAACCGCAAACTCCCCATTTGCACAAGGTTGGATACCAAGCTAGCCACGTCCCGGTGATGTCATTGAAGGTTTCTTCCTCCACCCAGCCACGTACAACACCAAGGGTCCCCGAAAGGTCAATTGAATTGATTTTTCGAACGGGGAGATGGTTAAAAAAACGCTGGCTCCCTCCCCTTTGTTTTTATCCACGGTGACTGCGTCTGCGCCGTGCAATTTACTGTCACACCCGATATGAGTGGTATTTTCTGTAGTACTATTCTCATCAGTTTAATCCCTCTAACGTCCCCAATCTGGGTGCCATTTATTGAATAGATTTTTCGAACGGGGAGATGGTATCAGTGGTTGGCACTGGCAGTGGGCACACTACAGTCAGTAGAAGCGGGCCTGACACACACTGGCAGCAGGCAAGCAACTGAAATTACACTAAAGTGTAAAAATTAAATGCCTTATTTATCGGCAAGCTACTGTGCCACCCGGTATGAGTGGTTGGCACTGGCAGTGGGCACACTACAGTCAGTGGAAGAGGGCCTGACACACACTGGCAGCAGGCAAGCAACTGAATTTAGACTACTGTCTAAAAATTAAATGCCTTATTTATCGGCAAGCTACTGTGCCACCCGGTATCAGTGGTTGGCACTGGCAGTGGGCACACTACAGTCAGTGGAAGCGGGCCTGACACACACTGGCAGCAGGCAAGCAACTGAATTTAGACTACTGTCTAAAAATTAAATGCCTTATTTATCGGCAAGCTACTGTGCCACCCGGTATCAGTGGTTGGCACTGGCAGTGGGCACACTACAGTCAGTTGAAGTCGGCCTGACACACACTAGCAGCAGGCAAGCAGCTGAAATTACACTAAAGTGTAAAAATTAAATGCCTTTTTTATGCAAAGTCCTGTGCCAGCCGGTATGAGTGGTGGGCACTGGCAGTGGGCACACTACAGTCAGTTGAAGTCGGCCTGACACACACTGGCAGGCAACTAACCTTAGATTAAAGTGTAAAAATGAAGTGCCTTTTTTTTAAGCAAAGTCCTGTGCCAGCCGGTATGAGTGGTGGGCACTGGCAGTGGGCACACTACAGTCAGTGGAAGTCAGCCTGACACACACTGGCAGGCAACTAACCTTAGATTAAAGTGTAAAAATTAAGTGCCTATTTTTTAAGCAAAGTCCTGTGCCACTCGGGATGACAGGGGTGGGCACTGGCAGTGGGCACACTACAGTCAGTTGAAGTCGGCCTGACACACACTGGCAGGCAACTAACCTTAGATTAAAGTGTAAAAATGAAGTGCCTTTTTTTTAAGCAAAGTCCTGTGCCACACGGGATGACAGGGGTGGGCACTGGCAGTGGGCACACTACAGTCAGTTGAAGTCGGCCTGACACACACTAGCAGCAGGCAAGCAGCTGAAATTACACTAAAGTGTAAAAATTAAATGCCTTTTTTATGCAAAGTCCTGTGCCAGCCGGTATGAGTGGTGGGCACTGGCAGTGGGCACACTACAGTCAGTGGAAGTCAGCCTGACACACACTGGCAGGCAACTAACCTTAGATTAAAGTGTAAAAATTAAGTGCCTTTTTTTAAGCAAAGTCCTGTGCCACACGGAATGACAGGGGTGAGCACTGGCAGTGGGCACACTACAGTCTGTGGGCCTGCAGCTCCTCACACACAGGCAGGCCAGGCAACTGCAATATGTATATAAAGGGAAAAAAAAAAAGCAGACTAATGTTGCAGCCCTAAAAAGGGCTTTTTGGGGTGCTGTCAGGACGCTGTCCTTACAGCAGAGATCAGATGAGTCTTTCAGGACTGGAGTGGACACTGAATTCACTAGCCTAGCTATCGATTTCCCAATTAAATCAGCAGCAGTTACAGTCTCCCTCCTCTCACTAAGACTGCAGCTTCAGAATGAATCTAAAATGGATGCTGTGCAGGAGGTGGGAGGGTCTGGGAGGGAGGGTATGCTGCTGATTGGCTGGAATGTGTCTGCTGACTGTGAGGTACAGGGTCAAAGTTTGCTCAATGATGATGTATAGGGGGCGGACCGAACATCGCATGTGTTCGCCCGGCAGAGGCGAACGCGAACAAGCTATGTTCGCCGGGAACTGTTCGCCGTCGGATAGTTCGGGCCATCTCTAGCCATATACAGTCATTGACAAAAAAAAATAATAACTCACCAAGAAGGAGTTGTTGGAATCAAATTAAACTTTCTATGTGTAAATGTAATGATAATACATGTAAAGTGATAACAATATTAGAGTAAGAGGGGAACATCTATCCAGAGATGGCAGCTGCACGCTAATCGTGCAGCTGCAGATCGGGTTGCCCGCTGTGAATGACAGCAGGGCAACCCTTACGCTGAGTTCACACGGGCGAGATTTCCGCGCAGGTGCAATGCGTGAGGTGAACGCATTGCACCCGCACTGAATCCGGACCCATTCATTTCTATGGGGCTGTGCACATGAGCGGTGATTTTCACGCATCACTTATGCGTTGCGTGAAAATCGCAGCATGCTCTATATTGTGCGTTTATCATGCAACGCAGGCCCCATAGAAGTGAATGGGGATGAGTGAAAATCGCAAGTATCTGCAAGCAAGTGCGGATGCGGTGCGATTTTCACGCATGGTTGCTAAGATGACAGTCTATTCACTGTATTATTTTCCCTTATAACATGGTTATAAAGGAAAATAATAGCATTCTTTAATACAGAATGCTTAGTAGAAGAACAATTGAGGGTTAAAAAAAAAAAATCCAAAAATAAATAAACTCACCTCCTCCTCTTGATCGCGTAGTTGCCAGTCTCTTCTTGCTTCTTTAATCATGAGCTGCCGTCTAAAGGACCTGTGTGTCACCGCCAGTTCTGTGAGAAGGTCTGGCAGATGTCCTTCTCTACCTCTTGCATGATGTTCTTTGTTTTGGTTTCACTTTGTCATCTCCTTTCCTTCTCCCAGGTGTCACCTATTTAGACTAATTGTCTCCCTTTTATATTCCCTTCCATACTGCCTCACTTTGCGGTTTATACCACTTCCTGGATGAAGTGTTCACTGCTGGAGGCTGCTGCTGCTGCTGTTTACTCAGATAAGTGTTTTCATGTATTGTGTTTCCTTGCTGGCTTGATTCTAGGTGACCCTGACTCCTTCCATATTAAGTGCAGGGAGCCGGTGGTCGTGTCCCCTCACTATTATAGGGTTTTCAGGTGTCACACAGTCTAGGTACGTGGGCATGCAATCGTCTACCATTGAGACCCTTGCATGGGCATTGCAGTCAGGGAGAGCTCTTAGGGTTTTATAGGGCTCACCTATATGCTCCTTAGTTTGGGATCAAGCCAGTCGGATATTTATTCATTAGTTCCAGCTATCTGCAACATCATCCGTGACACTGTGGTGATGTCACATCACATGGTCACATCACATGGTCCATCACCGTAGTGATGGATCATGTGATTGGACCATGTGATGAGCTCCGTGACGTCACCACAGGTCCTTTGACAGGTCCTGAAGAAAGAACAGGAGACCGGCAGTTACGTGATCAATTGGAGGAGGTGAGTTAATTTTTTTTTATTTTTTAACCCTCAATTGACCTTGTACTAAGCATTCTGTATTAAAGAATGCTATTATTTTCCCTTATAACCATGTTATAAGGGAAAATAATTACATCTACACACCACCTAACCGAAACCTGAACTTCAGTGAAGAAGTTCGGGTCTGGGTACTACATTCAGTTTATCATGCGCGTGCAAAACGCATTGCACCCGCGCGATAAAAACTGAACAACTGAACGCAATCGCAGTCAAAACTGACTGAAATTGCATACCTACTTGCGCGGGTTTGAGCAATGCACCCGGGACGCATCCTGAACAAATCCATCACGCCCGTCTGAACCCAGACTTAGAGAAGGAAGGTCTTCTAGATCGCTGTATACACAGCGGGAGAGTCCAGAAGCTGTGAGGTCTTTCACAGACCTCGATCAGCGCTGCACTAAGGCTGTACAGCAGAGTATAGTGCTGTACAGCCTCTCTGGGGGTGTATTTCCACTGTAACTGGGGCTACTATGTCAGCCCCAGTTACAGGAGAAATCAATAGTGAAAAAAAAATTAAATTAAATGTCCCCCAGAGGTCTTGTATGACCTTATGGGGGACGAAAAGTGTAAAATAAAAAAATAAAAAAATAAAAAAAAAGGTTTCACATGTAAAAAAACCTAAATTCCCCAAGTAAGGAATAAAAAAAATGTTAAAAAAAGAAAATAAATAAAATAGACTTATTTGGTATTGCCACGTCCGTGACAACCAGCTCTATAAATATATCACATGATCCACGCAGTCCGATAAACACCATAAAAAAATGTGTCAAAAAAAGCTATTTTTGTTACCTTACATCACAAAAAGTGCAACACCAAGTGATCAAAAAGGCGTATGTCCCACAAAATGGTACCAATAAAACCTCATTCCGCAAAAAATGAGCCCCTACATTGCTCAAAAAATAAAAAAAACTATAGCTCTCAGAACATGGAGACAATAAAACATCATTTTTTTGGTTTACAAAATGCTATTATTGTGTTAAAGTGAAATAAATTTTAAAAAGTATACATATTAGGACTCGCCGCTACCAGCTCTATAAATATATAACATGACCTAACCCCTCGGGTGAAGACCGTAAAAAAATAAAAATAAAAACTGTGTCAAAAAAAGCAATTTTTGTCACCTTACATCACAAAAAGTGCAACACCAAGTGATCAAAAAGGCGTATGCCCCACAGGTGAACGCTGTAAAAATAAATAAATAAATAAATAAATAAATAAAAACTGTGCTAAAACAACCAATTTTTTGGTCACCTTTCCCCCATAAAGTGTTATAATGAATGATCAAAAAATCATATGTACCCAAAAATAGTACCAATAAAACTGGCACCTTATCCCCTAGTTTCTAAAATGGGTTCACTTTTTGGGAGTTTCTACTGTAAGGGTGCATCAGGGGGGCTTCAAATGGGACATGGCATCTAAAAACCATGTGGCGCTCCTTTTTCTTCTGTGCCCTGCCATGTGCCCATACAGCAGTTTCTGTAAACCACAGAATCTGGGTAATAAATATTGAGCTTTGTTTGGCTGTTAACCCTCGATGTGTTAAAGAAAAAATTAGATTAAAATGGAAAACCTGCGTGTGTGCGTTTTCCAGGAGGAGCATGTATGCGGACGCACGCATGTGACGTGCGTACCTCCCTCCCGGCCTGTGACACCAGCCCACACTTCGGTGGATCCGATGTAGCTGCAGTTGCGACCTACTACTCCTGACTCCACCGCTTCAATGATCGTGCTGTTTCCCGAGTCCCGAGTCCCCGTTCCTGCCGCCGCTGCCTCCAGTCACTTCGTCCCGATGAGAGGGGATGAATTGCTTGGTTAACTCCCGACCAGGAAATGTAAGTGAGCCGCTATTGGCAGAACATAGAGGTGGAAAATGGAATGCTGAAACTCTGAGTGATATCCGCGGTGTTTGCAATCTCCCTCCCGTGTCTATCGCACTTCTCTACTCCGTCAGTTTGGGAGGACCGGCACTGAGGGGCTGAGTTGAGACGCACCGGAACCGTGTATAAGGGGACTCAAGTTGAAACTCTGGCTGTTGCAGTGGAAAAGGCATTGAAAATCTTGCTGTTGCACCCTCAAGATAGAGGGTACTTATAGACACAGGTCTTAAAGGGGATGACAAAGAGTGGTGACTGTGACCGAACGATAAGAGATACAAGCTCTTCGGTGTTCCTTCAATTTTAAAGAGCAAATACACCGTGGATGAGCTTCTCAGTTTGGAACAGAGTGGCGAGAAATAGAACCGCCCCGCCGAGTCCCCTCTTCTCCCCTTCTCCCCCGTGTACTTGGAGAGGGCTCCTGTGATGGGAAGGCTGTGTAGCCCCTGAGGACAGCATAACTTTAAAGTCCAACTGAAGGCCATCTGAGGGGACAACGGGAGTCACCTGCTATCTGCTGGGGGTGAAAAGCCATCGGAAAGTTCTGGATCTAACACAACTAATAGCCGCTCGCAAACTAGGATCCATTGCAACAGAAATGTTCTGCTTAATTGCCAAATGTGCTAACTCATTAAAAGCTTTGTATTATTAACTGTTAATCGTACTACTTGGACAGTCAACACAAAGGCCCCAATAATACTATACTAACGACAGCTAACCGGGGCTATGTCAACAGTTTTAATTTATTTAACTGATGTTTTATTTACCGGGAGGCATCTATAGTTGTGTTTCTGTATTGAACGGATTATGTGTGGGTCGATGCGGAAACAACATATGTATGATTTTAAACGGAGGGCGGGTAAAAGTGTAACCCACTGTTCCCCCTTTTGTGACCAACTGCCCACATATTGAAAAGCTGAAAGGTCCAAACAGCTACTGACTAACATGCGAGGAAAGACTAGCACTCCCCCCCACCAAAAAAAAAGGAGGATATATTGCAAGATCCAGAGGGCGAATCCCTTGGTTTGTTGGAAAATATTACTCTGAACATGCCTGATGAGGAATCCCAGACTGGAGAGAGAGGTATTAAACAACAAAAAGAGGCAGACAAAAATAACCCCAAGCAAGGGGAACAAGTGCCCAGTCTGCAGGATATATTTCAAGAAATAAAAAATTGCAGTATGGCAATAAAGGACCTCTCTATCCAGACCGGGAACATTAAGGAAGTAGTTGGACTTCTTAGAGCAGATCTACAAAAGTATAAAGATAGACTGTCAGAAGCAGAGAAAAGAATAGCAGAGACGGAAGATCTTTTACAGACAATGGCTAAAGAAAAAAACATACTAAAAGACGAGAATAGAGAACAAAAAAACTAACTATTAGAACTAGACAATAAGTCGAGGAGGACCAACTTGAGATGTCTGGGAATCCTGGAGGGGGCGGAGGGACGGGACCCCTGCGGGTTCATACAGAGGTGGTTGATCAAACAGCTGGGTCAAGATATTTCAGATCACAAAACTTTGTTGAAAGGGCCTACAGGGTACCGGCAATTATTATCAGTTAGGGACAAGGAGGAGATAGTAAGTAGGTCTAGGAAGAGGGGTAGGCTGGATCTCATGGGCGCAGAAGTGATGCTGTTCGCCGACTATGCAAGGGAAACGGTGAAAGAAAGAAGTCAATTTATTGAAGTAAAAAAAATATTACGTCTGAATAATGTTAAGTACTCAATGATGTTTCCAGCTAAACTTCAGATAGAATGGGATAATAGAACCTGGTTTTTCGACTCAGCAGAGTCAGTGAGTGAGTGTATCAGAGAAAAAAAAAGATCTGATGTATAGTGGGCTGGGGTAGGGTTGGGAGGGGGCAATGCTAAGTAAGAGAGCCAGGGCTGAGGCTATCCTGGGTCATATGAGGGTGGGTATTTGGTACGCCTGTGCCGTTGGAGGCGTGTTTTTTTTCTTTTTTTCTTTTTCTTTTCTTCTTTTCCTCGCCCCCGCACTCCCCCTTTCACTCTCCCTCCCTTCCCCTTGGACCATCAAAGGCAAGAGAGAGATAATACTATAGGTTTACATGAGAATAATTTCATGGAACATCAGGGGTATAAAAAGAGTTGCCGTGTTCGATGCAATACAAAGATTCCTCCCCGCTATAGTCTGTTTGCAGGAAACACACTTGACTAATGAGACAGTGGGGTGGATGACTAGACCTTGGATGCAGCACTCCTTTCACTCGGTTTTTTCATCTTATGCAAGGGGAGTGAGTATATTAATACATCGGGACATAGATATAAAAATACTAAAAACTGTTGTGGCTAGGGAAGGCTGTTACATTCTCATGGATTGTTTATTAGAAGACAGAGCATGGATAATAGCAAATGTTTATATACCGCCTCCCTTTAAATTAGATACTCTACTAAAAATTCATAACTTTGCGCTTAATGCAGGGGATAAATCATTGATGGTGCTAGGGGATTTCAATAATATAATGGATGGGAGAATAGATATATGTAGAATAGGGACACTCAAGGAAATAACTTGGGTTCTAAATTAAAAAGTATTACACAGGAACTGGGCTGGATTGATATTTGGAGGGAAATGCACCCAAAGTCAAGGAAATACTCATGTTTTTCTAAAACGCACAAAAGTTTATCACGGATCGATTTAGTCTTCACTAATAATAAAGGTTCACTAGATATCGAACGAGTTAACTATGGACAACGGGGGATCTTGGATCATAACCCCATTATCATAAACACGAAAATGGGTGGTGGGAAAAAAATAAGAGGTATGAATATAAATGTAGGTTGGATAAACATAATGGGCGCACATGATAAAATTCTGAAAGAGATTAAGGAACATTTTTTTATAAATGAGGGTTCAGCGGAAACTAGCACGGTTTGGGTGGCCGCAAAGGCCTTTATTAGAGGGATTATTATAAAATACACGGCAATACACAAAAAAAAATTAAGGGGGAAAATATCAGAACTAGAACACGAAACGGAAAGATATGAAAAAAAATATATATTGAAAATCCTATAGAGCAAAATTATAAAGAATGGATAGATAAAGTCACCAAGATGGAAGATGAACTATTTTTGATGGCGGAACAACAAAAAGAGAACTCTGTGAGAGATAACTATATTTACGCACATATACCTGGTAAAAAGCTAGCCGCATTGGTGGCAGCTCAGATAAATAAAAACAAGTACATACAGTCGTGGCCAAAAGTTTTGAGAATTACATAAATATTGGAAATTGGAAAAGTTGCTGCTTAAGTTTTTATAATAGCAATTTGCATATACTCCAGAATGTTATGAAGAGTGATCAGATGAATTGCATAGTCCTTCTTTGCCATGAAAATTAACTTAATCCCAAAAAAAACTTTCCACTGCATTTCATTGCTGTTATTAAAGGACCTGCTGAGATCATTTCAGTAATCGTCTTGTTAACTCAGGTGAGAATGTTGATGAGCACAAGGCTGGAGATCATCATGTCAGGCTGATTGGGTTAAAATGTCAGACTTGACATGTTAAAAGGAGGGTGATGCTTGAAATCATTGTTCTTCCATTGTTAACCATGGTGACCTGCAAAGAAACGCGTCCAGCCATCATTGCGTTGCATAAAAATGGCTTCACAGGCAAGGATATTGTGGCTACTAAGATTGCACCTCAATCAACAATTTATAGGATCATCAAGAACTTCAAGGAAAGAGGTTCAATTCTTGTTAAGAAGGCTTCAGGGCATCCAAGAAAGTCCAGCAAGCGCCAGGATAGTCTCCTAAAGAGGATTCAGCTGCGGGATCGGAGTGCCACCAGTGCAGAGCTTGCTCAGGAATGGCAGCAGGCAGGTGTGAGCGCATCTGCACGCACAGTGAGGTGAAGACATTTGGAAGATAACCCAAGAAGGGCAGCAAAGAAGCCACTTCTCTCCAAAAAAAACATCAGGGACAGATTGATCTTCTGCAGAAAGTATGGTGAATGGACTGCTGAGGACTGGGGCAAAGTCATATTCTCCGATGAAGCCTCTTTCCGATTGTTTGGGGAATCTGGAAAAAGGCTTGTCCTGAGAAGAAAAGGTGAGCGCTACCATCAGTCCTGTGTCATGCCAACAGTAAAGCATCCTGAAACCATTCATGTGTGGGGTTGCTTCTCATCCAAGGGAGTGGGCTCACTCACAATTTTGCCCAAAAACACAGCCATGAATAAAGAATGGTACCAAAACACCCTCCAACAGCAACTTTTTCCAACAATCCAACAACAGTTTGGTGAAGAACAATGCATTTTCCAGCACGATGGAGCACCGTGCCATAAGGCAAAAGTGATAACTAAGTGGCTCGGGGACCAAAACATTGACATTTTGGGTCCATGGACTGGAAACTCCCCAGATCTTAATCCCATTGAGAACTTGTGGTCAATCCTCAAGAGGCGGGTGGACAAACAAAACCCACTAATTCTGACAAACTCCAAGAAGTGATTATGAAAGAATGGGTTGCTATCAGTCAGGAATTGGCCCAGAAGTTGATTGAGAGCATGCCCAGTCGAATTGCAGAGGTCCTGAAAAAGAAGGGCCAACACTGCAAATACTGACTCTTTGCATAAATGTCATGTAATTGTCGATAAAAGCCTTTGAAACGTATGAAGTGCGTGTAATTATATTTCACTACATCACAGAAACAACTGAAACAAAGATCTAAAAGCAGTTTAGGAGCAAACTTTGTGAAAACTAATATTTTTGTCATTCTCAAAACTTTTGGCCACGACCGTTCACTGTTTGGTAGATAAATCCGGACATAACATCACTGAACAAGTGGTAAAAATAGATCTACTCGAAGAATATTTTAAGAATATATACTGTACCAAAATAAATAAGAATTTAGTACAAAGACAACAATTTCTGAAGGAAATTACGATTACCTCATTAACTATAGATCAGAGAGGTAGGCTGGAAACTCCCTTAGACCCAGTGGAGGTAGATAATACACTATTAAAGATAACCAAAAATAAAACCCCAGGCACAGACGGTATTCAGTTTGAGGTTTATTCCCAATATATAGAAATATTGATCCCGAAACTGCTTAAAATGTGACTGCCTCGAGAGAATAGGGAAAATTGCCAGATTCCTTGAGGGAAGCCCTGATTACTCTTATTTTAAAACCCGGCAAAAACCCAACTTCTCCAGATTCATATCGTCCCATTTCACTGATCAATACGGATAATAAGATACTAGCAAGAATACTAGCAGCTAGGCTCAGAGAGATGCTGCCACTACTGGTACATGAGGATCAGACGGGATTCATGTCGGGTAAAACAACAACTGAAAACATTATCAGATACTTTGTAAATACCCAAGTGGAACCCACAAACAGCGGTAAGCGTATGATTTTAACTTTAGACGCCTTTAAAAGCTTTTGACACCATAGAATGGCCATTTTAATTGTTAACATTAAAGAAAATGGGAGTGGGCGATATATTTGTCTCTTGGATTAAGTTATTATATACTGAAATATGCAAGATTGATAGTGAATGGAGAGTATTCTGATAACATACCTATCTGCAGGGGGGTTAGGCAGGGTTGCCCCCTCTCCCCCCTGCTGTTTGCCTAAGCGATGGAACCCTTAGTACAGGCATGCTCAACCTGCGGCCCTCCAGCTGTTGCAAAACTACAACTCTCAGCATGCCCAAACAGCCTGCACGTATCAGCCTACAGCAGGGCATTGTGGGAGTTGTAGTTTTACAACAGCTGGAGGGCCGCAGGTTGAGCATGCCTGCCTTAGCAGATATGATCAGGCAAGATAGGGGGATTGTGGGTTTCAAGTAGGATCCCATGAAGAAAAAATTGCTCTATACGCAGATGATATTATGCTGTTTGTGGGTTCACTTCTGAGGATCTTCCAGATATTTGATGAATATAGCAAATATGCCGGATTAAAAATAAATTGGGGAAAATCGGCCTGTATCCCAATTGATCCCCTAAATAACTGAATACCGGGCCAACTGGAAATTAAGAAAATAGATGAATCAGTAAAATATCTAGGCATTCAAATTATCCCTAACCCCATGGATTATTTGCACTTGAATGTGCTTCCCAAAATACAGAAAATAAGGAAAAAAGTGGAAGTATGGAAAAAATTATACGTTTCAATGGCAGGGCGAATTTTACTGGTAAAAATGTGTATTCTTCCCTCCTTGAATTACATTATGTGAAATGCGCCTGCAATAGTTCCTAAGAAAATCCTAAAAATGATAGCTTCCTTATTGACGGACTTGATATGACGCAGTAAAAAACCCAGAATAAAAGCACAAATTCTGTATATTCAAGAGAAAGAGGGCGGATTATCCGCTCCGGACTTGGAACTTTATTTTTTCTCTGGCAATATTAGAAATATGATAAACTGGAGTAAATCCCAAAGATACAAAGCTATGTTAGATGGGACCAATAAAAAACTAAATAATTGTAATATTTTCCAACTGGTGGAAGCTGACATTCTGTCACAACAGCAAACCAAAAAAATACCATTATTTGAGTTATGGACTAAAATCTGGAAGGAGGTAAGAGATATGTGGCCCCAGATGGGAGTGCACTTGGACACTCTTCTATGGGAAAATATTTATCTTAGAGAACTAAAGTTTATACAACAAGAAGTCTGGTGGAAAAATGGAATATATAAATTGGGACAGATATGGAAGGAGGGTGAAATAATTGCATATTCAGATCTTATGAATAATTGTGGATTAGAAAGTAGAGATTTGACTTTTTTTTATCTTTAATTGAAACAAGCCCTGCGGACATCGGTAGGAAAGGGAACACCTATATCTACCCTTCCGCAGCCTACAGTATAGCTAATATAACTAAGCTAACTGTGAATAAGAAGCTGATATCAAGGATATATCAAGTTTTATTACACCAGAGGACAGAAAAGAAAGCAGTCAATTGCTTATCGTATAAATGGCAAAAATCTGTCTCTCAACAGATAGAATTCTGGGAAAAGGCGATATTGGCAAAAAATGGGTTTTCACGTAACTTTTCCTATAGGGTTACCCAATTTAATATATTATATCGCTTATACTATTCCCCTAAAGACCTGATAAAATTCTATAAATCTCAAGATGTCGGCTGTAAAAAATGTGGACAGATAGGAGTGGATGACGTCCATATACTTTGGTCATGTAGAGAGATTCAAGATTTCTGGGGAAAGGTAAACGAAAGGATAGCGACATATCATGGGTTCAGAGTCCCGCTAGAGTTTTAAACATGTATCCTTGGGGTAATGGACGGGATAGGCAACTTAAATCATCGAGAAAAAGCAATAAAACTCTTATTTTACGCCAGGAAATGCATTATAG
Source organism: Bufo bufo (assembly GCF_905171765.1). Classification (NCBI taxonomy): domain Eukaryota; kingdom Metazoa; phylum Chordata; class Amphibia; order Anura; family Bufonidae; genus Bufo; species Bufo bufo. The sequence continues at coordinate 348,475,298 of NC_053392.1, forward strand.
GGCGTTGGTGTAGTAGTGTGTCACCTACGGTGAAGGAATGGGAGAATCTGGCCAGAATCTCGATTGCTAGTGAGAGATTCCACCTAGTATCAATAAAGAAAAAAGCTAGATTCACTAGACTGTGGCAGAAATGGCTGAACGAATAGAGGCCGGGGTGGGATGGGGTGTGGGGGGGGGATAGCGTTGATGGCAAGGGCGAGGTAGGGCAGAGATGTTGTTTTTTTTTGTTTTTTGTTTTTTTCCCGGAAGGGGACCAACCAACAGGCACAGGGGTAAACGGGGTGGGTAACAATAACTGTATATATTGTATTAATTAACAATTTTTGATGTTTGTAATGAACTGTCTCAATAATAATAAAGATTTAATAATAAAATTAAAAAAAAATTAAATGGAAAATCTGCCGAAAAAGTGAAATTTAAAAATTTGATCTCCATTTTCCTTTAACTCTTGTGGAACGCCTAAAGGGTTAACAAAGTTTGTAAAGTCAGTTTTAAGTAACTTGAGGGGGGTAGTTTCTACGATGGGGTATCCACTATGTAAGCCACACAAAGTGACTTCAGACCTGAACTCGTCCTTAAAAAGTGGGTTTTGGCAATTTTCTTAAGAATTGCTTCTAGTCCTAAAAAAATAAAATGACATTTCCAAAATGATGCCAACATAAATTAGACATATAGGGAATGTTAACTAATAAATATTTTATGTGGTATCACTTTCTGTTTTAAAAGCAGAGAAATAGAAATTTAGAAAATTGCTAATTTTTCTAAATATTTGGTAAATTTTGGATTTTTTTCATAAATAAAGGTATATATATTGACTCAAATTTATGACTAGCATGAAGTACAATGTGTCACGAGAAAACAATCTCTGAATGGCTTGGATAAGTAAAAGTGTCCCAGAGTTATTACCACATAAAGTGAGATGTCAGATTTGCAAAATTAGGCCTGGTCAGGAAGGCCCAGATGTGAAGTGGTTAACCCCTTAGGGACACAGCCTTATTTCACCTTCTGGACCAGGCCATTTTTTGCAAATCTGACCAGTGTCACTTTAAGTGCTGATAACTTTAAAACGCTTTGACTTATCCAGGCCATTCTGAGATAGTTTTTTCATCACATATTGTACTTCATGACACTGGTAAAATGAAGTAAAAAAAATATTTTTTTTTTTGCAGAAAAAAAATACCTAATTTACCAAAAATTTGGAAAAATTTTCAAATTTCAAAGTTTCAGTTTCTCTACTTCTGTAATACATAGTAATACCCCCAAAAATTGTGATGAATTTACATTCCCCATATGTCTACTTCATGTTTGAATTATTTTGAGAATGATATTTTATTTTTTGGGGATGTTACAAGACTTAGAAGTTTAGAAGCAAATCTTGAAATTTTTCAGAAATTTACAAAAACCCAATTTTTAGGGACCACTACAGGTCTGAAGTCACTTTGTGAGGCTTACATAATAGAAACCGCCCAAAAATGACCCCATTCTATAAACTACACCCCTCAAGGTATTCAAAACTGATTTTACAAACTTCGTTAACCCTTTAGGTGTTGCACAAGAGTTATTGGCAAATGGGGATGAAATTTGAGAATTTCATTTTTTTGCCTAATTTTCCATTTTAACCCATTTTTTCCACTAACAAAGCAAGGGTTAACAGCCAAACAAGACTGTATCTTTATTGCCCTGACTCTGCTGTTTACAGAAACACCCCATATGTGGCTGTAAACTACTGTACGGCCACACAGCGGGGCGTAGAGTGAAAGGTGCGCCGTATGGTTTTTGGAGGGCTGATTTTGCTGGACTGGTTTTTTGACACCATGTCCCATTTGAAGCCCCCCTGATGCACCCCTAGAGTAGAAACTCCATAAAAGTGACCCCATCTAAGAAACTACACCCCTCAAGGTATTCAAAACTAATTTTACAAACTTTGTTAACCCTTTAGGTGTTGCACAAGATTTAATGGAAAATAGAGATACAATTTCAAAATGTAACTTTTTTGGCAGATTTTCCATGAAAATTTTTTTTTTCCAGTTACAAAGCAAGGGTTAACAGCCAAACCAAACTAAGAATTTATGGCTCTGATTCTGTAGTTTACAGAAACACCCCATATGTGGTCGTAAACCGCTGTACGGGCACACGGCAGGGCGCAGAAGGAAAGGAATGCCATACGGTTTTTGGAAGGCATATTTTGCTGGACTGTTTTTTTTGACACCATGTCCCATTTGAAGCCCCCCTGATGCACCCCTAGAGTAGAAACTCCAAAAAAGTGACCCCATTTTAGAAACTACGGGATAGGGTGGCAGTTTTGTTGGTACTAGTTTAGGGTACATATGATTTTTGGTTGCTCTATATTACACTTTTGTGAGGCAAGACAACAAGAAATAGCTTTTTTGGCACCGTTCTTTTTTGTTGTTATTTACAACATTCATCTGACAGGTTAGATCATGTGGTAATTTTATAGAGCAGGTTGTCACGGACGCGGCGATACCTAATATGTATACAATTTTTTTTTATTTATGTAAGTTTTACACAATGATTCAATTTTTAAAACAAAAAAAATGTTTTAGTGTCTCCATAGTCTAAGAGCCATAGTTTTTTCAGTTTTTGGGCGATTATCTTAAGTAGGGTCTCATTTTTTGCGGGATGAGATGACGGTTTGATTGGCCCTATCTTGGGGTGCATATGACTTTTTGATCGCTTGCTATTACACTTTTTGTGACATTAGATAACAAAAAATGGCTTTTTTTACACCGTTTTTATTTTTATTTTTTACGGTGGTCACCTGAGGGGTTACGTCATGTGATATTTTTATAGAGCCAGTCGATACGGACGCGGCGATACCTAATATGTATACTTTTTTTTATTTATGTAAATTTTACACAATGATTTCATTTTTGAAACAAAAAAAAACATGTTTTAGTGTTTCCATAGTCTGGAGCCATAGTTTTTTCAGTTTTTGGGCGATTATCTTGGGTAGGGTATGATTTTTGCGGGATGAGATGACGGTTTGATTGGCACTATTTTGGCGTACATGCGACTTTTTTGATCACTTTTATTACCTTTTTTGGGAAGTAAGGTGGGCAAAATTTCTATTTCATCATAGTTTTTTTATTTTTTAAATACATGTGTAGGGAATTAGATTTTTTTCATTTTTTTTCAGTGGTAAATGTGTTTTTTTATTTTTACTTTTTTTTCACTTTTTTTTACTTTTTTTTTTACCCAGACCCACTTGGTTCTTGAAGATCCAGTGGGTCTGATGTCTGTATAATACAGTACAGTACACTATATAGTGTATTGTACTGTATTTTACTTAGACTTTGTCTGAACAGATCTATGCCTTTAGCACAGATCTGTTCAGCACCATGGACAGCAGGATGCCTGAGAAGGCATCCTGTTGCCATGGGGACCTTCCCCGTCTGCCACAACTTCGCAGACGGGGAAGGGTAAGGAGGGGATCTGTCTGGGGGCTCTCTCCCTCTCCATCGGGGGGCTGCAAAGGTACAGCAGCCCCCCGATAGGAGAGGGAGGGAGCTCCCTGAGCTGTTAACCTTTTCCATACAGCGGTCCGTACGGACCGTGGTATGGAAAGGGTTAAACGGCTGACATCGCATCACAGATGTCAGCCGTTTATACCAGGGTGTCAGCAATGTGCTGGCACCCTGGTATACCCACTAGACGCCAACGATTATTCAAGGGGAGGCGGGCGGGGATCGCAATCCCGCCTGCCGCACCGCCCGCCTCCCGCACCGCACGCAACCCTCCCCCTGCACCTCCCACCAGGATAAAATCACTGGGGGCTGTCTGGGGGCTCTCTCCCTCTCCATCGGGGGGCTGCAAAGGTACAGCAGCCCCCCGATGGGAGAGGGAGGGAGCTCCCTGAGCTGTTAACCTTTTCCATACAGCAGTCCGTACGGACCGCGGTATGGAAAGGGTTAAACGGCTGACATCGCATCAAAGATGTCAGCCGTTTATACCAGGGTGTCAGCAATGTGCTGACGCCAATGATTATTTAAGGGGACCGCGGGGATCAGAAACTGCAGAAAGCGCAGCAAACCGCAGGTCTGAATTGACCTGCGGTTTGCTGCGATCGCCGACATGGGGGGTCACGGGACCCCCCCGCGCATTTAGCCTAGGTGCCTGCTCAATGATTTGAGCAGGCACTGGGTTCCGATCACTGCCAGCCGCACGGCAGTGATCGAAAATACACAGGGCGTACATGTATGCCCTGTGTCCTTAAAGGGGTTGTCCCACTTTGCTTTTTCAATCTTACGAGCAGTAAATGTCCTGATAACTTCCTGGTTTGGCTCAGGCAGTTGAGTGAAGGCCGGCCACGCCTCCTCATGACTCACCCTGAGAGCTCAGTCCTTGCGTGCTCGTTCATGTGGATGAGTCATCTTTCTGGAGCCTGCAGAGTATGTAAAGCCCATCCCCCTGCTGGGGAATCACTCAGTGACCACTGACCAATGCTAGTGAACTAATGTAGTAGTAACTTGTGGCTGTCCTGCATTCTATTCATCACTGACTTATTACCCAGCTTTCCCGGTGTACAATATTATTACAGACTTATTACCCAGCTTTCCCGGTGTCTGATATTATCACTGACCTATTACCCAGCTTTCCCGGTATCAGATATTATCACTGACTTATTACCCAGCTTTCCCGGTATCAGATATTATCACTGACTTATTACCAAGCTTTCCCGGTGTCTGATATTATCACTGACCTATTACCCAGCTTTCCCGGTGTACAATATTATTACAGACTTATTACCCAGCTTTCCCAGTATCAGATATTATCACTGACTTATTACCCAGCTTTCCCGGTGTACAATATTATTACAGACTTATTACCCAGCTTTCCCGGTATCAGATATTATCACTGACTTATTACCCAGCTCTCCCGGTATCAGATATTATCACTGACTTATTACCCAGCTTATTGTACACCGGGAAAGCTGGGTAATAAGTCAGTGATAATATCTGATACCGGGAAAGCTGGGTAATAAGTCAGTGATAATATCTGATACCGGGAAAGCTGGGTAATAAGTCAGTGATAATATCTGATACCGGGAAAGCTGGGTAATAAGTCAGTGATAATATCTGATACCGGGAAAGCTGGGTAATAAGTCTGTAATAATATTGTACACCGGGAAAGCTGGGTAATAGGTCAGTGATAATATCAGACACCGGGAAAGCTGGGTAATAAGTCTTATAGACTTATTACCCAGCTTTCCCGGTGTCTGATATTATCACTGACCTATTACCCAGCTTATGGGGGGGGGGGGATCTGTGGATGGCACTTATGGGGGGGGGCATCTGTGGATAGCACTTATGGGGGGGGCATCTGTGGATGGCACTTATGGGGGGGGAGCATCTGTGGATGGCACTTATGGGGGGGCATCTGTGGATGGCACTTATGGGGGGGGCATCTGTGGATGGCACTTATGGGGGGGGCATCTGTGGATGGCACTTATGGGGGGGGCATCTGTGGATAGCACTTATGGGGGGGCATTTGTGGATAGCACTTATGGGGGGGGCATCTGTGGATGCAGGGGGTACTGGCCATGGACTCTACAGGGAAATTTGACTTCACTGGGTCCAGGATCCACAAGATGCAGCCATTGAGGGGACGTGTTCTATTGGGGCACGGAGACACAGATCCGTGGTCCCACAGGCATGTCACACAGCAGTGGTGTCCATTGGCATGACACAGTGTGAATGGGCCCTTATATGTGGATTTTGCAGCGTATTTGCCATGCGTTCTAGAAATATGCAGGCTGAACTGACACCCTGCAGATATAGGTGACCGTATAAATGACAGAACCAAGAGGGCAGCAGCCGGTCCCTTCTTCTAGGACAACCCCAGGTGACCCCGGCCTGGGCATGACCCGCAGGCTGTCAGAAAGAGGCGGCGCCAGCGTCCGGCAGCAGCGGAGGGGTTACACTGCTATGATCTATAAGAGAGTATCACTGTATTCCGGCGGCAGGAGGGAGCGCACGGCGTCCTCGGTTGCTATGACGCCGTGCGCTCCCTCCTGCTGCCGGAAAACAGTATTACACTGCTATGATCTATAAGAGAGTATCACTGTATTCCGGCGGCAGAGGGAGCGCACGGCGTCCTCGGTTGCTATGACGCCGTGCGCTCCCTCCTGCTGCCAGAAAACAGTAATACATTGCTATGATCGGGCGCCCGCGCATGCGCAAAACTATGCGACGTGCGCGCTCACAGTGTGAGTGAGAGGCCGGCTGGAGGATCGCAATAGATACCAGTGCGCAGGTGTGGCATGGATGCGGCCGGCGAGATGTGGCCGTATCCATGGGATACCAGCACAAACAAAGGGAAGTGAAAGGAGCGTTTTTAGGCTGAATGCTATGTTTTTTTTTAATTACATGTATTATAAGAAATGTTCAGTGGGGGGCAATGATTACATGTAACCCTATTTAATGAAGTGGGACAACCCCTTTAAGTACCAGGACACAAGGGCGTACATGTACGTCCTATGTCTTTAAGAGGTTAAAGAGGTTGTCCGGTCCCAAAATCCCAAAATTTTGATGTGCTCCTAACACCACTCACCATGCCTATATATGCCCCCAATACCAGTTTTTCATGTCTGAGCTTTCCTTTTCTCCCTTTCTCCTGGAAGACATCAGATTATCCTGGCAGATCTGTTTACTTTCCCCTTTTCTTGTTTTGTTGAATACATTATTGTTGTATTATTTATTGATACACAAGCCTGGCTGCACGGCACAGTGATGAGTCACAGGCTGGCCACACCCCCCACTTTGCTCTGCCTGGCCACTCCATCTATAACTTCTGTCTCCATCTTTCTGCACACAGACATGATTCTACTTCTCACTCAGTGTCTAAATCCCATTACTGACCGCCCACGGGCTCTTCCCTCACCATTTCCGGAGTGTAATAAACAGCTGGAAGCAGCAAGCACACCCAAACACATCTGTATCCTAACATGTATGTGTGCCTGATACAGAGCCTGTTGTGTCCTCATAATGCAGATCTAAAACCCATAGAACTCAATGGCACTGCAAAAAAAATGTGAATCGCACACGGACAGTATCCTTATTTAGTGGATCCACAACTTGCAAACCGCAAAACAGAAACGGTTCTGTGCACGAGCCCTATCACTTATACTCAGCACCCATAACAATGACATCCACAGCGCCCCCATAACAGTGACATCCACGGTGCCCCCATAACAGCGACGTCCACAGTGCTCCCATAAGTGTCATCCACACTGCCCCCATAACAGTGTCATCCACAGTATTCCCATAACAGTGTCATCCACAGTGTTCCCATAACAGTGACATCCACAGTGCCCCCATAAGTGTCATCCGCACTGCCCCCATAACAGTGACATCCACAGTATTCCCATAACAGTGTCATCCACACTGTTCCCATAACAGTGACGTCCACAGTGCCCCCATAACAGTGACGTTCACACTGTCCCATAACAGTGACTTTCACACTGCCCCCATAACAGTGACATCCACAGTGCCCCCATAACAGTTCCATCCACAGTGCGTCCATAACAGTGCCATCCACAGTATTCCCATAACAGTGACATCCACACTGCCCCCATAACAGTGACATCCACACTGCCCCCATAACAGTGCCACCCACATTGCCCCATAACAGTGCCACCCACATTGCCCCATAACAGTGCCATCCACACTGCCCCCATAACAGTGCCATCCACAGTGCGTCCATGACAGTGCCATCCACAGTGTGTCCATAACAGTGACATCCAAAGTACCCCTATTCTGCCATCCATTGCCCCCCTTGTGCCATCCAGTTCCCCTTGTGCCATCCAGTGCCCCCTTGTTTGCCATCTAGTGCCTCTGTTTACCATCCAGTGCCCCTGTTTGCCATTCAGTGCTCCCGGTTTGCCATCCAGTGCCCCCTATTTGCCATCCAGTGTCCCTTTGTGCCATCCATTGCCCCCATTGTGCCATCCAGTGCCCCCTGTTTGCCATCTAGCACCCCTGTTTGCCATCCAGTGTCCCCATTCTGCCATCCATTGCCCCCCTTGTGCCATCCAGGTCCCTCATTGTGCCATCTAGTGCCCCCTTGTGCCATCTATTGCTTCCTTGTGACATCCATTGCCCCTATTGTGCCATCCAGTGCCCCCTGTTTGCCATCCAGTGCCCCCTTGTGACATCAATTGCCCCCTTGTGACAACCATTGCTCCCAATGTGCCATCCAGTGCCCCCTGTTTGCCATCCAGTGCCCCTTTGCGACATCCATTGCCCCCATTGTGCCATCCAGTGCCCCCTGTTTGCCATCCAGTGCCCCCTGTTTGCCATCCAGTGCCCCCTGTTTGCCATCAAAAGTGCCCCCTGGGACATGCACAGCATAGCAATTAGCTTCTGTGGCTGATCGTTATGCTGTCACTCCTGCACATCGCTCACATCGCGCTGTGCAGGAGTCAGTACAGGCTTTACATAGAAGCCTCTACGATACAGACGGCAATCCCACACATGTGCACTAGCATTCAGCATAGTGGACTTGCGTGGTTAGTAAGGATGGTCGGGCGGAGCTTAATTTTGCAGGAGGCGGTGACGTCATTCATGACGTTCCGTCTCCAGCTCAAGGTAGGAAGAGAAGACCGTGGGACAAGCAGATGGACTTCGCCCGGAAGAACAGAAAATCCATCTGGAGGGACCACGTGACCAGGAGGCAGATTTCAGGAACAGCTACACTGTGGAAGGTAAGTATGTCACCAATAATCTTTACTCCACAGGTTAGAAGTTATGAGCCAAAATAAGGTTTAGGCCGGAGAACCCCTTTAAGTTTATTGGCGAAAACTGTAAAATTAAAAGGAGGCTCTAGTACCCTGTTGGGCCGCCTCTAGCCTGGATACAAGATGAGGTACAGTTGGGCATGGAGGCATACAGGTTCTGTATGGTATCCTGCCCTACATTTGCCCACGTATGTTTCAGCTGGGCCTGTAAATCCTGCACTCTCTTAGGTTTCCAAAGCTGGCGACTTTGGAAACCTAAGAGAGTGCAGGATTTAAAGGCCCAGCTGAAACATCTGTGGTCAAATCCAGCTAGTCTTATAAATTCTTGATTCACAATAAATCTGGTGACTGGGCATGCCCAGGAAATGTTGCAATTTGGCTCAGACATTCCTGGGAAACCCTTGTTGGGTGTGGGCGAGCATTATTCTGCTGAAAAATGCCAGTTAGAAGCCCTGCCAGGAGAGGCAGCACATGTGGCCATAAGATGTCCTACACCTATCACTCAGCTGTTAGTTTCCCTTTTATGACTACTTGGGGTGACCGACAGTCATATGAGATGGCTCCCCAGATCAGCACACCAGTGGCTGGGGCAGTGTGTCGCTCCACAGTAAAGGTAGGATTTAAGAACTCACCACAAGGCCTCCATACTTAAACCTGACCGTTATGGGATCCCAAAAACAAACTGAATTTGTCACTAAAGATTATATGGTTCCAGTATGTTGTAGTCCAGGTTTCTAGTTCATGAATCGTCTGCAAGCAAAGGTGTTGGTGGCTGTCTGTCATGTAATGGGTACCATGACACTAAATTTCCTTCTGCTATGGACCTGGAAATGATCCTAGTAGAGACTGTGTAGAGAGGATTGTGTAACGAAGGTGCTACCTATGACTGGATGGTGGACAAGAAAACTGTGGGAGCTGCTTGTGCTTGTCGGTGGATCGAACAATCCTCTGTACTGGTGGTCCGTCTGGAGCATGTGCACTGTATGTGCATAGCCTCACATAACTGCTCCCAACACCTCCTAACAGCTAGGTGAAAACAGCCTAGATATGGAACAATTTGTTGAAATGATGATCCTGCTTCTCTCAGTCCAATGATGCGCCCCCTCTGTTATTTGGGCAAAATGTCTCTGAGTGCATCAGAGACATGTCTAGTAGTCAGATCTCACACCAAGAGGTACACAGTCCAAAAGTAACCTCTGAGAGCTTGTATGATCACTGCAGGGTGCATAAGCTGTGGCTGATATTAGGTACAGGCCTGGACCTATTGTGACATACCCCAAAGGGCTTCTTGTGTGACCCTTTGTTAGGGCAAATTTGAATACTTTAAAGAGGTTTTCCAGGCTCCTAATATTGCTGACCTATCCTCAGGGTAGATCATTAATATCTGATCAGTGAGGGTCCAACATCTCAGAACCCCACTGATCAGTTGTTCCCTGCAACCTCCGGTGCTGGAACAAGAACTTCGAAAGGAACTGGAAAAAGGGAGAGTTATCCATGGGTTTATGACCGTTTATCATGTAAATGCATAAAAGATATGAGGTTCCAACCAAATGCTATATTTATTAAGAATCTGCTCAATTTTTTACGACACATACATCTGTATAAGGAAATGTGGGCACGGCTTCAAAGGTGTACTTTATGTGACATAATATATTTATCACCTTTTTTGGTATTGTTTTATACCATTATCATATTCCTTAGCAGGTTGTGTGCACTATATTGTTGATACAAGATAATATACCTCATTAAATGTGCTTCCTTCAGAAACTCCACTTTTTCTTGATCTGTTGCATCACTTTTCAGAGTCTGTTCAAATCAAAACATATTATTAAATGCATCTAAGTCAACCAAAATGATGGAAATATACAGAAAAGAGTTTCCTGTGTAATGTATATGGTGAGAAAAAGCTACAGATAGCCATATGTCTCATACGGAACCTACAATAAAGGAGAGCGAAGGATTCATGTACACAACTGTGTCTTCATTAAGGTCCACAAACCACAAATCCACAAAATACGGATACTATCCGTGTGCAATCCGCATTTTTATCACTTCCATCACTAGAAATGATGGACAAGAATAGGACATGGTCTATAGTTTACGGAATAGACATATGGATGCAGAGAGCACACGGATGACATCCGTGTGTTGTCCTTTTTTTAGGCCCCTTAGAAATGAATGGGTCTAAGTGTAATCCGCAAAAAATGGCAATTGGACACGGATGCAAAATATGATCATGTGCACGAGGCCTAACTCTAATTTATTTCACTTTTTTATTGCTTATGTCACAGAATATTTTTTATTTTCATACCAGGCTACAGCAGCACCTATGTATATTACTGTAGATATGGTCCAAGAAAAGTAAAATAATGTAAATGTGAACAAGGTTCCGGGTCCAGATGGATTACACCTAAGAGTGCTTAAAGAGCTCAAGTCCTTGCTGTGCCCCTGTTTATAATTTTCAAAGATTCTCTAGGTACTGGTACAGTGCCAAGTGATTGGCGCAAAACAAATGTGGTGCCCATATTCAAAAAAGGATCTTAGTCCTTCACAGGTAATTATAGACCAGTTAGTTTAACTTCTGTTAGTTTAACTTCTGTTGTGGGAAAAATGTTGGAAGGACTCTTAAGGGACTATATACATGAGTATGTGACTGTAAATAATATTATACAGTAAGTGATAACCAACATGGGTTTACCAAGGACAGAAGTTGTCAGACTAACCTGATTTGTTTTTATGAGGAGGTGAGTAGTAGCCTGGACAGAGGGGCGGCTGTGGATGTAGTGTTTCTGGATTTTGCAAAGGCTTTTGATACTGTCCCTCATAGACGTTTAATAGGTAAAGTAAGGTCTATAGGCTTGGAAAGTAAAGTTTGTAATTGTATAGAAAACTGGCTGAAGGACCGTGTCCAGAGAGTTATGGTCAATGATTCCTACTCAGAATGGTCCCGGGTTATATGTGGTGTACCCCAAGGTTCAGTTCTGGGCCCTATATTATTTAATTTATTTATTAATGATATAGAGGATTAATAGCACCATTTCTATTTTTGCAGATGATACTAAGCTGTGTAGTACTGTACAGTCTATGTAAGATGTCTATAAACTACAAGCTGACTTGAACACTCTGAATGATTGGGCATCAACTTGGCAAATGAGGTTCAATGTGGATAAATGTAAAGTTATGCATTTTAGTAGTAATATTCTCTGTGCTTCATATGTCCTAGGTGATGTAACACTGGGAGAGTCACTTATAGAGAAGGATTTGGGTGTCCTTGTAGATGGTAGATTAATTAACAGCATACAGTCGTGGCCAAAAGTTTTGAGAATTACATAAATATTGGAAATTGGAAAAGTTGCTGCTTAAGTTTTTATAATAACAATTTGCATATACTCCAGAATGTTATGAAGAGTGATCAGATGAATTGCATAGTCCTTTTTTGCCATGAAAATTAACTTAATCCCAAAAAAAACTTTCCACTGCATTTCATTGCTGTCATTAAAGGACCTGCTGAGATCATTTTAGTAATCCTCTTGTTAACTCAGGTGAGAATGTTGACGAGCACAAGGCTGTAGATCAATATGTCAGGCTCATTGGGTTAAAATGGCAGACTTGACATGTTAAAAGGAGGGTGATGCTTGAAATCATTGTTCTTCCATTGTTAACCATGGTGACCTGCAAAGAAACGCGTCCAGCCATCATTGCGTTGCATAAAAATGGCTTCGCAGGCAAGGATATTGTGGCTACTAAGATTGCACCTCAATCAACAATTTATAGCATCATCAAGAACTTCAAGGAAAGAGGTTCAATTCTTGTTAAGAAGGCTTCAGGGCGTCCAAGAAAGTCCAGCAAGCGCCAGGATAGTCTCCTAAAGAGGATTTAGCTGTGGGATCGGAGTGCCACCAGTGCAGAGCTTGCTCAGGAATGGCAGCAGGCAGGTGTGAGCGAATCTGCACGCACAGTGAGGCGAAGACTTTTGGAAGATGGCCTGGTGTCAAGAAGGGCAGCAAAGAAGCCACTTCTCTCCAAAAAAAACATCAGGGACAGATTGATCTTCTGCAGAAAGTATGGTGAATGGACTGCTGAGGACTGGGGCAAAGTCATATTCTCCGATGAAGCCTCTTTCCGATTGTTTGGAGCATCTGGAAAAAGGCTTGTCTGGAGAAGAAAAGGTGAGCGCTACCATCAGTCCTGTGTCATGCCAACAGTAAAGCATCCTGAGACCATTCATGTGTGGGGTTGCTTCTCATCCAAGGGAGTGGGCTCACACACAATTTTGCCCAAAAACACAGTCATGAATAAAGAATGGTACCAAAACACCCTCCAACAGCAACTTCTTCCAACAATCCAACAACAGTTTGGTGAAGAACAATGCATTTTCCAGCACGATGGAGCACCGTGCCATAAGGCAAAAGTGATAACTAAGTGGCTCGGGGACCAAAACGTTGACATTTTGGGTCCATGGCCTGGAAACTCCCCAGATCTTAATCCCATTGAGAATTTGTGGTCAATCCTCAAGAGGCGGGTGGACAAACAAAAACCCACTAATTCTGACAAACTCCAAGAAGTGATTATGAAAGAATGGGTTGCTATCAGTCAGGAATTGGCCCAGAAGTTGATTGAGAGCATGCCCAGTCGAATTGCAGAGGTCCTGAAAAAGAAGGGCCAACACTGCAAATACTGACTCTTTGCATAAATGTCATGTAATTGTCGATAAAAGCCTTAGAAACGTAGGAAGTGTGTGTAATTATATTTCACTACATCACAGAAACAACGGAAACAAAGATCTAAAAGCAGTTTAGCAGCAAACTTTGTGAAAACTAATATTTTTGTCATTCTCAAAACTTTTGGCCACGACTGTACAATGTCAATCAGATGCTTCTAAGGCCACCAGGATATTGTCATGCATTAAACGAGGCATGAACTTGCTGGGCAGGGATGTAATATTACCATTTTACAAAGCGTTCGTATGGACTCATCTGGAATATGCAGTTCAGTTCTGGGCACCAGTCCATAGAAAGGACGCACTGCAGCTGGAAAAAGTACAGAGGAGAGCGACTAAACTGATAAGGGGCATGGAAGGTCTTAGTTATGAAAAAAGATTAAAATAAAATAAAATAAAATAATTAAATTTATATAGTCTTGAGAAGAGACATTTAAGGGGGGACATGATTAACCTATACAAATAAATAAATGGGCCATAGAAAAAATACTGTGAAAAACTGTTCCATGTAAAATGCCCTTAAAAGACAAGGGGGCACTGCCTCTGACTGGAGAAGAAAATGTTCAGTCTCCAGAAGCGGCAAAGCTTCTTTTGTCACTACCAGAGCTTTGGGACGTTCTCACAGCTCTGTTTCTCCACCCCTGTGATGATGTCACTACTAGAGCTGGGAGGAGTTTTCTGTTTCCTTCCTCCCAGCTGTTTCTCCTCCGTTTGATTTCCCTGCCTTTATATTCCCCCTCCTCCTATTGTAGGTGTGGATTATAGTTCTCGTTTGGGTTGTAGCTCTTGCTTGAGTATCTTCCCTTGTATGCTATCCTTTCACTGGACCTGTGTTCTGATGCAGCAAGTACTCCGGATATTGCCAGCCTTTCTTTGGATCCGTCTTCACTGCGGCTGCAGCCCTTCAGCTAAGTGTGCAGACATTGCTGTGTATCTGTGTGTTTTCTGACTGGATCCGAGGCGACCACGGTTCCCTCCATATACTGAGCAGGGCACCGGTGGCCGTGCCCCTTCCACTATTGTAGGGGTTACAGTGGCCATCAGTCTTAGGTACGCGGGCATGCCTCCTTCCACCATTTGGATCCGGGCATGGGCTTAGCAGCATAGGGAGAGCTTTTGAGGGTCGGACAAGGGTCACCCTTTATCCTCCCTAGTTTGGGTCCGGTCAGTTGCTCTATTTTCTGTGCATGCTCTTGTTGCTCACACACAGCCGTGACATTATAATCCACCGAAACCGTCTTTTTTGACATGGATCCGCTTTCTGGCCTGGTTGACCGCATGCAGGGTCTTTCTTTAGAGGTAGCGGATCTCCGTCAATCTATGACTCAGCTTCAAGCATTGGGCTCTGCTCCGGCCCATGGAGTCTGTTGCGAGCCAAAGGTCTCACTTCCGGAAACGTTCTCCGGGGGCAGTGAGAGTTTTGTTCGCTTCAGAGAGGCATGCAAACTCCATTTTTGCTTGTGTCCACATTCCTCTGGGAATCAGGAGCAGAGGGTGAGGATTGTCATCTCCCTGCTCAGGGGTAATGCTCAGACTTGGGCTTTTTCGCTGCCATCAGGGGATCCCTCCCTTCGATCCGTGGAAGGATTTTTTGTGGCCCTGGTGCAGATATATGATGACCCGGATCGTGTTGCTCTGGCCGAATCTAACTTACGTTTTTTATGCCAGAGCAAACTGTCTGCGGAGCTTTATTGTTCTGAATTTCGGAGATGGGCAGCTGATTCAGGTTGGAATGATGCTGCACTCCGGAGTCAGTTCTGTCATGGTCTCTCAGAGAGATTGAAAGATGCGTTTGCTTTCCATGAGAGACCAACGTCCTTAGAGTCTGCCATGTCACTGGCGGTACGCCTTGACAGGCGTCTAAGAGAAAGAAACGAGACCTCTCTGTCCAGCCATTGTCAGTCTAGGGGCAGTGGTGCGGACTCATTCAGTGTGCAGGGGCCTCATCCTGTCTCGCTCCCCTCTGAGGAGGAGCCCATGCAGCTAGGTCGACTTGCCCCTGATAAAAGAGGATTTAGTCCTCAGAGTATGGTGTGTTTTTGTTGTGGGGGTATAGGTCATTTGGCAAATGTTTGTCCGTCTAGGAGATTCTTGAACTGTACTAAGAGCGATAATAAGAGAAAAACCTCAAAAGGTAAATCATCAAACTCTGCTTCATCTGCTACTTTGGGCAAAGTTGATGTAGGAATTGATGCTTTTCCTCTGACCTGCAGTTCCCGTTTTCTCCTGTCTGCCAGGGTGGCGCTAGAGAGCAAAGTCATTTCTTGTGAGATTTTTGTCGATAGTGGAGCGGCCGTCAATCTTATTGACACTCAATTTGTAGCCATGCATGGTTTTCAGGTTTGCACATTAGAAAAGGATATACCTGTTTTTGCTATTGACTCTGCTCCACTCTCACAGAGATCTCTGAAGGGCATTGTTCACAATATCCGGTTAGCTGTAGGTGACACTCATGTGGAGGATATATCTTGTTTTGTCCTTAACGGATTGCCTTCTCCTCTAGTTTTGGGGTTACCCTGGCTCACTAGACATAACTCCACTATTGATTGGCAAGGAAGGCAAATAAATGAGTGGAGTGACTTTTGTAGAGAAAATTGACTTACAGCGACTTTTGCAGAGGTGTCTACTAAAACTGTGCCATCATTTCTCTGATTTCTCGGACGTGTTTTCCGAGAGCGGTGTTCAGGAGCTACCTCCTCACCGGGAGTTTGACTGTCTCATTAACCTCATTCCCGGCGCCAAGCTGCCAAAAGCTTGCCTCTACAATCTCTCACAACCGGAAAGAATCGCAATGCAAACCTATATCTCCGAGAGTCTCGATAAGGGGCATATTCGTCCCTCAAAATCACCTGTTGCCGCTGGTTTTTTTTTTGTTAAAAAAAAAGATGGCTCTCTGAGACCTTGCCTAGATTTTAGGGAGCTGAACCGTATCACGATTCGCGATCCCTATACCCTTCCTCTGATCCCGGACCTCTTCAACCAAATTGTTGGGGCCAAGGTTTTTTCCAAATTGGATTTGAGAGGCGCGTACAACCTGGTCAGGGTCAGAGAGGGGGATGAATGGAAAACGGCCTTTAATACCCCTAACGGACATTTCGAGAATCTCGTTATGCCTTTCGGCCTGATGAATGCTCCGGCCGTCTTTCAGCATTTTGTTAACAGTATTTTCTACCATTTAATGGGGAAATTTGTATTGGTGTATCTTGATGATATTTTGATTTTTTCCCCTGATGTTCAGACCCATCAGGATCATCTTTTTCAGGTTCTGCAGATTCTGCGGGAAAATAAATTGTACGCCAAGCTGGAGAAATGTGTTTTTATGGTATCGGAGATTCAATTTCTGGGTTTTCTCCTCTCTGCTTCTGGTTTTCGCATGGATCCGGAGAAGGTCCGTGCTGTACTTGAGTGGGAGCTTCCTGAGAATCAGAAGGCATTGATGCGCTTTTTGGGTTTTGAGAACTATTACAGAAAGTTCATTTTGAATTATTCCTCTGTGGTCAAACCCCTCACTGACATGACAAAAAAGGGGGCGGATTTTTCCTCTTGGTCGGAGGAGGCGCTTGCAGCTTTTTCTAAGATTAAAGAGAGTTTTGCATCTGCTCCCGTCTTGGTGCATCCCGATGTTTCCTTACCTTTTATTGTTGAGGTGGATGCTTCCGAGGTGGGTGTGGGTGCGGTTTTGTCCCAGGGCCCTTCTCCTGCCAAGTGGCGACCCTGTGCCTTTTTCTCTAAAAAACTCTCCCCGGCAGAGAAAAACTATGATGTGGAAGATAGGGAGTTGTTGGCCATCAAGTTGGCTTTCGAGGAATGGCGCCATTGGTTGGAGGGGGCCAGGCACCCTATCACCGTTTTTACCGACCATAAGAATCTGGCATACTTGGAGTCGGCCAGGCGTATGAATCCGAGACAGGCCAGATGGTCTCTGTTCTTCTCCAGATTCAATTTTGTCGTCACATTCCCCCCTGGGATCAAAAATGTGAAGGCTGATGCTCTCTCTCGCTGTTTTCCGGGAGGAGGAAACTCAGAGGACCCGGGTCCCATTTTGGCGGAGGGGTAGTTGTTTCTGCTCTATATTCGGATTTGGAGGCCGAGGTCCAGGCTGCCCAGACTGAGGCACCTGCCCGTTGTCCTTCTGGGAAGTTGTTTGTGCCTCCTGAGCTACGTCACAAACTCTTCAAGGAGCATCATGATACTGTTCTTGCTGGTCACCCCGGGAGTAGAGCCACGGTAGATCTCATTGCTCGGAGATTTTGGTGGCCGGCTCTTCGTAAGTCGGTGGAGGGTTTTGTGGCTGCTTGTGAGACGTGCGCTCGCGCTAAGGTCCCTCGTTCACGGCCTTCAGGTTCCCTTCTCCCGTTACCCATACCTTCCCGTCCTTGGACACACCTGTCCATGGACTTTATCACGGATTTTCCTCGTTCCTCAGGGAAGTCGGTGATCCTGGTGGTGGTGGACCGTTTTAGCAAGATGGCTCATTTCGTACCTTTCCCTGGTTTACCCAATGCTAAAACGTTGGCGCAAGCTTTTGTTGACCATATTGTTAAATTGCATGGCATTCCCTCTGATATTGTTTCCGATAGAGGCACGCAGTTTGTGTCCAGGTTCTGGAAGGCTTTCTGTTCTCGCCTGGGGGTTCGGCTGTCCTTCTCTTCTGCTTTTCACCCGCAGTCGAATGGTCAGACTGAGCGCCTCAATCAGAATCTGGAGACATATTTGCGCTGTTTCGTGGCAGAGAACCAGGAGGATTGGTGTTAATTTCTCCCTCTTGCTGAGTTTGCTCTGAACAACCGCCGTCAGGAATCTTCTGATAAGTCGCCATTCTTTGGTGCATATGGGTTCCATCCGCAGTTTGGGACATACTCGGGAGGGGCTCTTTCTGGTTTGCCTGAGGAGGAGAGATTTTCCTCGTCTTTGTCTACCATTTGGCAAAAGATTCAGAGTAATCTTAGAAAGATGAGTGAGAAGTATAAGCGTGTGGCTGATAAGAGACGTGTGCCTGGTCCGGACCTGAGTGTGGGTGATCTGGTGTGGTTGTCTACAAGAAATATTAAACTGAAGGTTCCCTCCTGGAAATTGGGTCCCAAGTTTATTGGGCCTTATAAAATCTTGTCAGTCATCAATCCTGTTGCCTTCCGTCTTGATCTTCCACGGGTTTGGAAGATACATAATGTATTTCACAGATCTCTCTTAAAACCATATGTCCAGCCCACGGTAACCTCCTCTTTGCCTCCTCCTCCGATTTTGGTTGATGGCAATCTGGAGTTTGAGGTTTCCAGAATTGTGGACTCTCGCATTGTCCGCAGTTCTCTCCAGTACCTCGTTCATTGGAAGGGTTATGGTCCTGAGGAGAGGATGTGGGTTCCGGTGTCGGACATTAAAGCCACTCGCCTCATCAGGGCATTTCATAGGGCTCATCCTGAGAAGGTGGGTCCTGGGTGTCCGGAGTCCACCCGTAGAGGGGGGGGGGTACTGTCACTACCAGAGCTTTGGGACGTTCTCACAGCTCTGTTTCTCCACCCCTGTGATGATGTCACTACTAGAGCTGGGAGGAGTTTTCTGTTTCCTTCCTCCCAGCTGTTTCTCCTCCGTTTGATTTCCCTGCCTTTATATTCCCCCTCCTCCTATTGTAGGTGTGGATTATATTTCTCATTTGGGTTGTAGCTCTTGCTTGAGTATCTTCCCTTGTATGCTATCCTTTCACTGGACCTGTGTTCTGCTGCAGCAAGTACTCCGGATATTGCCAGCCTGTCTTTGGATCCGTCTTCACTGCGGCTGCAGCCCTTCAGCTAAGTGTGCAGACATTGCTGTGTATCTGTGTGTTTTCTGACTGGATCCGAGGCGACCACGGTTCCCTCCATATACTGAGCAGGGCACCGGTGGCCGTACCCCTTCCACTATTGTAGGGGTTACAGTGGCCATCAGTCTTAGGTACGCGGGCATGCCTCCTTCCACCATTTGGATCCGGGCATGGGCTTAGCAGCATAGGGAGAGCTTTTGAGGGTCGGACAGGGGTCACCCTTTATCCTCCCTAGTTTGGGTCCGGTCAGTTGCTCTATTTTCTGTGCATGCTCTTGTTGCTCACACACAGCCGTGACATCTTTACTGTAAGAACTGTGAATCTGTGGAATAGACTTTCTCAGGACGTGGTCACAGCAGGAACAGTGGACAGTTTTAAAAAGGGTTTAGATGAATTATTAAAAGTAAATGAGATTAATGCTTATGAAAACATGTAGAAATCTGAGTCTCACTTCCTTCTGGGATTCGCATACCAACCTATCCCTTGGTTGAACTTGATGGACTTATGTCTTTTTAACTATATGTAACTATGTGTAACTATATGATAAATGTAGAAGTTTTTTTAATGATTTTGGATTTTGTTATGAGAACCCCTGATAAATAGTTATATCCTTGCCAAAATATTTAACACATTAAAAGGCTATGGACATCTTAAAGGACAGTTTTTATTATTGCATTTTACTCATTTTGGGCTAAAAATTAATTTTTCAATTGGTCTTTATTAGAGATTTTCAATAGTTTTTCCTCTACAGTTTTCCATTTAACTACCATATTTTTCGCCCTATAAGATGCACTTTTTTCCACCCAAAAGTGGGGGAAAAATAGCAGTGCATCTTATGGGGCGAATGCTTCATTTTGCCGAATTTTCAATGATACACCCGCCGCGATGCCGCCCAGGGGGGATAAGCTGTGAGGGAGGAGGGGCTGGGGGCCGGCATATGCTTTTATAATGACAGCGGGGCCCGTGCAGTGACTGTATTCTACTACACGGGCCCCGCTCACTGTATAATCGTATCTGTAATAGTTAATGGTTATGTATATAATCGGGTAATCAGCGCCTGTATTAATTACAACTACAAGCGCTCAGTAGCAGAGAGGAGGGAGGAGGCAGGCCGGGAGGATGGGCGCTGGCAGCGTGAGTCACTACGTCACGCGCCTGTGCCGCCTACTTTATGAATGAAGCAGGCGGCGTGGGCGCATGACGTAGTGACTCACGCTGCCAGCGCCCGTCCTCCTGGACTGCCTCCTCCCTCCTCTCTGCTACCAAGTGCTTGTAGTTGTAAGTAATACAGGCGCTGATTACCCGATATACATAACAATTAACTATTACAGATACGATAATATACAGTGAGCGGGGCCCGTGTAGTAGAATTCAGTCACTGCACGGGCCCCGCTGTCATTATAAAAGCAGATGCGACCCCCACCCCCTGTATTGAGGGTCATTCACTACAGGGACACTGTTATGGAGGGGATCTGTGGATGACACATAGCATAAGATGCTATATATGTGTCATCCACAGATCCCCCCCATAACTGTCATACACAGATCCCCGTAACAGTGCCATCCAGAGACCCCAATAAGAGCCACCCACAGATCCCCCATAAGTGTCACCCACAGATCCCCCATAAGTGTCACCCACAGATCCCCCATAAGTGTCACCCACAGATCCCCCATAAGTCACCCACAGATCCCCCATAACAGTGTGTCACACACAGATCCCACATAACAGTGCGTCACCCACAGATCCCCCATAACAGTGCGCCATCCACAGACCACAATTAGTTCAAAACCCACCAAAAGCACACCTTTTGGTTCAAATTTTTTTTTTCTTATTTTCCTCCTCAAAAACCTAGGTGCGTCTTATGGGCCGGTGTGTCTTATAGGGCAAAAAATACGGTACATCTATAGACTATTGCTCTATATACTTTGACCTGTATCCCTTACGTCTGAACTCCTGACAGCTTATAAACACTTATTATAGCTAAATACTTATGAAACTGACTTTGAACTTAGCTACAGATCATGCCATCAGAGCAGCTCCCTGACAAATTCAGTGTAAGGCAGAGAGCAATAGTCTGGAGATAGACTGAAACTGAAAGCTCTAGAGGAAAAGTTGTTGACATTTTCTTAATAAAGACTAATTGAAAAAATGACTTTTAGCCCAAAATGAGTCAAATGCAAATGATAAAAAGTTGCAACCAAAGCCCCCAGAAGTGTCCATGCCCATTATTCCATATGGTAGCTTTTAGTTCATTGGACACTAGCATGTAGCATAAAATTACTGACTTGTATTTAATAGATTCCGTCAGGCAGTTTGACCTGTATCCCTTACGTCTGAATGCCTGACAGCTTATAATCACTCATGATAGCTAAACACTTATGAAACTGGCATGAATAGTTTTGTGGTTCACCTATCCAACATCTGCATTTTCTTAGAATTATTTTAGCTTCAAATTACACATTTACATAAAATTTGTGTGAAATGACTGACCACACCTGACTGGTCCCCTGAATGTAAAATTTATAAGTGGCTGATCGTGTTGTACAAACTTACAAGACACTTTCTTCTCATTTCACTGTACAAGAATCACAGGAAACAAAATTTTGAGTATACAATTAAAGTTAAGAGATTGCACCCTAAAAACAATATGTATAGAAATAAAATAATAAAGGCCCTTACAATGCATCTTATTATTTAAAAGTCTAATTGCTGACAGATAAAAACTATTTATGTGCCGATTTGTGTTTCATCGCAAACTCCTATACCTTCTTCCTGACGGCAAAATATAAAGACTGTGCCAGGGATGTGATAAATCCCTAATAATGCTTCTTGCTTTCTGAGCCAATTGTCGTTCTGCCACATTCTCAAAACTAGGCAAAGAAGTCCCAATTATCTTCTCAGCCACCTTTACCACTTTTCGCAATGTCTTTTTTCCATACTATTACAGCCTCCATACTATAAAGTAATACTATTACATAACACGTGTTTTATCGTACCTCGATAAAAAGTTCTAAGTACAAATTGACTAAAAAAACTCCCTCTAATTCCCGCAGAAAAAACAAGCATTGACTCGCCTTTTTAACCACTGCTGAAACATGCACCAAGATCATTTTAACCACTGCTGAAACATGCACCCAGTTAAACCTTCTACTGTGTAATCAATATCGAGCATTGAGGAATATACCTTAACAGCAACTTTTTGACTTCCAGTTCCAGAGCCAAGGATATTCTTAGCAATGCCTTGATATACCTCTCCAAATGCTCCACTTCCCAAGAAAACACAGAGTTCTAAATCCTCTCGAGGAAAGTTAGGCAAGTTTTCCATTTCACCTTTTGTTGGTAGAGTACTGTGAAAGAAAGATTGGGTATAAGTTATGCTATTGACTATTCACACTGCTGTTCGTACAATAAAATGTTGGTGGCAGAAGTTTTTTTGAAATAAAGCTGAAGTAGTACATTTACATTTTATAATTTTTTTTAGCTAGATCAGGCTAAAGAAATACAAAAGTATATATACTTAAAACCAGGCTCGGACTGGCCCACAGGGGTACAGGGGAATCCCCCGGTGGGCCCCTGAGCAAGGTGGGCCCCTAGTCCGCCACCCCCTGCACAAGTGGCACATAACACAGTAGACTTACTGCACTACATACATATATTCAATGTACAGCACCGCAACCAGCCTATGTTCATATATAAAAAGAAAAAGTTAAATTATTTATTATATTCAAATGTATCCGTACGGTGGGCCCCTAAAATACATTTTACTGGTGGGCCCTAGGTACCCCAGTCCGACACTGCTTAAAGCATTATGAGGATTATCTATAATCCTTACTTCACCAGAAAAAAGGCACAGACTGTGAGCTTTCAGCCCCGTTCAGCACTTTCCTAGCAAGCTAATTGAATAAAATCAGACATCATATAGGACATGACAATCTCTTTCTAACAAAGCTAGAACCAGCTTTGTACCTCACATGAATCCAGAGCTTTCCCCATTCATTGCCCTGCTGTATTTATTTCAAGTTGGCAGCTTATGTGGTGTGCTCTTTCTCAGGGTGCTTCTAGATAAGGCTGGTGGCAGTTAAAGGACTGAACCGAGCATGTGCGACTACCTCAGCAAGGTAGACAGTCATATGGAAAGAACAGCAGGTGGCACTATACCATATATATTTTATTGAATACAGCAGTAGCACTATATAGATACATTTTATTAAATAACTCAGTGGCTATACTAAATTTTTAATTACATGGAATCACAAAATAATTTAGATCTAGGTGCTGGTTTGGAGATACTTTCAAAACACTTTATGTCTTACACATTTGTGATCAAATGCTCAATAAACAGTTATGTTAAATTATAATTTATAGATATCATGCTTACCTTACAGCATAGCATGCATTAGCCAAACCAACAGCATTAGACAATCCACGCAGCTTGGCAAGCTCTTTATCCTCCTGTATAGCACCTATGTTTTTTATGTTTTGGATGTGTTTATTCCGATTCTGATTCAATCTCTTGTAAATAACTAAGACTCAAACAAAAAATATTCAAATTCCACAAAGTGAATTTCAGGTGGAAGTGTAAATGAATTCTTGATATCTGCAGTTCTTATACTTACCAAAGACAGCCACCAGTACAAGTACAAGGACTATACCCAAGATAGAGCCAACAATAATCCCGACATTATCAAAAGAACTATCCTCTAAAAAAAAAAAAGAATAATATCAATTGCACAATTATTTATATATTAATAGCGATATGTGTAGAACATACGACCGTAGCGAAGATGTAGCCTAACACTGATGTTGTATTGTGTTTTAGGGTAAGAAATCAGTAGGGTAGTCTGATAGGGTGGGAAGATTGCTAACATTCCAGAAGATACCTTTATGTAATCACACCTTAAATACTTTGTCCAGATTCCCATTTTGACATGGGGTAATACTTGTAAATTTCCATATTGGCAAATATTTTCTTTTAAAGGGGGCTTCCAGTTACCCTCTTTATAGGTCATCAATATCAGATTAGTGAGGGTTAATTAAGGTAAGTGGCAGTTGAGCTGCAGTACACCAACACAGAATGGACACTATTGTGCAGCCACTACACAATGGACATGGGCTTCTGCTTCCGGCTCCAACCACTGTTTAGTTTCTGGTGCTATCGGCTACAAAAAACAGCCGTTCAGCGGGGATACCAGATGTCAACCTCCACAAATCTGATAACAATAATCTATCTGGAGGATAGGTCGTCAAAATTTTAATTAATTTGTACACTCATTATTCTATCTTTAAAGGGGTTTTACAGATGTTAATACTGATGAGCTAACCTCTGGATAGATCATGAGTATCTGATCGGTGGGGGTCTTACACCCAGGACCCCCACTGATCAGCTGTTCGAGAAGGCACCGGTGCTTGCAGTATTGCCGCAATCTTCTCGCTGCTTTCCCTAGGCTGAGTGATGATGCTTTCATCGGTCACCTGGCCTAGGAGCAGCTCAGCCCCTTTGAAGTGAATGAGGCTGAACTGCAATAAGCACATACGCTATACAATAAGCATGGCGCTACCAGGAGTGCCGGCGCCTTCTCAAACAGGTGTTGGGCCCCCACCATTCAGATACTGATGATCTATCCAGATTATAGGTCATCAGTATTAAAATCACGGAAAACCCTTTAAATTTTTGCCATTATCTTATCTACCCACACTTTATCTAACTTAGGCCTCTTTCACACTTGCGTTGTTGGGATCCGGCATGCACTTCCGTTGCCGGAGGTGCCTGCCGGATCCGTAACAACGCAAGTGTACTGAAAGCATTTGAAGACGGAACCGTCTTCCAAATGCTTTCAGTGTTACTATGGCACCCAGGACGCTATTAAAGTCCTGGTTGCCATAGTAGGAGCGGGGAGCGGGGGAGCGGTATACTTACAGTCCGTGCGGCTCCCCGGGCGCTCCAGAATGACGTCAGAGCGCCCCATGCGCATGGATGACGTGATCCATATGATCACGTGATCCATGCGCTTGGGGCGCCCTGACGTCACTCTGGAGCGCCCGGGGAGCCGCACGGACGGTAAGTACACTGCTCCCCCGCTCCCCGCTACACTTACCATGGCTGTCAGGACTTTAGCGTCCCGGCAGCCATGGTAACCACTCTGAAAAAGCTAAATGTCGGGTCCGGCAATGCGCCGAAACGACGTTTAGCTTAAGGCCGGGTCCGGATCAATGCCTTTCAATGGGCATTGATCCCGGATCCGGCCTTGCGGCAAGTCTTCAGGATTTTTGGCCGGAGCAAAAAGCGCAGCATGCTGCGGTATTTTCTCCGGCCAAAAAACGTTCCGTACCGGAACTGAAGACATCCTGATGCATCCTGAACGGATTTCTCTCCATTCAGAATGCATTAGGATAATCCTGATCAGTATTCTTCCGGCATAGAGTCCCGACGACGGAACTATATGCCGGAAGACAATAACGCAGGTGTGAAAGAGCCCTTAGCCTCAACATTTTGTATTCTAACACACACTTTTCTGTGACTCAAATTAAAGCTGAAATTGTTGCTAGAATATATTGCATTGCTGTATGTTCTTAGGTTTCAAGTAATCTCTCATCCTCTGCTTGAGATTTAAGCGCTGATCCAAGACAATATTGAAATATTCCCATATTATGTTATATTCATATGGTAGGGAAATGCTGTGGATTTTTCTGGCAGATTTGCGCTCAAAGTATCCACAGCAGAATACATTATAAGACTAGTAGATGAGATTTTGGCCTCATGCACACGATCGAGGTGTGTTTTGCGGTCCACAAATCGCAGATCCGCAAAATACGGATGGAGTCCGTGCGCGTTCCGCAATTTGCGGAACGGCACGGACAGCCTTCAATATAAATGTCTATTCATTTCCACAAAACGCGGACAAGAATAGGACATGTTATATTTTTTTAGCGGGGCCACGGAACGGAGCAACGGATGCGGATTTGCAGCCCTATTGAAGTGAATGAGTCCGGATGCGGACCAAAACAACAGCCGTGTGCATGAGGCATTTAACAACCTTTTTATTTGATTTAAACGCTTTAATAACAGACAATATGTGTTTTTACGGCAGTCATTAAAAGACCCTATTCTATGCCATCGCCTTTTTACGGCAATCTCGGCTCTCATAGGACAGCAAGGCTCCTGCTCTAAAGGCCTGGATCAACAGACGTGCCGCTTTGGGCCATTTAACCCCTTAGACGCTATGGTCAACAGTGACAGCAGCATCTAAGTGGTTTAGAGTGAGGGGGCTCCCTCTGTCAGGTATTGGCACCCCTCGAGCGACATTGCGGGGTGTCAATGTCTTCACATGGCAGCCAGGGGCCTAGTAAAGGTTCCCAGGTCTGCCTGCAGCGTATGCGTATGAGGCTGTCCCAGCGATGCAGCCTGATAGTGCCTGTCAGTATGCTACTGACTTCATAGTACATTGTACTAAATAAGTAGCACAGTTTATTATATAAGCGGTCAAAGGATCATACGGTATATCAAAGTCTTCATGTGATACTAAGAAATAGTAAAAAAAAAAAAAGAGTTAAAAAATAGAAATAATATACCTCTTTCCATTGAAAAAATGCTTTTCAATGGGAAAAAAAATGCAAAAATAAAATCCCCTCCACATATTTGGTATGCCACGTCTGTCACAACCTCACTACACAATTATCATGTAACATATCTAGCACAGTGAATGACATAAAAAAATGGCAGAATTGTTTTATGCTTATTTGTCACCCAAATAAGAAATAAAAAGCAATCAAAATAGTACCAATGAAAACTACAAGCCCTCAATCAGCTCTGCAGAATGAAAAATAACACTAAGTACAGAATTGCCAGTTCTTTCTTAATAAGTATTTTTGGTATATTTTCTTCCTTCTTCAGATGAATAAATAAAGATCATCTCAAGGAACCCTTAATATACATGAATGCACCCATGGGCTCAATAGCAGTTAAGCCTCATAATAAAAAGACTGTCTCTTCTAGATAAGGAGATTACTCTGATAGATCATCATCTGATGGCTGATTTCTAATCTTTGCACTGTCCATGGTTAATCAAGCTGACTATTCCATTACTTTTTTCTTTTGAATTTCAATTTTTGAGTTGAAATATGACAGCTCTGATTGCTTTGATGATATGATAGTTGTGTGTATATTATAAGGAAAATTAATATTTATTTATTTTTGATTTCTTGCTTGCTTTTAACCACCTCCGGACCGCCTAACGCAGGATCGCGTTCCGGAGGTGGCAGCGCTGCGCACAGTCACGCATATACGCGTCATCTCGCGATGGCCGAGATTTCCTGTGAACGCGCGCACACAGGCGCGCGCGCTCACAGGAACGGAAGGTAAGAGAGTTGATCTCCAGCCTGCCAGCGGCGATCGTTCGCTGGCAGGCTGGAGATGTGTTTTTTTTAACCCCTAACAGGTATATTAGACGCTGTTTTGATAACAGCGTCTAATATACCTGCTACCTGGTCCTCTGGTGGTCCCCTTTGTTTGGATCGACCACCAGAGGACACAGGTAGCTCAGTAAAGTAGCACCAAGCACCACTACACTACACCCCCCCCCCCCCCCCGTCACTTATTAACCCCTTATTAGCCCCTGATCACCCCATATAGACTCCCTGATCACCCCCCTGTCATTGATTACCCCCCTGTCATTGATCACCCCCCTGTAAAGCTCCATTCAGATGTCCGCATGATTTTTACGGATCCACTGATAGATGGATCGGATCCGCAAAACGCATCCGGACGTCTGAATGAAGCCTTACAGGGGCGTGATCAATGACTGTGGTGATCACCCCATATAGACTCCCTGATCACCCCCCTGTCATTGATTACCCCCCTGTCATTGATTACCCCCCTGTAAAGCTCCATTCAGACGTCCGCATGATTTTTACGGATCCACTGATAGATGGATCGGATCCGCAAAACGCATCCGGAGGTCTGAATTAAGCCTTACAGGGGCATGATCAATGACTGTGGTGATCACCCCATATAGACTCCCTGATCACCCCCCTGTAAAGCTCCATTCAGATGTCCGCATGATTTTTACGGATGCACTGATAGATGGATCCGATCCGCAAAACGCATACGGACGTCTGAATGAAGCCTTACAGGGGCATGATCAATGACTGTGGTGATCACCCCATATAGACTCCCTGATCACCCCCCTGTAAAGCTCCATTCAGATGTCCGCATGATTTTTACGGATGCACTGATAGATGGATCCGATCCGCAAAACGCATCCGGACGTCTGAATGAAGCCTTACAGGGGCATGATCAATGACTGTGGTGATCACCCCCCTGTCATTGATTACCCCCCTGTAAAGCTCCATTCAGATGTCCGCATGATTTTTACGGATGCACTGATAGATGGATCCGATCCGCAAAACGCATCCGGACGTCTGAATAAAGCCTTACAGGGGCATGATCAATGACTGTGGTGATCACCCCCCTGTCATTGATTACCCCCCTGTAAAGCTCCATTCAGATGTCCGCATGATTTTTACGGATGCACTGATAGATGGATCCGATCCGCAAAACGCATCCGGACGTCTGAATGAAGCCTTACAGGGGCATGATCAATGACTGTGGTGATCACCCCCCTGTCATTGATCAACCCCCTGTAAAGCTCCATTCAGATGTCCGCATGATTTTTACGGATGCACTGATAGATGGATCGGATCCGCAAAACGCATCCGGACGTCTGAATGAAGCCTTACAGGGGCGTGATCAATGACTGTGGTGATCACCCCATATAGACTCCCTGATCACCCCCCTGTCATTGATTACCCCCCTGTCATTGATTACCCCCCTGTAAAGCTCCATTCAGACGTCCGCATGATTTTTACGGATCCACTGATGGATGGATCGGATCCGCAAAACGCATCCGGACGTCTGAATGAAGCCTTACAGGGGCGTGATCAATGACTGTGGTGATCACCCCATATAGACTCCCTGATCACCCCCCTGTCATTGATTACCCCCCTGTAAAGCTCCATTCAGATGTCCGCATGATTTTTACGGATGCACTGATAGATGGATCGGATCCGCAAAACGCATACGGACGTCTGAATGAAGCCTTACAGGGGCGTGATCAATGACTGTGGTGATCACCCCATATAGACTCCCTGATCACCCCCCTGTCATTGATTACCCCCCTGTCATTGATTACCCCCCTGTAAAGCTCCATTCAGACGTCCGCATGATTTTTACGGATCCACTGATAGATGGATCGGATCCGCAAAATGCATAAGGACGTCTGAATGAAGCCTTACACGGGCGTGATCAATGACTGTGGTTATCACCCCATATAGACTCCCTGATCACCCCCCTGTCATTGATCACCCCCCTGTCATTGATCACCCCCCTGTCATTGATCACCCCTCTGTAAGGCTCCATTCAGACATTTTTTTGGCCCAAGTTAGCGGAATTTTTTTTTTTTTTTCTTACAAAGTCTCATATTCCACTAACTTGTGTCAAAAAATAAAATCTCACATGAACTCACCATACCCCTCACGGAAACCAAATGCGTAAAATTTTTTAGACATTTATATTCCAGACTTCTTCTCACGCTTTAGGGCCCCTAGAATGCCAGGGCAGTATAAATACCCCACATGTGACCCCATTTCGGAAAGAAGACACCCCCAGGTATTCCGTGAGGGGCATATTGAGTCCATGAAAGATTGAAATTTTTGTCCCAAGTTAGCGGAAAGGGAGACTTTGTGAGAAAAAAATTAAAAATATCAATTTCCGCTAACTTGTGCCAAAAAAAAAAAATTTCTATGAACTCGCCATGCCCCTCATTGAATACCTTGGGGTGTCTTCTTTCCAAAATGGGGTCACATGTGGGGTATTTATACTGCCCTGGCATTCTAGGGGCCCCAAAGCGTGAGAAGAAGTCCGGTATCCAAATGTCTAAAAATGCCCTCCTAAAAGGAATTTGGGCCCCTTTGCGCATCTAGGCTGCAAAAAAGTGTCACACATCTGGTATCTCCGTACTCAGGAGAAGGTGGGGAATGTGTTTTGGGGTGTCATTTTACATATACCCATGCTGGGTGAGAGAAATATCTTGGTCAAATGCCAACTTTGTATAAAAAAATGGGAAAAGTTGTCTTTTGCCAAGATATTTCTCTCACCCAGCAAGGGTATATGTAAAATGACACCCCAAAACACATTCCCCAACTTCTCCTGAATACGGCGATACCACATGTGTGACACTTTTTTGCAGCCTAGGTGGGCAAAGGGGCCCAAATTCCAAAGAGCACCTTTAGGATTTCACAGGTCATTTACCTACTTACCACACATTAGGGCCCCTGGAAAATGCCAGGGCAGTATAACTACCCCACAAGTGACCCCATTTTGGAAAGAAGACACCCCAAGGTATTCCGTGAGGGGCATGGCGAGTTCCTAGAATTTTTTATTTTTTGTCACAAGTTAGTGGAAAATGCTGATTTTTTTTTTTTTTTTTTTTTTCATACAAAGTCTCATATTCCACTAACTTGTGACAAAAAATAAAAACTTCCATGAACTCACTATGCCCATCAGCGAATACCTTGGGGTCACTTCTTTCCAAAATGGGGTCACTTGTGGGGTAGTTATACTGCCCTGGCATTCTAGGGGCCCAAATGTGTGGTAAGGAGTTTGAAATCAAATTCTGTAAAAAATGACCTGTGAAATCCGAAAGGTGCTCTTTGGAATATGGGCCCCTTTGCCCACCTAGACTGCAAAAAAGTGTCACACATCTGGTATCTCCGTACTCAGGAGAAGGTGGGGAATGTGTTTTGGGGTGTCATTTTACATATACCCATGCTGGGTGAGAGAAATATCTTGGCAAAAGACAACTTTTCCCATTTTTTTATACAAAGTTGGCATTTGACCAAGATATTTATCTCACCCAGCATGGGTATATGTAAAATGACACCCCAAAACACATTCCCCACCTTCTCCTGAGTACGGAGATACCAGATGTGTGACACTTTTTTGCAGCCTAGGTGGGCAAAGGGGCCCATATTCCAAAGAGCACCTTTCGGATTTCACAGGTCATTTTTTACAGAATTTGATTTCAAACTCCTTACCACACATTTGGGCCCCTAAAATGCCAGGGCAGTATAACTACCCCACAAGTGACCCCATTTTGGAAAGAAGAGACCCCAAGGTATTTCGTGATGGGCATAGTGAGTTCATAGAAGTTTTTATTTTTTGTCACAAGTTAGTGGAATATGAGACTTTGTAAGAAAAAAAAAAAAAATCATCATTTTCCGCTAACTTGTGACAAAAAATAAAAAGTTCTATGAACTCACTATGCCCATCAGCGAATACCTTAGGGTGTGTACTTTCCGAAATGGGGTCATTTGTGGGGTGTTTGTACTGTCTGGCCATTGTAGAACCTCAGGAAACATGACAGGTGCTCAGAAAGTCAGAGCTGCTTCAAAAAGCGGAAATTCACATTTTTGTACCATAGTTTGTAAACGCTATAACTTTTACCCAAACCATTTTTTTTTTACCCAAACATT
The DNA here is from genome assembly GCF_905171765.1 of Bufo bufo. Lineage (NCBI taxonomy): Eukaryota > Metazoa > Chordata > Amphibia > Anura > Bufonidae > Bufo > Bufo bufo. The sequence continues at coordinate 348,507,099 of NC_053392.1, forward strand.
TTTTTTTTATCAAAGACATGTAGAACTATAAATTTAGAGCAAAATTTCTATATGGATCTCGTTTTTTTTTGCAAAATTTTACAACTGAAAGTGAAAAATGTCATTTTTTTGCAAAAAAATCGTTAAATTTCGATTAATAACAAAAAAAGTAAAAATGTCAGCAGCAATGAAATACCACCAAATGAAAGCTCTATTAGTGAGAAGAAAAGGAGGTAAAATTCATTTGGGTGGTAAGTTGCATGACCGAGCAATAAATGGTGAAAGTAGTGTAGTGCAGAAGTGTAAAAAGTGGCCTGGTCTTTCAGGGGGTTTAAGCACTGGGGGCTGAGGTGGTTAAAAGAGCTTCTGTAATCAGACCATGCTCAGGACACTGGTTTGCAGAGTCTTTAGAACCCCTAGATCTTAGATCAATATTTAGCTTGAGTTGTGATCAGTTGACTGCATTCCTACCTCCACATCGAGCATCTTGCTCTTTCAATCTTTTGCAGAAAATTTGGCTGAAGAATAGTTGTCTATGATGATATTCAACCTTATTTATTGAGGCAACCAATTCAACCTTCCGAGTAAGGATGGTATATTATGTACTGGCCCACATTTACTAGATTATGGTGTAAACTGCATCAAAATGTGGCCCAATTTGGTTCATCTGGGTTTAGACATGTTATCTGTGCTTAGCCGAAATAGAGGCATGGTTTAACTGAAATGGGCGTGGCTTCACTGGAAGGGGGCATAACATGCAATGTTTTGTGTCAGAATTGCGCCATAAATCTGGCATAAAATTCTGTCACAAAATAAGCCAAATAGCAGTTAGCATAGTGACCAGAAAATGACCAGATCTTTCCAAGACTGAAAATGGGAGCAAAATCTGTTAGTAGAAAATAGGATTTATATCATTATATATTATAGTTAATATTATACATTCATGTGAATTCTCAAAGAAAACTTGTGATTAGTAACACTTTTGTGTGGAAGAATTTCAGACTTGTTTTAGGGCTTCCCCTTGGTTGCTTCATAGAAAATCTTGCATTGGGAACCTGCTTCATCAGAACATGAACAGCTAATGATTACTGGATTGCCACTCTGCTCACTGTGTTATTTCCCACTTTCATTGGTCTCCCAGTTTTCTGTATAATATATATATATATATATATATATATATATATACTGTATATATTCATAATATATTCATTCATAATAAATTTATTACTGTTCATAATATGTCTGCTACCCATGTTGAAAATAACAATATTCATTAACATGTCTACTGATCAATTTGTACCTACCTGAATATAACTGAATATCTTCACTAACATCACTGTAATTTCCAAGACCTATCATGTTGGCCGCTGCTGATCTGAACAGGAAGGTTCCATCCAAAGCTCTAGACTTCCATACGCAAATGTCATGGCATGAGCCATTGTATGCCAGCTTCCATGGGACTAAGTCTTTAACATCAGTAACCTGCCTGAAGATTAAATGACTTATTAGTTGTCTTGAAAATATAAAAATGGTAAAGTATTTTTGAAATAGTATGTTAGAATCAGAGCAGAACTTCCAAGAATCCTTCAGTTCTATATCAGAATCTATTACTATGAGCATAGATTTGCTCATAAGATGTGATGCTTTTTATTGTTATTATTGTTAACTAATCTGTTGTGTCCTGAAACTATTTATTTAAAATTGCATTGCAAAATGTTTCAAATGCTTCCTCCATGATCCAGAAGATGAAAAAAAACTTACTAGCTTGAAATCTGGAAATGTTAAGAATTAGATGTGATTTACCCTATCAATGTTGTGTTGCAGAATTGTAGCTTGGTTTCCAAAGATTCCAAAAGATTTTCTACCTTTAAGGCCTTTTTGCATGGGTAGATTATTGGGCCGATTACAAATGTTCTTTCCCGATAATTGCCCTGTGTAAAAGTGCCACTGATCACCCAATGAAAGAGCAAATGCTTGTACATTGGGTAAAAGCATTGCTGGTGCAGTCACCTACATCTACATTGCTCTGTGTAAACAGGGCTCTGCTGCTCAGAAACAATGAATCTCATTAGGGACAAGTGATCACTATAGTGATCACTCATCCCCATACAGAGAAGATAAAGGCCGAGTGTAAATGTAGCTCTCACCTCCACTAATAATCAGTCTTTTATCAGGTACATTAGGTTCATTGCTGATAATAGTCTGTGCATGGACATACACTTGAGAAAACTGTCCGAACTTTTAATATCTTTGTGTTTGTTAAATTTTTAAAAATTTGTTTACTGTCATTTTTAATCCCCTTAGAGTTTTAAAATGCAGTCACTTGCGCACTTGTTCCAAAGCCTGCAATAGAATGGTCTGCCTGTCAGACCATACATTGGGCATGGCTGTGCAGGTATACTACCTAAGCTAAGAGCCTTCACAAAACAGTGAAGTCTGTCATAGTAACTGATGAAGCCCCACAATTTAGCTGTGTGGGTTCTGATTGGAGAGCAGAGAGAGCCCTTTTAAACTTTGCGATACATGTAAAGGTTAACAAACACCTGCAAGATTATATCCTTGAGCCATTTATTAACCCAATAACACACATTCTCCTCACTCCCAACAATCTTATTTTATACAACAGCCATTTCGGTAGAACATTGAACATTGCTGTCATGTAGAAAACAAGCTATAGATCTCTGCGTACCTGTACTCTAGTATATTATATGTAAGGTTACTACCATTATCAAGGGCAGTTTTCCACTGGATGGTATTGTCATCTCCAGGCACTTTTTGTGCAATTCCTGGTTTGCTAGGAACACCAGCTGAAGTAGATAAAAAATTGTAGGTTAAAACCAGATTCTCCCCTAAACACAGACACATCCAGGAACATAATAAATGATGCCATTCTCACAATACAAAGACAGTGGTTCTTATTTTACTGGAGATGTTTTTAACATTTTTTTAAGAAATATTAATTCTGCATATAAACACAAAAGGTATTACTCAACTACAAGGACATATTGCTTTTATGTTAGAAATAATCAGTACATTCTCTTTTCCATGTCCTTTTCATAATCAGTAAACAAACCTTCAGAATAGTTTATCAAATAAATATTAGGTCTACCTCATATATAATCAGCCAATGTAATACAGCCTTTAAAAACTAATTCTGGTAATATAATTTTAATTGGAGCTGTCATTTTACAATATGGTGGGTCATTTACTCCATATATTCCACAACAGAACATAATTATCAAAAAGGAAATGTTTAAAAAATGTAAGGTCCCTCATAGCAAAGATTTTACAGGACTATTGTCCACTGTTTATACAGTGGAGTCAAACTGGGGGGAAATTCTGAGGATGCAGCACTTGATACCTATAATACAAATCAAGAATTACAAACCTAATGTCTTGAAGTTTGTGGGATCAGAAATGCTCTGGGCTCCAGTGAAAAAAACAACCACAGCTTGTACTTGGTTGATTGTATTTGGCATAACTCCCATAAGAGTGCAGGTGTAGACAGATCCAGTTGTGCAGTGATGATGTGTTGGTTTGTATGAACTGTGTCCTGTTACCTGTTTTGCAAAAATTAGGGAAATAAGAAAACCAGTGGGCTATAAACAGGATGAACATGGTACAAGAAACACAAGCCAGTAAGCGTCTACCTCTTTTAGTTGAAACCAGTATTCTTTTGTGGATACTTCTGGAGCTCTCCATTCCAGAACCAAACTTATATTCCCTGGAACTATATTGTGCGGGGCAGCTGGTGCATCAAATGTTCTGTCATAAACCACACTGCTTTCAGAATACCAGTCTTCATCTGGGTGAAATGCAAGGACCTAATATAGATAGATGATAAATATATAAAAGACTGAGATAGATAGATAGATAGATAGATAGATAGATAGATAGATAGATAGATAAAGGAAAAAAGCAGCACACATTAAGCGTGGGTGCAAATCCTCCTGAGGGCCCGAGACCAAGGTCCCAAGTGTATACAAAAGAGAAAAAAGGCAGCACTTTTTTCTCTTTTAGATAGACAGATAGATAGACAAATAGAAAAACAAGATCCATAAGATATAAAATAAATACAGTTTTCAATGGAATTTATCTCTGGAATACTTTGATTTCTTAGATAGATAGATAGATAGATAGATAGATAGATAGATAGATAGATAGATAGATAGGAGTTGTGTTAGTGGTCCATGCCCACCACCACCTTGCTCTGGTTGGCTGCTGGCATCCCATTCTGGCCAGCATCCCTCTACTTCTTCCCAGTGAATAGGGCATACACTTTCTCTGGCTCTTAAAGGACCAGTGCACATGATAAATCTTCCTCAGCCCATCCTCTTTGAGGGAGGGTGCCTGAGCAATAGGTTCAAGTACGCTAGAGTCCTACAAAGGTGTGGTGTTATGTTGTCTGCCTGTGTACTGACTTCTGCCTAACTTCAGACTGATCTACAGATTTGACCCTTCCCTACCTGACCTCTGTGTGTTCTCCATACTGATGCTAAGTTGCACAGTCCATAAATGTAAACCAGCTCACGCTCAATCCACAGCCCTGTGCACGGAATGAGCCAAGCCGATAGCTCTTGCAAAATAAAAAAAATATGGTTCCAGCACTTGTAATAACTCAGTTGCCTTTATTTCCTTCTTGTAGCATGTAACTCACATGGACACGAACTATCACCCCAGCATGGTTGAAACGTTTCGAACACAGGTGTGTTCTTAGTCGTAACCCGCTAAGTTGCACACCCTGAACTCAGACTGATTTTGGATTGCACTAACCCTGCCTTTCCTAACCTCAGATTGTCCCTGACTATAGGTTTCCCTGACCCCCTCGGTGCCTCGCACCAGTGTTTTTTGACCACCATGGGTAAGCAGTCTACTAAACAGAGACTACTTCCCCTGCAATGGAGTCCAGATCCCAGTCCAGAGGGTTAAAGGATGAAGACCAGGGCGGCACATAGATAAGTCAAATATATTCAGCAGACACAGCAAATCCGTATCCTCTTTGCAACAGATAGATAGATTAGATTGATATATAGATGACAGAGACAGACTATACTTCGCCATGAGCTACAAGCCATCCTCCACACCAGACGTTTCTTTCTTCCAGGCCGTGAACAAGGTCTCGGGATGAGACCGAAACGTTGGCCTTAAGTCTTATTTTTTGGATGGATAAATAAATAACTAATTACCTAACTCGAGTGCCGCGGTTTCATATTTCTATATACTTCGCCAGATACATACATAGATATAAGATACATTTTACTGTACCTTAAATTCATAATAAGTTCCCGCTTGAAGATTGTTTAAAGTCCATGCTAACACCTCATTTTGAAATTCACTTTTTCTCAAAGGATAAGAAGGGCTCGGGGGCATATTGTTGGCTTTAATTTGATATCGAATAATATCAGTGGGTCCATTTGGCTTGGTTGGTTCTTCCCAAGTGATATTGACTGAAGAATCTGACAAAATGGTTACATTTGTAATAGTTGCTGCTTCGGGCACTAAAAAATAAACCAAAAATCATAGTGAGACTGAATTGTAAAAAGCAATTTCAGATGTAATAGCTAATTTACATAACTTACCCCCATAAGCTGTCTTTGCAGTGACTGTAGTCCCTACTGGTTGTTGACCAAGCAGAAATGAGTAATAGTTCCTCACACTGATTTCAAATTCATAGCTGGAAAAGGGCTGCAACTCAGGGATTGTTGCAATCTGCTCTTGAAATTCCTATAGGAATGTAATTTCATACCTTAAAAACTTACTGAGCAATGTTTTTCTCAAATAAACTAATCTATTAAGATTTTCAGTCTGAAAGATATCTTCATTATGTTCAGGCTGAGAAGGAGACTGTTACTCATAAAAAGTGTTGATGTTTTCATCTTTGATTCTCAGTTCTGTAGCCTTCAGGGATCCTCAAGGATCAATTTTTCAAACCTTAATGCTATGTTCATACATTGTGGATTGTGTCCAGATTTATGTGTGGATTCCTCACTTATATCCACACCAATTCTGCCACCAATGCATGTGAACAAGCTTTTATTCACACTTATAAAATCTACTCTACAAATTTCTATCATCTACAGGTTCATCATTTATTCAGATGCCTTAAAAGCTGCAGATTTGCTCCACCAAACTTCAAAAGAGATAAACAACATCTATCTAATTTCAACTGTTGGTTGCGGAAATTATTTTGTGTGATTCTATTCCGGAGAATCGATGAGAGAGCGTGGGTAATGGCATTTACTATTGCTTGTCCACCCACTCTGTTCTGAAGCAGGGAAATAAAAGAGTCATTACCTGCTACATTTCTTCTTTGTTTTGTTTATTTTGTTAATAATACATATATAGAATGATGACAGAAAAAGACCACATGACCTTTATATCAGGAATATTTAAATTTACCTATTGTTGATTTTAGAACCATGTCTTCTGGAAGTTTTTTCCAAGCATCTGCCACTCTTAAAGTAAAAGAATATTTTCTGCTATTGCAGGGACTCAGTGGATAACTGCTAGAGGTCAATTGTTTGCAAAAAGTTCAATGTGGTTTAATTTATGCATCATGTGTTTCCAATAGTTGTTAATGGACATCAAACAGTTAACACTGGCAGTCTTTGTTAGGCTGCCGTGAAGACCAGCTGGCCTCCTCTGGTTAGTAGTGATGAGCGGCATAGGCAATATTCGAATTCGCAACATTTTGCTAATTTTTGTCCGAATATTTACCATAAATTTGCAAATTCAAGAATTCGTGATCTTTATTTGATTGCGAAAAAAATCGGCAATGTAATATATTCACGATAAATTTGCGATTAGAATATTCAACACTATTCACGAATACGAATATACAGCACTATATTCTAAATATTTGCGAATTCTCGAAGTGGCAATATTTGCAATCAAAATTCGCAATTCTAATATTCGCGCTCAACACTACTGGTTAGTTAGTGAGTCTTAGCTCAGCAGAGCTGGAGTCAAGACCTACATGTGTGACCTCTTGTCAAGTAGTCCCACAGGAGAGGCCTCATCCAGGAAACACCCTTCCTGAGACTAAAACGCTGCCAGAGAACAACTTACAGGGGTATTCTAGTTTTTAATTTTACATTTTTTGTTTGTAGAATAGGAAATCATACTATTTTCTATTGTACATACATTTAAAATTCTGCATATATACCTTTCTTATATCATGCAGTTGACCCCTAAATGCAGTAGAATGCTATAGTCCATGTATCTGTCCTGTGTAATGTATCCATGGCCGAACTGAAACATAGGATTATTCTTCACATCATATAATCCCTAATATTCAGTAAGAAACAGTGTTACATGACATGCATCTGCTGGACCTGCTATCACGGTCGGCGTGACTATCACATACGTGACGCAGAGGGAGGGAACAAGGAAGGCCCTGCCCAAGTGAGAGGGAAGGTGGTGACCCCTGACTCACCTAGCGGCTGGCACCTGGCTGCCCTGACGTCCCTAGACGGGTTCCTCACCCGTACGCCGATCACGTGCCTAAAGCCCTGGCTTTCCCTAAGCTGAGCCCTAGATAGTGAACAGGGCGGTGGGAACACTAGTCCGCACCACTAGCTCTAAAGGAAAACACCAAGGGAAGGACAGACAATACAAACTCAACATATAATCCCAGGTGGGCGACAACAGGAGACAACAAGAAGCCCAACAGGGATCCGGAGGGTAGCACTCTGGAACGACAACCAGGATTCACAACTCCAGTGGGTCAGTATAGATGTCCAGGCAGGAAGCTCTATAACTGGCAACTAGAGAAGTGTGAGGGGAGAATATAAGGAGGTTGGGAGTGGCAGACAAGAAACAGCTGAGGAGGAGAAGCTACGGATCCCTGATTGAGACAAAAAGGATAGCAAGGCAAACACAGAAAACAATCACTAAGAAACAACGTGATCTTTAGATATAGAGCGCGCAGCCACCCGCTGCGACCTCCTGACCTCGGGTATAACGGAGTCAGACGTGGCTCTTGATACCCTCGTGACACCTGCACACAGGACACATTCATGTGATACATAAATATGTCGCCTGCCTCTAGGTGATGTTGCAAATGGCTTCCTGTCTCTAGGTGATGTTGGCATGTTGTTGATAAAGTTTAGTGTTAAAAAAAAACATACATAGATGTACACAGGCAGTAACAGACATGATGAGATGCTCTTGCTGGTAGTAATACTGTATACAGTGTCAGACTGGGGCGCCTTGAACCCACTGATAAAATTCGTTATGGGGGACCACTGTACACCTACATGCAAATATTATCTTTTCACACAGCAACAGGCAGCAACAAGAACCTAAAGGTAATTGATTATAGAGGTCCCTGCAGAGACTTCAAGAAGGCAGGTCCCTGATGAAAGAGGATACTGAACGGCCTGCATCTGTCCCTACAAGTCACTTGATCCATCCAATGCATCTATAATAATAAACCTGTTAGTTTGTCAAATAATCTACCCATGTAGGCTGGTTGAGATGTTGCGTTCTGCTTATCTATATGCAGTACAGTCAGTCTACTGTGCCATGTGTCACTTGTGCAGAGGGTGAGGGAATAAAGTTCTACCTTAATCAGGGGCCCACCAGTGGATTCACTTGTTCCCATGTGGGCCAGTCCGAGCCTGACTGTATATATTGTACAGGTTCTGCTCTCTAATACACTACTATTCACCCATTAGATACCTGTGTGGTTAACTGAAAGCCAGGTCACATGACTTTGCAGGATTGACGCCATGTCATATCCAGTTCTCCTATTGATGCATTTTGCAGGGCTAAAATTTGTTGTACCAGAGGTTACTGTATGGATATAATAAAGATATGGAAGCAAAATTTTAAATACATGTATATCTATTCTTTTTTTTTATTCAACATCCTATTCTCTACATAAATAAATGTAATCATTAAAACCAGATTACCTTTTCAACTGGGAGACTACTCCTGGGGGGAAAGAGAACAGACATACACAGAAGGTTTAGAACCATCAAGGCTGTGCACTGGATTCAGATAGCAAGGTACCACTTGTTTATGACATTAAGATTTTACTGTTTGTGAACAGGGGTGAATTGCCTCCAACACCCACCACAGTTTGGGATGGACTGGCCATCCGAATCTAAGATCTCTGCATCCCTCAACCTGGGAACTGCAGAAGGAGTAAATGAGAACGGTAGTGCAAGCATGTGGTTATTTGGGAAGTTTGCAAAGTGAGCTTAGCATGAGACTCAGACAGGGAGAACTACTACTACCATAATTTCTACTTCCCGTATACAACTATTGGGAGAATCCTACTCTGGAACATATATCAGAACTGTGCCCTTTGCTGCTTATGAACTACTATCCCAATTATCAATTCAGAAAATAGATGCTTTATTTATGGCAACCAAATAAGCCTGGTCATTTACTCCATTAAAGGGGTTGTCCGGGTTCAGAGCTGAACACGGACATATCCATAATTTCACCCAGGCAGCCCCCCTGATGTTAGCATCGGAGCAGTTCATTCTCCAATGCTCTCCCTTGCCCTGTGCTGGATAGCGCAGGGCAAGGGCTCTTTTATTTACAATAACACACTGGCTCTGATGGGCGGGCTTTAGCGCTGCCCCAGCCATTTTACAGGCTACGGCAGCGCTAAAGCCCGCCCATCAGTGCCGATGACATCACCGGGCTCACTGCTGGGCGGAAGCCTCCGCCTGGCAGCCCCATGGAGAGCCCGGTTCGTCACCGGAACTCCAAAAAATGCCTTTGCCCCGCGCAATTTAGCGCAGGGCAAAGTAGAGCATCGGAGCATTAACTGCTCCGATGCTCAAGTCAGGGGGGCTGCCTGGGTGAAAATAGGGATAATGGGGAACCTTTCACCGGCCCTCCTGCCTTGATCATGTTGCCCCTCTCCCTTCTTTCCTGAGAGCTATACAAATTAAGTTTTGTAAGCCTTGCTTAATAAATTTAATTTTTAAGGCCCTCAACCATTTTTGTAACCCATCTTTGGACCCATACCATTTTATGTATGTCTTTTTGTACGTGAGGGCTCCAGAACTAAACACAGTAATCTAGAAGTGGTCTCACTAGAACTCTGTACAGCAGGATCACAATCTCACAATGTCTGCTGATTTTACTTCTAGCTGTGTAGTTGAGCATCCTACTTGCTTTCCCTACTGCGTGGACACAATGTTGACTTATTTTGAAGCTTTCAGAATCCCTAAATCCCTCTCTTCTGAAGCCCTGGGTATCACAGAACTGTCAAGTGGATGCATTCTCCCCAAGTGAATTCTTTTGCATTTAGAATCATTGAACTGCAGATTCCATTAGTTGGACCATAGCAGCTTTAGTAGTAAAGGCATTAATGCTGTACAATGACTTTCAATGTACTCAGCATTTTAAGGAGCTTGTCTGCCCCCCACCCCTCCAAAAAAAAGCTGTGCAAAACAAAGAAAAACATCTACTCACTTTTTGCAAGCCCCTTGCTTCCAATGCAGTGGGTCATGTACACCCTGACTCCAGTCCTCAATGGGACACCATCACTCTCAGGAGTCTTGGTGCTGGAACAGGGGACTTTCAAAAGTGAATTGGTTGTATCTTTGCTTCACACACACTTTTCCAGAACTCACTCTTTTTGGGGGGAGGTCAGAAAACCCCTTTAAAGAGGACCTGAAATGTCTGTTTTACTTTTATAATTAGGTTTGGGCGAATTGAGCTTCGGATCATAGATCATTGACCTGTCTCCGTACAGCATTAAAATGTATTGCCTCAGTGGAGGCAAAATTTGTTTCAGTCGAAGTCGCGCAAGACTTCAGTGAATGAATTCGGTATTCATTTCTGCATCTTTAAAAACATTTTAAATTATCAATCTGTAGTCAGGTTTGGTAACGGCTGGTACCTTGATACCAAACCAGACTTCGGATTACTATTTTTAAATGTTTTAAAAGACGCAGATGTGATTACTGAATTAATTCTTGCACAACTTCAAATTTTGACTCCACGGAGGCAATACATTTTAATGTTGTACAGCTACAGCATTAAAATCGAACTGTCTGACCGAATTCGCTCAACACTACTTAAAATCCCTACATAATAACAATTCTAGAGCATTTTTTCTTTGTGTTCATTGTGCAGTTCCTCTGATGTTCCTTCTGAATGTTTATGAATAAACTTACAACTGGACATTACTATTCTCATTGTCAAATCAATGTGTCCATATTCAGAATGCCACTGATAACATCCAGTTATCAATTTATGGTTATTGTAGCTAAACAAATCATAAAATCTTTAAATGTCCTGTTGTCTTTAGAACACATGTGACAAATGACTTTTAAACTTTAGCAGGTGCACAATTTGTGCTTTAATGGGTTTACTAAATCCATCTGATCACACAAAACTACCGGTAGCTAGTAGCTACTGTTTAATTGGAATCATTTGTAAAAAAAAAATCCTGTTGTTTAGATATTGATGTTACATACTTGTTTTGGCACTCCCTGATGTTCACTTAATATGTCCCGTGGTGGACACATATACCAAGTAGGTTAGTTCCACCACCAGGATTCTCTTGTACAGAAGCGGTAGAGTTATTTCTGCTATTGTGCAGGCCAAGCCAGTATAAATCAATTCTATGGAAACACCCTTCCCTCACCGGCACTGACCATATGAAAAGGACGCTTCTGTTAGAAAGGGATTTTTTTTAAAACTTAGTATTCAAAGAAAACATGTATTTAAGAATTTTACCTATGTCTCTTTTTTAACTCGACAGTATTATGCCATTGAGAATTAAATACAAAATATAATCTTTCTGTAGCATTTAGCACAGAGATAAAACTCCTGAGGATGAGGATGTTTGCCATGCTAAAAGTCCAAACAACAAGGAAATTGAAGAGCCAGGACAGGAAGTAATTTAAAAAATATATATTCAGAGAACCATCCACCTGTTTTTTGCAAAAAAATAAATAAGAAATTCACATATAGCCTGTAAATATGTGATAAAAATTGATAACAGTGTCCTTTTAAGTGTACATTCTGTGAGGGAATTAAAAGAACACACCCTATAACAAGTATGTATCAGAAATATCTAGAAACTGGAACATTTTTAAAGGATTCCAATAAAAAAATAGTTAGGTTTTACTGGATTCAACAGAGGATGTAATATTTAATTGTGAGGAAACCCTTTTCACATATGTTGTATCACTACTTTAGGAAATTATGAGCTTATTCGGTCTTAACTGCAGCAAAAATGTCCTCCTCTTCATGACCTTGACTGAATAATAATAATAATAATAATAATATAGTATCTTACTAATCTTGTGCTATTAACATCTGTAGAATCGTTTGGTAACCTGTGGTCAGCATCCAGACGCTTCCTATGTATAACTGTGTATGTTGGAGTACAGCTCATTATAAATGGACAGATAACTTCCGTAGTAACTGGAGGCAAAAGCAATGTAATGCTTGTATTTGTTGCGCTCAGTGTGATGGGCTTATCAATACGTGAAGCCAATACTAGACATCCGTTGTCTATTAAAAAAAAAAGTGATATAAATGTTTTATTAAGTGTACTTGGAATTGCATGAAGTTAAAAAAATGACTGCTTTGTTCTAAAAACAGCACAATTTTTGTCTATGGGTTTTCTTTGGTATTGCAGCTTGACTTGAAATGGGCTGAGCTTCAATACCAGGCACAGCCCATGGACAAGAAAGGTGTTTTCTCATTTAATACTATACATTGGGTTTGAAAGTTGTCACTCAAGAAAATATAACTTTATGTTCATCATATAAAAGAATGAAGACAATGATTATGACAATGATGATTTTTCTTATTATCATACACAGCACATGAATTGGCATATTTACCTGGGAAAGGTTGCAGAGAGGTACTATATGCTGTAGCCTGAATATGTTCATGACTTGTTTGCAGCAAAAATGGAACCTTATTAATTTTTCTTGCATGATAAATACTTGTATTTTCATTATTTTTAATGCTCCAGTAAATGAAATAGTTGTCAACTGAAAGACTGGTTATCGATGCACCTTGTATAGAGAAACAAAAACAATTTCAAGTATGTAAGTGGGTCAAGTTCTCAAAAAATTGCTCCACTCTGTATGTATGTGGCAGGCTCCAATGCACTTGCTTGCCAAAATCGATGATAAGGAATTAGCCTGATAGCAGGTAATTATGCTTCATTGTGACATACAACCAACCTACAATTTCTTATCATGACTTTATTATCAGAATGAGTGATGACAATCTCTGGACAGTGTTGCAGTATATGTTGGTGCTATATAAAGTAATAGCTGAATAAAATAATAATGATAATAATAATTCAGCAATACTGAGCAGTGTAGCTGTGAATCCAGTATTGGGGTGAAACTGAGAAATTGAGCCTTCAGTAAAAACCCTGTCTAGCTTTGCCTCTTTCTTATTCCGGGTGCTGCTTCCTCTTCCCTCTTCTCCTTGCCATAGACTTACAGTATATGGATAGTATGTAACCTGATCCCTCAGTGAGCTGATAACCCATCTGGTCTCTCAAAATGGATTTTAGCAGTGAACTGAGGATGAATTATCAGTGTAGAAGACAGTGGATTGTAAGTTGACAAAGAGGCATTTTCTCTAATAAAATATAATTAGAGATGAGCAAAAAAAAATTAAATTCGATTCGCCGGGTCGCTGAATTTTTTGGGAAAAAATTACGGTGAATTACGTTAAACAGCTATTTCCTGGCTGCAGAGAGCCTTTATAGTGGTGTAGAACACTGTGCCTTGCAGTAACATACGGAGTCTGCTTTGGTAGTGAAATAATACTGTGAGTCCGGGTGACATGCAGATGACAGGCGTCGCTCTTAGAATCACTACACACTTGAGTTATTTGGGCAGTCACGGGGCCAAAACTGCCCAAATAACTCAAGTATGAACTCAGCCTTACAGGTCGATGTTAGCGCAAAGAAGAAGTGTAACATAGTAACATAGTACATAAGGCCGAAAAAAGACATTTGTCCATCCAGTTCGGCCTGTTATCCTGCAAGTTGATCCAGAGGAAGGCAAAAAACCCTGTGAGGTAGAAGCCAATTTTCTCCACTTTAGGGGAATAAAAAATTTCTTCCCGACTCCAATCAGAATAACTCCCTGGATCAACGACCCCTCTCTAGTAGCTATAGCCTGTAATATTATTACGCTCTAGAAACACATCCAGGCCCCTCTTGAATTCCTTTATTGTACTCACCATCACCACCTCCTCAGGCAGAGAGTTCCATAGTCTCACTGCTCTTACCGTAAAGAATCCTCTTCTATGTTTGTGTACAAACCTTCTTTCCTCCAGACGCAGAGGATGTCCCCTCGTCACAGTCACAGTCCTGGGGATAAATAGCTGATGGGATAGATCTCTGTACTGACCCCTGATATATTTATACATATTAATTAGATCTCCCCTCAGTCGTCTTTTTTCTAAAGTGAATAACCCTAATTTTGATAATCTTTCAGGGTACTGTAGTTGCCCCATTCCAGTTATTACTTTAGTTGCCCTCCTCTGAACCCTCTCTAGCTCTGCTATGTCTGCCTTGTTTACAGGAGCCCAGAACTGTACACAGTACTCCATGTGTGGTCTGACTAGCGATTTGTAAAGTGGTAGGACTATGTTCATATCACGGGAATCTATGCCCCTTTTGATGCAACCCATTATCTTGTTGGCCTTGGCAGCAGCTGCCTGACACTGGTTTTTGCTGTTTAGTTTGCTGTTTATTAAAATTCCTAGATCCTTTTCCATGTCAGTGTTACCGAGTGTTTTACCATTTAGTATGTACGGGTGACTTGCATTTTTCCTTCCCATGTGCATAACCTTACATTTATCAGTGTTAAACCTCATCTGCCACTTATCTGCCCAAGCCTCCAATCTATCCAGATCCCTCTGTAGTAGTATACTGTCCTCTTCAGTGTAAATTACTTTACACAGTTTAGTGTCATCTGCGAAAATTGATACTTTACTATGCAAGCCTTCTACAAGATCATTAATAAATATATTGAAGAGAATAGGGCCCAATACTGACCCCTGAGGTACCCCACTAGTGACAGTGACCCAATCTGAATGTGTACCGTTAATAACCACCCTCTGTTTTCTATCACTCAGCCAGTTACTTACCCACATACAGATGTTTTCTCCCAGTCCGAGCATTCTCATTTTATATACTAACCTTTTATGCGGTACAGTGTCAAATGCTTTGGAGAAGTCCATATATACGACATCCATTGATTCGCCGCTGTCAAGTCTAGAACTTACCTCCTCATAGAAACTGATTAAATTAGTCTGACATGACCGATCCCTCACGAAGCCATGCTGATATGGCGTTATTTGCTTATTTCCGTTGAGATGCTCTAATATAGCATCTCTCAGAAAACCTTCAAACAGTTTACCCACAACAGATGTTAAACTTACCGGCCTATAGTTTCCAGGCTCTGTTTTTGGCCCCTTTTTGAATATTGGCACCACATATGCCACGCGCCAATCCTGTGGGACATTCCCTGTCAGTATAGAGTCTGCAAATATCAGAAATAAGGGTCTGGCTATGACATTACTTAATTCCTTTAGGATACGGGGGTGTATGCCATCCGGTCCTGGCGATTTGTCTATTTTAATCTTTTTAAGCCGCTGATGTACTTCTTCCTGGGTCAGACAGGACACTTTTAATGGGGAATTTATTTTTGCATTCTGCATGTCATCTGACAATTTATTTTCCTCAGTGAATACATTGGAGAAAAAAATATTTAACAGCTTTGCTTTCTCCTCGTCGCTCTCTGCGACTCCCCCCTCATTACTCTTTAAAGGGCCAACACCTTCAGCTTTATACTTTTTAACATTTATATAATTGAAGAACATTTTAGGGTTGGTTTTACTCTCTTTGGCAATTAATCTCTCGGTCTCTAGTTTGGCCGCTTTTATTTGTTTTTTACATGTTCTATTTTTTTCCTTATAGTTTTTCAGTGCTTCCGTGCAACCCTCCTGTTTTAGTGTTTTATATGCTTTCTTTTTGTCATTTATTGCTTTCTTTACAGTTCTATTTATCCACATTGGTTTCTTTTTGTTCCTTAACCTTTTATTACCATACGGTATGTACCTCTGACAATGAGTTTTTAGGATGTTTTTAAAGATATCCCATTTTGTGTCTGTATTTGTGAGGACTTTGTCCCAGTTAGTTTGGCCTATGGCCTCTCTTAGTTGGCTAAATTTAGCTTTTTTGAAGTTTGGTATTTTTGTTCCTCCCTGTAGAAACGCTCTTTTGAATGATAATTGGAAGGTTATTACTTTATGGTCACTATTTCCCAGGTGTCCCCCGACCTGCACGTCTGTTGTTCTGTCAGGTCTATTGGTTAATACTAAGTCCAGTATGGCCGTCCCTCTAGTCGGGTCCTGAACCAGTTGGGAGAGGTAATTGTCTTTGGTTATAGCCACGAACCTGTTTCCCTTATGAGATATACAAGTTTCAGTTTCCCAGTCTATATCTGGGTAGTTGAAGTCCCCCATAATAACCACCTCATTATGATTTGCCGCCTCGTCTATCTCGTTTAGTAGTAGATTTTCTGTGGACTCTGGTATATTAGGTGGTTTATAGTAAACTCCTATTAGTAATTTATTGTTGTTTTTAGCTCCATGTATCTCTACCCATAGTGACTCCACATGTTCATGTCCCTCACTTATATCTTCTCGGACTGTGGGCTTTAGACAGGACTTTATATAAAGGCAGACCCCTCCCCCTCTCCGGTTTTGACGATCCTTTCTAAACAGACTGTAACCTTGTACATTAACTGCCCAGTCATAGCTATCATCCAGCCATGTCTCAGTTATTCCCACTATGTCATAGTCCTCCTCACACATCACTAATTCCAGTTCACCAGTTTTATTAGTCAGGCTTCTGGCATTAGTATACATACATTTGAGAGGTTTATGTATATTTTTTACCCTACACCTTTCCTTCTGAATTGTTCTAGTCCCTCCTTCCATTCCTCCCCCATTCTTATTACCTTGCCCCCGGTCTCTATCTGCACTATCTTCCCCTCCTATAACGTAATTACCCTCCCCCCCAGTCCCTAGTTTAAACACTCCTCCAACCTTCTAGCCATCTTTCTCCCCAGCACAGCTGCCCCTTCCCCATTGAGGTGCAGCCCGTCCCTACGATAGAGCCTGTTGCCGATAGAAAAATCGGCCCAGTTCTCCAGGAACCCAAACCCCTCCATCCTACACCAGTTCTTGAGCCACTTGTTAATCTCCCTAATCTCCCATTGCCTTTCTTGTGTGGCTCGTGGTACAGGCAGTATTTCGGAAAATACTACCTTAGAGGTCCTTGCCCTCAGCTTTTGACCTAAATCCCTGAAATCATTTTTAAGGACTCTCCACCTACCTCTAACTTTGTCATTGGTTCCGATATGGACCATGACCGCTGGATCGTCTCCAGCCCCTCCCAGTAATCTGTCAACCCGATCCGCGATGTGTCGAACTCTAGCGCCAGGAAGACAGCACACTGTTCGGCGATCACGGTCTTTGTGACAGATTTCCCTATCTGTTCCCCTAATAATAAAGTCTCCCACTACCAGCACCTGTCTGGCCTGCCCTGCTCTCCTGGTTCCCTGCTTACTGGAGCTGACATTCCCCTGACTGGCAGAGGAAGTGTCTGGCTGCAGCAGTGCCGTCCCCGGACTGACATCCCCCTCATCTGCCAAACGTGCAAACTTGTTGGGGTGTGTCAGATCAGGGCTAGCCTCCCTGGCACTCTTCCCTCTACCCCGCTTTCTAACTTTTACCCAGCTAGCTACCTCACTTTCCTCAGCCTCCTCTCTGTCACCCTACCCCTCATCTACCCCAAAGAGTGCTTGCTCGGTGAGAAGCAAACTCTTTTGCAAATTATCAATGCCTCTCAGTGTTGCAACTTGCCCATTTAGAGACTCGATCTGCGATTCCAAATGGGTAATTTGCTCACATCTAGAACAAATATATACACCCTCGAACGGCTGTTCCAGGACTGCATACATCATGCAAGATGTGCACTGGACTGCGTTGTAAATTGTGCAACACATACTAAATGGGGATTACAACAGTAAAAAAGTAAAACAGTATAAATGATTTAGATTTAGACCCTGTCTGCTGTAGTTGAAGGACCACGTAAAATTAAGCCAACAACACACAAGGAAATTATATCCAACCTTAGTTTCCAAACTCCTTTTCTTAAACTCCTTATTTTTTAACTCCACTTAATAAGAAGCCACTTAGTAGAGCAAGCCTCAGAAAGAGCAGGCTCTGAAGAGTATAAGTGGCTCAATTTATAGCACCTGGTTGCCCCAGGCACTCGCCTTAATTAAGCAGAGAAAAAAAAAAAAAAAAAAACGATTTTAAATGCAAGTACAAAAATACAAACACAAAATACAAAAGTGCACTCCTTTTACACCGTTGTCAGGTGATTCCACATAGATGTTTACAGAACCTGTTCGATTAAACGCTTATACAAGTAGAGCCCCCTGACAGAGTGGTGAGGGTGTCAGCAGTAACTTTGTGTTGACGTCACAGATTATTTTGCCCTTTCTCTGATCTATCAGAACAATAACCCACAAAAAATGTATCCTGTCTTTGGAGCATCCGCCTTCACTCGGCCAGCATTTGGTCAATAATCCATCAGTATTGTTAATGCCAAAAACAACAGGAGTGTATCCAAAACAGAGACGACACGTGAACGGAATATTTGCATGTTTTCTGTGTTTTGTACCCACTCCTGCTATTGGCTACCAAATCATAGGCCAATTCTGATGGGACCATACAGGCCTTATAGCTGCTACACAGACAGGATCCGTTGTGCGTCTCATTTTTCCTTCCTTCTGACAGATCAGAAGAAGGGTCAAATAAATGATAATGTCAGCCAAGCCAAAAAAGCCAAATAGTGGCCCAGACACGAAGTGGGGAGGGTGGGAACAGCATGAGAAGTCCACAGAGTGGCCATGTGACATAGTGTGGAGGTGGCGGCAGTGTCAGGAGGCCACAGAGTGGCAAGGTGACATAGTGTGGAGGTGGCAGCAGGATGAGGAGAGCACAGAGTGGCAAGGTGACATAGTTTGGAGGTGGCAGCAGCATCAGGAGGCCACAGAGTGGCAAGGTGACATAGTTTGGAGGTGGGTGGAAATACCAGTACCCGCTGAAGATGGTGGGTGAAAGAAGAAGCACTTGGCATCAGATGTGTGGCATCAGGCGGGTGGCAGCATCAGAATAGTAGCTGAGGCAGGTAGCCAGAAGAAACCAATCTCTTTTGTCAAAGTTTTGGTGTGGCACCATGGATGATCTAGTCTGATGCATCAAGAATTGGTGGGTGGAAATCCTGGCTGATCCACGCCTGATTCATCTTGACAAAAGTCAGTCTCTCCACATTTTGGGTGGACAGACGAGTTCTTCTTGGGGTAACTATGGCCCCCGCCACACTAAACACCCGCTCTGATGCCACATTACTGGCCAGGAAGGACAGCTTTTCCAGGGCAAACTATGCCAGTTGCGGCCACAAATCCAGTTTGTCAGCCCAGTAGTCCAGCGGATCTTCAATGAGGGCTGGCAGGGTACACTCCAAGTATGCCACCACCTGTTGGTTAAGGTTCTGCTTTATGTCTAGCTGCTGGTGAGTAGTTTCTTCACTATGCGGGTGAAGAAAGCTGCTCATCAGCGACTCTGGAATCAGGCTGCTGTTGATGGAGTTGATACTGCTCCTGCCACCCCACCCGCCAGCAGCCATGGAAGTGGAACGTGAGCGTAGAGGGCCCCCCCGGTCAGACCTGCGAGAGGATGGACGATGGCGCAGATAGGCAGCAGCTAACTGACTACATAGGATGTCTCTATAGTAGTTTAGTTTGTCCTCCCTCTCAGCGGGTGTAAAAAAAGGCCCACATTTTGGACCGGTAGCGAGGTTCCAACAAGGTGGAGATCCAGAAGTCATCCATCTGCTGAATAGTGACTATTTGGCTGTCACTACCCAAGCAAGTGAGCATGCAGCAGGCCGTTTGCGCAAATGACCACTGCATACTTCCACGGTGTGTCAGGGTCCTCTACCTCATCTTCGTCATTGCCCTGTAGCTCCTCTGCCTGCTCCTCTGCCTGCTCCTCTTCTCCTATTACCTGTGTAGAAAAATCACCCATTTCGCTACACATTGCTTGTGCTCCAATCTCCTCCTCCTCCTCCAGTTCAGCCCCCACAGGGCTCATGTGGCAGTGAGATCTAGGAACCATGTCTCCACTCCCCTGACTAGCCAGATTTACCAGCATCTGTTCCAGGACATGAAGCAGTGGAATCACGTTGATCATCCCGTAGTCCTGGGGACTGAAAAATAACAAGGCCTCCTCAAAGGGCCTGAGCAAACGGCAGGTGTCACGCATGAGCTGCCACTGGCTGATATCGAAATTACACAGGGGAGTACTCCTGTCCACTTGGATCATCAGGAAATCGTTTATGGCCTTTCTCTGTTCGTACAGTCGGTCCAACATATGGAGGGTGGAATTCCAATGGGTTGAAACGTCACATATCAGCCTATGTTGGGGGATGCCATTCTGCCGCTGCAGCTCAAGGAGGGTGTGCTTTGTGGTGTACGAGTGGCTGAAGTGCATACAAAGTATCCTGAACATAAAAAATAGAATAGGACAGCACCACTTACTGGAACAAATAATCCGTGATATGGCGGCGGTGCTCGTGGCGTTAGGTCCCAGCC
The DNA here is from genome assembly GCF_905171765.1 of Bufo bufo. NCBI lineage: Eukaryota > Metazoa > Chordata > Amphibia > Anura > Bufonidae > Bufo > Bufo bufo. Next base: position 348,527,768 of record NC_053392.1, read on the forward strand.
TCAGGGACCCGTCAAACGTAGAGAAAACTTCAGGAAAGTCACAGCACTCTCAATCTTGAATCAAAACTTAGTGTTTAATCACACCGAAAAATACAGCAACGTTTTGACACACAGGTCTTTCTCACATGTAGCTTGAGAAAGACCTGTGTGTCGAAACGTTGCTGTATTTTTCGGTGTGATTAAACACTAAGTTTTGATTCAAGATTGAGAGTGCAGTGACTTTCCTGAAGTTTACTCTACAAAGTATCCTGCCCATTTTTAGGATGTCTTGCAGATCGGTGGAAAACTTCAGGAACCACTTGACAACCAGATTGAACAAGTGTGCCATGCAGGGCGCATGGCTTAGCCCTCCTTGATGCAGCGCCGACACAATATTATTACCTTTGTCGGTCACCATAGTTCCGATTTTCAGTTGTCGTGGAGAAAGCCAGGATTCAATTTTTTGCTGAAGGACATGGAGCAGTTCCTCCCCTGTGTGACTCCGATCGCCCAGGCAAACGAGGTGCAGGACAGCGTGACACCGCCGTGCCCTGCACATTTGGTATGCTGAAGGGGCACTGTGAATTGTCCCTGCAGTGGAGGCTGAGGACACGGTGGAAGATGAGGAGGCAGAGGCGGACATTGTCGCAGGACCAACGGCGTGGCAATGTGGAGGCGGAAGCGGCGTCACCTGGCCAAGTTGCTGGTGTGGTTGTGCAGGAACCACATTTACCCAGTGGGCCGTATAGGACATGTCCCTGACCGTAGTTACGGCTCCACGCGTCGGTGCTGCCGTGCACTTTGGCGCACCTTCTGTTCTACATGTGTGTGCAGGGCTGGTACTGACTTTTTGGCAAAGAAATGACGGCTTGGGACTCTCCACCTCGGCTTGGCACAAGCCATCAGTTCTCTGAAAGGTGCAGAGTCCACTACTTGGAAAGGGAAGGACTTCAGCACCAGCAACTTGGACAGGAGCACATTCAGCTTCTGCGCTGTTGGATGAGTGCATGCATACTGTTGTCTCTTGGCAATCACTTCGGTGATTGATTGCTGACGGAATAACTGACGAGGAGTAGGAGTAGAAGCAGGAGCATCAGGACCATCAGATGATGGGAAGGACAGACAGCTCCCTTCAGCTGAGGTGGTGGATCCTTGACTGCCTGAAACCAGGTGCGTGCCACTGGGTGACGCAGCGGTCAGAGCCACGTTTCACCCAGGCCACTTTATGGTGACGCTGCATATGTTGACGCAGGGCCGTGGTGCCAACATTGGCACCCTGGCCATGCTTCACCTTCTGCCCACAGATTCTACATATGGCCACGTTCACCTCCTCTGGCAGCTTAACCCCTTAAGGACTCGGCCCTATTTCACCTTAAGGACTTTGCAAATCTGACCAGTGTCACTTTAAGTGCTGATAACTTTAAAACGCTTTGACTTATCCAGGCCGTTCTGAGATTGTTTTTTGTCACATATTGTACTTCATGACACTGCTAAAATTGGGTCAAAAAAGTAAATTTTTTTGCATAAAAAAATACCATATTTACCAAAAAATTTAAAAAATTAGCAAATTTCAAAGTTTCAGTTTCTCTACTTCTGTAATACATAGTAATACCCCCAAAAATTGTGATGACTTTACATTCCCCATATGTCTACTTCATGTTTGTAGCATTTTGGGAATGATATTTTATTTTTTGGGGATGTTACAAGGCTTAGAAGTTTAGAAGCAAATCTTGAAATGTTTCTGAAATTTATAAAAACCCAATTTTTAGGGACCACTACAGGTCTGAAGTCACTTTGCGAGGCTTACATAATAGAAACAACCCAAAAATGACCCCATTCTTTAAACTACACCCCTCAAGGTATTCAAAACTGATTTTAAAAACTTCGTTAACCCTTTAGGTGTTGCACAAGAGTTATTGGCAAATGGGGATGAAATTTGAGAATTTCATTTTTTTGCCTAATTTTCCATTTTAAACCATTTTTTCCACTAACAAAGCAAGGGTTAACAGCAAAACAAGACTGTATCTTTATTGCCCTGACTCTGCCGTTTACAGAATCACCCCATATGTGGCCGTAAACTACTGTACGGGCACACAGTAGGGCGTAGAGGGAAAGGTGCGCCGTATGGTTTTTGGAAGCCAGATTTTGCTGGACTGGTTTTTTGACACCATGTCCCATTTGAAGCCCCCCTGATGCACCCCTAGAGTAGAAACTCCATAAAAGTGACCCCATCTAAGAAACTACACCCCTCAAGGTATTCAAAACTGATTTTACAAACTTTGTTAACCCTTTAGGTGTTGCACAAGATTTAATGGAAAATAGAGATACAATTTCAAAATTTCACTTTTTTGGCAGATTTTCCATTTTAATATTTTTTTTCCAGTTACAAAGCAAGGGTTAATAGCCAAACAAAACTCATTATTTATGGCCTTGATTCTGTAGTTTACAGAAACACCCCATATGTGGTCGTAAACGGCTGTACCGGCACACAGCAGGGCGCAGAAGGAAAGGAATGCCATACGGTTTTTGGAAGTCAGGTTTTGCTGGACTGTTTTTTTTTACACCATGTCCCATTTGAAGCCCCCCTGATGCACCCCTAGAGTAGAAACTCCAGAAAAGTGACCCCATTTTAGAAACTACGGGATAGGGTGGCAGTTTTGTTGGTACTAGTTTAGGGTACATATGATTTTTGGTTGCTCTATATTACACTTTTTGTGCGGCAAGGTAACAAGAAATAGCTTTTTTGCTTTTTTGGCACAGTTTTTTTTTTGTTATTTACAACATTCATCTGACAGGTTAGATCATGTGGTAATTTCATAGAGCAGGTTGTCACGGACACGGCGATACCTAATATGTATACAATTATTTTAATTTATGTAAGTTTTACCCAATGATTTCATTTTTAAAACAAAAAAAAAGTTTTAGTGTCTCCATAGTCTAAGAGCCATAGTTTTTTCAGTTTTTGGGCGATTATCTCAAGTAGGGTCTCATTTTTTGCGGGATGAGATGACGGTTTGATTGGCACTATTTTGGGGTGCACATGACTTTTTGATCGCTTGCTATTACACTTTTTGTGACGTAAGATGACAAAAAATTGCTTTTTTTACACCGTTTTTTTTTTTTTTTTTTTTACGGTGGTCACCTGAGGGGTTAGGTCATGTGATATTTTTATAGAGTCAGTCGATACGGACGTGGCGATACCTAATATGTATACTTTTTTTAATTTATGTAAGTTCTACACAATGATTTCATTTTTGAAACAAAAAAAATGATGTTTTAGTGTTTCCATAGTCTAAGAGCCATAGTTTTTTCAGTTTTTGGGCGATTATCTTAAGTAGGGTCTCATTTTTTGCGGGATGAGATGACGGTTTGATTGTTACAATTTTGGCGTACATGCGACTTTTATTACCTTTTTTTGGGAAGTAAGGTGGGCAAAATTTCAATTTCATCATAGTTTTTTATTTTTTATTTTTATGGCGTTCACCGTTCGGGTAAAGTAACATGACTGTTTTATAGATCAGGTCGTTACGGACGTGGCGATACCAAACATGTGTAGGGAATTTCATTTTTTTCATTTTTAATCAGTGATAAATGTGTTCTTGAAGATCCAGTGGGTCTGATGTCTGTATAATACAGTACAGTACAATATACAGTACAGACCAAAAGTTTGGACACACCTTCTCATTCAAAGAGTTTTCTTTATTTTCATGACTATGAAGGCATCAAAACTATGAATTAACACATGTGGAATTATATACATAACAAACAAGTGTGAAACAACTGAAAATATGTCATATTCTAGGTTCTTCAAAGTAGCCACCTTTTGCTTTGATTACTGCTTTGCACACTCTTGGCATTCTCTTGATGAGCTTCAAGAGGTAGTCCCCTGAAATGGTCTTCCAACAGTCTTGAAGGAGTTCCCAGAGATGCTTAGCACTTGTTGGCCCTTTTGCCTTCACTCTGCGGTCCAGCTCACCCCAAACCATCTCGATTGGGTTCAGGTCCGGTGACTGTGGAGGCCAGGTCATCTGGCGCAGCACCCCATCACTCTCCTTCATGGTCAAATAGCCCTTACTTTCAAAGTTTTCCCAATTTTTCGGCTGACTGACTGACCTTCATTTCTTAAAGTAATGATAGCCACTCGTTTTTCTTTACTTAGCTGCTTTTTTCTTGCCATAATACAAATTCTAACAGTCTATTCAGTAGGACTATCAGCTGTGTATCCACCTGACTTCTCCTCAACGCAACTGATGGTCCCAACCCCATTTATAAGGCAAGAAATCCCACTTATTAAACCTGACAGGGCACACCTGTGAAGTGAAAACCATTTCAGGGGACTACCTCTTGAAGCTCATCAAGAGAATGCCAAGAGTGTGCAAAGCAGTAATCAAAGCAAAAGGTGGCTACTTTGAAGAACCTAGAATATGACATATTTTCAGTTGTTTCACACTTGTTTGTTATGTATATAATTTCACATGTGTTAATTCATAATTTTGATGCCTTGAGTGTGAATCTACAATTTTCATAGACATGAAAATAAAGAAAACTCTTTGAATGAGAAGGTGTGTCCAAACTTTTGGTCTGTACTGTATATTGTACTGCACTGTATTTTACTTACACTGAACAGATCTATGCACAGATCTGTTCAGCACCATGGACAGCAGGACGCCTGAGACGGCGTCCTGTTGCCATGGGAACCTTCCCCGTCTGCCACAACTTCGCAGACTGGGAAGGGTGAGGACGGGGCTGGCGGGGGGCTGTCTGGGAGCTCCCTCCCTCTCCGATCGGGGGGCTGCAAAGGCACAGCAGCCCCCCGATCGGAGAGGGAGGGAGCTCCCTGAGCTGTTAACCTTTTCCATACAGCGGTCCATACGGACCGCTGTATGGAAAGGGTTAAACGGCTGACATCGCATCACCGATGTCAGCCGTTTATACCAGGGTGCCAGCAATGTGCTGGCACCCTGGTATACCCACTGTACACCAACGATTATTCAATGGGAGGCGGGCGGGGGATCGCGATCCCGCCTGCCGCACCGCCCGCCTCCCGCACCGCCCGCACCTCTCCCCAGGCACCGTGTTCCGATCACAGCCGGCCGGGCGGCAGTGATCGGAGCAACACATGACGTACCAGTACGTCATGGGTCCTTAAGGACTCGGGAAACATGCCATACCGGTACGTCATGCGTCCCTAAGGGGTTAAAAAAAACTGCCACACCGCCGAGAAGGTGATTTTACTCCCGACACTACGCACTGACTGACTGCTACCACCGCTGCCTTCTTGAAACCCTGCACCACTACTTCCCGGGCAGGTAGGCTACCGCAAAGCGGGTGGTCCACCCCAGGCCCATTTGGCTGCCAACCTCCCACTGCTGCCACCCTGCTGAATCCCGCCCTCGCTAGCGACTTGCTGGCTCCGGCGCTGGCTCACGGGCAAGCTGCCACCCTCTTCTCCCTATGATGATGAAGCCCCTTCGTCACCCGACTCCCAAGTGTGATCGGCTTCATCATCATCGAGTAGTGTCTGCACGTCACTGATGTCCTCCTCAATGGTCTCTGGGTCAGGAGCCTGACTGCTCGCAACACCCCATCCCACGACACTCTCCTCATCACTACTTGCCCGCCTAGTGGAGGAAGCGGCGGATGTCTCCTCCAGATCTTGGCTGGGCAGTAGCTGCTGACTGCCCTCTAGTAGCTCTTCCTCGATGAAAAGTGGATCTGAGCCGACTGCATATAATACTTCTCGTGGTGAGAAAACTGAAAATGACAGAGGAAGGTTCAGGACAGGTGGGGGCACAGGGCCTGCTCCCGGACCATGCCAACTAAGCCTTGTGTCAGAGGAACTCTTGGCTGAAGGTGTCTGATGGTGTCTGATGTCACGAAGGTGATGACCGAAGGTGATGACCGAGTCAACCATTCAACAGCTGGGTTTCTGGTCAAGACACGATCGCTAGATGACACCGGGAGCTCAGGCCTCTCGCTGCAACCCCTGCTGCCACGACCCCTTACTCTGCTGCAACCCCTGCCTGCGTTAGAAACATTTAGGCCTCTGACACTCCCCTGTGCAGGGCCTGGCACTTCTCTGTCTGACATACTGTAATATCAAATAACCAAATGTTAGATCAAATATATTTTTATTTCCCCACTGTAACGGAACGCTTAGCACCCCGACCGGGTACCTCCGTCGATAGATGCTCCTAGTGCTTCCAGAGGAATCCAAGCACTCCACTTGACACCGTCAGCGCTGCAGACCCCACGAACCGCCGAAGCTTGGTGGAGGTCTCGCCGTCTCCTACCCACCCTGGACCTACGACAAGGCTCCAGGCTCCAGTGGGTGAACCTCTCCTAAATCCAGAGACAGGAACCAGGAGCAAGCTCTTACAAGAGCTTATACTCAGGGGAGTATTGTGATATAGAAATCCCCAAGAGTGTAGTTATTCCATCCCTTAAACATGAGCCAAGACTTCATGAAGGTATAAAACAGGAACTCCTTTATTGAGGGCTACCCGCCCGTATTTATGCAGGTCCCCATCTGGTGGACACGCCCCTAGTGGACCAGAAGGAAGACTGCGACACAGGACAGATATGCAGCAACTCAGGATACACAGACACAACACATCCCCACAATGCATCATGGTTTCCTCCTCTCTGCCCTGGAGACACCCGAGGAGTAATCCAATTATCTCTCAAGACAAAGGGAAATCGCCAATACACATGTGGGGACAACCGGACAGAAATCACCACCCAAACACACAATGTCACACCCCCACAGCAAACACAGACATTTAACATATTACCAGATAGCTCAAGTCTGAGTGCATATCATTAGGTGAATGGCACTCAGAATACACAAATACAATACAATTAGCTATCTGGGTACCCTCACATAACAAAATACAATTGCAAAGACAGATTTAAGCTGTGCGGCCGGTCTGTCTGCTCCTTTAAAGTTAGTATGGGCCATAATCCTGAGGCAAGAGGCTGATAAACAGGCCTCTCCAAAACCCAGTGGCGAGGTTGGTTTCGCCACACATTTCCCACTTCCAGGGAAGACTAACCAGATACCTGACCTCACGGTCAGTACCTGAGTTAGTCTGGCAGACCAACCACAACCCAATACTGGACCTGTTAAATTTTGGGGCCTGGCTCTGTTCTGTATGTCCCCAGCTGTTGAGTGGGCATCTGCGACTCCTTGCTTCCTTGTGGTTCTCTAGCTTGGAGCTGTAGGTACTTGGTGGGCAGAGGCCGACTGCGCTCTGCCCAGATGCCAGCTCTTCCGCTGGGGTAGCCAGTGGGAAGTCCGGCTCTGGAGAAGAGGATAGGGGAGGGCAGAGGCCAGCGGCGCTCTGCCCCGATGCCAGCGCTTTAGCTGGGGTGCATGGTGCCAACTCCTGCTGGGTAGTAACTGAATGGTTAGGGCAGAGGCCAGCGGCGCTCTGCTCTGATGCCAGCTCTTCTGCTGGAGAGGGGTCAGTGGGGTTTAAAGTCTTACCCACTACCCTCAGTATTGGGCTGGGAGAGAGCTGTGGAGGGGGGCACCCGAGGAGTAATCCAATTATCTCTCAAGACAAAGGGAAATCGCCAATACACATGTGGGGACAACCGGACAGAAATCACCACCCAAACACACAATGTCACACCCCCACAACAAACACAGACATTTAACATATTCCCAGATAGCTCAAGTCTGAGTGCATATCATTAGGTGAATCTTGAGGTAAGAGGCTGATAAACAGGCCTCTCCAAAACCCAGTGGCGAGGTTGGTTTTGCCACACCCACTAATAAATGACAAACAGGGCTGTAGAATATATCACTGCACAGCTGAACGGCAATTAGGCCCTAATTCTTTTCTACTTTTGAACTACACAAAAGGCTTTTCAACAGATAAGTGCAACGCTGGACAGGGAATATATTTTTATTTCGCCACTAAAACACGGCAAACAGGGCTGTAAAGTATATCACTGCACAGCTTAACGGCAATTAGGCCCTAATTTTTTTCTACTTTTACACAACACAACAGGCTTTTCAACAGATAAGTGCAACTCTGGACGGCAAATATATTTTTATTTTGCCACTAATACACAGCAAAAAGGACTTCACATATAACTGCACCGCACAAGGGCAAATAAGACGTACTGTAGAAAGATTTCCTTGTAATAAACCCTGTTAATGGCTGTATCAAACAGCACTTGCACCTCAATAACAAGAACGGTTTGCTGGAATGACAGAGCTGTATAATGGCAATTTGGATCCCCAGTCAGTGCAGCAAGGGGTAACAGGATTGTTCCTATTACCCACTCAACCTCCCCTACTGAACCCTGTTCTACACAAGCGATGTGGAACGATTCCTTCCTATCCTTTCCCTGCACTTATAAATCGTTTTTTCACCACAATCAAGTCTTTCCTATCACTGTCCCTAGCACCTGCAGATGTCTCTCCCTGCACTAAGTATGCAGGTAAATGGCAGAATCTAAGATGGCTGCCGCTATTTATAGGACTGTGACATCACAGGGCTGGCTGGCTGCTTATTGGCTGCATGCATGGCATTATGGGTGATCCCGCCTTCCCAGAGTTCCTTTCTCCATGTCCTCACACATGCAGCAGCCATTTTAGGAAAAAATGTGATTCGTTACCACGAAGCACGAGGAAATTCGCCTTCAGTGCGAATCAAATTTTTCCTGAAATTCGGAACAAATTCCACTTTGTCAGCTTCAATTCGCTCATCTCTAGATATAATATGTAGCTTCTTATATTCATTTGTAATATGGAGTTATACAAAGTTTGTTGAAAAGTTTGTTGACAGTGTGCATTTAAACTTTATTAATATAGAATTAGCACTCTTTAGAGTGATTATTTGATAGGGTGTGGGTTCCTCAGATCTCATTTGCAAAAATGATTCTGGGATGAGACAAGGCATAAAAAAATCTGTAGACATTTTCTGCCTCCCTCTGGATTTCAGTCATATAAGATCCTGTCCTCAGCTTTGTCCCTCACTCTGCATTAATTTATTTAGCTCTACTACAGTATTTAATACCATTTTACACTACACCAAAACCTCTCCATCAAAAAACGTATTCCATATATTGCAGTATATCTCCTGAGAAACGTTATAATCTAATGATTGAGGAGGCACGTACCAGGCAGAAGGGGAACACTGATCACATTCCAGCAATGACATCCATCCAAGTCAGAGGACCAGATTTCAGTTACGTTACAAAGGAAGAATATATATGAGTTATTTTTATCTGTAGTATCCAAACTGATTATAGTTCCTAGTGCGCAATTCTTCTCATAGCAGTCACAATTACTCGTTGCAGTAGGAGTTTTCTTGTAATGTCCGAACATACCTACTATTGTATCATTTATTCTGTCATAGAATGAAAGTCTGTTACCATTTTCTGAAGAGTTTATCCAGTATATGCGGCTGCAAAATGTAATGAAAAAAAATATCAAGAAATAATCACAATAATAAATACCTAATAAATACTTATAAAATCATCTTAAAGAAAGTAAGTTGAGTCTGGAGTCATGTTTTACTGACCAACCTGAGTTAGGCAGATACAATGTTATCATAGGCCTCGACTAAAAAACTATTCCATTTTATATACGAAACCTAGGTAGCGCTTCTACATGTAGAACCTTTAATTTTCATTTTTAGGAAGTCATTGTCCAAAGCAACATGAACAAATATATTAACCTTTTTCTCGTTTTGTTATGCTGTGGCCTTGTGCTAAAATAAAGAAAAATCACGTCGTCGTCCCCCTTTCAATCTGTACTCAGTACCCTATAATGACAAAGTGAACACTGACTTTTAGAAATCTTTGCTAATTAAAAAAAAATGAAAAAAACTAAAATTTGCATGGACATAAATATTCAGACCCTTTGCTATGACACTTAAAATTTAGCTCTGACAGCTTTCCATTTCTCATTATCATCTTTGAGATGTTTCTACACCTTGATTAGAGGTCACCTGTGGTAAATTCAGTTGATTGGACATGATTTGGAAAGATACGCTCTTGTCTATATACAGTCTCACAGCTGACAATACATATTAGAGAAAAACCAAGCCATGAGGAGCAAAATACTGCCTTTAGAGTGCAGAGACAGGATTGTGTGAAGGCACAGATCTAGAAAAGGGTACTGTGGCACTGGAAGTTTCCAAGAGCACAGTGGCCTCCAGAATTATTGGAAGAAGTTTGGAACAACCAGGATTCTTCCTAGAACTGTCTGTTCCATCAAACTAAGTAATCAGGGGAAAAGGACCTTGGTAAAAGAGGTGACCAAGAACCCAATTGTCACTCTGGCTGAGCTCAAAAGATCCTGTGTGCAGATGAGATAAACTTCAAGAAGGTCAACCATCTATGCTGCATTCCACCATTCTGGGCTTTATAGTGGAGTGACCAAAGGAAACCTCTCCGCAGTATAAGGCCTCTTGCACATGACCGGATGTATTTTGCGGTCCGCAAAAAACAGATCCGCAAAAAAAAACGGATGACACCTGTGTGCCATCCGTGTGTGCCAAACGGAACAGCTGGCTCTTCATAGAACAGTGCTATCTTTGTCCATAATGCGGACAATAATAGAACATGTTCTATTTTTTTGCCGAACGGAAATACGGAAACGAAATGCACATGGAGTAACTTCCGTTTTTTTGCAGACCCATTTAAGTGAATGGTTCTGCATATGGTCCGCAAAAAAAACGGAATGGAGATGGAAAGAAAATATGTTTGTGTGCAAGAGTCCTAAGACACATGCAAGCCCATCTTAGGAACAACTGTAAATGTCCTTGAGTGTCACAGCCAGGGACCTGACTTGAACTCAATCCAACATCTCTGGAGAGACCTGAAAACAGCTGTCCACTGATGGTACCCATCTAACCTGGCAGCACTCGAGAGGATCTGCAAAGAAGAATGGCAGAAAATCCCCAAATCCAAGTGTGCAAACTTTGTGGCATCATACCCAAGAAAACTAGACACTGTAATCCCTGCCAAAGGAGCTTCAACTAAGTACTGAGTAAAAGGTCTGAATACTTATGTCAATGCGAAATGTTAATTTTCCTTTTCAATTAATTATCAAAGATATCAAACATTCTGTTTTAACTCTTGGGGTACTAAGTCCAGAATGATGGAGAAAACTTTATTTTTTTTATTATCTTTTCAAAAGGCCACAGCATAGCAAAGATACCAAATAGGACCAAAGTGAAAGGGACTTTCAGAATGCAGCGTACTTAACATAAATGAGAGAGTCCGGCTTCCATTAAAACATGAATTAGTTGTATTTCTCCTCTATAGTCTGTGTTTTTATAAAGGAGTTCTGCCATTTCTAAAAACTGTGCATACAGTATTTACATGGGGCAATGACAGGCAACAAACATTTGTGTGAACATTCATTTAGCCATTCAATGGCCAATGTAAAAGAGCCTTAAAGGGATTCTGTCATCAGATTTTACCCCTATAACCTAAAGATATCCTCATGTCCGGACTAATAAGAAGAATCCTAAGCTTGCCTTATTAAACCTCACTGTGGCTCTATTTGTCCAAAAAACTGTTTTTTATAACCTGCCAATCACTTACTTAAGGTGCCCAAGGGGAGGTCCGTTAATACAGGGTGCCCGACCGCACCCCTCGCCGTCCGGTGCCCAGCGCCGCCTTCCGTCTTTATCGCCGCCTTCCCTGTCTTCAGCGCCGCCTTCTACAGCTCAGCGCCGCCTCTGCAATCCTCCCGTCCCTCTGCCAGATCCCGCGCCTGCGCACTAAGCTCAGCCAAGCTGCAGGTCATATTAGGGTTGAGCGAAGTGCGCATCAGGCCGGCGCATGCGCACTTCGCTCAATGAAGCCGCTGCCAGGAGTCCGCACGGGCGCATCAGGCCGAGCCTAGTGCGCAGGCACGGGATCTGGCAGAGGGACGGGAGGATTGCAGAGGCGGCGCTGAGCTGTAGAAGGCGGCGCTGAAGACAGGGAAGTCGGCGATGAAGACGGAAGGCGGCGCTGGGCACCGGACGGCGAGGGGTGCGGTCGGGCACCCTGTATTAACGGACCTCCCCTTGGGCACCTTAAGTAAGTGATTGGCAGGTTATAAAAACCTGTTTTTTGGACAAATAGAGCCACAGTGAGGTTTAATAAGGCAAGCTTAGGATTCTTCTTATTAGTCCGGACATGAGGATATCTTTAGGTTATAGGGGTAAAATCTGATGACAGAATCCCTTTAAGCTAGAGAGAAGAACCACTAGTCTCAGGACTGTCTTAAAACTCAAAAGGGCTCATCTTGATGAGATAAACCCTTTTAACTGGGGATCTAAAATTTACTAGTATTTTGCTCGTGAGAAATACTTATGGTCAATCCTTCTGTGTGAAACATACAACCCAAGGTATTTCATTAAAAAGATGAATGGAACAAGTATTAAAATTCAACTTAAAGATAGAAAAGATGAATGGGAATGTACAGGCTATAAGTGATCTTGTACCTCAGCAGTGGGTAGGATACAATAGTGTGAAAGGTCAGATTTGGAGATCTCTCAGAAGAGTTGAGATGGTTTAGGACTTTCTCCTTTTGCTCCAGATCAATAAACAGAAGTTGTGTACCATTCTGTTCTGAATGTACAGGCAGATAAATATGCCTTGAAATCCAGTCTACTGTCATACCCTGACATCCAGAGAGACGGGCATCCTTCAACAGCTACGAATAAAACAAAAGTTCAGAACAAAATGAATGCACATGTATAAAAATTACAATAGCATTTTTGATGAAATATCAAGTGGCTATTATTTACAAATATGAAAACCTTGCTACCTTTTTCAAGTGTGCCTAAAAAATAGCAAGTATCAAACCACTATAATACCTTCTCATATATTGTTTGGCACTTTAGCAGTTCTAACTGTAGTTCTGAATTGTACTCTTTTATCTGATATTGGCACTTACCAAGATAAATTCTTCTCATGAATTTGAAAGAGGTATTAATTTAATGAATAGCTCCCTAAGGTTAACTCATTGAATGTCGCTGAGGAATGTCTCTCCATCGTATGGTATGGAGATTTTAAAGGGTTTGCGAGACTATGGCTATTATTTTCAGAGACCTTGTTTTAGTGTTTTTGTATTGTTATTTCTGCATTGTTGTATGGAGCTAACATATCCACACAATAGTAATAGTACTTACTGTGCTTTTTATATAACAATAGATGAGTCCTAGACTCAAATATTACAATTATTTAATTCACATCATAATAAACACAAGTACCAGAACAGTAGATTGGCATTTTAAATCACTCAAGATGAGAGTATCATTATCCAAATAGAAGACTTGTTCATCGTGAGCTATGTAGGAAATCATCCGTAGATTTTCAACTTTTAAATTCCACAAAGTTTGTTTTCTGTCCACATCATGAAAAGATATTCCATTTAAGGAAGTAGTGATTAGCACTGGAGCAGGATGAATATCTGTAATGGGAAAGACAAATAATAATGAAAAACCAACAAAAGTCATCAAATGGTTTAACCCCGGGCCCATTTATGTTTTTGCATTTAGTTTTTTTTGCTTCCCATGTTCCAATAGCCATAACTTTTTAAATTTTCATTTCATAGAGCCATATGAGGGCTTAATTTTTGTGGAATAAGTTGTGTTTTTAATGGCACCATTTCATTTACTATGTCTAGAATTGAAAAACGAGAAAAACATTTTTTGTGGGGTTAAATAAAAATTGAAAAAAAACATAATTCCAACAGGGTGTTTTGGGTTTTGATATTACAGCGTTCACTATGCGCTAAAAATGACATGACATACTTATTCTGCGGCTCAACACCTGAATCAAAAGGTAGGCACTGTTTATTTCCTGCCGGCAATGAGACAACCAAATAACACAAGATATAATGTGTAGTGTGGGGCGCGAATATTCAAATAGCGAATATTAAAGGGGTTCTGCACTTTGTTGAAACTGATGATCTATCCTCTGGATAGATCATCAGCATCTGAACGGCGGGGGTCCGACACCCGGGACCCCCGCCGATCAGCTGTTTGAGAAGGCAGTGGCGCTCCAGCAGCGCCGCGGCCTTCTCACTGTTTACCGCTGGCTCAGTGACGTCACGACTAGTAACAACTTGCCTGGGCCCGGCTAAGCTCTGTTCACTTGAATGTTGTGTCGGACCTCCGCCGATCATATGCTGATGATCTATCCAGGAGATATATCATCAGTTTAAACAAAGTGCAGAACCCCTTTAATCGCGAATATCAGCACTTCGAGAATTTGCGAATATTTCGAATATAGTGATATATATTCGTAATTTAGAATATTCTAGATTTTTTTTTTCATCAGTAACCTCCCTTCTTGCTTGTGGGCCAATGAGAAGCTGTAATGTCTTGGTCACAGCTTAGCAACATCCCTAGCAACCAATAGGAAAGTTGCCTACCCCTTACTATATAAGGACCTCCCCAGCAGCCCTTGTATGCAGTATTTTGCAGATCTGAGAGAGACAGCAGTGTTATTGCTGTGCTCTCTGCTTCCCTGTGTCATTACATTAGATAGATAATTAGTTAGTTAGTTAGTTAGATAGTTTATATATATAATACAGATAGTTAGTGGGAGATAGTCAGTATAGGTTAGATAGTGGTATAGTGTAGCTGATAGGTTCTGCTGTCCATACATACATAACATACATACATAGTGCTGTGATGTCACAAGTTTACAACAATACTTAGGGCACCAATCACTAATAAGTAATTATACCTGTTAAAATGTGAAGTTGCACGTATTGCGCCTAAATATTTGCATCATTAGTGCCGATTTTGCAATTGCGAATATATCAGAGCACTCTATCTGCATATAAAGCTATTGTAATGTTCTGCTGTGCCAACCATTTTTTCCAGTCTCAGGAAACTTCTAGCAGCTTGAAAAATGTAGCTATAGTGACCCATGCCTGTATTTCGCACGCATTACGGGAATATTACATTGCCGATTTTTCGTCAGCAAGGCGAGCCATGGCCATGTAAGATCTTCTAAAATGACCATAGATTTTCCTGGCCTGCCGCAAGACGTCCTGGACCCCGGGGTATTTGGCAACGAATCGCTGCACGAATAAGTTCAGGATGTGTGTCATTTTGCCCTTTTTCAGCACGCTCAGCAGATTGGCACCGTTGTCACACACCACTTTACCAACTGTCAAATTGAGCAGGGTTAACCCATGATCGGCCTGTGATCGCAGAGCTGAAAGCAGTGCAGGACCAGTGTGGCTTTTGGCTTCCAGGAACAACAGTCGCAGCACAGCATGGCAACGTCTCACCTGGGACGTCGAATAGGTTCTGGGGAGATTGGGGGGCGCAGCGGAAGAGACGGTAGCAGTGGAAAAGAAGGAGTCAGTGAGGAGGAGACGGAGGATGGAGTAGGAGGAGGAGAAGAGGCAGGCCTGCATGCAATCCTTTACGGTAACACCAAATCCACACAGGAGCCCTGGGTTACATGCTTGACGGCCGTCAGAAGGTTCACCCAGTGGGCAGTAAAAGTTATGTACCTTCCCTGCCAGTGCTTGCTAGACCATGTTTCTGTGGTCAGATGTATCTTGGCACCGACACTGTGTGCCAGAGATATATTCACTTGCCGCTGAACGTGGCCATATAGCTTTGGGATGCCCTTCTGGAAGAAATATTTCCTTCCAGGGACCTTCCATTGCGGTGTGCCAATGGCCACAAACCAGTTTATATGGCATTAGTTGGCGGGCTATTAGTTCCAACAAGACAGCGGTCAGCCGTTGGGTAAGAGGGTTATCCGGCGTCTTTTAAGGTAAACTAGCTCACCTGCCACATGTATTGCAGTCCTTGGTTGCACAGGAAACCATGGTGAGACCTCTTGAGGCAAGGAAAAAAGAGAAAAACAATCCAGCACTCCTGAAATTTTTGAGCCTTCGGTTCTTTTATTGCGGTGATAAAAATTCATACAGTGGTACAACCTCCATATGTGTCATTCGCAGTCTACGCGTTTCGAACTAAGCAGTTCTTGTTCATGACTCCATGTGGAACTTTAGTCCATGTAAAATATATATAGACTCCAGAGGAAAAAGGGTTCCTCCTCTATGGGGGAGGAAACCACTCAGGTGTTTTAATTATCTAGCTGGATCCAAAAGTCCACATGGTAGCTGAAAACTTTATCACATGTGATTAACTAAAACTGTGATTCCCAACAGTGAAAAATACAAAATACAGTTAACACAGAATAAAATGCAAAAAATTACATATATATATTCACAAATAAAATAATCGAGAAACTGGATCTAAGCCATGAGCTTGTCCTTGTAGTCCGATAATCTGTGTCATGTACATTAAATTTAATGTTAGGCAATCGAAAATTGTATGACATAAAATAGGAAACAGGGAAAAACAACTAAGAACAATATCATGGACTTGATCCTGTAATACCAGAAAGAAGAAAAAAAAAAAAAAAAAAAAAAAAAAAAGGGGGGGGGGGAGGGGGGGGAAGGGGGAAACGAGGGAGGGAGAGAAAAAAAAAAAAAAAAAAAGAGAAGAATGCCTAATAGAAGTGCATTACTTCGTTCTTGTAATTCAGGCCTTTGGGATATCTGGTTTTTAATCTGAATATCCAAAATGCCTCTCTGTAGCAGCATTCTTTTGACATTGCCACCTATTAAAGGAGACAACACCTTTTCTATTCCAAAGGCAATAAAGGTGTGTGCACTTCTATTATGTCTATCTACAAAATGTTTGGCAGCCCCTGAAATGTTCACATAGGATGCGTTATTTATATAGTTGAGATGCTCCAGTATTCTAGTCTTCAATTTTCGTGTGGTGCTCCCCACATTTAAAAGATCACACTGGGTACATCTAATGATATAAATAACATTTAAACTATTGCAATTGATGTAGGATTTTATTGCAAAGTCTGAACAGTGTTCTGAATCACTAAAGGTTTTTGTGGGTGTGGTGTATCTGCATGTTTTGCATGGGTGACCTCCACAGCGTGCAAAACCTTTGTATCTTAACCAGGTGTGAACACTGGCCTTAGAGCTGGTGGAAAAGAAAGAAGGTGACAAAATAGATGCTACTGTAGAGGAGTGTCTGGGGACCACTCTGCACGCCCCTGCCAGAAGACCATACAGGGCGTCATCCTCATAGAGGATAGAAATACTGCCTTGGACAATCCTCTTAATAGCCTCAAATTGCCTGCTGTATGTTAATGTTAGTGTAGGTACAGCTGTATTATTTGTAGATTTTTGATTTTTCTTCCCAAACAATAAACCCTTGTGATCTTTGCAACGGGCGATATTATTACCTCTGGTAATAATCTGTAACATCCCAGAGTATGTCACTAAACTCTTTCTCCCCGCTACAACATGTTAGGTGTATGTATATTGTCATCTGGTGTAATCTAACATTGCATTCTTAATTATACGTATTTTCTAGGCCTGTTTTATATATTATGCCATAATTTCCATGTACACCAGCAGGTGGCAGCAGTATGTAGCAGGATCTTAGTTCAGTTTAGTATATCTAGACTGGAATAGTTCATTCCAGTCTAGCTCCCCCCTCTTTGAGCAGAAGTGGGCTGGCCCATGTCCTGTCTCATGGGGAGGAAGGAAAGTTCTAGTTAGTGTACCAGCCACCCCGGCTAGGGGAAGGCTGTGTTGGTAGGAGCTCCCAGTTACAGGGATCCTAACCCTGGAGCCAGCCTTGGCTGAGGCCAAAGATCTCCATTCCCAGACTGAGCCATCAGCCTCAGTGCTGGTAGAAAGCAAGCAGCACCTCCAGTCCTCCAGGAAGAGCATTCCCTGTGAGCATAGCTGTGAGTACAGATCCAGAGACCAGGAGAAGCCAGATCCCTCCTCAGCTAGTCAGGCCCATATCAAGCAGAAGACAGACAGAGCAGAAGATAGATACCTGCCAGATTCTCTAGGCATATGATAAGAAGCAGAATATATATTGATTCCTGCCACATATTGCCAATACCTGCTGGGACCCAAGACTATTGCTGTACTCGTATGGATTACGCTGCCATTAAGTAAAGACAACTTGGATTATATCACCAGTCTGAATCTCATTCCTTATTATTAAAGTTCCTCAGTTACTCCTACTAACAACACTCAATTTAGTGAGCCAGGATCCAGGAGTCCAGCCGTACCAAGGTAGGAGACACCGTTGACACTACATAGAGACATTATCCCCACTCTGGCATTCCTCACCTGGTACGTGAGTTGTATCATCTTAAAGGGCCCTGAGACTATAACCTGCGCACATTGCAATTGGCATCACAAACAAAAACTATTAATATTGCACCAGTGTGCATCAGTCCCAATCCGGCTTACTGCACATCCATTGAGGATATCCTCGTTCCAAAAGTCGCTTGGTTATTGTTTCACATTCCTGATTATAAGCTACTTCGCTGTTACAGTTTCTTCTGGCCCTAATAAATTCTCCCACTGGTACTGATTTAATTGTGTGTATTGGATGGTGACTATTAGCTCATAGCATGGTATTTCCTGAAACTGGCTTGCGATAGGTGGAAGTAATAATTTCCTGATATAGTAAAAAAGCGTTAGATCAAGAAAATTCATGGATGTACTATTGTATGAAAATGTGAATTTTAAATGATAAGGATTATTATTTAAGTACTCCATGAAAGAGGGGTATGGCAGGCACATCGCCCCTCCAGATAAGGAGCAGGTCATCGATATACCTGCCATACCACTCTATTTCAGACACGTAGGGGTTATCAACAGAAAAAAATGTAATGTTCCTCCCAATGGGACATTACTAAGTTGGCTAAAGAAGGGGAAAATGTTGCCCCCATTGAAACCCCCCGTATCTGCAAATAGAACAAACCATCAAAAGAAAAAAAATTGTGGGTTAATAAAAATTCTGTAACTTCCAAAATAAAATCAATATGTTCTTCCTTGTGATTACTGTGTTTGTGTAAATGATATTCCAAAGAGAACATTTACACAAATACAGTAATCACAAGGAAGAACATATTGATTTTATTTTGGAAGTTACAGAATTTTTATTAACCCACATGGTATGGTATGGCAGGTACATTGATGACCTGCTCCTTATCTGGAGGGGCGATGTGCCTGCCATAAACTCTTTCATGGAGTACTTAAATAATAATCCTTATCATTTTGTCACCTTCTTTCTTTTCCACCAGCTCTAAGGCCAGTGTTCACACCTGGTTAAGATACAAAGGTTTTGCACGCTGTGGAGGACACCCATGCAAAACATGCAGATACACCACACCCACAAAAACCTTTAGTGATTCAGAACACTGTTCAGACTTTGCAATAAAATCCTACATCAATTGCAATAGTTTAAATGTTATTTATATCATTAGATGTACCCAGTGTGATCTTTTAAATGTGGGGAGCACCACACGAAAATTGAAGACTAGAATACTGGAGCATCTCAACTATATAAATAACGCATCCTATGTGAACATTTCAGGGGCTGCCAAACATTTTGTAGATAGACATAATAGAAGTGCACACACCTTTATTGCCTTTGGAATAGAAAAAGTGTTGTCTCCTTTAAGAGGTGGCAATGTCAAAAGAATGCTGCTACAGAGAGAGGCATTTTGGATATTCAGATTAAAAACCAGATATCCCAAAGGCCTGAATTACAAGAACGAAGTAATGCACTTCTATTAGGCATTCTTCTCTTTTTTATTATTTTTTTCTCTCCCTCCCTCGTTTCCCCCTTCCCCCCTCCCCCCTTTTTTTTTTTTTTTTTTTCTTCTTTCTGGTATTACAGGATCAAGTCCATGATATCGTTCTTAGTTGTTTTTCCCTGTTTCCTATTTTATCTCATACAATTTTCGATTGCCTAACATTAAATTGAATGTACATGACACAGATTATCGGACTACTGGACAAGCTCATGGCTTAGATCCAGATTCTCGATTATTTTATTTGTGAATATATATATGTAATTTTTTGCATTTTATTCTGTGTTAACTGTGTTTTGTATTTTTCACTGTTGGGAATCACAGTTTTAATTAATCACATGTGATAATGTTTTCAGCTACCATGTGGACTTTTGGATCCAGCTAGATAATTAAAACACCTGAGTGGTTTCCTCCCCCAAAGAGGAGGAACCCTTTTTCCTCAGGAGTCTATATATTTTACATGGACTAAAGTTCCACATGGAGCCATGAATAAGAACTGCTTAGTTCGAAACGCGTAGACTGCGAATGACACATATGGAGGTTGTACCACTGTACGAATTTTTATCACTGCAATAAAAGAACCGACGGCTCAAAAATTTTTGGTTATCCGGTGTCATCAACTTTTTACGCTCAAACACTTGGGCCAAGGAAGCCTGCCTTCTGCCAGATGAATACGATGACGGCACGGTGGAAGGTGGAGTGGAGGACAAATGGGAGGAGAGAGGAGAAGGAGGAAAGGCATGACGTGGAGCACCGGGAGTGTGGCTTTGTGGGTTCTGACGGCATTGCTCCCAGGTGCCTTCTTAAGGCGGTCGTCCCTAGGTGAGTGTTGGGCTTACCGAAACTTATGTGTTGACAGCACAGGCTGCAGATAGCAACACTATTGTCAGCAGCTGACACATTAAAAAAAGCCCACACTGCGGAGCCATGTGCCGGCGTCCTGGGAGAGTCAGAAGTGACTGTGCATGGTGGATGGCTTTCTCCAGATACATTTGCAGTCTGCTTTTTGCCTACTGTGGTACTGTGGCTCTGCCTGCTTCTCCTCATTCTCCTCCCTATCTGCTTCTCCGTCTCTTCCTCTCTTGTGGGCACCCACGTGACGTCCATCAATACTTCATCATTGTCACCTTCACCACCACTGACATTTGAGATCTCGGAGTAGGCAGCAACAGCGGGGACCTCCCTCCTTGGGCTGATTGGGGTACTGTCGTCAGACTGCTGGGTGGCGGCTGTTGCTAACTCCTCTTCCTCATCTGATGCCAAGAATGGCTGCACATCGGTAAGGTCTGGGAATGGATGGGAAAATAATTCCTCTGACTTGAGTGGAGGGGCTATGGTGGTGGTGTATTTGGGGGTGCACACAGCAGAGAGTAAGGAGGGTGCAGATACAGAGGATGAGGAGGGTGCAGAAGCGAAAGGCTGAGTGAGCCACTCAACCAACTCTGGTGCGCCCTTTGAAGTAATCGCACGCGCCTTCTCCAACTTCCCACTTAGGCTCCGGCCTGGTGCACCTGCCCGACCCCTACCATGCCTGTCATTTTCAAAATGACTCTGTGCCTAAGTCCCTAAAGAAGAGCAGGATTTGTGGAAGCAGGTATATCGCAGGCCTCAATCAATATTTGGTGGAAACAGGTATATCGAACCCCTTAGGGCTCTTTGATACTTGCGTTCTTTTCTTCCGGCATAGAGTTCCGTCGTCGGGGCTCTATGCCGGAAGAATCCTGATCAGTTTTATCCTAATGCATTTTGAATGGAGAGAAATCCGTTCAGGATGCATCAGGATGTCTTCAGTTCCGGACCGGAACGTTTTTTGGCCGGAGAAAATACCGCAGCATGCTGCGCTTTTTGCTCCGGCCAAAAATCCTGAACACTTGCCGCAAGGCCGGATCCGGAATTAATGCCCATTGAAAGGCATTAATCCGGATCCGGCCTTAAGCTAAACGTCGTTTCGGCGCATTGCCGGATCCGACGTTTAGCTTTTTCTGAATGGTTACCATGGCTGCCAAGACGCTAAAGTCCTGGCAGCCATGGTAAAGTGTAGTGGGGAGCGGGGGAGCAGTATACTTACCGTCCGTGCGGCTCCCCGGGCGCTCCAGAGTGATGTCAGGGCGCCCCACGCGCATGGATGACGTGATCGCATGGATCACGTCATCCATGCGCATGGGGCGCTCTGACGTCATTCTGGAGCGCCCGGGGAGCCGCACGGACTGTAAGTATACTGCTCCCCCGCTCCCCACTACTACTATGGCAGCCAGGACTTTAATAGCGTCCTGGCTGCCATAGTAACACTGAACGCATTTTGAAGACGGATCCGCCATAGTAACACTGATTCCGCATTTTGAAGATCCTGGGTCCAAGTTTTTTCGGTCCATATAAGATCACTGCCATTGTTGACCCGGTAGCCTTCTGTCTTGAACTTCTTCAGGCTTTGAAAATATATAACGTATTTCATAAGTCGTCATTCTCCTTGCCTCCCGCTCCTGTCATGGTGGTTGGTAATTTAGAATTTCAAATCAGCAGGATTGTGGACTCCCGAGTTCTCTGTAGATCCCTCCAGTATCTTGTCCACTGGAAGGGTTAGGATCAGAGGAGAGTATGTGGGTTCCAGAGGCCGATGTTAATGCGAATTGTCTGGTGAAGGCCTTTCACAGAGCCCATCCTGATAAGCTCGGTCCTGGGTGCCCGGAGGTCACTGGTAGAAGGAGGAGTACTGTCACGGTCCCTCAGGTGACTGATGTCAGGAAATCAAGTAGATTGGCTGAGCGTGAAGGAATCTAACAGCCTCCTTGATTTCTCTTGATTTAGTGTTGATAGGGTTAATGACCACTTCCCTTTTCTCAGCTGTTCCTCAGTGGTCATCACTTCTACCCTTTATAGTCTGACCCCACCCTTCTGACTATGCGGTAGATAGCTTCATTTGGGTTTGGCTGAGCTGGTGTGAGTTTGTCTCTGGTGTTCCTGCTCGTCCGTCTCTACAAAAGTTAAGTGTCGCGTTTTCTTGTGTTTGTAATATTCCCTGTTTGTACCTGGGCCTGAGACAGAAACTTCCATTCGTCCATCTGGGGAGGAATGGGTTGTCTCTGGTCCTAACCTTTTTCCAGGGCCTTATAGGGATATAAAGGCCTAGGAAACCTGCATATGAATATTCCTAACTTCAGGGTCTAATCATATTAATAGATAGTTAGGGCCCGGATTAGGGTTGGTTAGGAGGTGACCTGTTTCTTCCCTAGTTTCCAGGCCCAGTTACTGTCCCCTTCCCTACTGTGTTCAGTGTGGAGTTTTCCCCCCACACTGATTGTGACACAAATCCCTTAATCAGTATTTTGTAGAAGCAGGTATATCACACCCCTCAATTATTTTTTTGCCACAACAGTTATATCACAGCACCCTGTTTATTTGGGGCAACAGGTATATAGCAGCCCTCAATCAGTATTTTGTGGAAGAAGGTATATCACACCCCTCAATCAGTTTTTTGGGGGGCTACAGGTATATCACACCCATTGCAATTAGTTGTTCCAATTGCATTTGTCCCTCTATATAGCTGCGGTATCGCAACAGAACCGCAAACAACTGCTGCACAATACAAATGCACTATAATATACTTTCTATGTTAGAAAGTATATTATAAGTATATCACACCCCTCAGTATATCACATCTATCGATAGCACACCTATACCAATCCTTAATAGGACTTTTGTGGCCCTATTAGCTAGTGTCCCTAACAGCCTGTCCGTGCTCCACAAAGCAACTTCTCCCTACACTGGGAAAACACAGAATGTAAAATGGCTGCCAGATCGGGTTCTTTTATAGGGTGGGGGTGTGTCCATGTGCTGAAACATCTCAATTGGCTGTCCTGTCCCACCTGATGGATGTGTCATGGGTCAAAGTTTGGCGCAATGTGAAAGAATATGGCGCCGGCAGACATCGCCATATGTTCGCATGTTCGTCGAATCACGAACGCGCAAAGTTTGCTGCGAAACGAGTGTCGGGCGAACCGCAAGGCCATCTCTATTGAAAACATTGCATTAAGAAATAATATCTGCAAATTTAACTTGTATTACAGGATGTGTGCTTTTCCGTAACCTGATAAAACTACTGACATGCTCATATCTGTAAGGCAAGCAGCAAAACAAACAGCATAAACTGACAACCACAATACCAAGAACAACAACATATCCTTCACAAAATGGCATCTATTTGTTCCATCAATCCTCCCATTGAATCCAGTGTGGATGGATAGAAAAAACAACTTTTCTCACTAAATGCATTATGGATAAAGTGAAATTTTTCCATTCATTATTTAGTGGGGGCACTGATACTAAAGCTGATTCAATGGATGGAAATAATTCCTTGCATCAACATTTTAACCATTTCCCATTAGTTCCTAAATTTAAAAGGGGCGCTTATGGAAAACATTTGTTGTGAACCCAGCTTTATAGGGTTAGGGTATTCACTACACTTATCTGAATACAGAGGCATAAGATGAAGCTCTTGGCCCCAAGCCACTAACTTTAATCCTAGCTAAGTACATTGCACAAGTTCTACTTAAAAGTCAAACCATCAACAATGTTCTAAAAACATTGCAAATTAAAAAGTTGAAAAGACTAATATTACAATACTAATACTGATACTGCAATACTCTATACAATGAATAAGTAAATATCTAAAATATTCAATATTTTACCCGAAAAGAATGCTTCGGCTATTTCAGAAAATGGTCCAGGTCCAGCAGAAGTGTATGCTTGTACCTATAACACAATATAATCAATCTTAAATCAATACTTTCCTATTTGTATTGTTCTAAGACAGTACACCATACGCTATAATCTTGATTTGTCAAGTAATGACAACTAACTATGGCTTCATTGCAAGGGTAAAGCGAGACAATTTATGTAGAGAGCTGAACTTTGATTAGGCCATAAATGCATTTACTTGCTCATTCAGGAGAGAGGGGGCTGCTGAATGAGCCACCACACAGATAGCCTGATATATTTGCTAGTGAACTGCTTTCTGCAGCTTGCTACCGTGTTTCCCCGAAAATAAGACATCCCCCGAAAATAAGACCTACCTCTAGTTTTGCCTATCGCTGTCATATAAGGCATCCCCCCGAAAATAAGGCCTCCCCGATAATAAAGCATCCCCCGAAAATAAGGCCTCCCCGATTATAAAGCATCCGCCGAACATACCGTAATGCCTCCCCGATTATAAAGCATCCGCCGAACATAATGACTCCCCGATTATAAAGCATCGGCCGGACATAATGCCTCCCCGATTATAAAGCAAGCCACCCCAGAATGTAAGCAGCTCACTGATTGGCCGCAGCCACCGCCAGGACAAGCTGCCACCTTCTTCCGCCCGCTGCTCGCTCTGCCCTGATGGAGTCTCACAACTTGGCTGGCACGGACACACAGGGGACGGGGTGACAGGTAGGGGGGGGGAATATCTGATGGAAGGTGGGGGATGTCTGGTGAAGATGGGGGGGAGACTAAAAACGGTAATTAAAATGACACAGGGTGGTCAGAGGGGGGAATCAAAATGACACAGGGTGATCAGGGTGGGGAGGGGGTGTCACGGAACCATGAACCAGACGTACAACAAGAGATAAGTGAAAATAAGAAGGCTTTATTGAAAATAAAGCTGTAAAGCAAAAGTCCAAACGGATGGTGAAACCGAGCAGAGTCTTTGCGAAGCCAGAGGTCAGGAACCAGAAGGGTAGTCAGACGAAGCCAGGATCAGGAACCAGCAGGGTAGTCAGACGAAGCCAGGATCAGGAACCAGCAGGGTAGTCAGACGAAGCCAGGATCAGGAACCAGCAGGGTAGTCAGACGAGGCCAGGATCAGGAACCAGAAGCAGCAGCAGTCTTAGAAGCATGTGAACACAAGAGGACCAAGCAAGGAACTGAAGCCACAGACCTCCTATATATATGAGCTAGGCATCCAGCTCCTCCCAGGGGAAGGAGGAGCCGCAGGGTGGAAGGCTACAAGAAACCCAGGACCCAAGATGGCCGCCAGCACATGTCAAACGAAGGAGAGCAGCAAGCAGGTAAGACCATGACAGGGGGATCATTTAAAATGACACAGGGGGATCAGAGGGGGGAATCAAAATGACACAGGAGGATCAGAAGGGGGTACTAAAATGCTATAGTAATCCCACCCCTCTGATTCTCCTGTACCATTTTGATTCCCCCTTCTGATCCCCCTGTGTCATTTTGATTCCCCCCTCTGATCCCACTGTGTCATTTTAAGTGATCCCCCTCCCCACCCTGATTTCCTTTTTTTTTGTTCAACAATAAATGTGTACCATATTTTTCTTTATGGAAAAATAAGACCTCCCCTGAAAATAAGACCTAGCGCATCTTTTGGAGCAAAAATTTATATAAGACACTGTCTTATTTTCGGGGAAACAGGGTATGTACCGTGAAACACAAAAGCTGCAGAAGCCAAGTTAAATGTTTAATAAAATCCTATTCCAAATGGTTTTTAGACCAAAATACAGCTAAATAAATAATAAAAAGGCCTCCAAAAGTTTCCATTGATCAAAAAAATATCAATGAATGATAAGTAAAGGAAAATACTTACAAAATAAATTACCTGTTTATGAAGACGCCAAGTGAAATGCAATTATATTATTGTTCTTTAAAGGGGTTGCTTCACTTCCACAAAGGGCATTTATCATGTAGAGAAAGTAAATACAAGGCACTTACTAATGTATTGTGATTGTCCATATTGCCTCCTCTGCTAGCTTGATTCGTTTTTCCATCACATTATACACTGCTTGTTTCTATGGTTACGACCACCCTACAATCCAACAGTGGTGGTCATGCCTGCACACTATAGGAAAGAGAGCTTTTTTCCTATATTGTGCAAACACAGCCACTGCTGATGGATTACAGGGTGGTCGTAACCATGGAAACAAGCAGTGTATAATTTGATGGAAAACTGAATCAAGCCAGCAAAGGAGGCAATATAGACAATTACAATACATTAGTAAGTGCCTTGTATTAACTTTCGTTACATGATAAATGCCATTTTCTGAAGTGAGACAGCCCTTTTAAGCTCTATATGACAGCACTATTTGATTCTATGGTCTGATGTGTTTAATATTAGTACTTGTGCTAAATTTACAAATAGGCACAGTAGACCTGTGCCTGTAGGCAGCCCTGGGGAAAGGAACCTACTTAGCAGCTGTGTAGAGGATCATGATGTGGGCTATACCTACATTGCAATCCTTCCCGCAGCAGTGGAGGATAACAGTGCAATAGGCATCTGCACTGCTCAGACCCCGGAGTAGATGCTCTGTGCATGGGCTGATCCTGCAAACAATGGTGCAGGTACTAGATTACATTGCCAGACAAGATGCCTGTCCCTGTGTTAGGCCTTGTTCACATGTCAGTTATTTGATCAGTTATTGGGAGCCAAAACCAGGTGCCAGTCAAGAACACAGAACAGGTGCAGATTGTTTCATTTTTTCATTATGCCTTATCTCTGTGTAGCTCCACTCCTGGTTTTGGCTCACAATTACTGATGGAAATAACTAATCAAATAACTGAGGTGTAAACAAGGCCTAAATCAACAAGAAACGGGGAGTGGCAGGAGAAGCAGGACATGGAGAACCAGGTGCTCCTAGGGGTTCGGCCGCCTCTTGTTGCTCTAATAAACTTAGCTGCATAACAATAAAACTGAGTTTTACTTAGCAACAGAGCTTCAGAAAAACATAAGAAAGGTGTCATTTTACTCTACAGGATCAGCATTATGCTTGGTTTAAAGGCATTTTGGTTTAAACATTGAAAGGCAGTTTTGATGCCTTATGTACTATAGCTTTCAAAGGAAGGTACTTTTAGCATCTTTTAGGACCTTCTTACTCCAGGTTTACAAATGACAGACTGATAAACCTGTCTAATTCAGTAAATAGTTAATTAGGTTTTACCTGAAACTGAAGAAGTAGTCCTGGACTTAGGCGATAGAGCATAAATGACTTAGACAATGCTGTTGTGTTCACAGTAATCCATACTCCAACGGTTTGGGCCTTCATACTTTCATTAATTACTCTGTAGGAAACCGCAAAGTTTATCAATATGCCATTGCTCATCCTTGGAGCATCCCATCTCAACTCCGCCCCAGCATCTGTTCTGTCAAATATGCTTGCATTTTGTAAACTATATACACGAGGACTTAAAGGTGGGGAAGGAACTGCAAAGAAAAACAGAGACAAATTTATCAACTTGAAAGAAAAGCTTTGTTGCTTTATTACACCTTGTCACCTCTAATTAGCATATTGTATAACCTATGAAACCAATATAATGAATGATTTGTCTATTGCGTCTAAAGATGGCCAAACCTGCCAATTTTGGTGCGGCAGGGTGAATATCTAATGTGTATAGGGTGTCTCAATTTTTCCTTGACAGCGGATGTTGGAGGAAAAAAAATTTGACTGTTGGATGTCAACATGCTCAATCCTTTTGTTCTTACTAGAGATAAGCCACCACTGTGCGGATGAGTGTAAATACATATGAGTGTTCCTACAAATCTCTGTATACTGGCATCAACATGAATATGCAACCGCTGCACTCATTAATAGGCTGCAGCGGTCACATGTCCATGTTGACACATCATTTCTGAAGGTCAGTACACAGAGAACAGCAGGGGACTCAAGCAGCATTAGATTAGTAAGATATAACTTCTTTTATTATTTTATAACATTATTATTTTATAACATTTTAATTACTTCTATTATTTTATAGCATTCTATATATTTTTTATATTTTTTTCTAATTTAGGAGGCTGGACAACTCCCTTTAATTGCTTTCTTATGTGACTTAAAACGGGGCGACTCATGTCAGTGAAATGTGCCATTAGCAGTATTACTAATCATTTAAAAATGTTATCACTTTTGTTAAAATTAGTTAGTCTTAAGATATTGCATATGGTTGTGTGTAACCAACTTTCAACACCTATTATTTATTTAGTGACATGGCTATATTATGCATGCATGCTGCCATCTAGTGGTTACTTGACTAGTGATTTTTTATTCTCTACTGCTATATGCCGAGGTCTCTTCTTCTACAGAATAATATACCATAGATCGGTTTGTATTAGAAAACTGCACCCAGCACAAATAAGTTTATCACTGTGTTACCGGTTTATCTATCCCTATTTCAAAAGTAAAACTGTTTTGTGAGTTAACATGAACCATAAAATAGAACTTTCCCATAATGTGTCTTACCTGACAACGCATTTCATTATCCTTAAAGGAATTTATACCACCTGGGCCATCAATATCAGATAGAAGCGGATTCCACATCTGGAACTCGCTGCTATCTAGAGAACAGGACTACTGAAGTGAAGGACAGCATATGGAGAGCAATGCATTTGTGAGATGGATCCGCATCCGTTTGCATACAGATTGCCGGATCCGTCAGGCAATCCAGCAACGCAAGTGTGAAAGTACCCTAAGTGTAGCCACCTCTTCATTCAACACTATGGGATTGTGCAGTGACCAGGAATGGGTTCGCTGACGCCACTTATAGTGCAGTGGCCAGGTCAGGTGGATAATATATCCTGAATTTGTTCATGACGCCAATTGCAGCGTGCGCAGGGTACTATCCCAGGGCCCTTCCAAGGTGTTATAACACGTACCAGATTAGGAATGCCAGAGTGGTGTAATGGCCTATAATGTCTCTGTAGTTTGGTGGTAGTTGCGTCATGGTGTCTCCTACCTTGGTATGGCCAGACTCCTGGCTCCTGGCTCACTTACAATAAATTTGAGTGTAGTGATAGTAGGAGTAATAGAGGAATTTTGCAGAAGAAATTATGTCCAGACCTTTAGATGAAGTTCAAACGTTTCTTTACTTGAAATAACTTGCATCCAAGCGGTGTACAGCTTTGGTCTCTTGGTCCCAGCAGGTTTTGGCAATCATTGGCAGTAATGAGTACTTCTGCTTTAAATGTGGAGCTTGCAGAATAAAACGTCTGCTTAGTAGCTCTAACTAAGGCAGGATGAGCTTCTGCACTTATCTGGTACCTTCTGCTTTGTGGGGACAGACTAGCTGAAGAGGAATTGGCTTCTCCTAGGACTCTGGACTTATCTCACAGATGGATTCTCAGGGGATGCCTTCTTCCTGGAACTCTGGAGGTTGTCTTTAGTTTCTGCTTTCCTCATCCAGATGAGCTGAAGGTGCTCTAGCTGGGTATATGGCCAAGTCTCAGCCGAGACTAGGTCCTTGCTGTCTTCCTAATGCAGGGGGTCTCTGGACACTATCACACAGCCTTCCCGAACAGGGGTGGATGGTACACTGACTAAACTTCCTTCTCCACCCAGACTGCAGGATGTGGGTCCAACCCACTTCTCCACAGAGGGAGAACTAAGCTGGAATAAACCATTCCAGCTTAGATTCACTGAATACTAAACCATACTTGCCAATGAGTTGCTGCCACCTACTGGTAACCAGGCAAATTACATGAACAATTGCATTTAACATGGATTTATATGCACATTTGTGGAAGACATAATGTAAATTATATCTGATAGTACAAAGGCTCTTAGGAGATAGTAGCAGGGTAGAAGCATGTAGTAACACAACTCTAGGGTGTTACAATTGCTGCATGGCTATTTTCGGAAAATCCCATAGCGGTGAATGGAGGGTGGTGGCACATGTGTGGCTGCTCTCATTTCACTTCAGGGGTCCCGTTCGGGAGATAAAAGTGGGTCTCGGATGTGGGACCCATACCTATATAACATTCATGGCAATACCCCTTTAAATAGTACACATATGGAGATTTTGAGTCACATGTTAACTAAACATGACACACTGGCTACAATTTCCAGATTCTCATGTGTCAATTTAAACTTTGATAAATCTATCATTGTGGTTCCCCCTTTTTAGTAAACCCCATGAATCATTATTAAGAGTTTAGCTGGTGATTTGAGAGGCTGTGGCAGGAATCATACCACCAAATCTACTGTCCTTGCTATAGATTCTGCCTTAGGATAGCCTATGAATAGAGACCATTTGTTAGTGTGTTGCCAGAATATTAACTGGTAAGATAATATTTTAGCAGTCACAGATTTTAAACACTCTTTATAGCAGAATAATTATTTTCTAAAGACTAAATTGTATTATTATTCAGTTATTTTGTTACATTTGCCTCATTTCATCTGTCCTCTTCTGAGCCATACTGCCACCATTAATCACCTCCCTTGAATTGCTTTAACCCCTATTGTCAATGCTTCTGTTATTCCTAAGGGTTAGGGCACCTGAAGTGACAGCGGCATGAAATTTTCAGTTTAGGCTTATAAAAGATCTATTGTATGTCTAGATCAACGGCAACATTTAATTATCAACACAAGTTAAGTTTTCAGAATTGTGTCTCTATAGCTATAAACACTTTAGAAAGCTATCAAGGTAATGGAAAATTATTTTGCTTTATAAACAAGTATGGAGGACATGAGTGACATATTACAAGGAGAAACCTCTAGAACAGTGCATTTAACGCATTAATGACCCTAACAGTGGATTTTGTCAGTCATGTAAAAAAGCTAAAATACTGATCAATACAAAAACAACAGGAAATGGTGTATGCTCATAATAGAGATGCTTTCTGCTTCTATTAAAAGGCAAATCAATGGCATCCGATCATCCTGACTTTTCATGTGGAATAAATCCAATTATATTCATGGGTATGAGCCAACAATTCTCTGAATATGAGCCAACTGGCTTCAATTCAATATAACAGTGGAAAGTGTAGAAAAAGTGATAATTCTATGAATACATAATAAAAGGGTGATGTAATACCTTCTTCTGGTGCATGGAGAGTCAGTGAGGTGGTAGGTCCTCTTGCCCAATATGTGTGGGGAGTGACAGCAAAATCAAATTCTGTATATGGTTCCAGGCCTTTTACAGCATAGAATGAATCGGTAAATGTTTCAGGTGTTAGACAGTCGTTATATCTTGCTCTGAGCTTAAAAACATAAACATATTAATAATGAATACTCATTTGGGCAGTCTTCTTCCACAAACTCAGTACTAGATAAAGATATTACCAGCAGCACTGTGTATGGGGAAGGGGAGCTATTCTGTGTAATTACTATATGGCACTACTGTTTGATTGGTGGCACTAGAGTAATTCCCTAATTTAATATTGAAGGTACAGTGCCTTAAAAAGTAATTCATACCCCTTAAACCTTATTACATTTTTTCACATTACACCAATAAACTTAAATGTATTTAATTGGGATTTTATGTTTTCAAAATTTAAAATTTTTAATATTTACAAATCTGAAAAGTGTGGCATGCATTTGTATTCAGCCCCCTAAATAAAATCCAGTGTGACCAATTGCCTTCAGAAGTCACCTAATCAGTAAATAGAGTCCACCTGTGTGTAATTTATTCTCAATATAACTACAGCTGTTCTGTGAAAGCCTCAGAGGTTTGTTAGATAAAATGAGTGATCAAACAGCATCATGAAAACCAAGGAACACACCAGACAGGTCAGGGATGAAGTTGTGGAGAAGTGTAAAGCAAGGTTAGCTTATTAAAAAAATATCCTAAACCCTGAAGATCTCAGGGAGCACTGTTCAATTCATCATCTGAAAATGGAAGGAGTATGGCACAACTGCAATCCTACCAAGACATGGCCCTCCACCTAAACTGATAGCCCTGGCAAGGAGAGCAGTAATTAGAGAAGCAGACTAAAGTCCCATGGTCACTATGGAGGAGCTGCAGAGATCCACAGCTCAGGTGGGAAAATCTGTCCACAGGACGACTATTAGTTATCTACTCCATAAATCTGGCCTTTACGGAAGGGAGGCAAGAAAAAATATATTTTCAAAGCAAATCACAGTTTTTATTTTTTTACTGCGTCCACCTGAGGTGGTAGATCATGTGAAATTTTTATAGAGCCGGTCGTTAAGGATGTGGCAATACTTAATATGTCATAGTAACATAGTTTATAAGGCTGAAAAAAGACATTTGTCTATCCAGTTCAGCCTGTAATCCTGCAAGTTGTTTTTTATGTATTAATTTTTTTTTATATACACAATTGTATGGTGAAGGGGCTTTTTTGAAATTTAAACAATAGGGCGGTGGCTCACTCTGGATGGAATTGTGGGTTCTGACTTCTTCCACTGAGGAAGAAGTCAGAACCCATAAGACTTCGAAACGTGTCTGGGAGAAATTTGGACCCTCTAATACCACCATTTCTGCGTACGCTACAGACCACCAGGATCTGCACCTCTCTCTTATCTGCTGGCTGAGAACAGATTGTCCCGTGCCTACTAAAGAACTCCCTGGAGCCACACTGTTCCACTCCACCTTAATTGGAGCAACCCAGGATTTGAGCACAAGGGACGCTGAAACAGCAGAGACCAGAGGAAAGGATTTTTTGAGCTTTGGAGATTTTATTAAGCCCTTTGTAAACGCTACAGCTGACCCCTCAGGGATCTGTACAAGTTGTGCCGGACGAGAATCCCGTTTTGAACCCTCGTGAGATCTCGGGTAAGCCAGCTGTAGCTGAACAGAGCGAGACGCCGGCAGTGTCCCGCGCCGCCCGATTCGCGCTTGAAACAGACTGTCAACAACGAGGGAGGTAAGAAGCCTTCACATATGAGTCCAACAGCTACAGTCAATACGGGACTGAATAATACAATTTAGCCAGTTGGCGCATATGATCGGTACCTAACGTCTGGGAAGCACATGTATAACATTCCAGTGAATGCAGTCGATTAGAGACTGAATTAGAATACTATAACTATTTGTCTACATCAGGCATGTCCAAAGTCCGGCCCGCGGGCCAATTGCGGCCCACGGCCAGGAGTAAAACGGCCCCCCAGAGGTTTGATTGAATCGTTGGTATTCCGGCCCCCGGCCCCTCTCACCAGTCACCGCCAGCTCACCGGGATCCCACAGCTTACAGGAAGAGGCTTCATCAGCAAAGGCCAAATCTCGCGGCGACGTCCGAGATCACGCGAGATTTGGTCTTTGCCTTCACAGAGAAGGAAAGCCGAGATCTCACAACGTCCGAGATCTCGCGGGATTTGGGCTCAGGGAGAAGGAAAGCCCAAATCTCAGATGTCACGAGATCTCGGATATCGCGAGATCTCGGCTTTTTTCTTCTCTGTAGTAAGGCCAGACTATATATGTCTTACAGAATAGGTAGGATTATCTCCGTTTTACATTGTAAATTATGGGAACTATCTTATAAATACTACAGTCTTACACTATGAGGCCCATATCCAAAGAGTTCTCCTCACAGTCTATAGATGGCGCCCTTCTCAGGTTGACCTCTCTGATTAGGTCAGTTACATAAATGGCTAGGCCAGGCCAGAAACCTAATTCCTCTGTCTTCTTACAGATTAATTTTCCTAACTAAGGGCTCTTTCACACTTGCGTTGTCCGGATCCGGCGTGTACTCCATTTGCCGGAGGTGCCCGCCGGATCCGGAAAAACGCAAGTGAACTGAAAGCATTTGACGACGGATCCGTCTTCAAAATGCGTTCAGTGTTACTATGGCACCCAGGACGCTATTAAAGTCCTGGCTGCCATAGTAGTAGTGGGGAGCGGGGGAGCAATGCGCCGAAACGACGTTTAGCTTGAGGCCGGATCCGGATTAATGCCTTTCAATGGGCATTAATTCTGGATCCGGCCTTGCGGCAAGTGTTCAGGATTTTTGGCCGGAGCAAAAAGCGTAGCATGCTGCGGTATTTTCTCCGGCCAAAAAACGTTCCGTTCCGGAACTGAAGGAATCCGGATTTATCTCCATTCAGAATGCATGGGGATAATCCTGATCAGGATTCTTCCGGCATAGAGCCCCGACGACGGAACTCTATGCCGGAACAGAACAACGCAATTGTGAAAGAGCCCTAACTGCACATACACTATCTCACTCTGACTGAATGGCTAGGAGGATGGCAGCAAATCCCCAATACAGTTCAACCTCAACCTTGTTGCATAGTTTTCTACACAGAACCTATAAGAGAGAAAAGGAAACATGTCTTAGGGCTCTTTCACACCTGCGTTCTTGTCTTCCGGCATAGAGTTCCGTCGTCGGGGCTCTATGCCGGAAGAATCCTGATCAGGATTATCCTAATGCATTCTGAATGGAGAGAAATCCGTTCAGGATGCATCAGGATGTCTTCAGTTCCGGAACGGAACGTTTTTTGGCCGGAGAAAATACCGCAGCATGCTGCGCTTTTTGCTCCGGCCAAAAATCCGGAACACTTGCCGCAAGGCCGGATCCGGAATTAATGCCCATTGAAAGGCATTGATCCGGATCCGGCCTTAAGCTAAACGTCGTTTCGGCGCATTGCTGGAGCCGACATTTAGCTTTTTCAGAGTGGTTACCATGGCTGCCGGGACGCTAAAGTCCTGGCAGCCATGGTAAAGTGTAGTGGGGAGCGGGGGAGCAGCATACTTACCGTCCGTGCGGCTCCCCGGGCGCTCCAGAGTGACGTCAGGGCGCCCCAAGCGCATGGATCACGTGATCGCATGGATCACGTCATCCATGCGCATGGGGCGCTCTGACGTCATTCTTGAGCGCCCCGGGAGCCGCACGGACTGTAAGTATACTGCTCCCCGCTCCTACTATGGCAACCAGGACTTTAATAGCGTCCTGGGTGCCATAGTAACACTGAAAGCATTTGGAAGACGGTTCCGTCTTCAAATGCTTTCAGTACACTTGCGTTTTTCCGGATCCGGCGGGCACCTCCGGCAACGGAAGTGCACGCCGGATCCCAACAACACAAGTGTGAAAGAGGCCTTAGCTCTAGCAGCACACACAGCACAAGACATGTATGTTACATTGCAGCTTTTCTCTGCAAGTACATGCAAACAGTACAAAAAACAGAATATATTAAGCGGTTAAGGCAGTATATGGTATATTGATGACTTATCCTCAGGATAGGTCATTAATATCTGATTGGTGGGGTCCCACACCTGGAACCCCCGCTGTTCAGCAGTTTGAAGAGAAGGCAATGCTCCATGCCAGCTCTGCTTCCTCTTCATTATACTGCATGTTGTCTCCATTGCAGCGGTGAAGGAAAGAGTACTTGTAATTACACTGGGCCTCCAAAACTTTCAAGACGATGGGCAGTGTAATGAAGGGGCTGACTCCTTGGAATCCCACTGATCAGATATTGATGACCTATCCTGACAATAGGTCATCAATATATACTGCCTGGACAACCCCTTTTAAGATTTGTTTAACATCACACATTTTAAACTCTTTGTTCTCTAGAAGTATCCTAGTGGGACACTACAAGTCACAACAGGAAGAGGCTGCATCAGCAAAGGCCAAATCTCCCGGCGACGTCCGAGATCACGCGAGATTTGGTCTTTGCCTTCACAGAGAAGGAAAGCCGAGATCTCACAACGTCCGAGATCTCGCGGGATTTGGGCTCAGGGAGAAGGAAAGCCCAAATCTCAGATGTCACGAGATCTCTGACGTCACGAGATCTCGGACATTGCGAGATCTCGGCTTTTCTTCTCTGTAGTAAGGCCAGAATATCGGTCTTTAAAGAGGACCTTTCACCTGTATAAACTATGTTAACTGAGTATGCTGCCATATAGAGCGGCGCCCGGGGATCTCACTGCACTTACTATTATCCCCGGGCGCCGCTCCGTTCTCCTGTTATAGGCTCCGGTACCTTTGCTTTTTAAGTTATAGAAGGCGGGTCTTCCCTTGTCCTGTGGGCGTCTCCTTCTCCTAGGCTGCAGCGCTGGCCAATCGCAGCGCACAGCTCACAGCCTGGGAGGTTTTTTCTCCCAGGCTGTGAGCTGTGCGCTGCGATTGGCCAGCGCTGCAGCCTAGGAGAAGGAGACGCCCACAGAACAAGGGCAGACACCGCCTACTATAACTTACTGAGCGAAGATACCGGAGCCTATACCGGGAGAACGGAGCGGCGCCCGGGGATAATAAGTGCAGTGAGATCCCCGGGCGCCGCTCTATATGGCAGCATACTCAGTTCACATAGTTTATACAGGTGAAAGGTCCTCTTTAAGTTCATCCCCTGTATCTCAGCTCAGATTTTTTTTGGAAGCCGGGGTCACAGAGTTGTGGGTGGCTGATTCATTTACCCACCGTTTTAGTCACACGTTTCATACATCAGGTGCCCTTCTCTTTGTTTATAGGAGTTTTCCTGTACGTTTATATTGGTGGCCTATCCTTGTACCTCCAATGTTGGAAGCAAATGAGAGCAGTGCTACAGCAACTTTACTAGTTCCAACCACTACACAGGAGAAAGAGCTCTGAATTTCCAGCACCATCTGCAGCTATAAAAAGTACTGGAAAACCCTTTTAAAGTGTTGCTGGATTTTTTTAAATTTTTTTATATGTCCCAGCGACATATGAAAGGTTT
Source organism: Bufo bufo (assembly GCF_905171765.1). Classification (NCBI taxonomy): domain Eukaryota; kingdom Metazoa; phylum Chordata; class Amphibia; order Anura; family Bufonidae; genus Bufo; species Bufo bufo. The sequence goes on from NC_053392.1 coordinate 348,564,748, forward strand.
TCATTAGTTGGGGTCTGAGTGCCCCCACTGATCACTATAACAAGGAGAGTGAGGCACTCAGATTAAGTTGCAGTTTGTTGAGGTCTCCTACCTCCACGGTCACATTACCCCCAGAGGACATTTATACAGTGTGAAGGTCCCAAATGTAGAAGAAAAAATGTATTAAAACATTTCTGGCTGCGTTCTAGCGCTGAGTTCCAGGTCCAAACATCATAATCAAAGTCATCACCAATTAACGTTGCCTTTCCTTCTCCCTGCGTCTCCACACTTACAGCCACAAGGCCAGAGCGACCATAAGGGCTATTGAGCCTATTTGAGTCTATTGAGGGAAAAAAACACACACTTGCAGGCTGGGCTGTGAACTAAAGCAGAAAAGGGGGCATAATCCGAATCAGTGGTAGCCAGCTGTCATACCCTTCATTAACCCCTCACTGTACGTCACTGGGCTAGAATCTGATTGTGCTCCTAGTACTCTCTACAAATAACTTCTCCCCATCTGGCCAATTTGTATAATGGCAACTACAAATAAGAAACGAAAAGTTGACAGTGAGGGACGCCGCTTCCAGGACAGGTGGAAAGTGGAATATTTTTTCACTGAAATACGGAATCACTGTGTTTGTCTAATATGCCAAGAGACTGTGGCTGTTAATAAGGAATTTAATGTCAAGAGACACTACCAGTCGAGACACAGCACATACGACAAGCTAACAGGGCGCGACCGCAGTGACAAGTTGAAGCAACTTGAAGCTGTTTTAATGTCACAACAGCGATTTTTTACAAGAGCCCGTGAGTCAAATGAAAATGCCACAAGGGCTAGCTATGAGGTAGCAACGTTAATTGCTAAAAATTGCAAATCTTTTGCTGAGGGTGACTTTATTGAAGAATGCGTTATGAAAATGGTGCAGAATATCTGTCCCGAGAAGAAGTCAGAGTTTTCCAACATTTGCCTGGCTCGTAACACTGTAGCACGGAGAGTGGAAGAAATTTCATCAGATATTAAGAGACAGTTAACGTCAAAAGGAGTTGATTTTGACTTCTTTTCAATAGCCTGTGATGAAAGCACAGACCTCTCCGACACAGCTCAGTGGCTGATTTTTCTGAGAGGGGTGGACGATGAAATGAATGTGACTGAAGAGCTACTTGACCTCCAGAGCCTTAAGGACCAAACAAGAGGAACAGATTTATTTGTTTCTGTTAGTTCTGCCATAGATGACATGAAACTGCCTTGGAACAAAGTTACTGGGATAATTACTGATGGGGCACCTGCCATGGCTGGTGACCGAAGTGGATTATCAACCCTAATCTGTAACAAAGTGAACGAAGAAGGAGGCAAAGCTATTAAACTGCATTGTATCATTCATCAACAAGTTCTCTGTGCTAAACATCTCAAATATGACCATGTTATGAAACCGGTGCTAAAGACCATTAATTTTATTCGCTCTAGAGCCCTGTGCCACCGCCAGTTTAAACAGTTTCTACTGGATATCCAGGCTGAATACGAAGATGTTTTATATCAAAACGATGTAAGATGGCTCAGTCGGGGGTCTGCACTGCAGCGTTTCTACTCTCTCAGAAAAGAAATTGGAGAATTCTTGGAAACAAAGAGACAACCGATGCGAGAACTATCTGATCCTATTTGGCTGGCTGATTTAGGGTTTCTAGTCGACATAACAAAGTATCTGAATGTACTGAACACGAGTCTTCAGGGCAAAGATGCAGCGGTGAACCAGCTTTATTCACACCTCAAAGCCTTTGGAACAATACCATTCATTTTTCAGCGTTGCAGGAAATAATGAACAGTTTTCCACAGGATGATATCAGTGCGCAAACGAGCAGGTATGCAGCAGACATCGTATCTCTTGCTGGGGAGTTTAGACGGCGCTTCCAAGATTTTGCAGCTATTGAAAAGGAGATCACCCTTTTCTCCTCTCCATTCTCTGTTGACCCCGACAATGCTCCAGATCAGCTGCAGCTCGAGCTCATTGACCTGCATTGTGACAGTGAGTTACACAGTCGGCACCAACAGCTCTCTCTTGTGAAGTTTTACAGCCAACTGGATAAGAGCCGTTTTAAAGAGATTCGAATATTGGCAAAGAAAATGCTGAGCTTGTTTGGCTCAACATATTTGTGTGAGAAGACATTCTCTGTTATGAACCTTAACAAGAATCGCATGCGGACAAGACTAAGTGACTCTCACTTGCGTGATATTTTGCGCATCAAAACCACAGTCTTTGAACCAGATCTAGCCTATCTGCTGCAGTCCTGATCTCAGTTTCACCCTTCACATTAGTGCAGCAAGATTTTTTTCAGTTGAAATGAATACATTGTAAAATCTCAGTTAAAGGGAACCTGTCATCAACTTTATGCTAATCTCACTGAGGGCAGCATAAATTAGTGACAGAAATGCTGATGTCAGCGGTGTGTCACTCATGAGCAAAAAGTAAGGGGTTGCTGAGAACCAGCATCATAATCATTGCAGCCCAGGCCTTGAAAAGAGTCAAATCTACCTGAGAAGAGTCCTGGTTATTCATGGATTCCTGCTCTCCGTCCATCTGCTGATGATTGGCAGTTCTCTCCTAGACAGAAAGGGAACTAGGTAGAAGACTGTCAGTCATCAGCAGGTGGGCAGGAGGCAGGAATCTATGAATAACCAGGACTCTTCTCAGGTGGCCGGGACTCTTTTCCAGGCCCAGTCTGCAATGATTGTGATGTTGGTTCTCGGCAATCACTTACTTTTAACTTATAAATGACAGACCGCTGAAATCAACTCACCTGTCTCTACTTTATTCTGCCGTTAGTGTGGGCGGAATAAAGTTGATAACAGGTTCCCTTCAATGTCAGTTGGTCAATCAGTTATAAATATATTTGAACATATGAGCATACTTGGTGTTATGTTCCAGTTCACATTTTTGGAATTTAAAAGTTAACAGACAACCTTGTAATGTACTGTTTCCGACATATTTCTGCCTCCTGTTTTTTATATTGAAGGCAGAGTGATTTAACACCTGTTTAGATTTGTCATCCAAGTCACAAAATGAAAGGTATGCCGTTTGCAATAAAATTTGCATAAAATAGTTAATTTGCATGTAATTTTAATGGTTCAAAGAATATTGGGCAAAATGGTCGGCCCTCGCACATGTTCACTTTATCAAATCTGGCCCTCCTCGAAAAAAGTTTGGACACCCCTGGTCTACATTGATGTCACAATACCAGCTTACAATATCTGGGAAATATCTGTGAAACAGAATTACAATCAGAGATCTCCTAAGTTAATTATTTTACTCTACAAGCGGACTTCTATTATTACAAGACGTCAATTGACTTATAGCACTCTGGTACAAACACCATTAACCAGACTGCAATATACTGTGTGAACAAAACTATCCTGACATTTTAGTAATCTGTGGACTATTTAAAGTGCATTATTTGTTTTATTGTATTTTAATTATTAACTGACTTTATTTTAACCTATTTACACGTGTTCATTCATACTGTGATTTAATTAAATTTTATGTACTTTATGATCCAAATGAAGTGTGCTCGCCCATCATTTTAGCTTTACAATTTTTTGAAATTTACTTGAAACTTTCATTTTTTATTATTAAAAAACATTTTTTTTTTATTTAACTTTTTATGTTTTTCCCACTGTGGGACTTCAACTTTCCAGGGTTTGATCCCTGTTTCAATTCAGTACATTCTGTATTGTATTGCATTGAAGTTTCAGCATCTTAGGGTGGGTTGACATCACGTTTTATGCCCCCGTTTGACATATATGTTTAAAAAAAAAAGGATACAAAAACGCAGCACAACACATTCTTTTTTCCTACACAGTCACAGACAATGGTAAAAAAAAGTATACGTTTTTTTTTACAATCTAAGGCTACTTTCACACCTGCATTTAGGTGCGGATCCGTCTTGTATCTGCACAGACGGATCTGCACCTATAATGCAAACGCTGGTATCCGTTCAGAAAGGATCCGTTTGCATTACTCTGTAAAAAAAATCTAAGTCTAAGTGTAAGTCATACGGATCTGTCCTGACTTACATTGAAAGTCAATGGGGGACGGATCCGTTTGCAATTGCACCATATTGTGCCAGTGAAAACGGATCCATCCCCATTGACTTACATGATGCGTTTGGCTCCGCATCGCCAGGCGGACACCAAAACGCTGCAAGCAGCGTTTTGGTGTCCGCCTCCAGAGCGGAATGGAGGCTGAACTGATGCATTCTGAGCGGATCCTTATCCATTCAGAATGCATTGGGGCAAAACTGATCCGTTTTGGGCCGCTTGTGAGAGCCTTGAAACGGATTTCACAGGCGGACCCAGAAACGGCAGTGTGAAAGTAGCCTTAGTCTAAGGCATCCGTTTAACATATACTTTTTTTGTATACGTTAAAAGGATGTGAAAAACGTGATGTGAACCCACCCTTACACAGTACGATGCTGACTGTTGACTAGAAGACACAGCTTGGGGTCTGGATCTCCTGGGCTTCCGTAGCTGGCAGGCTCCCATGCCTGTGTAAGGTATCGGGCCTGCCATAGGAACCATCGGCTCCCTGTCACCATAGCGCAGGGAACCATGGAGTCAGAGAAAGCCGCCTCCTGCTGTAAATCCCGCTGACCGCGGCATGTGAAGGGTTAAAGAGGTTGTCCAGTCCCAAAATCAAAGTTTTTTTATGTGCTCCTAACACCCCTCACCATGCATACATATGCCCCCAATACCTGTTTTTCATGTCTGAGCTTTCCTTCCCCCCGGAAGACATCACATTATCCTGGCAGATCTGTTTACTTTCTCCCCTTCTTGTTTTGTTGAATACATAACTTTATTGATACACAAGCCTGGCTGCACGGCACAGTGATGAGTCACAGGCTGGACACGCCCCCAGCTCCACCCACTACCACTCCTGTGTCCATGTTACTACACCCAGACAGGAATCTACTTCTCACCCAGTATCTAAATCCCATCACTGACCGTCCACGAGCTCTGCCTTCACATCTGTATCTAATCCTATCCTGTGTGATACAGCCTGCTGAGCAGTGTATCTAATCCCATCACTGACCGTCCACGGGCTCTGCCTTCACATGTGTATCTAATCCTATCCTGTGTGATACAGCCTGCTGAGCAGTGTATCTAATCCTATCCTGTGTGATACAGCCTGCTGAGCGGTGTATCTAATCCCATCACTGACCATCAGCAGGCTCTTCCCTCACCATCTCAAGAGTGTTATAAACAGCTGGAATCAGCAAGTGTATCTAATCACATGTGTATCTAATCCTATCCTGTGTGATACAGCCTGCTGAGCTGTGTATCTAATCCCATCACTGACCGTCTGCAGGCTCTTTCCTCACCATCTCCAGAGTGTGATAAACAGCTGGAACCAGCAAGCGTATCCAATCACATCTGTATCTAATCCTATCCTGTGTGATACAGCCTGCTGAGCGGTGTATCTAATCCCATCACTGACCGTCCACAGGGTCTTTCCTCACTATCTCCAGAGTGTGATAAACAGCTGGAACCAGCAAGCGTATCCAATCACATCTGTATCTAATCCTATCCTGTATGTGTGCCTGATACACATCCTGTTGTGTGCGATACTGCCTGCTGAAGTGTGTATCTAATCCCGTCTTCTATGAGACGATGTGCTAAAATGTGTATCCAATCCCATTTTGTATGATACTGCCTGCTGAGCTGTGCATCTAATCCCATTTTGTATGACACAGCCTGCTGAGTGGTGTATCTAAGCCTATCTGGTATGATCCTGCCTGCTGAGCTGTGTATCTAAACCCTTATGAACACGACCGTATCCATTTTATGATTCACATTTCTTGCAGTCCCATTGAGTTCCATGGATTTGAGGTCCTCATTTTGAGGACCAGAATAGGACATGTTCTGTCTTTACTGGCACTGACATACGGATGTAAAAAAAAACGTCCCTGTGCTTTCCACATCCGTATGTCAGTTCTGCGAAAGATAGAACATGTCCTATTCTGGTCCACATAATACAGATCTACAACCCATAGAACTCAATGGAACTGCAAAAAAATGTGAATCGCACACGGACAGTATCCTTATTTAGTGGATCTGTGACTTGCAGACCGCAAAACAGATACGGTTCTGTGCACGAGCCTCATCACTTATACTCAGCGCACATAACAGTGACATCCACAGTACCCCCATAACAGTGACGTCCACAGTGCCCCATAACAGTGACATCCACAGTGCCCCCATAATAGTGAGGTCCAGCAGGGCCCCCATAACAGTGACGTCCACAGTGCCCCATAACAGTGACATCCACAGTGCCCGCATAACAGTGACATCCACAGTGCCCCCATAACAGTGACATCCACAGTGCCCCCATGACATCCACAGTGGCCCATAACAGTGACTTACAGTGCCCCTAGTGCCATCTATTGCCCGCATTGTGCCATTCATTACCCCCTTGGGCCATCCAGTACCCACTTGTGCCATCCAGTGCCCCACTTGTGCCATCATTTGATCCCCTTGTGCCATCCATTTCCCATATTGTGCCAACTATTGCCCCCTTATGCCATCCAGTGCCCCCTTGTGCCATCAATTGACCCCCTTGTGCCATCCAGTTCCCCTATTGTGCCAACTATTGCACCCTTGTGCTATCCATTGCCCCATGTGCCATCCATTGCCACATCGTGCCATTCATTACACCCTTGTGCCATCCAGTTCCCCTATTGTGCCAACCATTGCCCCCTTGTGCCATCCAGTGCCCCCCTTGTGCCATCCAGTGCCCCCCTTGTGCCATCCAGTGCCACCTTTGTGCCATCCAGTGCCCCCTGTGCAGTGGCAACTCTAGGAACAATATATAGGGAGCACATAAGATACCACAGTCAAAAATGGGGGGGCACTAATAATTTTCACCACTTAATCATACTATTGAAAAAACTAAATAAGTATATATAAATAAGATTACAAAATACGAGAGTATTGCGGTATGCAGGGATACCTTTTTATTGTACTAACCTAATACAGATGACGGTTTGATTGGTACTATTTTGGGGGGCATATGACTTTTTGATCGCTTGGTATTACACTTTTTGTGATGTAAGGTGACAAAGCATGGCTTTTTTGTCACAGTTTTTATATAATTTTTTTTTATGGTGTTCACCTGAGGGGCTAAGTCATGTGATATTTTTATAGAGCATATTTTAGTGTCTTCATTGTCTAAGAGTGGTAGCTTTTTCATTTTTCGACCGATTGTCTTAGGTAGGTCTCATTTTTTGTGGGATGAGATGGTGGTTTGATTGCTATTTGTTTGGGGGGCATACGCCTTTTTGATCGCTTTTTGTGATGTAAGGTGACAAAAATGACTTTTTTTACACTGTTTTTATTATATTTTTATTTACGTGTTCATCTGAGGGGTTAGGTCATGTGATATTTTTTATAGAGCAGGTACCTATGGACGAGGCAATACCTAATATAATATACTTTTTTATTTATTTAACTTTAACACAATAAAAGCATTTTAGAAAAAAAAACATGTTTTAGTGTCTCCATAGTCTCATATACAGTACAGACCAAAAGTTTGGACACACCTTCTCATTCAAAGAGTTTTCTTTATTTTCATGACTATGAAAAATGTAGATTCACACTGAAGGCATCAAAACTTTGAATTAACACATGTGGAATTATATACATAACAAACAAGTGTGAAACAACTGAAAATATGTAATATTCTAGGTTCTTCAAAGTAGCCACCTTTTGCTTTGATTACTGCTCTGCACACTCTTGGCATTCTCTTGATGAGCTTCAAGAGATAGTCCCCTGAAATGGTTTTCACTTCACAGGTGTGCCCTGTCAGGTTTAATAAGTGGGATTTCTTGCCTTATAAATGGGGTTGGGACCATCAGTTGCGTTGAGGAGAAGTCAGGTGGATACACAGCTGATAGTCCTACTGAATAGACTGTTAGAATTTGTATTATGGCAAGAAAAAAACAGCTAAGTAAAGAAAAACGAGTGGCCATCATTACTTTAAGAAATGAAGGTCAGTCAGTCAGCCGAAAAATTGGGAAAACTTTGAAAGTAAGGGCTATTTGACCATGAAGGAGAGTGATGGGGTGCTGCGCCAGATGACCTGGCCTCCACAGTCACCGGACCTGAACCCAATCGAGATGGTTTGGGGTGAGCTGGACCGCAGAGTGAAGGCAAAAGGGCCAACAAGTGCTAAGCATCTCTGGGAACTCCTTCAAGACTGTTGGAAGACCATTTCAGGGGACTACCTCTTGAAGCTCATCAAGAGAATGCCAAGAGTGTGCAAAGCAGTAATCAAAGCAAAAGGTGGCTACTTTGAAGAACCTAGAATATGACATATTTTCAGTTGTTTCACACTTGTTTGTTATGTATATAATTCCACATGTGTTAATTCATAGTTTTGATGCCTTAATAGTCATGAAAATAAATAAAACTCTTTGAATGAGAAGGTGTGTCCAAACTTTTGGTCTGTACTGTATATTTTTTTTTTTTTGGTCGATTGTCTCATGTAGGAGCTTCTTTTTTTGCGGGATGAGGTGATGGTTTGATTGGTACCATTTTGGCGTACATACAACTTTTTTGATCACTTTTATTACCTTTTTTGGGAAGTGAGGTGGGCAAAATGTTAATTTCATTATAGTTTTTTCTTTTTTTTTTTATGCCGTTCACTGCGCGGGGAAAGTAACATGACCCTTTCAGAGATCAGATCGTTACGGACACGGTGATATCAAACATGCGTAGTGTATTTTATTTTTAAAATTTTTAATAAGTAATAAATGTGCGGCTATAAGAAGAAATTCCTTTATTTTTTTTTTATGATGCCTATATAATACCCTAAAGTACACTATATAGGTTACTGTAGTAGTGTATTGTGTAGTAGTGTAGTAGTGTATAGTGTACCCTAAAGTACACTATATAGTGTACTGTGGTAGCGTATTGTGACTTTACACTAGCCTTTACACTAGCTGCCTTTAGCAGAAGCCTGATCCGGCTTACCTATACCACGGCAAGCCAGAAGTTTGTGTAGGTGTCCGGTTGCTATGGTAACCATCGGACGCTGCCACAAAAGAGCAGCGGCTGATGAGGGAGGGAGCCCCCTTCCCTCTGTGATCCCGTCAAGTATCAGGTGCACAGCAGCGCCCGACGGGAGAGGGAGCTCCCTGCCTGTTATCCCCTTCCATACAGCGGTCCCTATGGACCACGGCATGGAAGGGGTTAAACGGCTGACACAGGGGTTAAACAGCGAACCGCTCGGCCATCCTGAAAATGGGGGAAGAGGAGGGGGATCTCGTGCCCGCCCGCCCATCCAGAAAATTTGGAGGGGACACATTGAGGGCTGCGGGGGGGGGGGGGGGGGATATTATATATAAATTTTAGAAGGTTCTGATTCCCGCAGGGGATCAGAACCTGTGAGCCGGCATTAGGATCATCTGATTGGCGGGAGGGCAAGGGATAACCTAGGGGGTCAATTGCCCCCCTGTAGCGACGACTATGGCCCTGTGACATGCACAGCATAGAGATCAGCCTCTGTGGCTGATCGCTATGCTGTCACTCCTGCACAGTGCTTACATTGCGCTGTGCAGGAGTCAGTACAGGCCTGTACGATACAGAGAGCGACCGGCGGTCCTCCACATGCGCATTCACCCTAGTGCGCTGTGAAGACGGCCACCCGGAGCTTTCTCCAGCAGGAGGTGGTGACGTCACTCGTGACGATCTGTCTCCTGCTGGAGAAAGGAGGAGAAGACAGGAAGATAAGAAGGCTGAAAGCACTGAAAAGCCATCTGGAGGGAACACGTGATCTCAAGAACGGCTGCACTCTGGAAGGTACGTATGTGACCAATAATCTTTCCTCCACAGGTTAGCATGTAATAGCAAAAAAAAAGGTTAAGCCCGGAGAACCCCTTTAATCCGCCGGCATGGTCGAATACAGCAATGCCGGCGGATGCAGCAGGGGCCTGGCACAGCATTTGTCTGTATATAAGTATAAATTGAAATCTTTGGACAACCCCTTTAAGGCTACATTCACACAGGACATACGGTATTTGTGTAAACAGCAGGACTTCCAGTGACTCTGAACATAATGGATGGATTCACATAGGCAGTTTTGATGCAATCTTTTAGTCAATGGTTATAAACAAATACAGTATCACATATAATATTTATGGAGGAGGGGGGGCACCAGGCATTGCGGTAACATCCATCAGTGCTGGATCCAGAGAGCTCTGGCATGTTGTTCTCTGCCAGGACAGCCTGCCAGAACTATTGCCGGCAGTGTGAAACAGGCAGTAGTGAACTTTACCGTTAATCTAAAATTAGGGAAGTACTGCACCAACCAAACAATGTGACTTCAACTTTCCAGATAGGTGGACGTCCTAAACTTGGAACTCGTGTATCTTCACTACATACCTTTTTATCAGATACAGTTGTGTTCAAAATAATAGCAGTGTGTTTAAAAAAGTGAATAAAGCTCAAAATCCTTCTAATAGCTTTTATTTCCATACACACATGCATTGGGAACACTACACATTCTATTCCAAATCAAAACATGAAGAAAAATATATCAAATTTGTGTTGTTCCTCTAAAAATAAAATAAAGAAAAGTGAATATTAGACTGTTCAAAAAAATAGCAGTGTTTGTATTCTTCTTTACAAACTCAAACATTCACTATAAACTGAAAAATGCTTGAAGATTTTGCTTTCCTTTGAATCACTTAACTAATATTTAGTTGTATAACCACTGTTTCTGAGAACTGCTGTACATCTGTGTTGCATGGAGTCAACCAACCTCTGGCACCTGTGAACAGGTATTCCAACCCAGGATGATTGGACTACATTCCACAGTTCTTCTCTATTTCTTGGTTTTGCCTCAGAAACTGCATTTTTGATGTCACCCCACAAGATTTCTATCAGATTAAGATCCGAGAATTGGGCTGACCACTCCATAACGTCAATCTTGTTGGTCTGGAGCCAAGATGTTGCACGTTTACTGGTGTGTTTGGGGTCGTTGTCTTGTTGGAAAACCCATTTCAAGGGCATTTCCTCTTCAGCATAAGGCAGCGTGACCTCTTCTAGTATTCTGATGTATTCAAACTGATCCATGGTCCCTGGTATGCGATAAATTGGCCCAACACCGTAGTATGAGAAACATCCCCCTATCACGATGCTTGCACCACCATGCTTCACTGTCTTCACAGTGTACTGTGGCTTGAATTCAGTGTTTGGGGGTCATCTGACAAACTGTCTCCGACCACTAGACCCAAAAAGAACAATCTTACTTTCATCAGTCCACAAAATGTCTCTTTAGGCCAGTCAATGTGCTGTTTGGCAAATTGTAACCTCTTCAGCATGTGGGACTTTGCGGGGGCTTCTTGCAGATAGCTTGGCTTCACATAGGCATCTTCTAATTGCAACAGTACTCACAGGTAACTTTAGACCTTCTTTGATCTTCCTAGAGCTGATTGTTGGCTGAGTCCTTGCCATTTTGGCTATTCTTCTATCCATTGGAATGGTAGGTTTTCGCTTTCTTCCACGTCTTTCAGGTTTTGGTTGCCATTTTAAAGCATTTGCGATCATTTTAGCTGAGCAGCCTATCATTTTGTACACTTCTTTATATGTTTTCCCCCCTCCAATCAACTTTTTAATCAAGGTACGCTGTTCTTCTGAACAATGTCTGGAACGACCCATTTTCCTCAGAATTTCAGAGAGAAATGCACTGTAACCAGCATGTACAACATTTGCTGCCTTCCTTCCTTAAATAAGGGCAATATTGCCACCTCTTTTTCAAAGACTGAATGACTTCACTCATTGAACTCCACACTGCTATTATTTTGAACATGCCCCTTTCAATTAGTGATTCAATTACACAGAATCAGCAGCATGCATGTCATGACTGTTGGGTCTGTTGGATTTCTATTACTCTACTACACCTGCTAGTAAATTATTTGCCATGTAGAAATTTAATTTCTACCAAAAACAGTGATTGATTAGGTTAGTGATGTCTGACTGCTATTATTCTGAACACAACTGTATATCATTACATTAGGATGTGTTTTGGCCCATCCTGAGCCTTTGTCAAAATGGTTATATATACAAAAGATATGAAATGGGGGGGCGGAGCCTAGCCACGCAGCTGAATGGCCGCACGAGCTTGAGCTCCTCCAGCATTCCGGCTCACTAACCCTATATAAGCCTATAATTTACTTTATTATGGGGAAACCTGGCAAGGAGAAGATCAGAGGAAGTTCAGAGTCGACCCCACGGCACTCCAAACAGCCAGAGATGGAGAAGTTTCTCCGGAAAACGCCGAGAGCTGCCACACAGAAAGGCGCCAATATGGCGGCGTCTAATGCTCATGACTCCGACGCAGGAGAACTCTCTGATGCGGGCAGCGGCTCTGATATTTCAGATAGAAGGCCCAGAGATCCGCCTCTATCGGAGCGGACCCTTCGCCGGGTTCTTGAATCGGCCCTTACGCCTCTCAAACAAGATCTGGCGGACATCAAAGACGACATAAAACATCTAGGCCAGAGAGTGGTCACATTAGAAGGCACGCAAGAAGCCATTTTGACCTATGAAGGCAAAGCATCAGAGGTGCTAGCATCTCACAAGGCCCTATTGAACGATGCCTTCTTGAAACTGGAAGACCAGGAGAATCGAAGTCGCCGGCGCAACATACGCATCCGCGGCCTACCTGAATCTATTGCGACGGAGGCCTTGCCGACAGTGGCGCGTGAGTTATTTTCCATGATGCTTGAACCGGAAAGAGCAGAGGGAATAGTGGTGGAGCGCATACACAGGGCGCTGCGCCCTAGGCCCAAACCTCAAGAACCGCCACGTGACGTGATTTGCGGCCTACTAAGTTTTGTAGATACCGCGGCACTGTTGAAAAGGCAAAGGGAAATGGAGGTACTAGAATATGAGAATACGCCGATTCAGATGTTCCAGGATCTAGCGCCATCTACCCTGGCTAAGCGGCGCTTATTTAAGCCCTTGCTGGAAGTCCTCAGGAAGACGTCGACCCCGTTCAGATGGCTATATCCCTTTGGGCTGGCGATCTCCAGGAATGGAAAGCTGCTTACAGTTCGCTCTCCCGCGGACCTAGAGTCAGTTTGGAGGTCCCTGGATGTCCCTCCGGTGGAGATCCCCTCGTGGCTACCAGCCGATCAAGATGGCCCCCTGCCTATCCCGCCACGTGTGTCCTCCTGGCAGACGGCATCTGCAAACAAGTCAGATCGTTTGGGTCGCAGCAGGATGGACGGAGCCCTTACCTGAGCTCAAACCAAGGTGACATTGGTACTATTTGTCTGCTAACATAGACTGCCAATATTAGGTCCTACCTCATTTTTCTACTATAAGAGATGACTGTCCCCCGGCCCCTCGGCATAGTGTTTTATGCGGAAGGTAGTGGCCTGTTCACGATTGTTCTGTTTTTGAGCCAATTTTTTACTTTTTTACTACTGGCTTAGAGTTATGTATGAGACGTCAGACCTTAACCGGGACACTCTTCTGCTGTTTTGGAACTCTGCCTCCAAGAAGGCAACTTTTTCTTTCCCTATTTGCAGGGTAATGTCCGGATAGATTCCGGTGCTGGAAGTATTTTTTGTTGTTGGTCTCCCCTTTTTGTTGTAGACCAAAAGGTGCTTTACCTGCCCCCTCGCCAATCCAACCCTGTCTTGGATGGTGATAGGTAGGCACCTACTTTTCTCTAGATGAATATTTCATCTGAGCTGGTTTTATACCAGCCTGACATGTTGTTGGTTATCTTTCTCATTTTATATTATTTTATTTTATTCTATTTTACTTGTTCCCCTTTCCCCTCCTTTCCTCATCCTGCTCATATATGCTATGCTCTCTCAGATATTTCCATGGATAATATATGCTTTTTCTCCTTAGTATATATATTGTCATGTCCTCAATTGTAGTCGCCTCTCTAAACGCACACGGGCTGAACGAGCCATGCAAAAGGTCTCAAACCATCTCTCTCCTTCTGAGGGATAAAGTCTCGGTAGCCTTCCTGCAAGAGACACATTTTAGGACAAATAAAATCCCTAATCTTCCTCCCAGGAAGTTTGCTCAGTGGTTTCATAGTACACATGAATCCGCCAGTAGAGGTGTCAGTGTAGCTATACACAAAAACCTTCCTTTCAAGCATACCGCTACTTCAGCGGATCCTGAGGGCAGGTATATTTTTGTAAAGGGGGTAGTTGGTGACTCTCCAGTTACATTCGCCAATCTATATGCGCCTAATAGAGGCCAAGTACCATGGCTCGTTCAGACCCTTGCTTTATTGTCATCTTTTTCTGATGGACTGTTAGTTTTGGGAGGCGACTTCAATGTCGCTCTTGAACCGGCAGTAGACACGTCAGTAGGTAGACCGTCTGTGTCCTATAAGCTTTTGAAAAGGCTTAAAACTTCCCTGAGAAAACTGAAGGTCCGTGATGTTTGGCGTACTATAAACCCCAATGGCCGAGACTACACATTTTATTCACATGCCAAGATGTCATTCCATAGATTAGATTATTTGTTCTTGTCTGACTCACATATTCGTAATGTCTCTGGAGCCCGGATTGGTAGTATTACGTTATCTGATCATGCCCCTGTTATCATTAACTTCTCCTTGTCCGGACCACAGAGAAAAGAACGCCTATGGCGTTTGAACGACACCTTGATTTTGGACCCCACCCACGCGGGCAAAATCAAGGCCTCGCTTTCCGAATTTTTCGCGCTAAATGATACACCAGATTCCCCGCCTTCTCCTTCCATACTATGGGAATCCCATAAGGTAGTTATAAGGGGGGAACTAATTGCACTAGGGGCCTATGTAAAAAAGCAAAGAACACAGGCATTAGACGCTTTGCTAGCGAAGATTGCTCGCCTTGAATCCTCTCACAAGGAATCACAAGCTAAGCGCACCCTGACCGAACTAACTGAAGCTAGAGTACACTTAAAAAACCTATTAAATATAACCTCTGCAAAGCTGATCCTACGCTCACGATTTAAAGCCTATGCACATGGGGATAGAGGAAACAGACTGATGTCGGCGATTGCCAAGAAGCAGTTCTCTGACTCCTTTGTTTCCTCTATTAAGGACCCCAAAGGTAAAATACATAAATCTACCCCAGATATAGCTAAGGCATTCTGTGCTTTTTATGAGACCCTATACAATCTACCCCCCCCAGATGGTGCATCTGTTAGTGATCTCTCAGAAGCTACTGATAAATTCCTACAGAATTTAGATCTCCCTTCTATAGCCCCGGCCAAGGCATCTCAATTGACTAGACCTGTCACTGATCTAGAGATTCACAAAGTACTCATGTCCATCCCCTCGGGCAAAAGCCCAGGACCAGATGGGTTCCCCATCACTTATTATAAATCCTTCAAAGATGTTCTAATTCCCCGTTTCAGGAACCTGTGCAATCATCTTCTCACTGGTGGCTCCCTTGCCCCTCATTCCTTATTGGCACACATTACTGTCCTACATAAGGAGAATAAGGATCCGACATGCTGCAGCAACTATAGGCCGATCTCTCTACTAAACTGTGATGTGAAGTGGTGGGCGAAGATCTTGGCCACCAGGCTTCAGGATGTGCTGCCTGACATCGTCCATGAGGAACAGGTGGGTTTTGTCCATGGCAGACAGGGGTCAGAAAATACAATAAGGCTTCTTCATCTTGTAAATTGGGCTAAAAGATCATCTAAGCCCTTGGTGCTAGTAAGTACGGACGCGGAAAAGGCCTTCGACAGGGTCAGTTGGCATTATATGTCGCGGACCCTGTTGAGATTTGGCCTACCTGACCAATTTATTACTGCCATTTATACGTTATACTCGACCCCCTCTGCCATGGTCAAAGTTAATGGAACACTGTCACCACCATTTCACATCACTAACGGGACAAGGCAGGGATGCCCTTTATCTCCTGCACTATTCATCTTAGTGATGGAGACCCTTTTATGTAGAATAAGAATGGACCCAGAGATAAAGGGCTTACAAATAGGATCCTGTACACACGTTGCTGCAGCATTCGCGGATGACCTTTTAATCATGACCTCAAACCCCAGAGAAGCCTTGCCCAGATTGCTGTTCATATTTGAAGATTTTGGGTTTATATCAAATTTTAAAATTAACTATGGGAAATCCATGGCTCTCAATATCTCTTGCCCACAAGCAGTGATTAATGATCTTAAGCGTACTGCTCCATTCACTTGGGCCTCCAGAGACATTGTGTATTTAGGTACTCATGTTTCGGCTAATGTCCAAGATCTGGCTTCCCTTAACTACCTGCCGCTCCTTCAAACGGTCCGGACACATCTTCAAAACCTGAAACTCCCATTTGTCTCTTGGGTAGGACGAAAAAATTACATCAAGACCTTTATCCTTCCCAAATTTCTGTATTTGCTACAATCCCTACCTATTTGGCTTCCAAATTCATATTTTACTGAAATACGTAGGGTATTCACACGCTTTCTTTGGAATGGCAAGTCACCACGTATTGCTTACTCTGTCCTCACAAGGGATAGGAGGTTCGGAGGCTTTGGGATGCCAGATGTGAAGCTTTATTATACTGCTGTACAGCTAGGCAGATGCGCAACTATTATGTCTCGCCAATCTAGCTCTCTTTGCTCCCGTCTTGAAAATGCACTATTGTCTAACCAAGAATTGCTTACTTTATGGGGTATTAGGCCTATCTCTGCTAATCACTGTTATACGTCCCCGGTTTGGAAAGGCATGTTGGTGGAATGGTCCAAAATGGTTCAGTCCCGTATCTTTAATTTCCCTAACACTGGTATGCCGCTTAGTCTACTACAAAGCCACATCCATCCAACGGTGTTAAACCCCTCCGGGATTTGGTCTAAGCTCGCTGATATTCCTCTGCGGGATGTCCTTCTCCCGGATGGCTGTTTAAAATGGGATTCAGTAATGGACCTCCCTGAGGTCAAAACAGCACCCTTTTTCCACCTAGCAAATTTCCAGAGAGATACCAAATTGTGTACCGGGCCATTTTCTGATAATAGTTCGCCCTCCTGGCTTGAAAAGAAGGTCTTGGCTACCAAACCCCCCCTTAGGCCATTATCTCAGATGTATAAAGAAATGCTTTCCTCCCTGCCCCCGGAGCTTCGTTTTGTGGCCTCATGGGAACGGGAGCTCTCCATATCCCTTACAGAGCCAGAGAAAGCGTTCATACTAGCTCATTCACACGGCTTCAATCGTTGTGTGAGGATTCAGGAGAATTCCTTTAAACTCCTGTGTAGATGGTACAAAACACCTGAATTCTTGCATAAATTGAACCCAGAAATTTCTGAAAAATGTTGGAGATGTGGCCTGGACACTGGCTCCTTGTCACATATTTGGTGGCTCTGCCAAAAGATTCAACCGTTCTGGACCTTAATTGAGGATTTAGTTAATCAAATATGCAATACCAAGATATCACTGGATGCTAAGCTTATCTTGCTATGGTGTCCGAACAAATCCCTCACACCCACCAAACATGACCTTCCAACGATGCTGCTCACAGCAGCTAAATTACTTATCCCCTACTTGTGGAAGAACGACTCCCCACCAACTCTCCTTATGTGGACTGATAAAGTAGACCAGATCTACCGTTTTGAGGAGCTAGCGCACTGGGAAAATAACTCACGCTCTCGCTTCCTAAAATTGTGGTCTCCATGGAAAGCCTATAGAAACTTTACATAATAGAGCAGAAATTTATCACCTCCTTGTTTCCCTCCCCTCCTTCCCTTCCTGATCTCCCCCCCCCCCTTCCTTTTCTTGGATATCACTCTAGGGTCAATGATAATAACTGTTTTGTATTGCTTACACTTGACATGTATGCTGGATACTATTTGGTACCATATTGTCATCAATGTACTGTCTTGTGTGGGTCACGGCCCTGAATTTTTCTTTCAATAAAAAGAAATATGGTTAAAAGATATGAAATGAAGATACATGAGTGCCAGGACAGCATCTCTTTGATTTCTACTACCGGTAGTAACGGGATTTTCTTCCTTTCCCCGTGTACCGTCAAGCTCCGTAAGTGCTGACCAAACTCGTTTTATGTCCCAAACTTGGAAGTCACACTTCCATCTATGGCAAATCCCATGGTATAAGATAGGAATATCACTTTAATAGTATTATTTTTTTAAGTCAAAACCATGATGTTAGCAACATACCAGTTCCTGTAGCACTGTGGACTCCACACAGTAGAATAATGATCCATATTCTGTATTTGATGGCCCTGTCCATTGAATGATGAAATCAGAATAATTTCCTCTGATTTTAAATGAAGAGCTTAGTATGATGCCAGGAATCACTTCAGGGGCATATGAAAAATTGCCTATAGGTCAGAAATTTGGAAATTAAACTAAATTATAAATTGTATGCATTTTACTCATAGAGTATGTCCACATGTAATGGACTTACTGTGCATTTTTTCTGCATCAAATTCACAGTTCTTCAAGGGAAATGCACATCAACATATTCTCCTAAAATCGTGCCAATTTTGGAATGGATTTGCTTGTGGATTCGATGCAGAAAATTGTATACTTTTTTTTTTTTGCTGCTCAGTCTCCATCTGAATTTGTAATGATGCTGAAGATAGAAGTCAATGGGAATCTGCCATGATTCTGTGACAGAAGCGGACATGCTGCAGTTTAGAAAATCTGAACCATAGATCACTTTCCACATGGAAAATCGACGCAGTGTGTGATTGAGATTTCTAAAGATCTCATTCGCTTTACTGGTGCTATAATTTGCTGCAGACTTTCTGTTCACAAATTTGGATGAAAAGTCTGCAGCAACTCCTGTGTGGAGCCGTAAATCTTACGTATCTTACTAATTTTATGTATGCGGGGGTATAGATACAGGGGTCACCAGGGGCATTCCTAGGCTAAAACATTCGGGGCCTGGGCCCCTGATGTTTTGTCCTAGGCACCGAATGTACTGCCTGCCAGATAGATACAACTGTATTGCTATCCTCAGAATCTAATATCCTGCAAGAGCTGAAGGACCTGTGATGACATCACAGGTCATGTGATCAGTGCTAAATGTAGTAGCTAAAAAAGGACCTGCGATGATGTCACTATCATGTGACCAGTGCAGGAGAGGAGGCTCAGTAGTGAAGAGAAGTCCTGGGAAGAAGCTGTGGTGAGGTTTGCTACATGAGGAGAGGTAAGTGAAGGGGTAGATTACTCAGTGTGAGAGGCAGAGCAATGTTGGGAGTTGTAGTTATTTAACTGGGACTGTATGTTAGGGCTGAAGGGAGGGAAATTATTTACATGAGACAGTGGGATGGAGTGATGTTATTTACATGGGACTGAAAGTTAAAGGAGTGATGTTATTTACATGGGACTGCATGTTGGAGGTGGCTGGGGAGGGGGTGATTTTATTTCCATGGGACTGTATATTGAAAGTGACTGGGGGAGGAAGTGATGTTATTTACATGGGACTGAATATTGAGGAGGTGATGTTATTTACATAGGACTGTATGTTGAAGGTGACTCGGGAGGGGGTAATGTTATTTACGTGGGACTGTATATTGAGGGGGCAGGAGAGATGGTGTGATGTTATTTACATGGGACTGTATTTTAGAGGGGCTGTAGATAGAAAGGGATGTTATTTACATGTGACTGTATATTGGAGGGGGCTGGAGAGATGGTGTGATGGTATTTACATGGCACTCTATGGTGGAGAAGGGAAATAATGTTATTTACATTGGACTGTATGGTGGATGGGCTGAGGAATTATAATTTTTGAGGACAGTAAATGGAGGAATATAACTACAGGGGGCACTGCAGGGGGCATTATAAATACTGGGAGGGCTTCAGGGTGAGCATTATAACAGTAGGGGGCATTATAAATACTAGGGGGTACTGTGGGGGGGGGGCATTTTAAATCCAGGCGACATTAGGCGTTCTTATTACTACTGGGGGGCTCTATAGGAGGGACTTATAGATCGCATTATTTTTACTAAGAGCAGCGGGGGGGGGGTCTTATTACTACTGAGGGGTCAGTAGATAGCTTTATTACCACTGGGGTGGGGGAACAATAGGGGGCTTTATTTCTACTAGGGGCTCTGTAAGGGCATTATTAATACTGGATGGCTCTTCAACTAATGGGCGCAATCTTGCGGAGCATTATCACAGTTGGGGGCACTGTAGGGGGCAGTATTACTAATGAGGGCATTCTAGAAGGGAATTACTATTGGTGGGACTATGAGGAGCACTATTACTATGGGGGAACTCCTTTTTCTTCAGCATAGTATTTGGGGGTACAGAAAAATAAGGAATCTAAGATGTCTGTGTCTCACACTCTGCAGAGACGAGGCGGCTGAGAGAAGTTGTCCGGACCGAATGGAGAAGATGATGACAGAGAAGATCTACATCAGAGGAGACGTCACCTGGGAGGCACTGGATGTGAGAGGTATGTGCTGCTTTATAGCTATAGCGGGCTTAGGGGTCGATTGGTCGACTTAGAGAATTGGGCCATATGTATTGGGGCTTTGGCCCCGGATCTTTTGAGATCCTAGCAACGCCCCTGGGGGTCACAGAGGTTGCAGTTGCAGCCAGGAAGTCCCCCACGCTACATTTATATTGATTGGGAAGAGCACTCTTGAATCCTTCTGTCCCATCACAGACAGAACTGTGCAGCCACACAGTCACAGCTTCTTCATCCCCCTCACCCAGTCCCTACACTCATCTCTATGATCAGTGCAGGAAGCAGGGGTCAAAGCTACGTGGAGTCAGAGTGGCCCCTCATTTCATCAGGGGAGCAGTACTGCCCCACTTTACAAATAAGCAGCTTAATTGCCATCATATTTAATTTTTTAGATAATTTATATGTGATATTATATATCATCCATTAATAATTTGTATAAATCTACCTTTATTTGTCTCCACTCACCTGGAAATGGTTTTAGAGCATTCAGTCCCAAAGTAAAACTTGTGAATTCTGCAGGCTGGGACAGAGGTGTACAAGAACTCTGGTTGACTTCTTGCACAGTAATATATTTCTGCCCATTAATCCAAAAGAGTCGATTGCAATGGAACATTAAAGCATGTTGGGAAATTTCTGAATAACCCCATGATGCATGTTGTGTGACTTTCATGTCAAACATTCTATAAGAAGACATAAAGATATTTCATTCATTTCTTGTTTTCAAATGATCTATTCGATTAATATATAAAGGAAGAAAATTAAGCGGTCCCTCAGCTTACAATATTTTCAGCATACAGTGGTGTTCCTCAGGGGTGGACTGGGATTTAAAAGTGACACAAAATCCAAATTGGCAGAAGACAGAGCCAATATAAGTAGGCATGGCCAGCAATAATGTAGTGCAGCACAAAATACTGTCCCAGCAGAACCAAATACACAGTGCAGCATAAATACTGTCTCCCCCAACACAGCATTCAACTCTATCACCATTCAGATGGTGGTGTAACGCCCCAGTGGTGCATTACCACTTTTGCACCCCGCTACTATCTCCTATGGTTAACCACGTGTCATCCTATGTATTTATTTCCAGGTCCTGCATAATGTGCATCTCCTATTTTGCAACTGTTTGTGTTCACGGGTAATGTGCCTGGTTTACCAGCAGGTGTCAGCGTCAATGGCAGAGCTATCTTACAGAGAATGGAGCTTACCTTTCCATTCCAACACCCCCCTCTGTGGTGTGGTGGGCGGGTTGCACCACACCACAGAAGTTCTAGTTAGAGGTCAGTCTAGTTTACCACCCTGCTAGGGGAAGGCAGCAGGAGCACGTCCCTGTTGGACGAGCCCTGCCAAGCCAGCTAGAGCACCTTCAGCTCTGCTAGATGTGGAGGCCACAGCCTGGAGCCTCAGAAGCCAGGAGGAGAGAGTTTTCCCTGGACAAATCTAGAGACAGACCAGACTACAAAGTGAAGTACAGCATAAAGAAGAAGCTGAGAGATTGGCTCTGCTGTGCTGACAGGCTGGCTATGAGAGCAACAGATGTAGCAGAGAGGAGTTTGCCTGCCACCATTAATGCCAACGCCTGCTGGAACCAAGATAGTCTGTAAACCCATTGTTGACACTAGATTGGACGGGACAACACAACACTATTCTGTTTTTAACTGTTTTTAATTATTCCATTTTTATTTATTTATTATTATTTTTTATTCTTATTCATTTTTCTATGTTGGGATATTTTCACATTATCGACGTGTCTAATTGAAATTGGGAGTAATAAATAGTTGTCCTTGATGCAGTTCCCGGTGATTGAGTGCCTGTTTATTAATTGATACAAATTCTGGAGAAACGTTTATTGAAATTAAAGCTGCTGTTCAACGTTTTACAAGCTCTGGACTCATTTATTTCATCATCCCCTTCATCAACAACCCCCCTTTTCATTGCTGCGGAGCCAACGCCTAGGGTCCAGCGTATCCAGGTAGGAGCACCGTGACATGTGCACCAACATTAAGGGACATTATAGGCTACCCTACACCACTCTGGAATTCCAACACCTGGGTACCATCTACTACATCACTAAAAGGGGCCTTGTGCCCTTATTGCTTCACTGCAACTGGCGCCACGAAAACAAGTACTTTTTCCTCTTAAAGGGCCTTGGGGGGGGAGCCCTCTGCATTGGCAATACAGTTGAATGCGGAAGGGCACTGCTTTCTGCCGACCAGATGCTCCTAGCATTAAATAATGCTGAGAGCATCGAATCGCTATGTATCTGACCGGCAGCAGTGAGGAGGGCTTAAGTGCCCCCCTGGGCATTAGCCCATCAGGAAATTTCCCTGTAGTGTCTATGGTCAGGACACCCCTTGAAATCACATTGAACATGCAATGCCACAGACACTGATGGACATGTGTGATTGGTTGGAATATGGGCAATTCACTGGTAACAAGGTCTCCTCCTCAGAGCAGTGATTGACAGACTGCTATGCAGCATGTATACACAGAAGCCTGACAGTCATGGAGAGGCAGGGGAAGTGCAAACATACATATTTTAGTAATCTATAATATAGCTAAAGTGTAATTTGAAGCCAACAACTGAAAGTTTTGAAAGTTTTGGTACAGCACTGAACTTTGTGAACTGCTTCTGAGACTTTGGAGTGTTGCTCTGATCATTACTGGGAAAAAACCACTGGTCCCAGTTTAGTGAGTTAGGTTGTCCAGACGCTGGGTGCCATAACCAGTTCTCCTACAACATGGTTTCAAACACAGTAAACTCAGGTCTTAGCAATATGTAAATCATAGAGAACAAGGCAGAAATTGCCAGGACTATCTTACCCTTCTGAGCGTGTATTTGCCTGGTACATATTGATGTGCAACCCATTTTTAACAAGCCAGTAAATTTGTCCATCCTTGAGGTTTAGTGTCAGGGCCACCACCTGTACAATATAGATTAAGAAGAATATTACATTTGGAGGCAATAAAGAAATAAATAACATGTTAAAGTGGATCTGTCATTATTGCCCTGCTGCCTGTCTAAAAGCATCATATTATGGGACAGGTCCTCTGCACTAAAGTTATGAACCTGCTGTGTTCGTAAGGGAAGGACTCCCCTGCCTCCTGTTCCCTCACCGGTGAATGATGCCTGTCAGTCACTGGTGAGGGGGGGGGGAGGTACGGAAGGGCTGTCCCTCATGAATGTAGTGGACACATAGTAGTGGACACATAACTAGGAGTCCGCTGCATTCGTTATTACAGTGGCATGCAAAAGTTTGGGCACCCCTGGTCACAATTAGTATTACTGTGAACAGTTAAGCAGGTTGAAGATGAAATGATCTCCAAAAGGGATAAAGTTAAAGATGAAACACTGTTTCAACCACATTTGGTAAAATATTTCATGGCACATCGATCAGATGTGGTAGTGATGTATGATTATAGGGTCACCAATGCCTAGAACATGGCTGTCATGGAGCTTTGAACTATTGGCTGGTGGTCTCAGCAGTTCAATCCCCTCCTAAGAGACGTTGTGCATTGCTATTGATATTCCATCAATGTATGGCCTCATGCACACGACAGTTGTTTTTTTGCTTCCGCAAATTGTGCGTCCGCAAAAAAAAAACGGATGCGGCATCCGTTTTTTTTGGAGGATCCGTTTTTTCCCACAGATCCCTTGTAATAAATGCCTATCCTTGTCCGCAAATGTGAAAAAAGTAGGACATGCACTATTTTTTTTGCTGAAGGGAAACACGGACAACGGACGCGGAACACAAACGGATGAACTATCAGCATTTTTTTGCTGACCCATTGAAATGAATGGGTCCCCATCCTATCCGCAAAAAAAACGGAACGGAGGCCGAGAAAAACAACGTGTCGTGTGCATGAGGCCTATATCATATGAAAACCCTATTTACTTACTACTACTCAGAAATTCATATTAGCACATTGCACTCGTTATTTCATTCGATGCTGCAATTGCGTTCAATCTGTGATTTTTGATATCCATGTCTATTAATTAGATCAGAAATGATATTACAAGAACATCTATTGGTAAATGTTTGACGTAGGCCCCAGAAAAGCTCCCAAGGCGTGCATGAAACGGATCCATATGCCTCCATTTGGGTGAAGCCCAAAAGAGTACCCTTTTAGCCTTTGTCAGGATAGTATGCGTCCATATAGTTTTTATTCTGCTGAGCTTTTCCAAACAAAGGGAAGGAACGCAAAAAAAAAGTATGCCACACAGCGTTTGGCATATTTAACATGGGAGTCTACGGGCAGTGTATGCCCCTGTATTGCTGAACAGTGGCATACATCAGAGGCAAACATTGCAGGTATACATTAGAAAATCCTCTGAATGTACCCTTTAAAAATACACTGCATTTATTACAGAGCATCATTTACCTAACTCCTTTGCAGTTACCTGTAAAGTGGAAGACAATGTTAAGTTCTGAATAACCACATGATCCTGTCCATTCAGTCTGCTGCTCTCCACTGTGTATCCTGTGGTCCAGTATAAGAAAGCACTGACCGAGTCCACCGCCAAGTCGTTCACCAGAGAGCTGATAACCTTCACTGTTTCACTATCATGCGTCCTTAGAGACGTTCTGTAAATCTGGTTCGAGAAGATGATAATTAGTCCATCACGTTTTTTTAATTAACTATTTCTAACATCAGATTGAAAAACTCATTGAGCAATCAGGCCTCATGCACACAACCGTTTTTGTGGTCCGCATCCGAGCCGCATTTTTTGCGGCTTGGGTGCGGACCCATTCACTTCAATGGGGCCGCAAAAGATGCAGACAGCACTCCGTGTACTGTCCGCATCCGTTGCACCATTCCGTGGCCCCGCAAAAAATATAACCTGTCCTATTCTTGTCCGTTTTGCGGACAAGAATAGGCCTTTCTACAATGGGCCGCCCGTTCCGTTCCGCAAAAAAAACGACACGTCGTGTGCATGAGGCCTCAGGCTGATTTACTATAGCATTAGTGCCAGAATTCTGGTGCAAATTGCAGCAATAAACATGCACTGAATTTACGATGGGTTTAGATACTTTTTTTTCCCACCACACTAGACACTTTTTCATCTTAAAATGTGGCAAATCTATTATTGACTTGTGCCACAATATCGGCACACAGAATCCTAGTCTGAGGGTGACACGATCAGGTTTCCCAAAGCCAAAATCAAGAGTGAAACCATAAAAGAGTAGAAGTCCTATCTGTGCTTTATACTTTCTATCCTTTTATGATCCACTCTTGATATTGGCTTCTAAGGGTACATGGACACGTTCAGGATTCATGTGCGGAGAATCCGCACTGAAATCCGCGGGTGTTCACAGGCAAATCTGTGCGGTCAATCCGCATCAGTTGGTGTGGATTTGGTGCTGATTCGGTGCGGATTTTCCGCATGCAGATTTTACTAAGTGAATACGGTCAGGAAAAATCAAATAAATTGACATGCTGCGGATTTTAAAATCCACACCGCAGGTCAAAATCCGTGTGGAAAAAATCAGCATCGTGTGCATTGAGAATTTCAAATTCTCATCGAATACAATGTACATGACCTAAAGGTGCGGATTTTCCGCACGCAATCCTGATCTAAAACTGCATCAGGAAACCTTACCGTGTGGCCGTACCGTAATGTAAGCCAACCAAGAGGTGGTGTAAAGTTGAGAGAAGAATCTATCTTGTCCACCCTATATGTGGTTTGTCCATAGGCATGAATATTTTAAATAGTTTAAATGAGTGTTACCTTGCCGCCTTATCTCATACCTTAGGATTCAGTTTGTCTGCCCAGTAGATGCACTGCCCAATCCAATCAAATGTCAATGGACCAGCTCTTCTCATCTCCGATACGTACAGGGGTGAAAAGTCAGTGGTGTTCTCTATCTTCCAGAGATGCACATGTCCTGTCTCATTGCTCCAGTAGATGGTGCCATTGTACCAATCCAGATCTGCGATCAGAATATCAGATGTAACAGAATGCCTTGTACAGGTTCATGAAAATGAGTAAAGAAATGAATTGTACTGGAAATGATCAGTGTAATAATTGAGTGATATTTGGTATTTGAATTGGCATTATTTACATTATTCTAAGCTAAAATAGCATTTAGAAAACCAAAGGACATGTCCACGCTAAATATAAATCACCTACAAAATAAGGTTTATCATTTGACCCCTTTTTTTGACTCCTTCAGGGCTAATCTGCTATGCAACACAGCCATAAAGAGGAACACAAAGTATCAATGCCTATGATTATTAGGGTTGAGCGAATCCAAATATCCAAAGTGGATTTCGATCCGAATTTCAGGAAAAATTTGATTTGCTGCGAAGCCGAATTTCCTCACGCTTTGTAAAAACAAATCAATTTTCCCTGAAATGGTGTTAAAAAAAATACATGCCTCATCCATTTGAGCGTGAAGAGGCCACTGCAGCCATCTTGAAGGGGTTGTCCGGGTTCAGAGCTGAACCCGGACATATGCCCATTTTCACCCAGGCAGCCCCCCTGACTTGAGCATTGGAGCAGTTCATGCTCCGATGCTCTCCTTTGCCCTGCGCTTAGTCGCGCAGGGCAAAAGCATTTTCTGGAGTTCCAGTGATGAACAGGGCTCTCCTTAGGGCTGCCAGGCGGAGGCTTCCGCCCAGCAGTGAGCCCGGTGACATCACCGGCTCTGATAGGCTGGCTTTAGCACTGCCCTAGCCTTTAAAATGGTGACATCACCGAACACACTGCTGGGCGGCAGTGTGTTATTGTAAATAAAAGAGCCTTGCCCTACGCGATCCTGCGCAGGGCAAGGGAGAGCATACTCCGATGCTAACATCAGGGGGGCTGCCTGGGTGAAATTATGGGTATGTCCGGGTTCAGCTCTGAACCTGGACAACCCCTTTAATTGAAGATTTTGCACGTCTTCAACCAAGATGGTCACGGCGGCCTCTTCGCGCTCAAATGGATAAGATGAGTTTTAGTTTTTTCCACCAGATTAACTCCTGAAAGCCTTCACTATTATTCTCATTTGCCACAATCAGAGATTAACGCAGCATCTGAGGGGTTCAATGACTGGAGTGGCGCAATCGTCATTCCCTGTCATTGTGCCCACTACTTACAATAAAATGTGCTTTGTCACAAAGCAAATTTCTATGTGAAATTCAGCAAAGCAGCCAAATCTAATTCTTCTAAACTTCGCTCAACGCTGCATATAATGGCTGACATTTTCAGTTACCACTTTAGGAAAACTTTGAGAATTTACATGCGGTTAATGATGCGATACCCTTTAAGTCTTAATGGTTTGTTATTTTACGTGAACCATATGAACGGTTGAAGATAGATTAGATCGTTAAAGGGGTTGTCCAGTTTTTTTTTATTGCCCCCCCTCCCAGCCAGCAGTACCTGTGGAGAAATTCATACTTGCCTGCTCCCCGCAACTCCGTTACGGCTCTGTGGCTCCTGGATTCTCATTAAAGGACTTCCGGTCTACTTCCACTACGAGGCAATGTGCACCGCCGCAGCCAAA
Organism: Bufo bufo; assembly: GCF_905171765.1. Classification (NCBI taxonomy): domain Eukaryota; kingdom Metazoa; phylum Chordata; class Amphibia; order Anura; family Bufonidae; genus Bufo; species Bufo bufo. Next base: position 348,592,667 of record NC_053392.1, read on the forward strand.
GACTGAGCTCAGCATTGATACATCCCCAAGCAGCACGTGACCCAGCAGTGGGGAAGTGTCACCTATGAGCCATGCATTTGTGAGATGGGGAAACAGCTCTCATTATGTGAACACTGTATTTGTGTAAATGAAGTTAAATGATTTGAACTGACATTTTGCTGTTTGGCCACAAGGTGCCGCTGTTTCCTAAGCACAGCTTACAGACGGCATTTCTATATTCATGAGATGTTAAACTCTCAGAGGTGGAGTCTCAAGCCTCCAGAGGAAGTGAAGCTGCAGCCATCTTAGAGTGAGCATGGGAGAAGCATACAGGAGCTGTGTGAGGAGAGAATCCCTCTTGAGAGCATCCCTTAGGGACCAGAGCTGCAGCCAAGTGATCATGTCCATGATCCTGATCTTGTCCAGAGGAAGGGGAATAGCTGCCAGCAATGCAGATAGGAGATAGGAGCTGAGGAGTAAAGCCACAGATACTGCGGTACCGCACGCTTGTTGGAAAAAAACTCTTGTTCCGTCCACAATCACTTATACAGAACAGACCTGGGTCAGTAAGACTAATCGTGCATGTACTTCATCACAGTTTTGGCACCTAGGATCCCAGAGACTGAGACCGGGCCAGGGGCGTAACTAGAAGTGCCTGGGCCCCACAGCAAATTTTTGTATGGGCCCCCCCAGCCCCCCGCCCAATTTTTAAAATACTATTTTTACCCCCACCTGTCCTTTTTATTTTTGATACAATTTTTTTTATTTATATGCAAATTACCTTCCTAACGTGCCCAAAGCGCTGTCCCTCCGGCCGTTTGTGCCCGGCTGCGTCCATTATCGCCAAGCCCAGCGCCGTGCCCCTATTAATTATTCACTGCTGTCCTCGTCTTTTTTTTGCTAAGTGTGCCGCAGTCTCGCGCATGCGCCGATGTTACTCACATACGGGACCGCGCGGTGTCCTGGCAGCAGCCTCAAGTAATGTAATCGCGCATGCGCCAGAAAGCGGAGAGCATGCGTCAGAAAGCGGAGAAAGCTGGCGCATGCGTGATTACACTACTTGAGGCTGCTGCCAGGACACCGCATGGGCCCAGACGTGAGTAACATCAGCGCATGCGCGAGACTACGCGCACTTAGAAAAAAAAAGACGAGGACAGCAGTGAATAATTAGTAGCGGGGCGGTGGTGGGCTTGGCGATAATGGGCGCGGCTGGGCACAAACGGCCGGAGGGACAACCTCTTGGGCACGTTAGGAAGGTAATTTGCATATACATAAAAAAGATTAAACTTGACTGACACGCTGTCGGGCGCCGGGCCCCTTGTCAGCCCGGGCCCCGAAGCAGCCGCTTCCCCGGTAGTTACGCCACTGGACCAGGCCTGTAGTCAGTTAGGTTTTTTGTTTGTGTCAGGCCACAAGTATTGTTAACTACTCATAACAAAGACTTCAAGTTTAAAGTGCCAGTTCACACCGGAGAGAACTAATTCAAGCCAGGCTGGCGTTTATTCAGGAGAAACACTATAGGCACATGCTATTTGATCAGTTGTTGGGGGGGGAACACTATGGCATGGAATAAGATTTGTGCTGTACCGCAGGCTGGCCTGCATCACGCACTCAAATAATTGTTCCTGATTCTAGGGTAATAACATTTGTGGCTGGTCTATTTGAGCCCGCCATTAGGTAATTTTACCGCTCATACCTCCAGCATCCACCAGATGGCGCCACGCTGGACAGCACAAGGGTCTCAGCCTCCTGGCTGGGTGTATGTAAATTGATTCTTGTGTAACCAGCATCTGTGGTTGCGTTCATTACCACATTTAAATAAAATATAATTTTGGTAAAACTGGTGTCGCAGTTGCTTTCCTTGTTTGTGACTTCGTTGTAACCTGGGGAGCCCATTCCGGTACATGGCTTACACATTGCCTGCAGTGCCGCATGTAACCCCGTCCATGCAGAAGTTTACAGGCTAGGAACTGGAAGATCACTAAATGAAGCCAGGGAACTAGAACTGACTGTCCGGGGGTAGGTGAGTATGATTATTTTAACAGGTACAACACACTGCGGAAAACAGGCAAAAAATGTCCAAAAGCTGGACAACCTCTTCAGGTCACAGACATAGAAGCCCCATATAGTGACAGATCAGGATATGAATATAATATATATCAGGAGTACTCAACTGGGGGACCATAAATCCACACCATGGTTGTTAGCTGTCTGGACCCCTGCATGTCCCGCTTTCAACTGTATCTGCATCCTCAATTAAATATAATAGTGAAGCACAGAACCGTCAGCTCCCTGCTTCACCATTCCCATGGCATTGGTGGTGCAATGCAAGCAAGGACGATGCAGTGATAACATCGAGCTTGCTGTGCTGAGCCACTGACATCTCAGCACGGAGGGGAGAAGACCTGCTCTGCTCGGTTCATAGGAGGAATGTGGTGTAGGCGAGTATTCAAAGGGGTTGTCCGGGTTCAGAGCTGAACTCGGACATACCCATATTTTCACCCAGACAGCCCCACTGATGAGATGTCTGGGTGAAATTTGCGGGTCACGGAGGAGACCGAGGATGTCAATCACCTTTACAAGGGCGTGCCAAACGGTGAGAGGACGGAGCCTCTGGGTGCTGCAGGAACGCCCCACTAGCACCTAGAGGCTCATTTGCATATTATAAAAGTCATTATTTAGCGCGAACGGCGGGAGGCAGAGAGATAGAAGTCATACAGTTATGTTCTGCTGACATTACCACATCGCTAATGTCAGCCAGCTACATAACGATTTTTCTGATGACAGAAACCCTTTAAAAAAAATTCCCCCCAAAAGGTGTACATAGCCTTTAAAGGGATCTCTGTGTGGAGGGGACATCATATTATGTGGAGGGCACTTAGAGGGCATCACTATGTGGTGGTCACTTAAGGATCTATAACTGTGAGGGGGCACTTAAGATGACATTGCTGTGTGTAGTTCACATAAGGAGACACAATTCTGTGTGGGAGCCTTTTAAGGGGACGTCATACTGTGTGGAGGCCACTTGGAGGACATCATTTTGTGCAAGAGGAACTTATGGGGGCTTTATTCTGTTTGGGGGAACTTAAGGGATCATCCTGCTGTGATGGGGGCACTTAGGGGATATCCTACTGTAAGGGGGGACATCAAATAGCATGGGGGACACTAAGGAGCATCATACTGTTTGGGAAGTTCCAAAAGGGAGCATCACTCTGTGTGGGGGCACCAAGAAGACTTATTGTAACAGAAAACAAATTGCAGCAGTGCACCCCCATCTGGTCAGAGTGATCAGGGATTTGCGTTTAAGGGGCTTGTTTCATGAAGACAACCCCACCACATATTCCAATTGAGTGCATATTCACAAAGTTGTTTTGTCCTAGCTCACAACCACCTCTATGAGCCAGTTCAAGTCTGGCAGACTAGATCTGTCCTTGTATTTCATGGATGACAATTCATCTAAAATGCTTCCTCTGGCAAAATCAGCAAAGTTTTACTAAATCCTTTACTGAATATAATTTTTAAATTACATCTACACTGGCTGATCAAAGTGAAAAATGCTTACCTGATACATATCTGAGTTTGTCGGAGATGAGCTGTCCAGGACCAAACATGTCCAAAGGTTGCCTCCATATTCCTGTAAAGCCCACTGCTAGGAAATAAGGGTCTTCATCAGCTGAAACAAAAGGAGTTTATTAAGAACAGCAGAGCAGAAAATAGCTATACAAGACTGTTAAAAGTTAGGGTAAGTGTGCACATGGTGGAACATTTCTGCCGTGGATCTCACCCCAAATCTATCACAAATCTACATCCAAATTTGCATGTGTTACATTTAAAGAGTTGAAATCTGATGTGAAAATCTATGACAAATCCTGCACAGACTAAGCGTACTGCAGTCTGAACAAATCAATATGTGTGAATTGGTCTCTAAATACCCCATTCACATGTATTGTACTGGACTTTGTTACAAATCATGGGTGAGAAATAAACACAGATAATCCACATGTCAGCCAAGTCTGAATGTGGCCACATACCGTAAGGGTCCATTCACACGTCCGTTGTTTCTTTCCTGATCTGTTCCGTTTTTTGCGGAACAGATCTGGACCAGATCTGGACCTATTAATTTTCAATGGGTCCTGAAAAAAAACGGACAGCTCAATGTCTGATTTTTTTTCAGGACCCATTGAAAATGAATGGGTCCAGATCTGGTCCAGATCTGTTCCGCAAAAAACAGAACAGATCAGGAAAGAAACAACGGACGTGTGAATGGACCCTAACTGTCATTTGAAATCTGAATGCCAAAGCAATCATTCACCTGGACACAGAGTTGTTCCTTCCACAGGTTCTGTCCATTTGCTATCGCCAGCAGGGGAAGATGCCTGAACAGCCACTTGATACCGTGTAGATAAGTTTAGACCAGTCACAGTTATTTCAGTCAAAGTAATATTTGAGATCATCTCACATAATGTATGTTCTGATAATATGTAAACTCTATATATCCACTTTTGCCAAGCTGTAGGACCTTTCAAAACAAAAAGAATAATTTTACTATAAGGGTACGGCCACAAGGTGAGGTTTTTGCATGCAGTTTTGAAAGCCAAAATCAAAAGTGAATAAAAAAAAAAAGAAGTCCTATCTGTCCTTTATACTTTCCTTTCATGATACACTCCTGATTGTGGCTTCCAAAACTGCATCAGGATTATGGAAAGAGAAATCACCCCCTCAATTCCAGAATGGTTGAATGAAATGCACTTACTGCACAATCTTGAGAAATCAAGACTACAGAGAGAAGACAAGTTACATCATTATCATACAACTTGGGATATTTGGAACTCATTTATTAAAAATGACTTTATCTTAAAGTTTCTATAATTATCTCTTGACATTAAACATAAGTACAGATGAGTCAAGCTCGCATACCGAGCCCTGATACCCCCCTTGCCCTAAGTTTATTTCCTACCCTCCCCCCAGTTATCTTTGTTAGATAGATTAATAGGCATACAATATATACATGTTTACAACATTTATGTAAAATCATATATTACATATACCATGCATGAATATTAATGCTATGTATCTTGTGATTTAATTCTCAGACTCTAAGTTTGTTAATAAAGACTACGGTCCTTTCTAGATTGTTAATTAACTGTACAATGTCTGTTGTTTTATGCATACAGTTGAAATGAAATGTATTTTGTCATAAGAAATGATTATGCCTGATATATGGAAAACTTTCAATAAAAAGAAAATGTTACAAAGGAAACCTGACCATGTGGCCATACCCTAATACTTCTTATCTCTGGATAAAAATGTAATCAGCTTCAGGTCACGTTAAGAAATCTTTGTCTGGTCCTTAAAGGGTGTTGGTGAAAACAGCCAAGAACTGTTCACCACCTTCTCCATCAGCTCCATAGACATTGGATGGAATGGCACCGGCATGGTTGACCACTCAGCATTTAAACTCCTCACTGGTCGTGCCGTGAAGAGGAATGGGGTTTTTGGGATGGAAAAGCTATAGATATCTATGATAAGGAACTGAGTAATGAAATGGAATACTATATATCAATCCCTAATATATATTTTTATTTTGGTCAGAAAAATATATTATTATGCCTTAATGGGGTATTCACATTATTTAATGTTATTGCAAGGCTATGTCATAACTAGGGATGAGCGAATCGACTTTGGATGTTTCATCCTAAGTCGATTCGCTCATCCCTAGTCATAACATTATGATCAAGAGAACAAAAGGGCAGAACCCTGTTTTTTCCTTGAACAGGGGTGTTCCCAGCCCCCCAAGCTGCAGGGGCTGCAATACAGTCATATTCAAGCGCATTGAGCTTGGGCAGCCCTGTATTTCTCCAGGAACTCTGGGAGCTGGCCGGTTATAGGAATAGCTGTTGTAGGTGGCGTGCTCCTGTAGATGCTTTGATTTGGAACCACAAGGCTTTCTCAACTTCTAAAATGGCTCCAATGGCTGTTCTCAGGCTGCTCCTTTGAGCTGTACTACTCTCAAACTTGTGCCACTACTGCAACACTGCACCAACAACACTACCCTGCACTTTTGGTCTGGGCCAAATCTCTTTGCCATAAACCACCATTTCCAGTTCCTATGTTCTCCTCTGCAGGCTACAGATCTGCTAGACATCCAATGTCTATGGGGTTTTTCACATCACCATGGGGTGGATAGTTTTAATTTCCTAGGAGATGAGATTCATCAAAGATGTCTACAAAAGGTTTATGTTAAGCTTTATAAATATAGTCAGATGTGCATTTATTATGGAAATTGGGACCAAAATTGTTATGAACATGACCATTTAGCTGACAGTCAATCTATGTTGCCTTCTTCAGACATTCTGATGTCAGCTGAGTTTTTTATTAGCTTACCATGGCATATCATGAAGATCATTATAATCATAAAAATAAACAGTGAGCACCCCATCGGTTTACTTGCTATCATGATGCTGAAGGAGGCAGAGGGAGGGCATTAAAGAAGGGTTGTAGCTAGATGGGGTGCAGAGGTGGCAGTCACACCTGTCCCCTAATACCTGAGGAGGTCCAAAAGCCTTCTGGCACATAAGCAGACAGCAATATTGCACATGGTAAGGGCAAAGGCCCTATTACACATTTTAAATTGGGATCCAAGCACCTTTAAATGGTTGTGCAGTTCAAAGATATTAATGAACTATCCTCAGGATAGGTCCTCAATATCAGAATGGCGGGGGTCCGACACCCAGCAGCCATGAAGATCAGCCGTTTGAAGAGGTAGTGGCGCTCGTGTGAGCACTGCTTTGTGTGATTATAGCTGCTTGCTTCATTCACTTGAATGGAAAGAGCAGTTGTAATTACACTGTGCCGCCGCTGCAAAGGAGTTCAGGTAACTTTGAAGAGGAAGCAGCACTGGTATGACTGCCTCTATCTCAACAGCAGATCAGCGGCGGTGAAGTAGTCAGACCCCCACCAATCTCATATTGATGATAGGTCATCATTGTTATGCCATTGCACAAACTCTTTAAGTTATCCCTCGGGACTTAAAGTCAAAGGGAGACCCACCAAGGTACCATAGAGAGCAACCAAACTACGGTATTTTAAAGAGGCAAAACAAAATTGACTTGACATAATCTCTAAAAAAAAATAAAACAACTTACTGGCTCCGATGGTTAACTTTGGTGGTTTCCAAAGAATTTCAACTGATTTTGATCCAAATACCACTGACACATGTTCAGGAATTCCTGGCACAGGAACTGGCTGTGTAGACTCTCCATATAATATCATGTTATCATAGCCTGATGATGGTGGAGCTGCTGTGTTACAGGTTACTAAATATTCATTGTACCAGTAACTATTGAATAAAAATTCCTCATACCACACATTGTCTCCGTCTGTGAACATTAAAGAGTCATTGAAATAGAGAAAGCTTTTTATTCCCTTCATTAAACCATCATGGTTTTGTCTCAAGAGTTTTTCATCAGAGCCATCCAAGAAAACAGACATCAGGTAAAACATATCTGCACCAACCCTCCGTGCATATACTATTCTCTTGGACTGGACAGTGAGGATGAAATCCTGAATGTCATTATGTTTTACGATATGTTCAGTTATGTTTGTATTGATGGAAGGTTCGGGGAGATTCATTCTGTGAATACCGTCATCCAGAAGAAGGAATAAATAGCTACAGGAAAAAAAACAAAGAATATCCAAGAATATTACAACCAGGTTATAGAATATTATATACACACCGTATGTATACAGGATATACATATATAACCTTAAAAGGTTATATGACCTAGCCAGAGGACATCAGTTAAAAAGTGTCAGAAACCCCTTTAATGGAAACATTACTTAGAGTCAAGTGACTGATGTCCATTGGTTTATTCATCTCCTCAGGCTGCCCAATTTACTAGGCCATATGCATTTGATTTACATAGGCCTTCCCCCCCCCCCCCCCCAACACCATTCCACTCAAAAGTAGTGCATACTGTATATATTTCAGCTCACCCTAAAATTAGTACAGACCCCAGACCAAACCCCAGAATAAACAGACCCCAAAATAAGTGCAGACCCAAAAATAAGTACAGCCCCCAAAATAGATGCGGTTCTCAGAATATCCCCAGAACACTCCACAAAATACAGACCCTAATACTCCTAATAAATGCATACTAAGACCAGACCATAAAATGCTTACTTCAGACTGGATCCCAGAATAAATACATACCTCAGACCAAACCTCTAAATAACTACAGGCTGCATGATAAATACAGACCCCAGAATAAATATGGACCCTAAAATAACTAAACTATAGGACAAATACATACCTCAGACTAGACCACAGAATACATACCCATAAAATAAATGTAGATATAAGACTCCCTACATAAATAGAACCCCCCCCCTCCCCCCCAAATAAAAGAAAACAAATACGCCAGGCCAGATTCCCTAAATAAATACATCCCCTGACTAGTGATGAGCAGAAGGGGCAATATTCGAATTTGCGATATTTTGCGAATATTTTGTAGAACATTCGTCATATATTCACGAATTCGAGAATTCGAGATTATACTTGATTGTGAAAATCGGCAATGTATTATTCGCGTAATGCGTGCGAAATACAGGCGTGGGTCACTTATGCAAAATTTTTTCAAGCTGGTATAAGTTTCCTGAGACTGGAGAAAATGGTTGGCACGGCAGAACATTAGAATAGCTTTATATGCAGATAGAGTGCTCCAATATATTTGCGCTTGCGAATTTTCGGCAATTAATGATGCGCATATTTTTTTGCAATATGTGCAACTTGTGACATCACAGCACTATGTCTGTAGCATGTATGTATGGACAGCAGAACCTATCAGCTACACTATAGATCAATCTAACCTACTGACTATCTCCCCCTAACTATCTGAATTCTATATATAAGTTAACTGTCTAATGTAATACAGAGCACAGCAATGACACTGCTGTCTCTTCCATAACTGCAATAAACTTTAGAAAATAGCTGCTGGGGTGGTTCTTATATAGTAAGGGGAAGGCAACTTTTCTATTGGTTGCTAGGGATGTTGCTAAGCTGTGACAAAGCCTTCTCATTGGCCCACAAGCTAGAAGAAGGGAGGGATGATCACCTGATGTGTACTGTGTTAAAAATAAAAAAAAAACTAATATTCGTCATTACGAATATATAGCACTATATTCTAAATATTAGCGAATTCTCGAAGTGACGATATTCGCAATAAAAATTTGCTTTTCAAATATTCGTGCTTAACCCTACCCCTAACCAGACCTAAAGAAATATGTACTCCAGCATAAAGCATACCTCAAATCAGACCCTAGACTTCAGACCCTGGCCTGAATGCATACTCCAGAATAAAGACAGACCCCAAGATAAATAGATCCTGAAATAACTACAGACCTCATACTCCCTATATAAAAACAGACTTCAAATAAGACCCCTTAAATAAATACAGATCTCAGACCCCCTAAATACAGACCCTGGGCACTTAGAACAGCTTACATTCTCCTCTGTGGAGCTTTGCAGATCTGCTGGCTTCACACACATTAGAGATCATTGACCTTTGCACACTGCAGTTTTATTGTGAAAGACAAACATTAAATGTGACGTGTATTAGATACTTGTCTGTGTGCCCCATAATCTTAGTTGCAAGGTGGCGCCATAGATGGGCATTTATCCTTGCCTACCCCTCACCCTGGCCCTGATTGTAGCTCACAATATATATACAGTATAACCATATTAAAATAAAATAATACCCATTATATGGATCAGCTGTTATCTTCCTGGGCTTCTGTACATCTTGTACTGGAATATTAGCAGTAGAAGTACAGTTCATTAAATTGCATGTATATATCTAAAATAAAGAAGCAAAAACATACATATTACAATCTGCCATATACCAAAAGGTATTTTCTCCTCTATTTGTGATGGACGTGTTATGGTATGGGTTACTATGCTGTTTCTGTTATTGTTATCCATAGTAAAAAATTTGTCAATTTAACAAAAAATGCTCCTGCTCAATATAAGCAAGTTCGCATGCTCAAGTGTTTTCAGCAGAGGAACAGCCAAATTACCAAACCAAAGGGGAAAAAAATGCCAAATGTTGTTTAAAATGCAGTGCATTTCCAGGGACTTTTAAGGCAGTTTTCTAAAACTGTACTAAAATGAATGCAGTGCTCATGAGTTTTCTGTGCATTTTTTCCCTTCACATAGCATGTCTAGCCAATGGAAACTGCATTAAAATTGCCTATAGGAGAAAGCTTCTAAATTGAAGCATGCTGTCGTTTTTAAAACCGCACACATAATAATCACAATTAAGGATGAGCGAAGCGACTTCGGATGCTTCATCAGAAGTCGATTCACATAAAACTTTGTTCCAATACTGTACGGAGCAGGAGCTCCGTACAGCATTAGGCCTATTGCACACGACCGTATGGCTTTTTTAGTGTTTTGCGGTCCGTTTTTCACGGATCCGTTGTTCCGTTTCTTGTTTCCATAGTGTTTCCGTTTCTGTTCCGTTTTTCCGTTCCGTTTTTCCGTATGGCATATACAGTATACAGTAATTACATAGATGAAATTGGGCTGGGCATAACATTTTCAATAGATGGTTTAGCAAAAAACCGAACGGAAACGGAAGACATACGGATGCATTTCCGTACGTGTTCCGTTATTTTTGCGGACCCATTGACTTGAATGGAGTCACTGAACGTGATTTGCGGGCAATAATAGGACATGTTCTATGCTAAAACGGAACGGAAAAACGGAAATACGGAAACGGAATGCATACGGAGTACATTCCGTTTTTTTTTGCGGAACCATTGAAATGAATGGTTCCGTATACGGACCGTATACGGAACGCAAAAAACGGCCAGTAAACGGGAAAAAAAAACGGCCGTGTGCAGGAGGCCTTAGAATGTATTGGCTCCGATGAACTGAAGTTATTACTTTGCGAAGTCTTGCAAGACTTCGGGTATTAACTTCATAACTTAATTATTACTGTAAAAAAACATTTCCCAAACTCGGGTTCGGTTCCAAGTGGTACCTTGGAACTGAACCTGAGTTCGGTATCAAGGTTTTTTACAGTAATAATTAATTCACGAAGTTATTACACAAAGTCTTACGAGACTTCGCAAAGTAATACCTTCGGCTCATCGGAGCCAATACATTCTAATACTGTATGGAGCGCCTACACCGCACAGTATTACAATGACGTTTTATGCAAATCTACTTCAGATGAAGCATCCGAAGTCGATTTGCTCCTCCCTAATCACAATATATGACTACACTTTTCAAAATTCATTGGTCTGTGTAATTGTTTGCTACAGTTTCCAAAAACCACTGCACAAATCAACCTGAAAGTGTGAACATACCCTATGGTCACCTGCACAAATTTGGAAATAGACGCGTTTTTTTCCCTGCAGATTCCTGTGCGGAAAGAAAACTGTGTAGTACAGTACCAGCAAAGTGTATATGATTACACAAAATATGTGTCCACAGTTTTTCCAGACGAAGATTGCCCTATCAATCATGTTTGTGGTTTTAGCTGCGGATTTCACCCTTTTAAAATAAAGGGTGAGATCTAATCTGCAGAAAAAACGCCTTTGCAGATTCTGATGCTGATATGGTATAGAAATGCATATAAATCTACAGGGAAATTTGAGCGGATTTTAAAGTGTCCACTAGCACTGAGCTAGCTTCAATGTGAGGACACATAATGTGAGGCTGTCACTGGGAGGACACATAATGGGTGGATTGACACCAAATTCTCTTCTGCCAAGCAGCTGGAAATGGTTTGGGCAGAGATGGGTGTGTAATGAAGGTGTCACCTGTGTCTGGATCATGGACAGCAAAACTGTGGAATCTGATCGTACTCGGTGGATCAAACAATCCTCTTAAATGGTGGTCTGTATGGGCCGTCTGGTGTAGAGTGTATGTGTAAGTAAATATAGTGTACTTATACACATCTAGAATTTATTACCTGGTTAAGTGTATAGTAATATATATGAGTCTCTTAGACACACATACCTAGCTTAGACCTGCATGCAAAAACCATACTCACCTGATTATACTTGATAAAATACATCTTGTCATATAACCAGTCTACACATAAGGAAGTTATGGTCCCATGGCCAATGTGAAAGATCTTGAGGTCAGATGTATCAGTCATGTTAGTGGCTCCTTTCCACCAAACGTAATTGGCTTCTGAGAAATAGACTGCTTGGGTGTGCACATTAACAGAGACACCTAGTCAAAAAAGTGGATAAGAAATAAGATTCAGAAATTCTTATTTCCCAATGAAACCTGCAAAGGCTGTACTGACTATCACATAAGGAAGTAAAGCTAGAAGCATTTCTCCATCGTCCCTCTCTAATGTCATTTTATATTGCTGACACTCCTTTCTAAAGCTAATAATCTAGAATCCACATAACATATATATTGGACATATTATGGGGTAACACTAATTATTTCTTAGGTATTTCTATGTATACAAGAGAACTCATAATTAGGGATGAGTGAACTTGTGTTTCAAGTTCGGAATACAAGGTTCGGTTTCAGGTTATCTAAGAATTCCGTTAAGGATTCCGCTACCACGGACCATAAGTTATGTTCTGTGGTAGTGGAATCCATAACGGAATTCTTAGATAACCTGAACCTTGTACGCCGAACTTGAAACACAGGTTCGCTCATCCCTACTCATAATAATTGCTAAGACTTTATTCACATTGATTTATCTCTTGATGTATACATTGATACGCCTATAGGCATTAATAGCTACTGTGCCAAAATTATGTTCTTTTTCTAAGGCCACTATTGCCATAGAATTGTACCTCTGGTCATATGTTTGCCGGAATGCTCGAAATGGTGCCACCAAATATAAAAACTGAACTTGTTTGAATTGAGCCTTAGCCATCATTTTTCATGTTGGATCAATTGATGTTTGGCTGCATATAAAAGTACATGTTGGCTTTGAGCATGGAAGAGGGCATAGTGATTATGGTCATATTGAGCCCACCTAGAAATTTTAGGATTTTTTTAAATACCTTTATTGTGAACATACACCACAATGGAGTATAGACTTACTGTGTATTTTGCTGCGTGTTGTAAGACATTGAGCTTCATGCACATCATACTTCAGGTTTTCCCACCACTTAAGAGTGTCATTTCTTGACATAAAGAACCACTGAGACTTATCTGGAACTAAACAGAGTGTGATCAGATGTGGAAATTGCCAACGTGTCAATCCTGATGGTCTTGGAGGCCATAGCACCAGTTTGTTTGTTACACTGAAGACAGACTCTGTTGAGTATCTGGCAAAAAGTATTGAACGACCCCTTCAAGCAATTCTCATGTAACTAGGTTACCATAGATATTTTTCATTCATTTTAGATTTCCACAGGATTTAGGTGATTTTATCTCAGTTAGATTTGTATGGAGCCTCTGATAATGGGCAGTGCTACTGCTTTGTAAGGAATGATCAATGACCGTCGCCAAGCTCCACAGCATAACAGTGAACAGATGCTTTTATTTCATCTAAATGGAAATTTCTTCTATGTATACTTGGGGGTTAAAAACACTTGACACATCACATGTCTGGTCATTTGGGTGCAGATCCTTTCCCAGTGAATAAAGAGAAAGTCAATTGATGTCCTGCATGCACATATCTCTTATCACAATGATAGTCTAGCATACTTTATAGCATTTATCAGACAGGCAAGTAATTAAAGCAGGAGGATGCTTACATTACAATTATTATAATTATTACATAATTATTAAATTATTATAATTATTACATAATTATTAATCATTAAATTATAATGTTACAAAAATAGACAATCATTTTATTACATGGTATTTATAAATACAGAATTACAATGTCTATTTGCCATATGGAATAAAGAAGGTTACATTTGTAAAAGACTTGTTAATTGTAAGGAACAGTGTATGCGACTACCCTTAAATTGGTTGTTCACCCAGGAACCTTTGCTGCAGACCCCTTGGCCGGACCCATAATGGGAAACATACTTAACTGGGTTCCAGCTCCATCACTCCTCCTGGGGCGCTACAGGTCTCGATGTGGGTCACGTGGGAATCCCGCAGCCAATTACTGGCCACAGCAGTGATATCTCACCCATGAATCATGCCATTGGGTGACGTGGTGCATAGGTGACTTGGGGAGATCCAAGACCTGCGGCGCCCAAGGGGTCGTGATGGAGCCGGAACCCAGCCTCATGAATCAGGCAAGTATGATTTCCACCATATGTCCACCCAGACTCAGGGGTCTACAGAAAAGGTCTCTAGGGGTGAAAAACCCCTTTAAAGTGGTTTTCCAAGATAGATCTTCATCAGTATCTCATCGGTGGAGGTCCAACTCCTGGAACCTCTGCCATTTAGCTGTTTAACGAGGCTGTAGCACTCTGGTTATTGCTGTGGCCTCTTCTTTGATGTCACATTCACTGGACACTTGCCCCAGGCACAGCTGGCAACAATACCAAGCACAGCTGCTATCCAGTTAATGGGGCTTTGCTTAGTATGCTGTGAGGAGGTTACTGCGCTCACTGGTGATCATTGGTGATGCAAGATGTCGAAACCTCACTGATCAGATATTGCTGATGACCTATCCTGAGGATAGGTCAACAAAATTTTACTGCCGGAAAGCCCCAGTTAGGTTCTGCATCACTTTGAAGGAACACTTTTACTTAACTTGAGCACACAGGCCTCTTTAAATTAGAGAGGGTGTCGGGAATCAGATCCCTACCTGTCAGATACTAAAGGCCTATCCTGAGGATAGGAAAACCCCATAAAGAAATGAATGAGGAAATTTAAAACAAGAAGCAAACACCTAATTGTCTGCAAGCTCAAAGAGGGGCTTTTCACCTTGTTTTGGTAGAAAGAATCAGATTTTTTAAATGTCGGGAAATTTTGCTACATAAAGAGAAAAGTCTGGTTTGCTATATACAGGCTGTATTTGAATGACTCACAAAAGGTAGGCACACACATGGGTTGATAATAGTGCTGTTAAATTAATCCACTGTAACGGTCACGTACACACACACAGGGGGAGGATAGTGACCACTGCGCTCCACCCTCACCCCTGGCCCTGCCTACTTGCCTCACGAGTCCTGATGACAGGGGACAACTGGACGGCAGTCCCTAACTTAGTATACGTGCGGGAAGGACAGACAAGACAAATAGCGGATAGTGAACGGACCGGGTCAAAACCAAGAGAACAACGCAGTACAGAGGGATAAGCAAAGAAAGGTCAGGAGAAGCCAGGGTCATAAATACCAGGAGAGTTGAGAAGTACCAAAGGAGTCCGCAAAGAATAGTCAGGTGGAAGCCGAGGTCAATATACCAAGAAGGATGCGCAGTACTGGAGGAGCAGGCAAAGGATCGTCAGGGAACAGGATCAGGTAAGTACACAGGAATCCAACAACTGCCAGGAACCTAAATTAACAGGCAACCTGTGGCCAGCAGGCTGCCTGTATTTATAGTGGGGAGTGAGGGTCATGTGACGTGGCCAGCGTCACATGACCAACAGACCGACCAGTCGAGCACCGAGTGATCAGCTCGGCGCTCAAGGCAGACCTAGAAGCAGGGAGCCTCCCAGCTAGCAAAGCCGCCCTGGGAACGAGGTCAAACACAGATCCTCGCTCCCGAAGCTAAGCAGCAGGTCTGCGGCTGATGGGAGACCGAGTGTGCCCTTGGCACCCCGTTACAGTACCCCCCCTTTTACGAGGGGCCACCAGACCCAAGACTTCAGGCGATGGACTTTCAGGGTGTTCTAAATGAAATTTTCGAACAAGTCTAGGAGCATGAACCTCCCTGGCAGGTACCCAAGATCTCTCTTCAGGTCCATACCCCTTCCAGTGAATCAGGTACTGCAAGGAATTACGCACCTTCCTGACATCCACTATTTTAGACACCACATACTCGACAGCATTATTAACAAGAACCGGCAGAGGCAAGGCTTTCGATGGTACTACCGGTTCAAAATATTTTTTAAGTAGAGATTTATGGAACACATTATGAATGTGGAATGACTCGGGCAGCTCCAACCTAAATGATACCGGGTTAATCACCTCCGTGATCTTATATGGTCCAATAAAACGAGGAGCAGACTTTTTAGAATCTACCTTAAGAGAGAGATTCTTGGACAACCATACCTTATCCCCAACCTGAAAATTCACCCCCCTTGAACGTCTCCTATCGGCCTTGAGTTTCTGAGAACTTTGAGCCTTTTCTAAGTTCGATTGAACCCGGGCCCAAACTGTGCACAGTTCAGAGGAGAGCCTATCCGCCTCAGGGTTAGAGGAGGAGACGGATTACCCAGAATGAAAACGGGGATGGAAACCATGGTTACAAAAGAAAGGTGAAACCCCAGCAGAAAAATTTACATGGTTATTCAAAGCAAATTCAGCCAATGGAAGAAATTTCACCCATAATTGCTGGTCATCAGCAACATACAACCTCAAGTATTGTTCAACAGACTGATTAAGGCGTTCAGTCTGCCCATTACTCTCAGGGTGGTAGGCAGAGGAAAAAGACAATGAAATTTGACATTTTTGACAGAAGGCCTCCAGAATTTGGACACAAACTGCACACCCCTGTCCAGTATACCATGCAATCGAACAATTTCTTTCACAAAAATAGACGCCAGGGTTTTGGCATTCGGGAGTTTAGACAGGGGAATGAAATGGACCATCTTGCTAAACCTATCGACCACTACCCAAACTACAGTCTTACCCAGGGCCGGATTAACGTAGGGGCTGATGGAGCTGCAGCTCCAGGCCCCTACCATAAAATAGGCCCATCTGCCAGCCAAAAGGCCGTCGGGAGGGTTAAAAGTCCTCTGTTGTACACAGCGCAGCGTCACATAGCACACAGACAATGCAGAGACGCTCACCTCACTGGCAGCAGGAGCCTGAGGGAGTGACTCGGGAGAAGCGTAATCTGATCCTAGAGTGGAAGCTGCTTCTGCCAGCCCCTCCCCTCCCCGCCCACCAACCAATCAGAGCTGAGGCAAGGCAAGCACTAGCAGCTCTGAGTCGTCTGCGTAGTACAGGGAGTCTTCACAGGTCCTGTAAGGGAACTGCACAGTGTAAAGTGTAGTTCCCAGCTTAGAACAGTGCATCTGCCAGGACCTGTGATGACATCATCTTCAGCATCACAGGTCCTGCAGAATCTAGCAAAGGAACTGCACCAAAAATGGTGTAGTTCCTAGGTTTGAAAGGTACATCTGCCAGGACCTGTGATGACATCATCACAGGTCCTTCAGCCCCTAACAGCAAGTATTAGAAGTTCACAATCAGCTCTGCATTGATCCATACAGACTGGAATGGAGTGGTAAGAGGAGGTCCTCCACTTTTCATCATTTACCCCCCCTCCATGCCCTGTTTTTACTCATTGCTCACTCATGTATAATACTTCAGACAGGTACAGTGACCACAACCTCATGTACTTCACACACAGTGACTATAATGCATAACTGACCACATATTTCTATAAACACTGCATCTACAGTATTATACCTTGTATGCCTCACATCTATATATATATATATATATATATATATACACACACACACACTGCATATATTAAACAGTATTATAGATGCAATATGTACAGATATATAATATATATTGCAGTGTACTGATATGTGAGGTACAAGGTATAATATATGCAGTGTGTATAGATATATTGTATATACAGCAGTGTACTGATATGTTAGGTACGAGGTATAATAGATGGTGTGTACAGGTATATTGTATATACAGTATTGGATTGATATGTGAGGTACGAGCTGTAATTTATACCTCATATATCAGTACACTGCTGTATATACTATATACCTGAACACACTGCATATATTATACCACGTTCCTCACATATCAGTACACTGCTGTATACACTATACATCTGTGCACACTGTATCTATTATGCCTCTTTTGTGTGCCAGGCCTGTTTTGTAATCCCAATCCGGCCCTGATGGCATAAATTATAAAACAGCAGCGAACATAGTTCATGGAACAAAGAGAGGCCTGGAATGGGTAGTGGGAGGGGCTATAAAAGGGGAATGGGGGCCCAATTTAGATTCTTGCTATGGGGCCCAGTGATTTCTATGTACGCCTTTGACAGGAGCAGAGAGATAAGAAAAGTGACAGATGACACAGAGTTTAGATTACAGGTTGAATTAACCCTTTAGGATCAAATTGGCTTCTCAGGAGATATATATGTTAAAGGCATCTCATTCAGTAGCTATATAACTAAGGGTGGGTTCACATCTCCTTTATGGATTCCGTTAAGTGGGGACTATTTTATTATCAGCCAGTGACTGTGTTATTGTAATACTGTTATCAATTCAGCACATAGTTTTCCCTGTGCGTGCATTCACATTTCACTTCACTTGGTTCGTTGTACTACTGTCAGTGTCAGACGGTTGTCACTGTGGGTAACAATGCACAACAGACAACAATGCACACCACAGTGACAGCTCCTGAGTCCTCCTGTCCGGCGTCGGCCTCAGCTTCCCTTCACTATCACTATAATCAATCACTCTTCCTGATCCGGACTCACTCATTAGAGAGCTGAAGAGCCGACTGAGTCAGCAGCAGCAAGTGAATCGGATGGATAGCATCTGCGCATGCCCACCGGCACCTAGAGTCTTCGGTTCACTTGCGAGTCAGCTCAGCAGTCAGTGACTCAGCAAGTGAACTGAAGATCCGATTCATGAATCGGTTCATTTGAATGAGCTGATTCAAATGAACCGATTCATCTGAAAGATCCGAACTTCCTATCACTACTGAGGTCATATCCGGCGGGCCGCGGCATTACAGGAACAGCACCAGCTGCTCTGACGCCCTGCCGCCGGATATACGCCACAGGATATCCGGCGGCAGGATGTCAGAGCAGCTGGTGCGGTTCCTGTAATGCCGACCCGCCGGATATGACCTCAGTGCGCCCGCGGTTATCCCTCCTGCAGGCTGCGCTGTGTACAACCTACTTAGCAGTTTCGACCAGCACACGGCCCACAGCGCTCAGCCACACCAGCCCGCGAGACAGCAGGAGCTTCTGGAGCAGGGCAGGTATCAGATAAACTCATCCAGTTGGAAGGGAGGGCAATCATAGTGCTGTTATGATTTATAGACACAGCTCTCAGCATGCTTAGCCCGCCTTCTATCTGGCTTTGCATCTTGAGAGTCACAGTCAGGGCCGGCCTTTGGGGTGTGCGGGCTGTGCGGCCGCACAGGGCGCCATAGTAACAGGGGCGCTGGGCGGCCGACAGCTCGCAATGTAATATGCGGCAGGCGAGGCTGAACTTGTGTTCTCCCTCGGGGCGCCCCCTCCATCTAGCCCTCCCCTGTCTGACCTGATTCGTTCCTCCTCCCCTGTGCCTGACCTGCCTGCTGCCCCCGCCGCTGCCAATAAGAAGAGAGACGGGAGGAGGAGGGGAGGGGCTGTGGCCACTGCGCCACCAATGAAGATAACTGACCTGAAATACAAATACAGGAGGCGGGTGCCGGAATCAAATAGCCGACACCCGACCTCTGTGACAGGGAGCTGCGATCAGCTGCAGTTGAGTTAACCCTTCAGGTGCGGTACCTGAGGGGTTAACTGCCGCTGATCGCAGCTCCCTGTCACAGAGGTCGGGTGTCGGCTATTTGATTCCGGCACCCGCCTCCTGTATTTGTATAAGAAACGTTGGTGGCACAGTGCGCCCCCCCCCCCCCCCCAACACCCCAGTATAAGAAACGGTGGCACAGTGCGGCCCCCCCCCCCCAACACCCCAGTATAAGAAACGGTGGCACAGTGCGGCCCCCCCCCCCCCCCCCAACACCCCAGTATAAGAAACATTGGTGGCACAGTGGGAAGTGCCAGTGAGGGTTAAAAAATAATTAAAAAAAATTAACTCACCTCCTCCAGTTGATCGCATAGCTGCCGGTCTCCTGTTTTCTTCAGGACCTGTGGTGACGTCACTGAGCTCATCACATGACCCATTACCATGGTGATGGATCATGTGATGAGCACAGTGATGTCACCACAGGTCCTTTGACAGGTCATGAAGAAAGAACAGAAGACGATCAATTGGAGGAGGTGAGTTAATTATTTTTTAACCCTCATTGGCACTGCCCACTGCGCCACCAATGTTTATTATATTGGGGGGGGCGCACTGCGCCACCAATGTTTATTATACTGGGGTGTTGGGGGGGGCGCACTGCACCACCAATGTTTATTATACTGGGGTGTTGGGGGGGGGCGCACTGCACCACCAATGTTTATTATACTGGGGTGTTGGGGGGGGCGCACTGCACCACCAATGTTTATTATATTGGGGGGGCGCACTGCGCCAATGTTTATTATATTGGGGGGGCGCACTGCGCACAACGATGGGTTAGGGAAATTTCACAGCAGAGTGCGCATGCGCTGGGAGCCTCGCCGGCGGTTAGGGTAGGGAAAAATTATGGGCCAGTGCACAGGTGCGGTGATCGGATGGATGTCCTCAGCTGGACACCGGCCGACACTGCGCATGCGCTGGGAGCCTCACCAGCGGTTAGGGTAGGGAAAAAGCACTGGCCCGTACGTAATTTTTCCCTTCCCTAACCGCTGGTGAGGCTCCTGGCGCATGCGCATTCTGCTGTGAAACTTCCCTAACCTGTCGTTGTGCGCCTGCGCGGCGCTGCACACCTCCTCACGTCATGTCCGGTGCGACTGGAAGTGACGAGGGTAGGGAAATCTCACGAAGTAGGGAAGTATAACATTACACCGGCCTTTGGGGTGTGTGGGCTGGTAACTACTTGGTTGGATAGTCAGCCAGCCTATGCCATGATGCCAGCAACAAGCAGTGTTTTTTGTTTTTTTTTGGGGGGGGGGGGGCGCCACAAGGTTAGCTCGCACAGGGCGCCTGAACACCTAAGGCCGGCCCTGGTCACAGTCCACAGGCTGTTTCTGAGCCTGTGGACTGTGACTCTCAAGAAGCACAGCCAGATAGAAGGCTGGCTAAGCATGCTGAGAGCTGTGTCCATAAATCATAACAGCACTATGAAAATTACTGACTGGCTAAGCATGCTGAGAGCTCAGTCTCTATAACATAACACATTAAAGAAATTACTGTTTCTAGCTGCTAGTCCACAGCAGCTAGAAACAGTAATTTCTTTAAAGGGATTCTGTCACCAGGTTTCACCCCTGTCAGCTAAAAATATGCTGATGTTCAGGGCGTCTTCACGATTCCTAATGTGGGCTTATAAATGTCATCTGTGGGCTTATTTAGCTAAAAAACAGCTATTACTAACCTGTCAGTCAAACAAATAAGGTGCCCGAGGGGATGTTAATGGGTGCAAGATGCCCGCCGCACCCACCGCCGTTCGTGCCCAGCGCCGCCTTTCCGGACTTCTGCACCGCCTCCTAATCCTCTGTGCCGCCTCTCGCTCTCCCTCCCTCCCCCCTCCTTCTGCTGTAAGATCTCGCGCTTGCGCACAGGGCTCTGCCTGATGCGCCCGTGCAGACTTCTCCATTTGGCTTCTTACAGCGAAGTGCGCATGCGCCGGCACTTCGCTCAACCCCTGTATGCGCGAGATCTTACAGCAGGAGGAGGAGGGAGGGAGAGCGAGAGGCGGCACAGAGGATTAGGAGGCGGCGCAGAAGTCCGGAAAGGTGGCGCTGGGCACGAACGGCGGGGGGTGCGGCCGGCACCTTGCATCCATTAACATCCCCTTGGGCACCTTATTTGTTTGACTGACAGGTTAGTAAAAGCTGTTTTTTAGCTAAATAAGCCCACAGATGACATTTATAAGCCCACATTAGGAATCGTGAAGACGCCCTGAACATCAGCATATTTTTAGCTGACAGGGGTGAAACCTGGTGACAGAATCCCTTTAATGTGTTATGTTATTAAGACACAGCTCTCAGCATGCTTAGCCAGCCTTCTATCTAAGCATGCTGAGTGCTGTGTCCATAAATCATAACACAGCTCTATGAAAATTACTGTTTTTAGCTGCTGTTGTCCACAGTCCACAGCAGCTAGAAAACAGTAATCTTCATAGTCATGTTAAATGATCACTATAGTGTCAGGAAAACAAAGCGGTTTTCCTGACACTATAGTGCCCTGAGGGTGCCCCACCCTCAGGGTCCCCCTCCCGTGGTCCCCCTCCATGTTGCCAAGATAGACGCCAAATGAAGGGGTAGTTGCAGGAACAAAATACTTTAATGGTATCGATAAAATATATATGTAATTAAGACACTGAGTGCAGTTCCATAAAAAGGCCCAGCAAAATCCTCAGCACCAGGCCCATGATGCTCTTAATCCGGCCCTGGTCTTACCCTCCGCCGGCGGTAGGTCAGTTATAAAGTCCATCGAGATATGGGACCAGGGTCTACTGGGAATGGGTAGGGGTCGTAGGTTACCAGCAGGGCGAGTCCTAGGTGTCTTGGACCTGGCACAAACCTCACAGGCTGACACGTAGGACTTGACATCCCTAGTTAGAGTGGGCCACCAATAAGATCTAGAAACCAGATCCTTAGTGCCCTCAACACCCGGATGTCCACAAAAGGCAGAATCGTGACACTCACCCAACAGCTGGAGACGAAATTGTACGGGAACAAACAACTTATCTGTTGGGGTGGATACCGGTGCCAGATGTTGTTCAGACCTAATGCGAGCCGAGATATCCTGAGTTAGAGCTGCTATGAAGATTTTTGCTGGTAGGATGGATTCAGGTGGTACCTCAGTAGGTTGAAAAGCATGGAAGCTCCGAGATAATGCGTCCGCCTTCACATTTTTACTTCCCGGCCTGAACGTAATGGGGAATTCAAAACGAGTAAAAAACAGAGCCCATCTGGCTTGACGGGGATTCAACCTCTTAGCAGACTCGAGAAACATAAGGTTTTTATGGTCAGTGACAACAGTTACACAATGCCTTGCCCCCTCCAGAAAATGCCTCCACTCCTCAAATGCCCATTTAATGGCCAGCAGCGCCCTATTCCCTATGTCGTAGTTTCTCTCCGTGGGAGAGAATTTCCAGGAGAAGAAGGCACATGGTCTCAGGTTAGTGAGGCTAGCAGGACCTTGTGAAAGGACTGCTTCTGCACCGTCCTCGGATGCATCCACCTCCACAATAAAAGGTCTCTCCTGATCAGGCTGGATCAGAATGGGAGCGCTACTGAATGCCTTTTTTAATTTTTCAAATGAAGAAATGGCCTCAGTAGACCAATTCTCAAAATCCGCCCCTTTCTTAGTAAGGTCGGTCAACGGTTTAGCCATTGCGGAAAAATTTATAATAAATTTACGATAGTAATGTCACGGCTGTATGTGAGCAACAAGAGCATACACAGTAAATAGAGCAACTGACCGGACCCAAACTAGGGAGGATAAAGGGTGACCCCTGTCAGACCCTCAAAGCTCTCCCTATGCTGCTAAGCACATGCCCGGATCCAAATGGTGGAACGAGGCATGCCCGCGTACCTAAGACTGATGACCACTGTAACCCCTACAATAGTGGAAGGGGCACGGCCACCGGTGCCCTGCTCAGTATATGGACGGCCCCGGGGTCGCCTCGGATCCAGTCAGAAAACAAACAGAAACACTACAATGTCTGCACACTTAGCTGAAGGAGCTGCAGCAGCCGTGAAGACAGATCCAAAGACAGCTGGCAATATCCAGAGTACTTGCTGCAGCAGAACACAGGTCCAGTGAAATAATAGCCCACAAGTGAAGATGCTCAAGCAAGAGATACAACTCAAATGAGAAATATAATCCGCTCCCTACAAAGGAGGAGGGGTGATTTAAAGGCAGAGAAATCAAGCACAGGAGGAACAGCTGGGAAGAAGGAAACAGAAAGTAAAGACCTCATCCTTGATTCGGATTAGATTGTATGCCCCTTTCAGGTCACTTGGCCCCCTCTACTAGCTCTATAGTACAATCATAAGGTCTATGGGGGGGTAGAACCTCCGGGGTTGGTGATGAGAATACATCAGAATATTCCCTAACAACAGTGGGTAAAGTATCAGACTTTACTGAGACCCCAGCCTGTACCACGGACAAGCATGAGTCACACTTAGGCCCCCATCTCACCAACTCCTCCTTGGACCAATCTATAGTGGGGTTATGTTGTCGGAGCCAAGGCAACCCTAGTACCACCTCAGCCGGTAGGTTCTCCAGGACTAAAAGGGAACATCTCTCTGAGTGGCACACACCCACGGTTAGAGAAATCTCTGAGGTACATGAGCTCACCGTACCACCAGTAAGAGGAGTAGCATCAATAGCCATGACATAGATAGGAGTTGATAAAGCAAACATTGGAATACCCAATCTTACAGCGTACTCAGAGTCAATAAAGCTGGACGCTGAGCCAGAATCAATAAAGGCCTTAACCGGCCATTTATCTACCCCCAGAGAAATCGTAATGGGTACCAAAAGCTTACATTTAGAAAAATCTGGGTGTACCTGGTCTTTAGGTTGCCTTGCCTTAGGAGACTTGATAGAGAGGACCTTCTTAGGACACTGGTTGATCCAATGGTCAGGATCTCCACAGTAAAAGCATTCTCCACGTCTGTGGCGAAGATTCCCTCAGGTCATGCCAACCTGCATGGGTTCCTCGGTGGAGACCTCAGCATTGTCTCTGGGATAGGCCTCTGGCTGGACCACCATCTGGGAAGAGAACTGTTGTTCCTGTCGTCTCTCTCTAACCCGTCGGTCAAGTCGGACAACAAGGGTCATCATCTCCTCTAAGGTCTCTGGAAGTTGATAACTGACCAGAAGATCCTTTAAATTATCAGACAGACCTGACCTGAACTGACTCTTCAGGGCTGGTACGTTCCATCCTGAGGGGACACACCACCTTCTGAATTGGGTGCAGTAATCCATCGCAGGAAGATTGCCCTGAACCAGTGCCTTTAGAGCCGACTCGGCTACTAGAGCCCTATCTGGTTCATCATAGAGAGTACCCAGGACCTGAAAGAACCCCTCCACAGAAGTTAAACAACTGGCGCCAGCAGGTAAAAAGAACGCCCAGTCCTGGGGATCACCCTGTAGTCGGGAAATGATAATGCCCACGCGTTGACTCTCGGGGCCAGAGGACACGGGGCGCAAACGGAAGTAAAGTCTGCAACTCTCCTTAAAAGAGAGAAACTTCTTCCGTTCTCCAGAAAAGGGTTCTGGGAGCTTAATCTGGGGCTCAAAATGCGGACTGGAGGCCTGAGGAGTGGAAGAACCTTGCCCTTACTCAAAAGAACAGAGTTTTTCCCCTAGCTCCAGCACCATCTGCGTCAGACTAGAGACATGGTCAGTCAGGGTCACCAGAGGATTCATTATACAGTGGTTATTTGGCCTGTTAATCTGTAACGGTCATGTACACACACACACAGGGGGGAGGATAGTGACCACTGCGCTCCACCCTCACCCCTGGCCCTGCCTACTTGCCTCACGAGTCCTGATGACAGGGGACAACTGGACGGCAGTCCCTAACTTAGTATACGTGCGGGAAGGACAGACAAGACAAATAACTGATAGTGAACGGACCGGGTCAAAACCAAGAGAACAACGCAGTACAGAGGGATAAGCAAAGAAAGGTCAGGAGAAGCCGGGTTCATAAATACCAGGAGAGTCGAGAAGTACCAAAGGAGTCCGCAAAGAATAGTCAGGTGGAAGCCGAGGTCAATATACCAAGAAGGATACAAAGACTCCAGCCAAGTCGTATTTAGTGCAATTTGTTTTATTTGCATATCAATGGTGGTTGCTGCGGCGCCTATACCTGTCAGCGGTACTACCGCATGTTTACTCTCGACTGCGTCCACACCTTTGTGACTCCCTCCACCAGCGGCACTAGTCTGATGAAGGCACGGAGGTGCCGAAACGTCACTCCGCCGCAGCAACCGCCATTGATATGCAAATAAAACAAATTGCACTAAATACGACTTGGCTGGAGTCTTTGTATCTACTATAGAAGGGGTGGGAACCCTACTCCAGCTCCAAACATCCACTGAGTGCTACAAGGGCTCTGCTTGTATATACCAAGAAGGATGCGCAGTACAGGAGGAGCAGGCAAAGGATCGTCAGGGAACAGGATCAGGTAAGTACACAGGAATCCAACAACTGCCAGGAACCTAAATTAGCCAGGGAACCGGTGGCCAGCAGGCTGCCTGTATTTATAGTGGGGAGTGAGGGTCATGTGACGTGGCCAGCGTCACATGACCGACAGACCGACCAGTCGAGCACCGAGTGATCAGCTCGGCGATCAAGGCAGACCTAGGAGCAGGGAGCCTCCCAGCTAGCAAAGCCGCCCTGGGAATGAGGTCAAACACAGATCCTCGCTCCCGAAGCTAAGCAGCAGGTCTGCGGCTGATGGGAGACCGAGTGTGCCTTTGGCACCCCGTTACATCCACAATGTAGTATTGTATTACTTTTAAGTCTTTTTAACAGGCTTAGATAAATCTGCAAGTCATTGCATAACATTTTCCAGTTTGACCACATAATTTACATAAACCATATCTAATCTTTCCTTGTAAAATATTATACTAGTGATTTTCTGGGTTCGATAAATGTCACATCCTTAATAAAACTGTTAACATTTAAATTGTGGTGTAAAATCAGGAACTGCCATACAGACAACCTCCACAGGAGAAGAAAGAGTACCCACCCCTTTTTCATGCTTTTTCCCCATGATGGTTTTTATTCATATGTCTAATGAAATCACACATGCTACTGACAATTACTGTATCATTTCTTAGTAGAAAGAAAGGTATTTAAGTCAAAGCTAGAAACCAAAATACAATCAATATGTTGAAGGTTGCTTGCACCTTAGAGGGAATGTGTCACCAATATTCTTTACTAATTCAAACCAGATGACTAGATCCTGAAACATATTCTTTTTGTCTTATCTGTTTGTTTTTTATTTCTAATGGTAGATTTTATGGTAGGGGTGGCCATTTTTCCTCAGCTGCTCCAGAGAAATGCTTTAGAGGAGCCACATGGATCATAGTAACCTGTAGACTGGAGATTTTGTATTGATGTTTATAAAAGAGTTTTCTAGGCATGCTCTGTGGTCTGTACAGAGGCTATTGTGCAGAGATGGGGATGAGGTAAGCTGTGACCCTAATGTATTGTGAATGATGTTTTCCTTTGAAGGTTAATTGCACCTTAAAGGTAATGTGTCACCAATATTCTAAGATAACTTTAACCACATTGTCAGATCTTGAAAAATATTCTTTGTCTTGTCCATTTTTTTATTTTCTGATGATAGATTTTTAATTCTGTTTTCTGTGCATGATGATGGGGGTGGCCATGTTGCCTAAGCTGGTCCAGAGAAATGATTTACAGGAGCTACATGGACTATAGGAACCTGCAGACAGGAGATTTTTTTATAAATGTATATGGAAGTGTTTTCTAAACATGCTGATCCATGCAGAGGCCATTGTGCAGAGAAGGGGAAGATGTAAGCTGTGGCTTTCATCTATTGTGAATGGTGAATCCTATGTTTTTAGATATGAGGTGCAACCTGTCATTGTGATTCTGTCTGTGATCATAATGAGATGAATACTGAGAAGTGATCTCTACAGAAAAGGAAGAGTGAGTCTATTATTAGGCTTAAGCCAAGTTCACATCTGCGTTGTGAAATCTGCTACTCCGTACTGGTCACTGTATCCAGCATATATGCTGGCCCTCTGCTCAACAAAAAATACTATACACAGCATTTTTTATCTGCCCCGGAAAGCGACCATATCCCCTTTCGATCCCATTATGGTAAATTGGATGCTGGAGGTGCACGGTGGTATGCTGGATAAAGTGAACTCCAGCAGTCTGTTCCTCTGCCAAACAGACAGCGTTCACAGAGCAGATGTGAATGCGGTTGCACGCCCATGTGTGGGAGGGAGACACCACACCGGACGAAGAAGGAGAGTGTCACTGCCTTAGTGTTGTGCGCGGTGACACGTTTTGCTGTACCTGCCGGTTGCCAGGGGCAACACGTTGATGTCAGCTTGTATGTGCTTATCTCACCTTCTCCTGGTTCCTCCTCTGTCTGGTGCTGGAGGGGTTAACTACCTTTCTAAGTGTGTGGTCACTAGGTGCTTCTTATACCTGTGGCTAAAGGCCAGGAGTCAGTTGTACTCCAGTTTTGGTGTATGCTGGAGTTATGCTCCTGGTCTGGATTTTCCATCTTGCAGTGTGTGGGCCACCTAGTGGGACATCGATGTCTCCAGTGATGTCTTCCTTGTTTCATCCATGTTCCCTACCTTACCTGTGTTTAAGTTCGGTGTGAGTTTACGTTCTGGGTGTGGTGTACGTCTTGTTGTTGTTTCATGTCTGGTATTTTGGTGTGGTTTGTCCAGCATGAATGCAAGACGTTTCCCTGTCTGTTGTGGCCTCCGGAAGGGTGTCTCATGGTTTCCCGGAGGGATGAACCACATGCCTGTATGCAGCGCTGCCTGGGGCCGCTGTGCATCTTTCTGCATGGGGGTCCAGGCAGTAACTGGTGTTCTGTATTCCTGTATGTGTTGTTTGTATGGTGTCCTGTTTGGTGTTTGGGCTCCTGTACGTATACACGGGTTCCAGTCGTGTCGGCAGGTAAGTGTGTTGTCCGGTGTTCTTACCTGTCGATCCAGTTGCTGTATATGGTTTCTACATTTCCCTGCTACTAGGCCGGTTGAGACTCCTATTCATCCGTCTCTCCCCTGCTCCTATGTGAGGGATTATCAGGGCGACTCAGGGCCCAAGGTTTCCGGGGTATGAGCCGTCCTACCATCCAGGTCCGCTCATACGGTGAGGAGTTAAGGCAAGGATTAGGGAAGCCATAAGAGGTGACCTGCTCCCTACCTAGAGTCCTACCTCACCCTATAAGACCCTGGCGATAGTGACAGACTACCTGTTCCTCCAGAAAGAAAGGGTGACTACAAGTCTTCCTCAGGCCTACAACAAAGGGCAGGGGGAAAACAACACACAGATAAAACAAAACAAAATGCAAAGAGGAAAGGAAACACTTAACTTTCCAGTAGCTATGGCAGCAACAGGAACTCAGCTAAGAACCAAACACCAGCAGACCACAGATACCACTGAAGCTATAAACCGCACAGCATTGTGGGAGAAGCAACTATGAATAAGGAAAGTTAAATGGCCACAATAGCAACACCTGGAGGCTAGAGGTGTGGCCAGTATCAGAAACAACACTTACGTCTATTGATCCACAAGGAAACCTGTCAGATCAAAGCACATGATGCCAGTCTCACAGACCTTCTTTGACCATCTGTCGCGGGGACGTCCATGACAGCGGTCTTAAGCTGGCCATACACATTAACTTGCTCAAATGACAGCTATGTGTCTCAAATCTTCCTCCATACATATATGTATGCTCTGCTCAATCGAGCATGCATGTGATAACTACATTTCAGAAGCTTCAGATTAATTGCTCACACGTAATTTGTGTGAGATTATGATGTATTATAGACATTTCTATAGATGGTACATTCCTATCTACATGGTTATGGTACTGAAGCTATTTATGTACTAACGTGAGTAATTCTGAGTGGTGAACTTTAGAGAATAGCTGCAATGTGGCACTACTGCACTGATACTATGATTCCGTGGGGACAGTATGCTGAGAGCTTTACTATTTCATAAATTTCAGGGTTGCCATTTGAGTTCCTAGCTTTAGGTGCTCAGATCAAGAATTAAACATTTTCTTGGCGTTATAGCTATATTTAGTTTTTTGGGCCGGATAATAAGGGATGTTGCTAGCGTAGAGGAAAACCTATGGATAAGGCTCCTGAATGTCAGCTAGCCATTACAGTGGCCCAAAAAAGTGCAGTTGGCCAACCATGCCTGATACATACAGTCCTGATCAAAAGTTTATGACCACTTGAAAAATGGCAAAAAATCATATTTAGCATGGCTGGATCTTAACCACCTCCCGTCCGCCCATAGACTATAAACGTCCGGGAGGTGGTTCTCTATTTCTGAATGGACGTTCCAGAACATCCATTCAGAAACTGCAGCTGCACGCTAATCGTGCAGCTGCTGATCGGGTTGCCCACTGTCAGTGACAGCAGGGCAACCCAGAGAGAAGGCAGGGACAGTGCCCAGGTGTCCCTGCCTTCTGGATCGCTGCATACACAGCGCTCACCGAGCTCTGTGTATGCAGAGCAGGAAGCGCTATGCGCTTCCTGTTCCGGCACGGCGGTCATGTGATCGCCGGGACCGGAGAGTGCAGGAGCTGTGTGAGGTCTTTCAGAGACCTCGATCAGCCCTGCACTGAGGCTGTACAGCGCTGTATTGCGCTGTACAGCCTCTCTGGGGGGGTGTTTTTTTCCTGTAACTGGGACTACTATGTCAACCCCAGTTACAGGAGAAATCAACAGTGAAAAAGAAAAAAGTGAAGTAAATGTCCCCCAGAGGTCTTGTATGACTTTATGGGGGACGAAAAGTGTAAAATAAAAACTAAAAAAATAAAGTGTTAAAAAAAAAGGGTTCACATGTAAAAAAAAAATTCCCCAAGTAAGAAATAAAAAAAAAAAAAAAAAATAGAAAAAATATTATAAAATAGACATATTTGGTATTGCCGCGTCCGTGACGGTCAGCTCTATAAATATATCACATGATCGACCCAGTCCGATAAACACCATAAAAAAAATAAAAAAATAACTGTCCAAAAAAGCCATTTTTATCACCTTACATCACACCAAGTGATCAAAAAGGCATATGTCCCACAAAATGGTACCAATAAAACCGTCACCTCATCCCGCAAAAAATGAGCCCCTACATAAGAAAATCTCTCAAAAAATAAAAAAAAACTATAGCTCTCAGAACATGGACACATTAAAACATATTTTTTTTGGTTTCAAAAATGCTATTATTGTGTTAAAGTGAAATAAATTTAAAAAAGTATACATATTAGGTATTGCCGCGTCCGTAACAACCAGCTCTATAAAAATATCACATGACCTAACCCCTCGGGTGAACACTGTAAAAAACAAACAAAAAAAACTGTGTCAAAACAAGCAATTTTTGTCACCTTACATCACAAAAAGTGCAACATCAAGTGATCAAAAAGGCGTATGTCCCACAAAATGGTACCAATAAAACCGTCACCTCATCCCGCAAAAAATGAGCCCCTACATAAGAAAATCTCTCAAAAAATAAAAAAAAATATAGCTCTCCGAACATGGACACATTAAAACATAATTTTTTTGTTTCAAAAATGATATTATTGTGTAAAACTTAAATAAATAAAAAAAAGTATACATATTAGGTATCGCCACGTCCGTAACAATCTGCTCTATAAAAATGTCACTTGACCGAACCCCTCAGGTGAACGCTGTAAAAAGAAATAAATAAAAACTGTGCTAAAACAACCAATTTTTTGGTCACCTTGCCCCATAAAGTGTTATAATAAATGATCAAAAAATCATATGTACCCAAAAATAGTACCAATAAAACTGGCACCTTATCCCCTAGTTTCCAAAATGGGGTCACTTCTTGGGAGTTTCTACTGTAAGGGTGCTTCAGGGGGGCTTCAAATGGCATCTAAAAACCATGTGGAGTTCCTTTTCTTCTGCGCCCTGCCGTGTGCCCATACAGCAGTTTATGACCACATGTGGGGTGTTTCTGTAAACCGCAGAATCTGGGTAATAAATATTGAGGTTTTTTTGGCTGTTAACCATCGATGTGTTAAATAAAAAATTGGACTAAAATAGAAAATCTGCCAAAAAAGTGAAATTTAAAAATTTGATCTCCATTTTCCTTTTATTCTTGTGGAACGCCTAAAGGGTTAACAAAGTTTGTAAAATCTATTTTGAGTAACTTGAGGGGTGTAGTTTCTACAATGGGGTCATTTATGGGGGTATCCACTATGTAGGCCCCACAAAGTGACTTCAGACCTGAACTGGTCCTTAAAAAGTGGGTTTTGGCAATTTTCTAAAACATTTGAAGAATTGCTTCTAAACTTCTAAGCCTTCTAACGTCCTAAAAAAATAAAATGACATTTCCAAAATGATGCCAACATAAAGTAGACATTAGTACCATGAGTTTATATTGTATCTTTTAGTTTTTTTGTGCTGAAGTTAATCCTAAAGTGTAATGTACCTGCTGATCCCAGCGTAGTAATGTTAGCTTCTGCAGCTGGGCCTTCTCCGTCTTTATTTACTGCAGTGATGGAAAGCCTATTGAAAAAGAAATATAACCTATTATATCACAAAATGTATAAGGCACAAATGGGGCAAATATAGAAAGAATTTGTGCTCTTTTTATTTTATTTTTTTGCTAAAGGCCAATTTACACAGGCCGGCAATCAGAGAAATTATCAGGAAGAAACATTCATAGGAAGCTTCTTTCTCAATTATTGACCCATGTAAAGGTACCGCTGAACACCCGATGAATGAGCAAATGCCTGCTCATCAGGTGAATGCATTGTTGATTTTCAGTTATCATATGTAGGCAGCAGATCCTGTGTAAACAGTGAATAAACGGCTTGGCCCCAATAATTGCCTTCTGTGTTGACCCTATAAACATGGGTGGACATAGCACTTAAAGAATAACTAAACCTTTGTTACAAATTTTAATAAGATGTCCCTAATGCCACAATAAAACTTTTTCTAATATACTTTATTAATTAATTAACTTTTACCTCCCTAAAGCGCACCATTCACTGTGCTTAAAACTCAGTTCCCCGTACACGCAGTACGTACTGTGAAATTTATGAATGGGGCCACAACAGCACTGTGAGTATGGGCAAGTGCGCATATTGCTGCTCCTGCCCGTGCTCCCCGGAGGATTACTAACTCCTGGCATAGCACATAGGTACCCTGTAACCATGTACTATGCAAGGATTAGCTGAGCGGAGCGAGCTCCCGCTTCTGCCTGCTCCGCTAAGCTATGGGTCCTGCATGTCAGCTCTTAGTTTAGCGGAGCAGGCACAGGCAGGAACCCAAAACTGGGGGGAAGAGCTGAAGTGAACCTAGTGTGACGTGCATTTTTAGACCTAAGAGGTTCACCAAAACAGGGAGGATTTACTAATGCTAAGTGTAAACTTAGACTAGAAAGTTTAAAAATATATCACAATGACTTATGCTGGATGATCAGGAGCATTCTTAGACTGTCTAAGTTTTACCACCTATTAGGTGGCTTACTTTGTGCCAGAACTGTGCACTTGAAGACTGGCACAATTTTGGCGCACCTATAGCCACACCTTTCTTTTGCTAAGCCACAATCACTTTCTGTCCTCTTGTAGGCCAAGGCAAAGAAACTGTCTGTGATATTTAAAGGTGCATTTACTATAATCAGGAACGAACGTTGGCACGAATGCTCGTTCCCGATAATTGGATAATTGGCCCATATAAAGGTCAAGGCATAATGCTCGTTCTTTGAGGGAATTCATTGGTTATGCAGACACCTCAATCACCTCAATCATCATTCTGGGCAGCAGATAATGCTGTGTAAAAAGGGATCTGCTGCTAAGAAACAATGAATCTGTATGAGGATCAACGACTGCCGTAGCCATTGCTCGTCTCCATACATTGGAGGTGATCGCTGCTTGTAAATAGTGTTGATCACGAATATTCGAATTGCAAATTTTTATTGTGAATATCGGCACTTCGAGAATTGGCGAATATTTAGAATATAGTGATATATATTCGTAATTTCGAATATTCTAGATTTTTTTTTAATCAGTACACATGATCCCTCCCTGCTTCTAGCTTGTGGGCCAATGAGAAGGCTGCAATATCTTTGACTTTAGGAGTAGTGTTGATTGCGAATTTTCGTAATGCGAATTTTCGTAATATAATAATTCGCTATATTGCTATATATTCTTGTTTTAGAATATTCCAAAAAACGAATATATAGCAATATAGTGAATATTCGCTGAAAAAAACGAATATAGAGCAATTTAGCTAATATAGTGCTATAATCCTCTTTGTCTAATAGCTGTAATTTTTTTCTCATCTGAAGTTCAGATTGGAAAAAAATTACAACTATAAAAAAAAAGAGATTATAGCACTATATTAGCCAAATTGTTCTACATTCTTTTTTTTTCCGAATATTCTCTATATTGCTATATATTCTTGTTTTAGAATATTACGAATATATTTGTTTTTTTTTATATTCGTCTTTTTTTTTTAAATCTGTACAGTTGTTCCACTTTGGCATACTCCTCCCCGACAAGCGTCCCCGTCACCATGGGAACGCCTGGGGGTTAGAATATACCATCGGATCTGAGTTTTCAAGATCTCATTGATTCTCATTACGAAAATTTGCATTACAAAAATTCGCAATCAACACTACTAATATTTGAATTTGCGAATGTTCTACGAATATTCTACGAAATATTTGCGAAATATCACGAATTTGAATATGACCCCTGCCGCTCATCACTACTTGTAAATGTAGCTCTTTACCTCCACTGACAAGCAGGCAATTGTCAGGGAAGAACGTAGGAATTCTGGCTCAGTTTTAGGGTCCATTCACACGTCCGTTTGTGTTTTGCAGATCCATGGATCCGCAAAACACGGACATCGGCAATGTGCATTCCGCATTTTGAGGACTGCACATCGCCGGCACTTAATAGAAAATGCCTAATCTTGTCCGCGGAAAAGAATAGGACATGTTCTATTTTTTTGGGGAACAAAATTGCGGACCCGGAAGTGCGGATCCGCAATTCCGGATTCGGGCAGCACATCGGGCTGCCCCATAGAAATGAGTGGGTCCGCAATTCCGTTCCACAAAATGCGGAACGAAATTGCGGACGTGTGAATGGACCCTTAGTAGTAAATCTACCCCATTGTGTCTCCTGCACATTAGCTCTCCATCTACCAAACGTTCCATGTAGTTCAGTCAGGTTTGTACAGGGCAGAAAATGCTTTCATGGATGATTAATATTCTAAAGATTGATTTTCTGCATTGAGCAGAGACTTTTTGTGGATTAAATTTTGCTGCCTAGTTCTTTTTATTCCATTTGTCTTTCTGTCTACCTTCAGTCTAATGGAATGCTACAACAATCTGTATGATCAGAGGTTAGATAAGATGAATGGACATTCCAGTATTAACAAATTTAGGCACAATCTCACATAAACATTGATCTGAAATTTTATCCATTAGATTTCCATAACAGGATTTTCTGTCAGATGGTTTAATAATTCTAGCATTCTTAAGTAAATTACCTTCTCTCTAGAAATCAACCCCATTTTTCTATTTGATCCATGCACTGCAATACTTGTGATTATGGATTTGTTGTTTAGCATTATATAAGCAAAGCCACTAATAAATGCAGTAAATTAAATTTTTTGGAGGAGATGTGTCTCCTTGTCGGCTGATTGCTGGGGTATTTAGATGGGCCAATGATCAACTGAATGAACATTCGCACAAATATTTGTTCCTGACCCATTTAAGGCCACTTAGTGTTTTATCAGTGATTTCCATCAGTGATTGTAAGCCAAAACCAGGTGTAGGTCAAAACCACAGAACAGGAGCAAATCTTTCCATTATACCTTGTCTCTATGTAGCCTCCATTCCTGATTTTGACTTACAATCACTTATGGAAATCTCTGATCAAACACTGACCAAACATGGACTGTGTGAAGGTGGCCTAAAAGAGCGTCAGGAAACGTAAAACTGATCATTTCATTTAAATAACAATTCTATCCAATACTAGCCATACTAAAAATCTGTTTTGTCATCCCACCCAAAACTTATTGTATAGGGGTTCACTGCCAAGAATCAGAGCAGTTATTGAGAGTAAGCTTTCATATGAATGTTCATTCCTGATAAAGGGCCACCAACCACCTGACAAATAAGCAAATACTCATACTTCGGATGACTGTATCTTTATGTAGCACAAAATCATAGTTTGTTCAGATATATTGGGCAGACTAGATGGGTCAAATGGTTCTTATCTGCCGACACATTCTATGTTTCTATGTTAGCAGCACTGTGTAAACATGGATGTGCAGCTGACAAACAAACTGTATGGGGATGAACAATCACAGTAGTGATTGTTCATCCCCACACAGAGATGATTGCTGCATGTAAATGGAACTGAACAATTGGGTAATGTTTGGGAATGAGCAGTTCATTCTTGATCATTGCTCTGTGTCCTAGGCCCTGTGTCTAAAGGACCTTTGGCCCTGAATTTGCCCTATTATCAAGTGCAAATATACTGTACCATAGAGCAGCCTATGCAGTGAGTGACGAGGATGGTTCTATCTTTTTACTACAGAGACGAGAACCGTGTAAGACTGCTTCAGAGGAACGGCGCAAAACAGTATAGAATTTGTCCAAAGGTGAACAAAGGGTAATGAAGTTAAAAAAAAAAAAACCCTCCTAGTTTACTGTATCAATATTGTATGTATACAGAAAAATGGCAAATAATATATTATTAGTGTTATATGAAGATGATGATAATAACATGAGACTCAGCTAATTATTCAGCAGAGAATCCATAAAATCGGTCATTTATTTCCATTGCCTTTAGGTGTTGTTTGGTTATTGGTAATTATATATTACCTGTAGGTTGTTGTTGCTTTTGTTCCATAAAACTGAAATTGTTGCTTCTCAACCAATAAAAAGTGAATTGGGATTTCACCATCAACGGAAAGTTTAAAATTGTATCCAACAATAGGTCCATTTGGAAAAAGTGGAGGAAGCCAGCTGACCTCTATTGTGTTACTGCTAAAACTATGAAGACTTTCAATCACGGGTGCTGAAGCAGGAGCTGAAAAATGCAACCATATTTATGGTACAAATAAAGACACAAAGTGAAAAAAAAAATTCCCAATCTCCCTAATATGTAGACTATGATATACTTGTTTTTACTGGAAATATTAGGACACTGGCTAGTTCAAAAATATGGTCAATTAAAATTTAGCACAATTATTGCATGCCACCAACATGGAGGATACTGTTTTTTTCAAGTGACTTAGGACCACCCAGTATTTCCAAGTGTGGAACCAGTACTGGTACCTTTCACTTATTAAATGGGTTATCCTACGAAAAGTATTGCAATGCAATAGGCATTTCAAATGAATTATTGCTGAAATAGAGTGAACAGGTGAAGTGGCCCAGACAGCTTGCATTCATCCCTACTTTTAAATTCATAGAAATATACAACTATATTGTTCTCTAGAAACTGGAGAAGGGAATTGTGGGGGTATTACATATCTTATGTATCTCTAGGACTATATGTGAAGGACTATTTTTTATGGAAGGGGTTAAGAAGAGCTAAATGCAATGCTTCCACTGAGATGCAGGCGATTGATGAGTGGCAGTCCACCCACAGAAAGGGAAGAAATCCCTTCAGATGATGTGTAAAAAGAGAGATCTAAATGTGTGTGGGATACATTTCAAGTTATTGTGGCTTTACCTTTACTCTCACAAAGTTCTTGAATGGCAAATAATATAAGGTTATACCACTATGTTTTATTACTTGTTTCCCTTTCTTTCAATGACAAGGTAGATAAGCCATTCAGAGGTATGGGAAAGTTGTAATTTTAAATGTAGTCTGTACAAATTGGTGGAAGAACTCATGATATCTGAGAATCTTCTTTCTTTTTGTTGTTTATTCCATGTTGTATTTTATTGTTTGCTCTTACTATGGAGAACCATATGGTCAATCAACTTCAACTGAGGAATTGTATTCCTCTAATGATCTTGGTGTGTGCCAAAAATTGCAAAGTGCCGTGTTAGCCAGAAAAAAACAATGTGACGTTGAATACTTTTGCGTTAATTAGTACAAAAATATTAAGGGAGTGATACCTTAAAGGGAACCTGTCATCAACGTTATGCTGCCCATACTAAAGGCAGCATGAAGTAGAGACAGGTGAGTTGATTTCAGCGGTCTGTCATTTAAAAGTAAGTGGTTGCCGAGAACCAACATCACAATCATTACAGACTGGGCTTGGAAAAGAGTCCCGGCCACCTGAGAAGAGTCCTGGTTATTCATTAATTCCTGTTCTCCCTGCCCACCTGCTGATGATTGACAGTCTTCTACCTAGTTTTCTCCCTTTCTCTCTAGGAGAGAACTGCCAACCATCAGCAGATGGGCGAGAGTGCAGGAGATTAGGAATAACCATGACTCTTCTCAGGTAGACTTGACTCTTCTCCAGGCCTGGGCTGCAATGGTTATGATGCTGGTTCTCAGCAACCACTTACTTTTAGCTCATGAGTGACACACCGCTGAAATCTGCATTATGTCCCTAATTTATACTGCCCTTAGTGAGGTCACCATAAAGTTGATGACAGGTTCCCTTTAATAGGCTAACCAGAAACAACATATTGCAAGCTTTCAGAGCACAATGGCTCCTTCTTCAGGCATGATTACAAATGCTTCTCAGTCTTTCGATTGTAATCTTGCCTGAAGAAGGAGCCTTTGTGCTCTGAAAGCTTGCAATATGTTTTTTTCTGGTTAGCCTATTAAGGTCTCACTCCCTTAATACTTTTGCATTTATTAACTCTAATGATCTTATATTAGAAGACCCACACCCACATATCCTAAATTTGCATACACCTTTGTAATTTGATACTGTTTCTAATGTTAGTGGACAACTCACACAAAACATTTTAAAGGTGTCCATGCACCTTCAATAGCTGTAGGCTAAATGATCATTCAGCCAACAGCTATCTTTTTTGACTTCCCCATGCTCATGTATGTGTTTTCAATGGGGAGGGAGGGAGGAGAAAGCCGTTGATCTTTCTTTCCCCTGACATCATTTGTTGGGGAGGATTGGGAGCTCCTTGTACAAATTAGAATGTATAGCTGCTCCCACCTAAAACGATAGTTTTGGCCAGCTATAATGTATATGGATGTTTTAAGTGTCATCTGAATTCTGTAAAAAAAAGTGTTGACGAAAAAAAGAATGAAACAATCCAAAGGGTGAAGCTATATTAAAACAACTTTTAATACTTATTAGCTAAAAGCATACTGTAACAGAGGCTGCTGTACGTCGCTGTTCCCCTGCTTACCGCCGCGGTCCCGGGCGCCGTGTTCAGCTGTGATCTGTTGCCAGTGTTTCCTTTCAGTCCTGGCTACGGCATGCTTGCTGCTTGTTTCCTGCAGCATTTCCTTAAGGGCTGGCACGCGTCACTTCCTGTGCTTTATGGGTTGGATCATGTGACCTCGCTAACCAATCCTAGCCCTCCTGCACATATATAAGTGGCTCAGCCCCCTTCCCAGATGCCTCAGTGTCAAGGTCCTTGTGTCCTGCTAGGGTTCCTGATATACGCTTGTGTTCCTGACTCGTACTTGTATTCCTGGACTCTGCTACCTGTTTGATCCTGCTTGCCTTGACTCTCCTGTTGCCGATCCAGATTTCCTGACCTGTACCTGTGCCGCCTGCCCTGACCTATTGCCTGTTTGACTTCGCCTCTGCCTCATCCTTCGGTCCTGCACTGTTGCTCCTGGTTATGACTCAGCCTGCTAACAACGCCTGTACCTCTGGTACCTTTCTCAGGTACCTCCTGGTCCGCCTGGACCAGCTGCCTCGTGTGCCAATCCTCCTCAGGAGGTAGTGACCTGGTGTACTCCTCGGGAAAGTCTATCCCCACCATAAGGGGTAGTGTGAAGATCAAGAGGTTCACTTAGACAATGCCCTTAGAGGAGGTAGGACACGTGGCACAGTGGGTTCACACCCGCTGGTTCGTGACACATGCCAACATGGGAAAAAAAGACACAAAGTGAAAGTCCTTTAGTCATCACCAGTGTGAGGCTGCGTTCACACGGGCGAGATTTCCGCGCGGGTGCAATGCGGTAGGTGAACGCAGGTGATGTACCATGTGATTGGAGCATGTGATCTGACGTCACCAAAGGTCCTTTAGCCCACAACTCATCATACCGGGAACTTCGCGAACAAGAGGAGAAGGTGAGTTAATTTGTTAATTTTTTTTAGCCCCTCCAGCGCTATTTTACTAAGCATTCTGTATTCAGAATGCTATTATTTTCACTTATAACCATGTTATAAGGGAAAATAATACAATCTACACTACAACTAACCCAAACTTCTGTGAAGAAGTTCGGGTCTGGGTACCACAGTCGGTTTTTTATCACGCGCGTGCAGAACACATTGCACCCGCGCGATAAAAACTGAACATCGGAACGCAATCGCAGTCAAAACTGACTGCAATTGCATTCCTACTCGCGCGGGTTTGCCGCAACACACCGGGACGCATCCGGACCTAATCCAGACACGCTCGTGTGAACCCAGCCTGAACCTACCATCTTGGTGTTTGTCTGGTGTTTCTGAGTCAATGGCAACCAACTCAGTTGTGATATCCATGGGGATAAAGGGACCCAAATATACCCTGTTGTGTGCCTACAATTGCTCTACTGGACTTAATCACAGAGTCATTGCCTTGATAAGGACGACCCCATCTTGTGTCTAATACTGTGCTTACCCCTCAGACTCTTAAAGGGGTTGTCTCATCATGGATAATGGGGGCATATCACTAGGATATGCCCCCATTGTCTTATAGGTGAAGGTCCCACCGCTGGGACCCGCACATATATCGAGAACGGAGCCCCGCAAGTGAAGGAGGGCGCACTGCGCATGCGCAGCCGCCCTCTATTCATTTTCTATGGGGCCGGCAAAAATAGCAGAGCGCTGGCTCAGCTATTTCCGTCGGCCCCATAGGAATGAATGGGAGTGGGGGCCGCAAATGCACGGTACGCTCCCATTCGCTTCTATGGGAGCCGGCTTGGTGGTGGCCGGACCGGAGTCCTCCAGCCACCACCTTGCTGGACCCCGCTGGGACCCTCACCTATAAGACAATGGGGGCATATCCTAGCGATATGCCCCCATTGTCCTTGATGAGACAACCCCTTTAAGGGGGCTTACTTGAACTTGGGGCTACAATGCAGCAGTTGCAAGAGGACCATTCTTCAGCCAAAACAGACCTACTATAGATGTAGGCTGCACATCACAGAGACCCCATTACCATGGGTACACCATGTGTTTTAACTTAATTGCTTTGTATTTAAAATCACTCCAGTGCACTATGGTAGTGGTGATATCTACATTACCTTCACTTTGTTTTGTTTTCCCTAAGATGGTATGTATTTAGCATATATGTATTAAAACATAGCTTCACTCTTTGGATTATTGTTGTTATTTCATTGGAATATTGAAATAAAGAATAAAATAGACTGCATGCAAGATTAACTAATCCATATAAACTATAAAGGAAGTTATCTGCAGACCTGGGTGGTAACTTGGCGTTATCAACTTATGTGATGTTAATGGAGCAGTAATTTCTAGGCATACTACAAACACCAGGTGCTGTAGCAGTAGACATATTGGTTGTCAATCAACTTTCCTGGCAAATCACATAATGAATTTCCCTCATTTTTATAAATAAATAATTTATTTAAAGTTATTTCAAAATGAAAAAGATGTTTAAATAATGAATCATTAACAATCTTACCTCCATATGCAAGGGTCTTATAGGCAGGACTAGGCTTAGAGTAGAATTGTAGCTGACAAAGGATCCATATGACTCGGAAGAAATATTCTGTGTAGGGCTGCAGATCACTTACAGTATATGAAAGCTCTGTTACTGTCTGTATTTGAGACAACACAAGTTAGGATTTTCTGTCCACATGTTCAAGAAGGTACATCAGTATATTGACAAGCATTGTCAAATGACATAATACAAATTAATCAGGAAAAAACATTCAGAGAAACGCTCAAAAGAGGTTATTCAAATGGATTCTACAGGATAGCCTATCTTTATTAGGTCGAATGCACACGGCCGTGTTCCGCGGCCGAGAGCGGTCCGTGGTATGCCGGGCTGGATTCCTGTTCAGAGCAGGAGCGCATGGCGTCATTGGTTGCTATGACGCCGTGCGCTTCATGCCGCCGCTGCACTAGAGTAATACACTCGTATGATCTATACGAGTGTATTACTGTACAGCAGCGGCGGCACGAAGCGCACGGCGTCATAGCAACCAATGACGCCATGCGCTCCTGCTCTGAACAGGAATCCAGCCCGGCATACCACGGACCGCTCTCGGCCGCGGAACACGGCCGTGTGCATTCGGCCTTAGTCAGGTGTGTAAGAATTGGAACCCCACCAATTTGATTTGATTAATTGCTTCTGAACAGCAGATTCCTGTTTACACTGCACAATCTTCTGCCATAAACAATGATATAAGTGACCGCACCAGCAATGCTTT
This sequence comes from Bufo bufo, assembly GCF_905171765.1. Lineage (NCBI taxonomy): Eukaryota > Metazoa > Chordata > Amphibia > Anura > Bufonidae > Bufo > Bufo bufo. The sequence continues at coordinate 348,634,781 of NC_053392.1, forward strand.
CATCTGATGAACAAGCTTTTGCTTGTTCATCAGTAGTGATGAGCGGCAGGGGCTATATTCGAATTTGCGATATTTCACGAATATTTTGTAGAATATTCGTCATATATTCGAGAATTTCGAGAATTCGAGATTATTTTATTGAATGCAAAAAATCGGTAATGTAAAAATCGCGTAATGCGAATTCGTAACGTTAAATACAGGCGAAATTTTCAAGCTGCTAGAAGTTTCATGAGTTTCTCCTGAGACTGGAGAAAATGGTTGGCACGGCCGAACATTACAATAGCTTTATATGCAGATAGAGTCAAGTGCTCCAATATATTCGCGATTGCGCTAATCGGCAGTGATTAGAATATTTTTTCGCACTACGTGCAACTTCATATTTTAGCAGGTCTGACTACAGATTACTGATTGGTATTGTTATGAACTTGACATTGCTTCCTTCTCATTGGCCCACAAGCAAGAAGCAGAGAGGAATCGTGTTTAGATGGAAAAAATGCTGAATATTCGATATTACGAATATATAGCACTATATTCTAAATATTCGCAAATTCTTGAAGTGGCAATATTCGCGATAAAAAAATCGCTATTCGAATATTCGCGCTCAACACCATTCATCAGATGATTGGTGGTTCCTTCACACAAGGCAATTATCAGGAATGAGTATTTTTAAAGCTCCTTCCCAATAATTACCTCCAATTGTTGACTTGTGTAAAAGGGTCTTTACAGAAATCCAAAGACAAGCCTCAGATTCTGCCACCGATTCAACAGACTTTTCCAAAGGGTATGCATATACCTTTAACCCCTTAGTGACCAGCCTGGTTTGGGCCTTAATGACCGAGCGTTTTTCTTCCTTTTTTCATTGACACGTTCCAAGAGCTATAACTTTTTTATTTTTCCATCTGTATAGCTGTATGAGGGCTTGTTTTTTGCGAGACAAGTTGTAGTTTTTAATGGCGCCATTTTGGGTACACATAACTTTCTGATTAACTTTTATAAACTCTTTCTGGGAGGGAGATGGGAAAAACAGTAATACTGCCTCTGCCTTTTTACATTATACATTTTACGGTGTTCATTTTTATGTATAAATAACATAATATCTTTATTCTCTGGATCAGTTTTTTTTACATTTTACTACTTTCACCCGTTGCGGGGTGCCGATGGAAGACAGAGGAAGTCCGCTCCCTCTGTTAGCACTCTACATGTAAAGTGTTAAACAGCCCGGATCGGCACTGCCGGTTGGGGCTGTTGGAGCAGGGCCGCGGCTCTCATGTCCACCCGTGCAGCGCTTAGACTGGGCCGCCGTAAAAAAGCAGCGGCCCAGCCTAAGGTGCCTTAGCGACAGCCGTAAAAACACGTATGGGTGGACACTAAGGGGTTAAAGTTGCTGAAAAGAGAGGCTTAATGGAGGGCTTTTAGTTTTTGCGTTTTTGTTTTTTACTCGCTGCCTTTCTGATGCCATAACGTTTTTATTTTTCTGTTCAAATAGCCGTATGAGGACTTGTTTTTAGGAGGATAATTAGCAATTTCTAATGCCACCATTTTATATTGCATATGATGTAGTTGGAAGCTGTACATTTCCAAATGGGGTGAAATGGAAAAAAAACACAATTCCAGTTTTATGGGTTTTGTTTTTACGGATTTCCCTATGCGGTAAAATTGACTACTTTCATTCTCCAGGTCAGTATGATTATGGCGATGCCCTATATGTATAGTTTTTCTTGCATTTTAATACTGAAAAAATAAAAACTTTGAAAAAATTTTGAAAAGAAGTTTGTTTTTTTTTGCTCCATATTCTGACCACTATAACTTTTTTGTAGTTATGTGTACAGAGCTGTGTAAGGGTTCATTTTTTGCAGGGCGATCTGTAATTTTCCTTGAGGTATATATGACTTTTTTATCACTTTTTATAAAAAAAAACTTTGAATTGGCCATTTTGACATTTTTTGACTATAGGATAAATATTTTTATATTTTGACAGTATGGGTGTTTTCAGACACAGTGATGCCCATTATATTTATTTTTTAATTGCTTATGTATTTTGATTTTGATTTTGGGGAAAGGGGTGTGTGATTTAGAATTTTTAGATATTTTTTTATTTTTAAAAACATTTATTTTATTTTTTTACACATTTTATAGTTCCCATTATGGAACTAAAACAAGCAATCATCAGGTTGCCTCTCAAATAGACATCAATGCATTAGCATTGGTGTCTATGAGGATTACACTGTGTTCCTATGGAGCCCCACCACAGACAGGGGCTCCTTAGGAACTAATCTGCAGCAGCCTCATATCATTCAGGACTACAGAGGCTGCCATAAACACCATCTAGCTCCCTGATCCTTGCTAGGTGGAGTGCGCGCTTCTGTGTTTTTGCGCTCCCAGATGCCGTGGTCCCAAATGCCAGGAATCTGCTGTTTAAAACAACAGGCACCCGGCGGCTATAGCGCTGCCACACTTGCAAGCCATCGTTAAAGTCCCACCCAGCGTTGTACATGTACATGCTGGTGGGGAAGGAATTAAATGTATCACTATTTTGGCCTAATTTAATGTGTGATATGGATACATCTTACCTTAGTATTTTCCCATTCACTTGGAAAGTTCACATATTTGCTTTGAACCATATACGTTATTCCAGATATATTTGCTGGATTCCACCTTAATGTTATATTATGTGACCCAATATAGGACACAAAAGGAGCTTTTGGTACAATAGTACAGTCTATAAAACACAATATAAACACAACTAATATAAATACATATAATAACAATTAATATAAATACAACTTCCTTAAGGCCCATTTACACCAGCCGATGTATAAGCAATGATCAGGAACAGTCAGTTTATTCCCAATTATTGCCTGTTTGTTGAGCAGTGGTGATAGCTGCATTTACATACAGCTATCATCTCCTCTGTATGGGGACATGTGATTGCTACTGTGATTACTTGTCCCCACCCAGATTCATTGTTTCTGGGCAGCAGAACCCTGTTTATACAGGGTGACAAGCTGCAAGTTATTTCTTCAAATCCCTCAATTATTTCCCCTTTTCATTGCTTTGGAGCCAAAGCCTGGGGTCTAGCAGTATCCGGGTCGGAGCACCGTGACACATAAAGAGACATTTAGGCCGCACTACACCACTCGGCATTTCCTACACCTGGGATGCGTTATAGAGAGGGCCCTGGGGGGAGGCGACCGTTTCAAATTTTGGCATCACGAACAGGATCTACTTTTGCACCTGGAAGGCCCCCTCTATCTGTAAAACCCCCTACAAGACACTTTATAGCATCTACTTACTGCTGGAGAGTGTGAATCTGCATTCGTTTCAGCACTGTGGCAAAACAGGGGTTAATCAGCCATCTTGGATTTGGGCATCCTGTGTTGAGAGGAAGACATCCACCCAGCAGAGGGGAGGAAACCAAACAGCCCGCCTCCACAGAGGAACCATTCGTACAGTAGAAGGAACTAATACAAGTTCCCAGGCAGACAGAGAAACCAACTGTACCCTCTACAGGAAGTGGAAGCGGTGGCCATCTTGGAAAAACTTTTCCCTGATAATTGCCCAGATCCTTGGCCCATGTTAAAAGGGCCTTTACTGCTGTACCACACAGTTAAAAGTTAAAACAAGGAAATTATTAAAGCCATAAACAATGGATATCACAATGAGGAATCTAACACACAGTATCTTAATATACATACCTTCTAAATAGTCTTGTCTGCTGCTAGACACATTTGTATTAAGACATTGAATCTCACAGGGTATAACCTGTAAAAATAAATATATTAAAATAAATTAGAAATTAAATGAGTTCATTGCACAGATTGCAAAGAAAATGATGTACTTTATCCCTCAACAGAATAAAAGAAAAACAAATTTAATGGTCCAAATGTACTAATGTGTCTGCACTAGGGTTGTTTCAGGTATCGAATTTTCGATACCCATTCGATACTTTTGTCCGGTGTCGACCTTGATACCGGGATTTGACATTTTTCGATACTAGGATGCGCTACTGCACAATCTAGTATCACAAAGCATGGAGCGCGCTGCTATCAGCGTGCGCCATGTTCCCTCAGCAGCACAGGGGAGAAGGAGTCACTCTCTCCCTCCCCCTGTGCCGCCTCTGCCACCAATGAGGAGAGAGAGGGGCGGAGGAGGGGAGGGCGCACTGCGTCACCAATGAAAGTTAACGTTTAATGCAAATACAGGAGGCTGGGTGCAGAATCACATAGCTGTCGTCCAGCCTCTATGAAAGGAAGCTGCGATCAGCAGCAGTTAAGCAGTTAAAGCTGATTGCAGCTTCCTGTCATAGAGGCTGGGTTACGGCTATGTGATTCTGCTGCCCACACCTAGCCTCCTGCTTTAAACGTTAATTATCATTGGTGGCGCAGTGCGCCCTCCCCCCCAGTATTTAATCATAGTGCGTCCCCTCCCTCAACCCCCTGTCACGGCGGACAGGATATAGAAACACAGATAAATAAACAAACAAGTTTCTAGGCGAGAAGCTGGGGATCAAGGTCACCTCCTGATAAATCCCTACCAGCTCTCCCTATACTGCTAAGCCCACGTTCAGACCCTTAAGGTGGGAATAACGTGTCCTCGTGCCTGGGCTGAGAATACCCTAAAAATCCCTAAGATGATGAAAGGGGAAATAGAGGCAGCCTGCTCCCTCCAAACCTGGAGGGGCAGGCGTCTCTCTAACAGTCTAGACAGCAAACCACAAGAGAACAAAAACCAACTTATCTTTTGAGCAGGAACAGCCAATCCTTCCTTCCTTGCAAACACAGAGCCAGACAGAAGCTATAACCCGCAGGGAACATTGGGAGTGGGTGTGATTTAAACTGAAACCAACGACCCCACCCAGTGCACCTGAAGGGAGGCGGATCTAGCTTGACTCCAAAACAAAACAAAACAAAAGGCTGGACACGTGCTGCTAATCTGGCAGACCTCCGCCCAATCTGGCGGACACCCTGGCCCAACCTTATCCAGGTGGGATCTGTGAAAAGTCTTCACCAGACGGTTGGCACTAACATCCTGAGCCGGAACCCACATCCTTTCCTCTGGGCCGTATCCCCTCCAGTGTACCAGGTACTGAAGGGAAACCCGAAGAACTCTTGAGTCAAGAACCCTGGAGATCTCGAACTCTAAATTTCCATCAACCAGAACAGGAGGAGGAGTCAAAGGTGATGGTTCCACCGGTTTCGCATATTTTTTCAGTAAAGACCTGTGGAACACATCATGGATCCTCCAAGTCTGCGGAAGATCCAGACGAAACGCCACTGGATTGACCACTGCAGATATTTTGTACGGTCCAATAAATCTTGGACCCAGTTTCCAAGATGGCACTCTCAGTTTAATATTTTTAGTAGACAACCACACCAGATCACCCACACACAGGTCCGGACCAGTCATACGTCTCTTGTCAGCCATTCGCTTATACCTCTCACCCATCTTCTCCAAATTCACTTGGATCCTCCGCAAGATATAGAAGACAAGGCAGAAGAAAATCTCTCCTCCTCTGGCATCCCAGAGGAACTAGTCCCAGAAAAAGTACCAAACTGAGGATGAAAACCGTATGCGCCAAAAAATGGCGACTTACCCGTGTACTCCTGCCTACGGTTATTCAAAGCAAACTCTGCTAGGGACAAGAATGAGGACCAGTCGTCCTGATTCTCAGCCACAAAGCACCTCAAGTAGGTCTCCAGGTTTTGATTAGTACGCTCTGTCTGCCCATTCGACTGCGGATGAAAAACCGAAGAGAACGAAAGTTGAATGCCAAGCCGAGAGCAGAACGCCCTCCAAAACCTGGAGACAAACTGTATGCCCCTATCAGAAACCACATCTGAAGGAATGCCATGCAATTTCACGATATTATCCACAAAAAAGACTGCGGAAGAGTCTTGGCATTGGGCAGACTAGCTAACGATATAAAGTGAGCCATTTTACTAAAACGGTCAACAACCACCAAAATTACTGTCCTCCCGGAGGAACTCAGCAGATCCTTAATAAAGTCCATAGACAAGTGCGTCCAAGGACAAGACAGAATAGACAAAGGAAGAAGTGAACCAGCAGGTCGAGTATGAGCAACCTTTTACCGTGCACAGGTTTCACAGGCTGCCACGTAATCCTCAACGCTCTTACATAACCCGGGGCACCAGAACCTCCGGGATACAAGATCAAAGGTGGACTTACCACCAGGATGTCCAGCAAGGACAGTATTGTGATGTTCCTTGAACACCTTATATCGCAATCCGTTAGGAACAAACAACCTTCCTGGGGGACAAGAACCAGGAGCCCCCTCCTGGGCTTCCAACACCTCCATCTCCAATTCGGAATAAGGAGCGGAGACCACCACCCCATCAGCCAAAATCGGAGCAGGATCCTCTGAATCACATCCCCCAGGAAAACTGCGAGACAACGCATCTGCCTTAATGTTTTTAACCCCTGGGCGAAAAGTAAGTACAAAATTGAACCTGGTAAAAAACAGTGACCATCTGGCCTGTCTAGGGTTCAGACGCTTGGCAGATTGCAGGTAAGCCAAATTCTTATGATCCGTATATACAGTAACGGGGTGAGACGCCCCCTCCAACCAGTGACGCCATTCCTCAAAGGCCAATTTGATGGCCAGCAATTCTCTATCTCCTACATCATAATTCCTCTCGGCGACCGAGAGTTTCTTGGAAAAAAAACCCTGAGACAGCACTGCTCCAACCCCCACCTCTGATGCATCAGCCTCCACCACGAATGGCTGAGACACATCGGGCTGCACCAGAATGGGATCAGACGCAAAACATTCTTTAATAGTCGAAAAGGCCTGCAATGCCTCATCCGACCAGACAGAGACGCCGGCGCCCTTCTTAGTCATATCGGTTAGAGGTTTTACAATGGTAGAATAGTTCAAAATAAATTTTCTATGATAATTAGTAAACCCCAGAAACCGCAGCAAAGCTTTCTGATTCTCCGGTCGGTCCCATTCCAGAACCGCCCGGACTTTTTCGGGGTCCATACGAAAACCAGAGTCAGAAAGCAGATAGCCCAGAAACGGAAGCTCCTGCACAGAAAACACACATTTCTCCAATTTGGCATATAATTTATTCTCCCTAAGGATCGTCAAAACCTGTCTCACGTGATCCTGATGGGTCTTCAGATCAGGAGAGTAAATTAAAATGTCATCCAAATAAACTACTACGAACCCCCCACAAAATGATGGAAAATGTCATTGACGAATCGCTGAAATACTGCTGGCGCGTTCGTTAACCCAAAGGGCATCACCAGATTCTCGAAATGACCCTCATGTGTGTTGAAGGCCGTTTTCCACTCATCCCCTTCCTTGATTCTGATCAGATTGTAGGCCCCTCTTAAATCCAACTTGGAGAACACCTTGGCTCCAACAATCTGATCAAAAAGATCGGAGATCAAAGGAAGGGGATACGGATCACGGACCATAATACGGTTCAATTCCTGGAAATCCAAACAAGGTCTCAGCGATCCATCCTTTTTCTTTACAAAGAATAAACCCACTGCCACTGGAGACTTAGATGGCCTAATATGACCTTTTGCCAAACTTTCGGCAATATACTTCCACATGACCTCTCTTTTAGGTTGAGAAAGATTGTAAAGCCGAGACTTTGGCAACTTAGCCCCTGGGATGAGATTAACTGGACAATCATAGTCACGATGAGGGGGAAATTCCTGAGCCCCACCCTCCGAAAAGACATCCGCAAAATCTGAGAGATACAGAGGTAGAGCCTTAGTAGACACACCAGAGATAGATGTGCCAAGACAATTATCAGAACAAAACTCACTCCAACCAAGGATCTGTCTTGCTTGCCAATCAATAATTGGGTTATGTTTTGTCAACCATGGTAACCCTAAGACTATAGGAGCGGGTAAGTCCTTAATGACAAAACAAGGCATAATCTCAACATGTGAATCACCCACCCTTAACAAAATACCATGAGCAATATGAGTGAGACTCCTTTGAGAAAGAGGGGAAGAATCAATTGCAATTGCGAGTTCCGTTTGAAGGGGCTCACAAGCGGCCCCGTCCAGCCCTAATGCATTCTGAATGGATGCGGATCCGCTCAGAATGCATCAGTCTGGCTCCGTTTGTCCTCCGCTCCGCTCAGCAGGCGGACACCTGAACGCAGCTTGCAGCGTTCAGGTGTCCGCCTGGCCGTTCGGAGGCAAACGGATCCGGATCCGTTTGAAGATGACACAATATGGCTCAATTTTCAAACGGATCCGTCTCCCATTGACTTTCAATGTAAAGTCAAAACGGATCCGTTTGCATTATCACCGTTGTTCATGGTAATGCAAACGTATCCGTTCTGAACGGATCTAAACGTTTGCATTATAGGTGCGGATCCGTCTGGGCACATACCAGACGGATCCGACCTAAACGCAGGTGTGAAAGTAGCCTAAGACTATAGGAGCGGGTAAGTCCTTAATGACAAAACAAGGCATAATCTCAACATGTGAATCACCCACCCTTAACAAAATACCATGAGCAATATGAGTGAGACTCCTTTGAGAAAGAGGGGAAGAATCAATTGCGAAAACCGGAATCTCTCTTTCTAAAGTGCAAGTACTTAGACCCAGATTTTGAAAAAAAAAGAAAATCAATAAGGTTTACCCCAGCACCACAGTCAATGAATACTTCAACAACAAAAAATTCTTGAGTCTAGCGCCACCATAGCTGGAAGGAGAAAACGAGTACTACAGGGATCTTGCATACCTGCTTGCTCCACCACTCAATTCACACTACCAGGAATGTTATTTTTTTTTCTTTAAGTAAACCTCTTGGTGATTCTTTCTCATCAACATGCGGTTTAACGAAAGGACAAGCAAAAATAAAATGACCACTTTTTCCACAGTAATAACATAGTTTATGCAATCTCCTAAAGTCTCTACGACCAGAACGGAAAGATACCTGACCCAGCTGCATGGGTTCCTCCCCTACCCCAGAGTTACATGTAATATCACCCTGGGGAGCAGGTGAGACGAAACCACTCACAGAAGGGATCCCTTGCGTGGAGGGAGCCTTACATCTCTAATACGTCTATCTAACCGTACTGCCAAAGACATTGCATTCTCCAATGTATCCGGGTACTCATGAAAGGCAAGGGCATCTTTCAATTTCTCAGATAACCCCTGACAAAACTGACTACGTAACGCGGGGTCATTCCACTCTGACTCAGTAGCCCATCTCTTAAACTCAACTCAATAAGCCTCTGCAGTATGTTCACCTTGTAATAAATTGCGCAATTTAGATTCCGCCATCGAGACCCGATCTGGATCATCATATATTAATCCCAAGGCTTTAAAAAATTCTTCCACCGACCGGAGGGCCAGAGAACCGGGCGGCAGAGATTGCGCCCAGGATTGCGCATCCCCTTTTAACAGAGAAATGATTATACCAACCCTCTGACTTTCATCACCAGATGAAGATGGATGCAGCCGAAAATACAACTCGCATGATTCTTTAAAGCGGATAAAGTCATCCACACCCCCTGAAAATCTATCAGGGAGCACAACTTTAGGCCTCCATAAATTTGACTTGCACCTGATGCCAGAGCATTCTGACACTGTGTGACCGAATTACGCAGATCCGCAACCCTCTAGGGATAATCCCTGCATGCGGTCAACTAGCGCATCAATTGACTCCATCTCAAAACCGCTGAGCATTGGCAGTCAAAGTATTGGCGGGTTATAATGTCACGGCGGACAGGATATAGAAACACAGATAAATAAACAAACAAGTTTCTAGGCGAGAAGCTGGGGATCAAGGTCACCTCCTGATAAATCCCTTCCAGCTCTCCCTATACTGCTAAGCCCACATTCAGACCCTTAAGGTGGGAATAACGTGTCCTCGCCTGGGCTGAGAATACCCTAAAAATCCCTAAGATGATGAAAGGGGAAATAGAGGCAGCCTGCTCCCTCCGAACCTGGAGGGGCAGGCGTCTCTCTAACAGCCTAGACAGCAAACCACAAGAGAACAAAAAAACAACTTATCTTTTGAGCAGGAACAGCCAATCCTTCCTTCCTTGCAAACACAGAGCCAGACAGAAGCTATAACCCGCAGGGAACACTGGGAGTGGGTGTGATTTAAACTGAAACCAACGACCCCACCCAGTGCACCTGAAGGGAGGCGGATCTAGCTTGACTCCAAAACAAAACAAAAGGCTAGACACGTGCTGCTAATCTGGCAGACCTCCGCACATAGCCTGAGCAGGGCATGACACCCCCCCAGTATTACAATCATTGGTGGCAGTGGCCACAGGGTCCCGTATCCCCTCCTCCTCATTGGTGGCAGTGGCAGCTTCTGATCGGAGCCCCAGCTGTGTAATCCTGGGGCTCTGATCGGTTACAATGGCAGCCATGATGCGACTGAAGCCATGGCTGCCATGGTAAGCTCCCTGCTGCTGTGTGTACTATGCACAGGGCAGCAGGGAGAGTGTAAAGTCCTGTTCACCCTAATAGAACTCTATTAGGGTGAATAGGACAAGGGATCAAAATATCCCAGGTTCTAGCCCCTAAGAGGGGAAATAGTTATTAAATAAACAGTAAAAAAAAAAACACAAAAATATTAAGTATAAATGACCCCTTTTCCCAATTTTACATATAAAATATATAAACAATAAATAAATAAACATATTACATATTGCCACGTCCGAAAAGTCAAAACTATTAAAATATTAAAAAAATCTCCTATGCGGTGAACGCCGTAACAGAAAAAAATATATACTGCATTATTCGATCATTTTTTTTGTCGCCTTGTCCCCCAAAAATAGGATAGGACTGTTTGATTATGGGCCGGACATTCCATGAATTGCGCAACGCATGCGGCTTTTTTTGGTGTTTTTTTTTTCCGCATGGTATGGAATGGTATCGAGTATCACAATATTTTTTTATGGTATCAAAACTGAATCAAAATTTTGGTATCGAAACAACCATAGTCTGCACCTAGACTATGTCTAAAAAGTGACACAAATTGGAGTAACTAGGGTTTCTACATGTTTTTAAAACTTGCTTAAAAAGGGAGCTGGGCTTAACAGGAGGGGTGACTACAAGAGAAATGGGGAATGGCCTAAGACAGTGGTTCTCAACCTTTCTAAAGCCGTGACCCCTTAATACAGTTCCTCATGTTGTGGTGACCCCCAACCATTACATTTTCCCAGCTTTACACCGGGACACTGCGCATGCGCAGGAGAGCCTTAGTAGGGAAATATTACAGCCCAGTGCGCAAGCGCGGCTAACTCCGGCCGGCGCATGCGCAGTTTCCCGGTGTGAAGCTGAACTCCGCTGAGATTTTCCATAAACTGTCAGTTTGCGCATGCGCAGATCGTCAAAACTCAGGAACGCCTCCTCACGTCATTAGCAGTGCGACGGGAAGTCAGGAGGTAGGGAAATCTCACGAAGTAGGGTAATGTAACGCTACAATCGTGCAGCCCTAATAGGAAGCCTCAGGCGACCCCCCGGAAAGGGGCGATCGACCCCCAAAGGGCCTAAGATGAGATGTTTTGCACCGTGCAATTTTGGCATATAATTTTGTTTCAAACAAATCCAAACAATTGTTGGTATAGAGCTAGACCAAAGTGTTATTGCTCCACAGTTATCACCCAGTTATCTTCCAGAAACAAAACCACACATGCCCATTGTTGAATAGGCAGAGCTGCAATACCACACACAACCTGTAGACAGGTGTGGTGCTGTTTGTGAAAGTACTTTATTAACAGAAGTAGTATAATTATGAACTTTTATTTTTCTAGGTTTTGCTCCTGCAATACCCATTAGAAAAAGAGACCAAAGATGGCCAAATGGTAGGAGTGGAAACAATGTCCACCCAACATAACCATAGGTCACCTGTGCAAATAACTCGGTATCAGCTCCCGAGTGAAACAAGCAAATAAACAGAAAACAGAGCTCATAATACCGTATGAAAATATAATTTTTATTATAACATGATTAAAATATAATTTTTTTATTTATATTTTTTATAGTATGCCATTAAAAAATTAAGGAGAGTGACAGAGAAAGCGCAATCCTGTTGCTGCACACATATCAAAATTAAATATAATAATGAATGATAACCCTATCCAGATGTAATATAATTACCAACTATTAGAAAATAATACATATAAGAAAAATATGGAAAATGTAAGGTGAGTCTCAGTCAAAATGGCTGCACGGCTAAAGGATAAGGGATTGCATGCATGTGCTATAGTCTCCAAACTGGAGGCAATCCACAATAATAACCAGGTGTTGAAAAAACACCAATTTCCAGTGCCAAAAAAGCCAAGAGACGGGGACTCACCAGATGATGATAGTGTGCTGTACCAACCAGGATGGCGCTACCCCGACGTGTGTTTCGGCGTGCCTTCGTCCGGGCAATACCCAGCAGGAGAAGCTTCACTGTGAAAAGTTCTCCACAGAGCTTCTTTTCAGCCCTCCCCTCTGATCTGAGTGACATTTGTACCCATTTTCCTGGGTCCCTATTCTAGAAATGCCTATTCTTGTCCGCAAAACAGACAAGAATTGGACATGTTCTATAATTTGCAGAATGTCCTCACAGATAAAGGACAACGCACAGATGACATGCAGATAGGACACGGACAAAAAAATACAGTCTTGTGCATAAGGCCTTACTTAGAGCAGAGCGGAGGGGCTATGAAGCAGCGTAAAACAGTGAGCTAAGAGCATATCATAGTGAAGCACTGCCTCCAGTGCACTTGCAGAAGCACAACGTGGCAGAATAAAAGTTCTTTTTTTTTATAAATTCTTTATTTAGAATTTTTCAATTTTTCAATTCAAGACAAGACATGAATCAGTTGTCGAACAGGTTACACAAAGTAAAGCGAAAAGTCTCGCAGTGGCAATTTGTTAAGTCAAATAAACACTATCCAATGAGATTTCACATAAACATATGTGGAATAGTTCGAAAAAAACTGGAGCGTCAGCCGACGTATGAAGAAAAGGATAGAAAGAGGGGTGAGGGATACATTTAGAAAAAAGGGTAAAAGGGAAGGGAAGGATAGACAACAAACCTCGCTCTCATGACTGGGATAAAAGAGACCTACATTCAGCAGAAGAATAAAAGTTCTTATTCACATTACTCCTGCTGACAAACTCCCTTTAACTTGCTAGAGATAAATTTGTCTGCAAAATTTGCCAAGGATTTCAAGGTGATTTTAATGTTATTCTGTGGAGAAAAAAATGCAGCAACAACTTTTTTTGGCTAGGGTTATAACTAGACTTTTAAAGTGTAGCTGTCATATTTTTTTATTTGCTACTTTATTAGAGCTAGGCATGTATACCTGAGTTAGTCTGTCAACAATTGCCAAAAGATCTCTAATTATCTTATAATAGCAGCTTTCATTAATGTCCCCTGTTCCTTTCCGCTGGTCCCTTAAAAGACCGTTGCTAGGGCTTTTCTGTCTTCCCTTCAGTATAAACAGAAGACAGAGGGGTATTGCATGCCTGCATTATGCTTTAGAGTGAAGAGGTGTGTCTCTCAGTAGCTTACAAATCTATTCAAAATCACCACAATCAAGTTAGTTGCTAAAGATTTTTTTAATCACTACGTACAGCGATTTCACTTAATTGCAGAGATTTTGAAGATATTGGCAAGTTAGACTAGAACTGCTACCACAGATGTGAACCTACTTTTTTGGACAGTGATATCAGAGAAATGTATCTTTCTAGCAAAGTCTAGTTATAACCCTAACCTAAAAAGTGAAAGCTACTTTTTGGTTATAGAATAATAGAAAATGACATTGATATCTCTTGCAAATTTAGCAGCTATTTCACAGCGATTTATCTCTTTGGATCTTTTTACATTTGTATAAACACTCATTCCCGATAATTGGTCTGTAAATGCAGCCCTCATCACTGCTGATAATCTGGCAGTTTTCGGAAATGTCTGCCTAATTCCCGATGATAACCTGCCAGATCATTTTTCTGTGTAAAAGGACCTTAAAAGAATAAGGTATACTGAAGGTATAACGTTAGCTTTAGGCAGTATGTTTAAAGGGAATGAGTCATAAGTAGGGTTGAGCAATCCCGAACTGCAAATGCTTATCCATAGTTGGGTACAGCCTCTTTGCTGTGTGAGGCAACGGTGCCCCGCCCCTGCATCGACGCGATGACATCACAGACATGCGCAATACGCCCATGGAAACGCCGACATGTATGGGTAACATGAGGACGCAGCTGGAACCTACTTAGTGAGCATCAGGTACATTTGATTGTTGGAGCAACATCTTTATTGGTAGCAGCGATCATTTTAATTAATACACAGGTGTTTTTGAATAGCAGTTTGTGCTCATTAATTATATGCTGTCACATGGGGGGCCGATCAGGGTATTTATATGTTTGATTGATCTTGTACTAGTATACTTGAGAAAGGCTACTGCGTAGCCGAAACTTCGTACTTGTGTGTGCACTCTGGTCCCCAATAAAAGTCACACTGGACATGCTGCTGTGATCTCTTCTGTCAACCATTTATACCTATGGGACGGCGTTGAATTGGCTGTTCCTCCACGGGGTGCATTCCAGATAGGCCAGAAGCTCCATTTTGTGCTGCTCTACAACTATTTTCTACCACTATCTTTAGGACAGATCATCAATGTCAGATGGATGGGAGTCTGGCACCAAGGTTGCCAACCGTCCAGCGATTTACGGACAGTCAGCAAAAACAGGGTATTTTTTCTGTTGTCAGATCGGCGTGGTCTGACACCCGTAACCCCCATTGATCAGTAAGGTCACTACAGTTTAGAAGCAATGCACACAGTGATGTCATAGTGAAGGAATGTTGTGTCATAGGACATGTATAATACACACAATAATATTCCACCCTAGGGGTACTAAACACAGAGATGTAACAATATGTGAACACTGTGAAGTCACAGGAGGAAAGAAAAGGGTTACTTCACACAGTGATGTCACAGTACGAGAAAGGGAGGGAATAATGTGCACAGTTATGTCAAAGGGCTAGCCGCTAGACAAATATCACAAACACAGTGGACCGCCACAATATGACTGTGTCACAGCCAGACAGTTGAGAAGCTCTGACAGGAGCCTTTCAGATCCTCATCCTTGAATTTCTTTGTTTTGGTTTAGTTTCTCATCTCGTTAGTCTATCTCAGCTGTCATGCTGTTGGACTGATTGCTGCCCTTTAAGTTCCTCCCCAGAATGCAGTAGTGTGCGTCTTACACAACTTCCTGGAGTGTGTGTGCATGCTGTTCCTTGTTCCCAGTCCACAGTCCCCAGTCGTCTGCAAGATAAGTTCTGTTTATGTATTTATGATTTTCTGTTTTCTGGATCCAGGTGACCCTGACTCCCTCCGTGTCTGTGTAGGGAGCCGGTGGTCGTGTCCCCTCACTATTGTAGGGTCTTCAGGTGTAAGATAGTCGAGGTTCGTGGATATGCGCCCATCCACCTTTGGGGTGGTCGCATAGGCTGAGCAATAAGGGAGAGCGGCAGGTCTCTTGCAGGGGTCTCCCCTTTTGTTCCTTAGTTGTGGATCCAGTGAGTCATTGTTTATATTATTGTCTTGTTTCCTGTACACCATCCGTGACAGACTGCCACAAGTGATATCACAGAACAGGGATAGTCCCAACAAGTCACAGCTAAAGGTTGACTGCAGATACAAACATAAACATAATAATACAGTACAATAATACAACATGCAAACAATGCACAGGGATAATAACTTCTGGTATTCACCTATGGAGGAATGTGGCAAAGGGCCGAAGTAGTGGGTACAACTTCTACATCATCTATTTTTACACCCGGATTGGTGGGAAATTACATTTAGAAACCAACAGAAAAAATGGCGTGTTATTAAACAAGCAGGAAGTGCTCAAACCCATATGCAGTTGTGCATGTGTATACAGAGCAAATCCTGCAGTCGTAGCCCATTGCTAATGGCGATCCCCAGCAAAAAAGCATACAGTGGAGGATGCCCACAGCGGACCACAAGTAGCACAAAAGACATCCTACACAAGATAGCAATAATGTGGATGTGATAACCAATACAACAACATTTGCAAAGCCAGGTGCACTCTGCGGTCTTACTAAACCCTCATACTGATGTTAAAATTGAGAGATTAGCCAACATGTCCTACGGTGTAGGTGCCTGGAGGTGTATAAACTCCAATTTAAATGTAACAATGGAAAAATGGGCGAGAACTCATACACTTGGCAACCAAATTGACATATGCAGAAAATATTTATTATTAAATCCCCATAAAATTCAAGTAATAAAAATAATAAAAACAGTGTATTATAGCAATGACATGCAAAAAATACAATCACATAAACTATAGTAGATATAATAGTATAGTCGATATTGTATTGAATGCTAAAATATATGATAATAAAATATTCGATACTAGTCTATAGTCAATAAATTCACTGATATAAATCACACACCAAAAACTTCAAGTATTGTCCAGGTCTTATATATGCTGTTATTGTGAAGGGGGAGGTAATTCCTCTGTGAATCTATCTCAGATTGGGAAAATGAGTGTCACTTTAAATATTGTAGGTGTATTTCCCCTGGGAACGTAATGTATTCATAAAATGTCCACAGGAATCCTGATAATGTTGGAATAAAAAGTCTCTTATGGTATTTCCTTTTAAAGTCGAGGTAAACTTTAAATCGGTATTTGGCTTACCGTCTGGTATTTGCTGTGCCTGTTTTCCATCCACAGGCTACATTTAGGTGCACCTGCGAGGCCTGGGCCATATCAGCCAGTCTTGAGTGGGACTCGCAGACTCCTCCCTCCTCCCATTGCAAGCATGGTTACATGCTGGAGGTAACTGGTGAGTTGGCTATGAGTCGGACCTTACGCTCCTGTAATTCGCCCACTGGTTCCTGGTATTGACCTATGGCCCAGGTAGGTGAGTGTTAGGTCCCGAGCTATTTGAGAAACCTTGGCGCAGTGCTCGGTCTCAAACATGTCCTCCACATTAGGATATGTTGGCTAATCTCTCAATTTTAACATCAGTATGAGGGTTTAGTAAGACTGCAGAGTGCACCTGGCTTTGCAAATATTATTATATGGCATTACATTTAGGCCACATTTGGTTGTACATAATGTATGATCCTATGCGTTACATTAGAAGTAAAACTTTTACAATTATTGTGATATTTGAGTTACCTTTTCATAATCTTGGTTGTAGCCCAGGACACCAGATTCTGCCTACATAACATGGTGCAATCAGGTTCTCCTTAAGCTGGCCATATACATGAAATAATGATCATCTGTGTTGCGGCCGACCAGTTGCCTGTGGGGTCATTCATACAAAAGGTTCCGAAACACATAGTAAGCACAAGAGTAGTATTCTTGTGTACTTTTGCCCTTCCTATCTAATAGGCGAGCTTGATTAAGGTGGTACATATAGCTGTGCGTGCTCCTCCTCTCATCGGTTTCTGGATGCACATAGAGGTGATTAGGAGTAGCACACTATATGAGCAGGTTCTGCTCTCCTCAATGTAGATGCCCAACGGCATAGTTAGATTTAGAGTAGGACCTGACTGACTGAGACCACATTGGCGTGAGTAGGCAGGCACAGATGTGTTTTGATCAAAATATATTGGCTAAGAGTCTCAGATTGTATTATTAGAGTTAGGGCTTAGTCCGTATATTGTGTTTGCATCTGTTGTTTTAGCGCATTATTTTCAATGATTTTATAAATGTAGCCATGCACATCCACATATTTATTATAATATCATGCAGAATGTTATGTATCTTTTAGCAGACTAAGGCCAAAATTTTCCAACCTGTTCCATCGCATTTTCAGCAGACAGAAGTCTGCATTGGACTTGGGGAACAATGGTTCTTGCTAATTTTCAAAACAGCCATTTCCGTCTACTTTTGTCTTGTGTATGGCCACCTTCATCATGGTCAAGTTCCACTCAGATGCAATGTAACTGACAATAATCAGTGGACCTCACGATAAACAACTAAGTGTGCACTTGGGTGTCACATTCATTCCTAATAAGCCATATACAGTCAGGTCCATAAATATTGGTACATCGACACGATTCTAACATTTTTGGCTCTATACACCACCACAATGGATTTGAAATGAAACAAACAAGATGTGCTTTAACTGCAGACTGTCAGCTTTAATTTGAGGGTATTTACATCAAAATCAGGTGAACGGTGTAGGAATTACAACACTTTGCATATATGCCTCCCACTTGTTAAGGGACCAAAAGTAATGGGACAATTGGCTTCTCAGCCAAATGGGACAATTGGCCAAGTGTGTGTTATTCCCTCATTATCCCAATTATAATGAGCAGATAAAAGGTCCAGAGTTCATTTCAAGTGTGCTATTTGCATTTGGAATCTGTTGCTGTGAACTCTCAAGATGAGATCCAAATAGCTGTCACTATCAGTGAAGCAAGCCATCATTAGGCTGAAAAAGGAAAACAAACCGATCAGAGAGATAGCAAAAACATTAGGCGTGGCCAAAACAACTGTTTGGAACATTCTTAAAAAGAAGGAACACACTGGTGAGCTCAGCAACACCAAAAGAACCGGTAGACCACGGAAAACAACTGTGGTGGATGACCGAAGTATTTTTTCCCTGGTGAAGAAAACACCCTTCACAACAGTTGGCCAGATCAAGAACACTCTCCAGGAGGTAGGTGTATGCGTGTCAAAGTCAACAATCAAGAGAAGACTTCACCAGAGTGAATACAGGGGGTTCACCACAAGATGTAAACCATTGGTGAGCCTCAAAAACAGGAAGGCCAGATTACAGTTTGCCAAACAACATCTAAAAAAGCCTTCACAGTTCTGGAACAACATCCTATGGATAGATGAAACCAAGATCAACTTGTACCAGAGTGATGGGAAGAGAAGAGTATGGAGAAGGAAATGAACTGCTCATGATCCTAAGCATACCACCTCATCAGTGAAGCATGGTGGTGGTAGTGTCATGGCGTGGGCATGTATGGCTGCCAATGGAACTGTTTCTCTTGTATTTACTGATGATGTCACTGCTGACAAAAGCAGCAGGATGAATTCTGAAGTGTTTTGGGCAATATTATCTGCTCATATATAGCCAAATGCTTCAGAACTCATTGGACAGCGCTTCACAGTGCAGATGGACAATACAAAGCATACTGCAAAAGCAACCAAAGAGTTTTTTAAGGGAAAGAAGTGGAATGTTATGCAATGGCAAAGTCAATCACCTAACCTGAATCCGATTGAACATGCATTTCACTTGCTGAAGACAAAACTGAAGGGAAAATGCCCCAAGAACAAGCAGGAACTGAAGACAGTTGCAGTAGAGGACTGGCAGAGCATCACCAGGGATGAAACCCATCGTCTGGTGATGTATATGCGTTCCAGACTTCAGGCTGTAATTGACTGCAAAGGATTTGCAACCGAGTATTAAAAAGTGAAAGTTTGATTTATGATTATTATTATTATGTCCCATTACTTTTGGTCCCTTAACAAGTGGGAGGCACATATGCAAACTGTTGTAATTCCTGCACCGTTCACCTGATTTGGATGTAAATACCCTCAAATTAAAGCTGACAGTCTGCAGTTAAAGCACTTGTTAGTTTCATTTCAAATCCATTGTGGTGGTGTATAGAGCCAAAAATGTTAGAATTGTGTCAATGTCCCAATATTTATGGACCTGACTGTATGACTGCCACAAGAATGCCAGCTATACCACTTACTGTTTAGTCAGCGCTGTCTATTTATTTCTTTGGTTTTATT
Source organism: Bufo bufo (assembly GCF_905171765.1). Lineage (NCBI taxonomy): Eukaryota > Metazoa > Chordata > Amphibia > Anura > Bufonidae > Bufo > Bufo bufo. The sequence continues at coordinate 348,654,521 of NC_053392.1, forward strand.
AATTTATTTGTTCAGAGTTTAGGCAATTTATCCCTCCTATAGACCAGCAGCGACACACTCATACGAGTGTCATTCAGTGCAACAGTATCACACTTTTATTGCTCCAATTTAATAAGGCAGCGCGGGTACCCATTGATTTTTTGTTGAATATATATTAGCTTTCTAAGTGTAGAAACCTCTATTTTCAATATAGTAAGGCTATAGACTTTTATTATGGGTTAAATGAGAGAGAGAAAAAATATGTAACAGGCGGCAAAAAAAATCTAAAAGTCTTACCTGAGATCAAGGGATATCTACATGCAACACTGTTACCTGGCCTGTTATTGGTGGGGCTTGCAGCCCTATTCCTTCTCCCACTGCATGAGTGATTTCACTATGGAGGTATGTGGGAGCTTGGCTGTGAGTAAGATCTTAGCACCATTCAGACCGTGTTCACACACCATAGGTAGTCTAGTGGTAGGACCCATGCCACACTGAGATACCTTTTTTTTTTTTCTTTTTTTTTAAAAGATTTTCTTTATTTTTATCATAGTAAAACACAAGAGACATCATACTAGAAAAAACAGCCAATACAAAGAATCCACTATACAAACCTAGAGACCTATCCTATAAACGGATAGTAGAATCCTACAAAGATTATGAAAAAGACTGCAAATTCATGCTTAGTACGTGTGATACAGCTATAAACACCCATCCCTTCCCCTCCCTATTGGCTGTCGTCACTACTAGCTCTGGAAAAAAAGAAAAAACCAACATAATTACATCAGACGTTATGTCTGAACATTTCAGTAGATAACAGGTCGGCACTACCTTTTTCAGAGTTTGCGGTGCACGTGTCAGTGGAATGGCGTCCAATCAAACAATGTAGTAAGAAGACCGGCACTTCGCAGGATTTTCAATCAGGAATGCGATTTATTGGTCACATATTATTATTCCATAGTGACGCGTTTCAGCATTGATATGCTTTCATCAGACTACAAATAAACATCTCACTTACAGACTTTAAATAGGCAAATGAAATACAGGGGAACTGACGTCATCAGTGAAGCTCCTCCCACTCATTAACGATAATAACCATGTCATCAAAATTTTATCGAAATTTATGTAATAGGATATAATCCAACATGTTAAATAATCAATCCCGCTAGAAAAGAAAGAGAAAAATGAAAAAAATATACATTTGAAAACTTTATACGAGCAGGATACCTCATAGGAAGTAGGCCTCTCTTTTTAGTAACAATTTATTTCTGTCGCCCCCGCGATGGGGTAACGACACTCCCTCAATAATCTGATACCCTAACTGTGAAATGTTATGTTTTTTTCTCATGGAAATGAAAGGGTATTGGAAGCAATAAATTTCCTTTTCTGATAGTAGATTTGTGCTTACTTAGGCTACTTTCACACTAGCGTTCGGGGCTCCGCTTGTGAGCTCCGTTTGAAGGGGCTCACAAGCGGCCCGAACGCATCCGTCCAGCTACCAATGCACCCACGTGAAGGCTGCATATTCGTCACTCTTGACATGTGCAGTCTCATATATGAGAAGGGAATTAATGCAGTTGCGGGTCTCCTAGACACAAGTACATATAAAGAGCAAGAGAAAGAATTCTTTTTGAAACTTTTGAGGATAGTACTTGAGCAAAATTATTTTTTGTTTCAAGATTCCTTTTATCAGCAGTGCCGTGGGACCGCGATGGGATCGAACGTCGCACCGCCATACGCAAATACGTATATGGCGTATTTTGAGAGCCAGTTTGTTTACTCTAATTTATTATATCAACAATATTGTATATTTTGGCGTCGTTTTATCGACGATATTTTTTGCGTATAGCGGAGCGACGTTCGATCCCTTACGGAATTTACTACGTATTTAAATTCCATCTGGGATGAGCTGAAATTCACAGTACATCAAGATCTGGACAGGATTTCCTTTTTAGACACGTGGGTGATCAAGGGAAAGGATGGCAAGGTACAGACAGATTTATTTATCAAGACTACTGACAGAAATAGTTTATTGGCCTTCTCTAGTAGCCAGCCAGAATCTATTAAGGAATCAATTCTGTATTCCCAATACCAGAGAGTGAAACGCATTGTCAGTAACAAAAACGTGTGTCAAAAAAGATTAGATGATATGACCCATAAATTTAGGGAGAGAGGCTACCCCCTTGAGTTACTAAGGATACAGCGAGACAAAGTTGAGAACACACAGGTAGATAGAAAAAAGAAAGAGACAAGGATCCCTCTAGCAGATTAAGTATCACCCATGGTCCCAACGTCTTAGGACCATTGTTAATCAACATTGGCATATACTATCTAAATCGTATCCACAGATAGGTGAGTTTCAGAGACCACCAATGATATGTTACAAACGTGCGGACAACATTAGAGACAAAATAGTTCGGACCGATGTGGGAAGTAATAAAATAGAAAGAGGACAGAGTACCTTGTCAGCACCAAGACAGGGCATGTTTCCCTGCCTTACCTGTGTGAATTGTTCTAGTGTTATCAAGGGCCCATGTTTTTCTCACCCTCATTCAGGTGAAAGAATTTCGATAAGAGATACATTCACATGTGATAGTAGATTTGTGATTTACATTCTTAAGTGTCCATGTGGATTATTATATGTGGGGGAAAACTCCATGAGAATGAAGGACAGACTGAGTAAGCACAAATCTACTATCAGAAAAGGAAATTTATTGCTTCCAATACCTTTTCATTTCCATGAGAAGAAACATAACATTTCACTGTTACGGTATCAGATTATTGAGGGAGCTTCCTATGAGGTATCCTGCTCGTATAAAGTTTTCAAATGTATATTTTTTTCATTTTTCTCTTTCTTTTCTAGCGGGATTGATTATTTAACATGTTGGATTATATCCTATTACAAAAATTTAGATAAAATTTCGATGACATGGTTATTATCGTTAATGAGTGGGAGGAGCTTCACTGATGATGTGAGTTCCCCTGTATTTCATTTGCCTATTTAAAGTCTGTAAGTGAGATGTTTATTTGTAGTCTGAAGAAAGCATATCAATGCTGAAACGCGTCACTATGGAATAATAATATGTGACCAATAAATCGCATTCCTGATTGAAAATCCTGCGAAGTGCCGGTCTTCTTACTACATCGTTATGTCTGAACAGTCTTGCGTGTCGCTCTCCGTTTCCTTTCCATATGCTCATACACTTTAATTTGTTGCAGATACAGGATCTATTCATTTATCGCGGGTGGAGAAACAGAACCTCAATGTCTGACTAAAATAACTTTTGCCACCATCAAACCCCTCATCCAGATCTGCCTAACCCGGACCGGGACTTCCATATCTAAGGTATAATCTCCCAGCAGCACTGTCACCATCCCAGGGCTGTACCTCGAGGAGGACTCCGTTTGTAGGGTTTCAAAAACTTGTTCCCAATACCTTTTTATTTTACTACATTCCCAGAGTAAATGCCTAAAATCTGCATTCACATACCCACATTTCGGGCAGCAGCAGTCTCGACCTTTATTCCGGGAAAATTTTGCTTGAATTTTTGGTGTATAGTACAGCCGGTGAAGGATCTTAAATTGGATTAATCTATGGGCATTAGAAAATGTAGCCTTTCTTACATTCCTGTAAATACTAGGCCCTTTCAGTGGTGGGCTATGCAGCTCTTGCTTCCATTTACTTGAGCTTTTATATAAAGTTACAGTGGCCAGTGCTGTTCGCAATCTACTATATAGACTAGCTATCTTAACCCTCTCACCTATCTGGGAGTAACAATAATCAAAAAATACATTCTCCCGTGGACAAATATACCCTTTGTTCCTAGAGGCCTCATAGGCGTGTTTTAAACGTGAATACATAAACACATCTAATAATGTATTATCCGTGAAGTTATAATCCAAAAAGGATTTAAAGTGTCCTCGTACAAAAAGATGACACATATTAACCACTCCCCTACGTGACCAATAAACATAATCAGTGATTTTAAAGAATTCCGTCAAGTTCCTGTTCTCCCACACAGGGGTAAAAGCAAAAGAGTGGGATACTTTCAAAATCTTCTTAAGCTTATTCCAGACCCTTTGTAGGGACCAAGGAATCAATAAGGACTTCCTCACCCCCAAATAGCCAGATTCCAAACATGAGAAAATATTCTCTATTGGTTTCCCCAGAACCCGCAACAGATATTGTGCCAATAAACTATCAGTGAATCCACAACACCGCTGAACCTGTGCACATAAATAATATCCCTGAAAGAAAGGGAGTGATAGTCCACCATCTAATTCCGACAGCCATAAATATTTTTGTTTTATTCTCACCCTCTTTCTCCCCCATATTAGATCGTTAATAAGGCGCTCCAATCTATGAAAGAAAATTTCATCAATTCATACTGGGGAAGCACACATCGGACGAAGGACAATCATCTTAATAAGCGCTATTCGATCCGTCTGAGCCAGAATCTATTTCTGCCAAGCACATATTTTGGACTTTACTTTGTTCAAAACCAGAGCTAAATTAAGCTCATAAAACCTCTTTATAGGAAGACCAATCTTGATCCCAAGTACTCCAGAGTATCATTCGGGGCAAGAACCTTTACTCCACTCCCCTCATCTACGGCCTTGCGGTTAAGCAGGAGGAGCGATGACTTGGACCAATTAACCCGATAAGGGCTCTTTCACACCTGCGTTCTTTTCTTCCGGCATAGAGTTCCGTCGTCGGGGCTCTATGCCGGAAGAATCGTGATCAGTTTTATCCTAGAGCATTATAAATGGAGTGAAATCCGTTCAGGATGCATCAGGATATCTTCAGTTCCGGAACGGAACGTTTTTTGGCCGGAGAAAATACTGCAGCATGCTGCGCTTTTTGCTCCGGCCAAAAATCCTGAAGACTTGCCGCAAGGGCGGATCCGGAATTAATGCCCATTGAAAGGCATTGATCCGGATCCGGCCTTAAGCTAAACGTCGTTTTGGCGCATTGCCGGACCCGACGTTTATCTTTTTCTGAATGGTTACCATGGCTGCCGGGACGCTAAAGTCCTGGCAGCCATGGTAAAGTGTAGCGGGGAGCGGGGGAGCAGCATACTTACCGTCCGTGCGGCTCCCAGGGCGCTCCAGAGTGACGTCAGGGCGCCCCAAGCGCATGGATCACGTGATCGCATGGATCACATCATCCATGCGCATGGGGCGCTCTGACGTCATTCTGGAGCGCCCCGGGAGCCGCACGGACTGTAAGTATACCGCTCCCCCGCTCCCCGCTCCTACTATGGCAACCAGGACTTTAATAGCGTCCTGGCTGCCATAGTAACACTGAAAGCATTTTGAAGACGGCTCCGTCTTCAAATGCTTTCAGTACACTTGCGTTTTTCCGGATCCGGCGTGTAATTCCGGCAAGTGGAGTACACGCCGGATCCGGACAACGCAAGTGTGAAAGAGGCCTAACCCGAGAATCTACCAAAGTCCTCCACTATTGTCAACACACTGAGATACCTTGACGGTGGTGCAAAAGGGCTCCGTTGTGTTCCTGACTGGAATACATTGGCTAAAGTCTCAGTTTTTAACATCAGTCTGAGGGATTAGCCAGTATTGTCAGTTGCACATCATTGTGATGCTCCTTTTGCAGTGATTTATGTATTTGTATATTTTTATCCACACACTACTCCATCTCGTGTAGGGTGCCTTTGTGGTGCATGTGGTCCGCTGCCGACATCCTCCATTGTATGCCTTTTTTGCTGAGGATTGCCATTAGCAACGGATCACATGCGGAGGAATTGCTCCCCCGGTTATAAACACGCTACAGTGTTTGGGTTTTTTGAGCATTTCCTCCCATTTAGGCCACTTTATTTTAGTGATTTTTCTTTACATGCAACACTGACCACTTACCTCCAGGATAAAGTCTTATCATATTGAGAAGAGTGGTTTTCTAGGATTAGAATGATAATAGATATTACTGGTGTCTTTATAAGTTTATATTGTGTCTGTGAGTAAACCAGTAATATGTATTAGCTTTCTAAGAATAGAAAATCTCTATTCTCAACATGCTAAGGCTATAGTAAATAGTGTATATGATATGTACATGCTATGACACAGCTCTAGAACACAGCTCTGCCCTCAGCATGATGATGTCTAGCCCTGTCAATCAAGGGGAGGGGGTATTGTGCAGAGCACAGAGGTGTTATACAAACCGTGCTCAAAGGATTCTGCCCCACCCCCTAGTGATCCAATGTGCTCATTTGCATATAAATATAACATATATATATCTCTGCAGCTTTTTAACGTAGTGGCAGAAGAAAGGCTTCACTTTAATCAGCATGATCAACCCTACAAGGTAGAGCGCCAGGTTTAATAGGGATAATTATGCTGATAGAGGCTCTTGAAGTATAAACACAATGAAAATACAATTTCACACAACAATCCATATCCAGATTCAGTAAATGTAAATCAATGACTGTTACTTGGATCATGGTGAAACAAAATGTAAAGCTTGTAACTTACCTGGGCACTTCCTTGTACGAAGAACCAATTCCCAATGGTCAGTACAGCTACAACCCAGAGGAGGTTTTTGAAGCTTTGGCAAGGAGGAGCTGACATATTCAGATTCCAGTTAGTTAGTGTGATTTTATATTTCCAGTAATAAAACATTCTCAGTGATCAGTCAGACAGAGTGCATTGTCTAGAATATATTACCACAGCAGCTATGTATAGGTAAATGTGACAGGCACGGTCTTCTATACAGGTTATTACTAAAGGACATAGCACTACAAGCAAAGGGGAAAAGTTTCTGTTTAGCACCTGGTATATCTCTGCATATAATGCTTTACATCGATTACTTCTTAATGGGACTGCCACACCCTCCTATGACTAAAGTTCCAAGGTAGACTGATATAAAACCATATGACAGGCTGTTCTCTGGTTACTCATCCACCAGGCAGGTGCATTACCTCCTGTTATCAAGATAATCACAATCTAGAAACCTAATGAAACACTTGAAAAAACTGTGAACTTGTATAGTTGATGGTGGAAAATAATTTTATGTTCTAATTATATTGAAATTCCCTATAGTCCCGATTCTAATGGGCTGTTGTTATTCAGATTTTAAACAATCACTTGTTACCAGACAGATGCAGAATGCACACAAACCTTAAAGGCTATGAACACCTTCAGTGGCAATTTATCATTGCATTTTACTAATTTTGGGCTAAAAATCGTATTTTCAATGGTCTTAAAAATAAAAAAATTTCTGTGGTTTCTGCCTTCACTTCAGTGTATCTGCGCACAGTCTTGCTTTCTGTTTATGATCTGTCAGGAGTTCAGAGATAAGGCTATACATACATCCGTCAGAGCAGCAACTTGATAAATTCTGTGTAAAATAAAACGCAAGATAGTCGGCAGATACACTGCAAGTGAAGACTGTCGAACAGAAACTGTTGAAATGTTTAATAGAGACCAACAACAAAAAATTATTTTAAGCCCAAATTGAGTAAAATGCAATGATTTAAAAAGAATAGTCTCCAAAGCTGTCCATAGCTTTTAAAGATTTAAAACAATGGGTGCTAAGTGCAACGAGTCACTGAGGAGCCAGTGTAGAGGATAGGAGTGGTAGTGGCCCTGATGAAGTTTTGTGTCATGGTGTACTCCCTCAGGCAGTCACTTCCTTGGGGTCAGTGCAGTGAAAAGGTAGATTAAAGAATCAGGTCAGAAGTAAAAGTATAACAGTCTCTCTTTACTTAGTGCAGCATATAACTTGTGGCACATCCACCAGTGTTAAGTACAAAGTGCAATCTCTGGCACCAGATGAGGAGGTATGGTGACCAGTTGGATGACAATAGGATGGCACTAGCAAGCACTTGTGGATATGTGTGTCCACTGTAGTACATGATTAATGTTTGTCTGGCCTAGAGATTGTTTTAAGTAGGTGATGGTGTCTGAGATGTTGTCCCTCACCTTGCAGCAGTCTCTGTAGAGTTGTATGTCGCTGATCATAAAACGCAGCAATTGCAGATGTCACCAGGTCTGAGGTACTGCACAAGTACAAATTCTACCTACCCTCAAAATTGTAATTCAGAGGAGGAGGAAGAAGGATTTAAACGTGTCTGATTCTTTTCTCCCCATGACATAAGTCACTGCCAGAGTTATCTGGCAATAGCTTAGATCTGTTTTACGCCCAATTAATGGGAACAAAGGTTCCTACGAGCCAATAACTGGCCTGTGTAAAGGTATCAAGCAAGTGCTGCCAATCAACCAACAGACGAGTAATTAGCTATTCATTTGCTGGGTGATCACATCTTTTATGTGGCACCCCAGTTTGCAACTTTTTTTTAGTTGCAACTGGTAATGTACGCCTTGATCAGTTTCCTAAAAGGGGAAGTGGTCAGGATGGGGTATGGGCAGTGCTATCAGCCCTGGCAAATTTATCATTTTTTACACCAGAAGCTGTCGTAAAAAATGTCTGAAGTCTTCAACAGCTAAGAGCTGTCATAGATTTCAGATCGGGTCACAGACTGCTAGAGGAGGCAGGTAATGTATGAGAAGCCCAGCACCTCATCATAAATGGTATGCCTCCTCTGACAGCACAGGCTCTTTCAAGATCAGCATAGCACATGGAGCAAATTGGCTTTAATTGCCGTGGAATTGGTATATAACACCCTCTAGTCTCGTAGACACTGAATTTTTAGGAAGACGTGTTATCTCTTTTTGTTCATTTTTTATGAATTTTTGCTTTTTCTCACCCCGCCCCCCCAAGCTCTTGAATGCAATTGTAGCAATAGTAAATTATATCTCAGTGACAGTGATACAAAGCTGAGGGTAAACACGTTAGACAGCATTAACGTTCAGCATGTTTAAAAACACATTGCACCCGCACATGTGTTATGCATTTTCATATTCCAAAGCTTCCAAAAATTGTCCCTTATTGGGGCGATGGTGTTTGATGTACTTTAGCAACTGCTCGCCTGTGTGGCTATTCTCGCCCAGGCCGATCAGCTCCAACATCGCATGGCAACGCTTGACTTGACACATGTGATAGGAAGGAGGGGAGTGGGACCGATGCTGTACCAGCAACTTGGCCAGGTGAGAATTACGCTTGCACACTATCAGAATCCTGGGTGTGTAAAGTTCTTTCCTTTAGAAATTATTCAACGCACATCTAATCAAAAATTCGAGTATTGCATTTTCTCCTGTTACCCTTGTGAAAATGAAACATTTCAGCATATAATAATATTTTCTTGTATAAAATGTAATTTTTCACAGCCAAGTGTTTTTAAATTCTAGGAAATGTTTGTTTGGTCAAAAGTGCTCACTCCACTGCTTTAAAAACTCTTCGTGGGGTGTAGTCTTAAAAAAAAAATTGGATCACTTCTTGAGGAGCTCTTTTTATTTCACATCAGAGCCTTAGCAATTGTCAGTCAATGCTGTGTAAATCACTAAATTAGTCCTCAAATGCACATGGTGCTCTTTTATTCCTGAGCCCTTTCGTATATCCAGACTACGCACAGTTTAGGGGCAAATGCAGGGTGTTTCTACAATCATGAAACACAGAACATTAATTAGAGAGCTGACTTTTTACAGAGGCACAAATTGGAGCAACATATTGGGCATAGAAATGGCATATCTGTGGAAAAATTGCATTTACATTTTTTTACCATTCACAATATATTTATATTTCTGGACAACACCTATGATGTCAGAGTCATCAATACTCCCCTTAAAAACTAGTTGAGGTGTAGTTTCCAAAAGGAGGTCACTTTTGGGGTGTTTCCACTGTAGGGGGTACCTCAAGGCAGGGGCGTAGCTAAAAGCTCATGGGCCCTGGTGCAAAAGTTCGGCTTGGGCCCCCGTCCCTCGTGCTTGTTGGCAAGGGGCAGGGGAGCACATATCCTTCCTGCTGCATGAGGCAAACATTGAAAGGGCACCCTATCATGCCAAATTCTTAACCTAACCCCTTCCCTCCAGCCAGAGGTGTAAATTGACCAGTATGCACTTTCTATAATGCCAGTGTCTTATGTGGCACAAGGGTCTTTGTGCCCCCTCAGGCCCCTGGGCCCGGTAGCGACTGCTACCTCTGCACCCCCTATAGCTACGCCCCTGCCTCAAGGAGTCTTCAAATGTGACATGGTGCCTAAAAATGATTCCAGTAAAATCTGCCCTCTAAAAGTCATATAGTGTCCCTTCCCTTTTGAGGCCTGTGGGTGCCCATACAGAACTTTACGAGCACATATGGGGTTATGCCGTATTCTGGAGAAAATGGGTAACACATCATGGGGTGCATTTTCTCTTGTTACCCCTTGTGAAAGTGAAAAATTTGGGCCTAAAGTGACATTTTATTTTTTTTATTTACATTTTTTCACAGTCAAGTGTTTGTAAATTTTATGAAGCAGGGTAAAATCTCTCACTAGATGTCTTAATAAATTCCTTTGGGGGTGTAGTTTCCAAAATGGGGTCACTTTTTGGGTCTTTAAACTGTAGGGTTACCTCAGTATGTCTTCAAATGTGACATGGCACCAAAAAATGATTCCAGCAAAATCTGCCCTCCAAAAACCATATTGTGCTTCTTCCCTAATGAACCCTGTCATGTGTCCATACAGCAATTTACAATCACATATGGGGTGTTTATGTAAACTGCAGAATCAGGTTAATAAATATTTTGCAGTGTTACTGGAAAAATGTATTAACATGGCAAATATGCAAAAAAAAAAAAATTCACCTCCATTTTCATTTACCATATTTTTAGCCCTGTAAGACACCCTTTTTTTCCTTTGGGGGAGGATGTCAGTGTGTCTGTGAAAAGCATGAGGATGTGACCTCATTCACTTCATTGGGGCTGTTCAAATGAGGTGTGATTCTCACGCATCACTTGTGCGTTGCGTGAAAATTGCAGCATGTTCTATATTCTGCGTTTTTCACGCAACGCAGGCCCCATAGAAATGAATGGGGATGCGTGAAAATCGCAAGCATCCGCAAGCAAGTGCGGATGCAATGCGATTTTCACTCATGGTTGCTAAGGAGACGAGGGATGAGTTACCCGGGACCCCATTCACGTGGTGGGCACAATGACGTCACCGAAGGTCCTTTTCCAGCCAGGTCCTGCAAGAAGAAGAAGAAAGAAGACAAGCCCGACTGCGCAATCAAGTGGATGAGGTGAGTTACATATTTATTTATTTTTAACCCCATAATGGACCTTTTACTTAGAATTCTGTATTAAGAAAAAAAACGCATTGCACCCGCGTGATAAAAACTGAACATTGGAATGCAATCGCAGTCAAAACTGGCTGCAATTGTGTACCTACTCGCACGATTTTCCCTGATTGCAGACGCACTGCATCCGGACCTAATCCGGACGTGCTCGTCTGCAAGGGGGCCTAAATGAAGATAAATTTGCTGCAGCTGCTGGCTACATCACCTTTTCAACCTTGTCACAACCCCTTTCAGAAAAGTAGTAAGGGTGGAGTAAAAAAATGCCACTTGCATTTAAAAAGTCGCAAACACACAGCAGAGCACCCAGAAATAGGAGGTAGTAAATACAGTGCTCCCTGTGCTGGCTCTGTACTCACCTCTTCCTGGTCTTCTCCTGCAGGCACCGTATGCTGTTCTGTGACCTGTGCACGGCATGAGGACGTAGGCATGTTCTGTGACCTCACGCTGTGCGACATCAGGTCACAGCACAACGCAGCAGGAAGATTGGATCTCAGGAGAGGCGTCAGCTTCCGGAAAAGAAGAGGTAAGTTGATATATTTTTGTCTGATTAACATTGGGGGGGTGAAATGAGATCTAATTAACATTGGGGGTCTGATTGGGGGACTGATCTGAGGACTAATGATAACGAGTGGTCGCTATCGCTAGTCCTCATATAGCTGCATAGTTTCTGAGCAGCAGATCGCTGTTTAGACAGCACGATCTGCTGCCCAGGAATGATAATTGGTGTGAATGCACACCTTTAGACAGATCATCCCATAACAGTGCCATTTACAGATTCTCCATAACACTGTATCATCCACAGATCCCCATAACAGTGTCATACACAGATCCTTCATAACAGTGTGTCATCCACAAATCCCTCCATAACAGTGTGTCATCTACAGATCCCCATAACAGTGTGTTATCTACAGATCCTCCATAACAGTTCCAAGAGAAGATACAAGCGGCACTTCTGCTTTCAGCAGTGCGGTGCGCGCGTCCCGGGAGGAAGATCCACAGATAATGGTATAGTAAGGACCAGCACTCACTTCAGTAATAATTTCAAATAGATTTAATGGTCACATACAAATGATAAGTGACGCGTGCGTTTCGGCTACTGTGAGCCTTTGTCAAAGGCTCACAGTAGCCGAAACGCACGCGTCACTTATCATTTGTATGTGACCATTAAATCTATTTGAAATTATTACTGAAGCGAGTGCTGGTCCTTACTATACCTCCATAACAGTGTGTCATCCACAGATCCCCATAACAGTGTGTCATCCACAGGTCCCCCATAACAGAATGTCATCCACAGGTCCCCCATAACAGAGTGTCATCCACAGATCCCCCATAATGGTGTGTCATGCAGGTCTCCCATAACAATGTGTCATCCACAGGTCCCCCATAACAGTGTGTCATCCACAGATCCCTCATAATGGTGTGTCATGCAGGTCCTCCATAACAATGTGTCATCCACAGATCCCCCATAATCAGGGCCGTTTGAAGGAATTTGGGGGCCCCAAGCAAAATAGACATGGAGGCCCCCCCTCCACACCCTCCCCACCTTACGCACGCGAAGCCTACAGGAACCACAGTATAGCCATACAGTTTAAGTTCACCCACACTTTATATAAATAAAAAAGGAGGTTTACAGTGCAAATACTGCTGTTGCATTTAATGTGCATGAAATTTGAACATTTTCAACAAATGTCCTACTTACTCTCCCCCTCCCTGTTTTTTTTTTACTCCCTACCCTACCTTAGATAAGTTCCTAAGTTAATTCAGTCCTCCGGCTCCTTCCCTGGACCCTGTAGCGTGGCCGAGCTCCTCGCTCTCTACCTCCAGTCCTGGCTGTCACTCAGTGCGGCCGGGAACCACGTGGTACAGGTCAGGAGATTCAGTTTCCTGTTCCCGGCCGCGGCCGGACTAAAAGGAAGTGAGCACTCCTGTGTACACTTCCTGTCAGTCCGGCCGGGAACAGGAAACTGAATCCCCTGTTCCTGTACCGCGAGGTACCCGGCCGGACTGAGTGACAGCCAGGAGGTAGAGGAGGAGAGCTCGGCCACGCTACAGAGCAGCAGTCAGCAGAGGAGGAACTCGGGAGGTAACCAGGAGTGCTGCAGCCGCCTGAGGCTCTCTATAGAGCGCTCAGACGGCTGCAGCCTTAAAGGAAGCAAAACAAGCACCGGCCCCGAGCTGGCCCAGGGCCCCAAGCAATTGCTTGTTTTGCCTGCCTGTTAGCGACGGGCCCTGCCCATAATAGTGCGTCATTCACAGATCCCCCATAACAGTGTGTCATGGAAAGAACTCCCATACAAGGTGTGTCATCTACAGATCCCCCATAGCAGTATGTCATTTGCAGATCCCACATAACAGTATGTCATTCACAGATCCCCCATAACAGTGTGTCATCAACAGATCCCCCATAACAATGTGTCATCCACAGATCCCCCCCATAGCAGTATGTGATTCACAGATCCCACATAACAGTGTCATTCACAGATCCCCCATAACAGTGTGTCATCCACAGATCCTCCATAACAATGTCATCCCCCATAACAGCACATCATCCACAGATCCCCCTATAACTTTAAAATTTTTGTATTGTCTATACTTCACTTTTTATTTTTATTTTTATACAGTAGGGGTAGGAAGGGGTTAATTCGCAGCCTGCAGGCTAACAGTTAATTTTACAGCCAGCAGGGGGCGCGCTTACATCAAGAAGAGCGCTCCCTGCCAGCTTTTACTTTTCACACTGCCATGGATCCTTGCAGAGTGGTGCTTCAAGGATGCCACGGAGCAAAACCGCTTCTGCTGGTCTCGACACTCCTCACTGTGACCACAGCCGTCTAATGACAACGCAGTCACAGCGATCTGCAGCGCCACGTGGCACCGGCAGATCACGATGTAACCCAGCGCTTTCATATGTCGGGTTACAGATAAGAGTCTACCGCCACAACGTATAAAGTCGTGTGGCAGAAGACAAGAGTGTTCAAATAGCAAATTGTAGTACCAACTAAAACCAAGAAAAATGTGAAGCAAGTCATACAATTGATCCATCTGATGGAATATGAATGTACAGGACACAGTCTCCCCATGTATGTGTAGAACCCAGCCCAAAAAATACATGATCTAACATTGAGATTAGAGATGAGCGAATTTAATATTTTGAAATTCGTTCACACTTTGTTTGTTGGTAAAAGGTGAATTTAGTTATATATTCCGTTACCAGGGACCATAACGCAATTCTATGACTGAATGCATAACGCAATGCCTTTAGAGGCTTTCCGTCATAATAGAAGTCTATGGTCTGCATAACGGATCCGTCCCATTTCCATTATGCAGAAAATCCACTGCGGTTTTTGATGCGTTTCTGCAGCAAAAAGCTAGACAAAACCACAAGTATTACTTGCATTATTTGCTGTGGAAGAGCAAGCAGATTTCATTCTCTCCATTTAAAAGGGTGAAATCCGCAAGAGAAATCAGCCTCATAAATTGACACGCTGCGGATTGAAATGCTGCTTTTTTTTAATGCAGCATGTGGACTACAATTCTGAAATTCCCATTCACTTTGCTGGTAATGTACAACTCTGCAGATTAAACCTAATCAGTCATGTGTGATCCCGCCTTATGGGCAAGGACTTAGCTTAAAGGGAACCTGTCACTGGGATTTTGTGTATAGAGCTGAGGACATGGGTTGCTAGATGGCCGCTAGCACATCAGCAATACCCAGTCCCCATAGCTCTGTGTGCTTTTATTGTGTCAAAAAAAACGATTTGATGCATATGCAAATTAACCTGAGATGAGTGCTGTCCCTGACTCATCTCGCGTACAGGACTCATCTCAGGGACAGGACTCATCTCAGGGTAATTTGCATATGTATCTAATCTGTGTTTTTACACAATAAAAGCACACAGAGCTATGGGGACTGGATATTGCGGATGTGCTAGCGGCCATCTAGCAACCCATGTCCTCAGCTCTATACACAAAATCCTGGTGACAGGTTCCCTTTAATTGTTATTTTACCCCCTCCCCCCAGTGGTAAAGCGCTATGGAATATGTTGGTGCTATATAAAGTTTTTTATGTATTATGTATGAGTTCATTTGGCATTCAATCTGCTATCTAGTAGTCATTTGTATCTCCTGAGAAAGTTATAGCATAAAAACAGCTAGGATTGTACAAAGTACAGTGGATATAAAAAGTCTACACACCCCTATTAAAATGTCAGGTTTCTGTGATGTAAAAAATGAGACAAAGATAAATCATTTTAGATCTTTTTCCACCTTTAATGTGACCTATAAACTGTACCATTCAATTGAAAAACAAACTGAAATCTTTTAGGTAGAGGGAAGAAAACAAAAACAAAAAACTGGGGATGCAGTTATGTTCAGAATGAAGCAATCACATTCAAAATCATGTTAAATAGGAGTCAGCATACACCTGCCATCATTTAAAGTGCCTCTGATTAACCCCAAATAAACTCCAGCTGCTCTAGTTGGTCTTTCCTGAAATTTTCTTAGTCGTATCCCACAGCAAAAGCCATGGTCCAGAGAGAGCTTCCAAAGCATCAGAGGGATCTCATTGTTAAAAGGTATCAGTCAGCAGAAGGGTACAAAAGAATTTCCAAGGCATTAGATATACCATGGAACACAGTGAAGACAGCCATCATCAAGTGGAGAAAATATAGCACAACAGTGACATTACCAACAACTGGACGTCCCTCCAAAGATGATGAAAAGACAAGAAGAAAACTGGCCTGGATGGCTACCAAGAGGCCTACAGCAACATTAAAGGAGCTGCAGGAATATCTGGCAAGTACTGGCTGTGTGGTACATGTGACAACAATCTCCCGTATTCTTCATTTGTCTGGGCTATGGGGTAGAGTGGCAAGACGAAAGCCTTTTCTTACAAAGAAAAACATCCAAGCCAGGCTACATTTTGCAGAAACACATCTGAAGTCTCCCAAAAGCATGTGGGAAAAGGTGTTATGGTCTTATGAAACCAAGGTTGAACTTTTTGGCTATAATTCCCTAAGATATGTTTGGCGCAAAAACAACACTGGACATCACCAAAAGAACACCATACCCACAGTGAAGCATGGTGGTGGCAGCATTATGCTTTGGGGCCGTTTTTCTTCAGCTGGAACTGGGGCCTTAGTTAAGCTAGAGGGAATTATGAACAGTTCCAAATACCAGTCAATATTGGCACAAAACCTTCAGGCTTCTGCTAGAAAGCTGAACATGAAGAGGAACTTCATCTTTCAGCATGACAACGACCCAAAGCATACATCCAAATCAACAAAGGAATGGCTTCACCAGAAGAAGATGAAAGTTTTGGAATGGCCCAGCCTGAGCCCAGACCTGAATCCGATTGAAAATCTGTGGGGTGATCTGAAGAGGGCTGTGCACAGGAGATGCCCTCGCAATCTGACAGATTTGGAGTGTTTTTACAAAGAGTGGGCAAGTCTTGCCAAGTCAAAATGTGCCATGCTGATAGACTCATACCCAAAAAGACTGAGTGCTGTAATAAGATCAAAAGGTGCTTTAACAAAGTATTAGTTTAAGGGTGTGCACACTTATACAACCATATTATTTTATTTTTATATTTTTTCTTCCCTCCACCTAAAAGATTTCAGTTTGTTTTTCAATTGAGTTGTACAGTTTATAGATCACATTAAAGGTGGAAAAAGTTCTGAAATGATTTATCTTTGTCTCATTTTTTTACATCACAGAAACCTGGCATTTTAACAGGGGTGTGTAGACTTTTTATATCCACTGTATATGTGACATCACAAACATGGCTTTTGCAATGTGGTCATATTTTTATTTTTAGATCTTGAACGTCTCCAAAATGTGCGCACTAAAGCTATTTTGCTGTAAACACTCTGGTTTGTATACAGGTGACGTGTACTGTACACATTGTACCCGGACTTCAAAGACTGTTTAGATATATTTTACAGTGGTGGACAATGCTGAGCTCTTCCTGTCATAAAGAATTTCCTCTCTACTACTGGAAAAACCCGAGGAACTTGTAAGTCTGGTCTTACATCCATGTGAAATAATTCTGCTACACAAATCCTACACACAAACACTTAAAAGAGCAGCACTGCCATATAAACTTCATAAAAGTGGATCAGAAGGTTACTCTGAAACAGTGTTTGTCACTGATATGTAATGGAGCTGAGATTTTAAATTTAATACTAACTCCAATACTTAAAACAAGCCTCTGTTTCAACGAAAAAAAATCATATTAACTGCCCATGAAATAGAACATTTATATGGTGACCTCTTCCTTAGGGCGGGTTCACATCAGCGTTATGGATTCTGTTTTTGTTTTCCATTATAACATGGTGTGAGGCAGTGACAGGCCTCATAGCTGCTAGGGGAGATTCATGGCAGGACTTTTTGTGTCTTCCCCGTCAGTCATCAGGTCTTAGGCAGCACCAGGTGCCACAATCAGTCTGGGATAAGAGCCCAGCCCAGACTGTCAGTCAAGAGAGAGAGTCTTTGTGAAACAGACTCCTGCTGGAGGCTCTGCAAGAGTGGTCTCAGCCGGGCTGGCTGAGGGGCCACGGGGCTAGGTGTTAGCCTGAACTTTGGGGGACTCCGCGAGGTCTGGGAAACGACGGTCGCAGAGTCAGTCGGACCTCTGGGCCACAATCCCCCAAAGGTACTGGACTTGATACTACCTGAGAGGCTGGAAAAGCCGCATGTTGTTACCGTGTGTGAATGGCGCTTTATGTGAGGAAGGGATATTTTCTGTTTAGTTAGAGCCCAGACGGGCAAGGTGTTATTTTATGTTTTGTTGTTATGAAAATAAACCCCATGTTTGGACCTGCAATCCGGCTGTTGTGGCGATAATTGTGAGGATGGACCCCGAAAAAGAGCTAGTCCCTCACAATGGTTATAACGGAAAATAGCGCAATCCGTAAGGCGGAAGTCAAAACAGAAGCCTTTAAGAGGCCTGTGAGAGGTCAATCAAGTCAGAAGGGGGACCTCCCAGTGTGACTCTTCCAAGAAGTCACAGGACTTTTTTTCCGTTCTGCATAACGGAAACCAGACAAATCTGTTCTGATTCCCATAGACTTGTATTATGACGGAAAGCAAAATGGAATGCCTTTTAAAGGCTTCCATTTTGCATTCCGTCAAAATATAAGTCTATGGGCAGCATAACAGATCCGTCCTGGTTTCCGTTATGCAGGACTGGACTCCTGCATAATGGAAACCAGGACGGATCCGTTCTGCTGCCCATAGACTTGTATTATGAAGTATCAAAACTGAATGCCTCTTAAAGGCTTCAGTTTTGACTTCCGTCTTATGGATTCCATAATTTTCCGTTATAACCATGTTATAACGTTAAAAAAAACTGAATTCATAACGCTGATGTGAACCCACCCTAATCTTTTCAGCTGTAGATCTGCTGATTCCCAAGATGGCCGCACCGCTTCTCAGACTACCTTATACGCCTCAGTGGTACTTCCTCCTCGTCCACGCTTGGATTGGACAGCATGGTTCACATGAGCAGTGCTGGCCAATCTGAGGGTAGCAGGAAGTGTCTTGAGCTACCAAATACAAAGTATGCATCAGATATTCTCTGAAAAGGAGCCCAAAAAGATGAACGGGAGGTCACCATGTAATCGTTCTGTTTGTTCTCTAGCTGATATTATTTATTTTTTTTGAACCAGAGGGTCATTTTAACACTTTTTTTTATCTCAAGGGCCTACCGGGATACTCCTTCAGATGCACTGGCGTACCTACCGAGAAGCAGACCATGAGACTGCTATGGGGTGCAGGGTGCTAAACTGCTTTTCCTGTTCCCAACATAGATTTACTACATTTTTCATCAGTTACCAATAGGGGGAACCCACTGCAAAGATATATTTATATATTCCATTCTAATCAATGATATGTGAATAAATTCCTATGCACTGAGCTCCCCCTAGTGGTCACTGCAGGCAGCCAGTTTTAAAATATACCGGTGTAAATACATTCTAAATATGGTGTTCAGAATGAGTGCCATATTTATGAGGCATCAGTTCAACATTTACCGACATAGAATTTGGATAAAATGGATGCATTTTTTTAAATCACTATATATATATATATATATATTTTTTTTTATTAAAAAGCTCCTCTACTCCAGGGTCACTGAGCTTTCAAAACTCTTTTTATATATCAAAGACATATAAAAAAAATTTGATTGTTGAGAGTCTGAGTGCCATGTCCACCACTGATTGCTAGAATGAGGAGAGAGAAGCTCTCACATATCACGTTCTTTCTCCTCGCTGCAGAAGATGGAATGGAGATAGGCTCATAGACTTCTATTGAGCCAGTCTCCTGCAGCGAGGGGAGGGAGCACATTTTCTCCTCGTTTTAGGAACCGGCGGAGGTCTCAGATCTGGCGTAGAAAAACACTGAAATCTACGCCAGTCAGTTCGTGTACGCCTCGCCATAAATCTGATGCAGCATACCTGGTTATCGTAGCCCATTGTACGCCTCTGGGCTATGATAAATCTGTGTCAATGACTTTACAATATTACAATAAAAATTTTGAGCGCGACAAACATTTGCAGTTTTTGTTTCAGCTATCCAAATCAGCCTGGGAATGTTCACAAGCTGGAACACTCAAAAGTGCTGATCATAATTACTAGAATATTGCACATTGAAGCCAAGGAATGTTTTCTATCTGACTTTTGCTGGGTTGGTGTAAAAAATAAACATAACCCCTAGCGCCGTCCTTCAAAAAAATAAATAAAAAAATTGGTAAAACTATGAATGTTTGTCTGTTTGTATATATGTATACATATGTTTGGGTGCATTAATGCATGTGTGTGTGTGTGTGTGTGTTTTTATGTATATTTTAAACCCTGTATGTTTGCAGTGTTGGACTGGGGTTCCTTGGGCATACCTAAGAGAACCATATTGAGGGACCACCATCAGTCTATACAGAACATGCGCACGTCCCCTCTCTAATTTCATTGCATTAGAAATTGACATTAGTGGTAAGTGACTGGCTCTAAAATCAGCTCAGAGTTAAATAGTCTTCTGTTGGACCTTAGATAGTCCAAGTGTATCAGGGGTACATTGTTGTGTCAGAGCTTTCGGCCCATCAGAGGATCCTCTGGTACTCTGGTGGGCCAGTCCGACCCTGTATGGAGGTCATCTGGTATGGCCACATGGCGACACAAAAAAAAACTGTTGTGACATTTCATGTTATGTTTGTCAATGGTGTTGCATCGACAGACGCAATACATTTCTGCGGCTTGCTGTCACACTACATATGTCTCCGTGTAGCCACACCCTTATTTGTCATTATAAAGAAGACCATACTTATTTTCAGAATTAAATTGAATCTTGCTCTTTGATATTTGACTATATAATATAGAAAATGCTTGAGCGTAGTCTTTGCCAGATATTGAATGGTAACAAAAACCATGAGATTACTCATTCCATATAAGAATTATGTACAAAGCTATTAGAACCAACTGGAGTGCATTGGTCGAAAAATGATTAGACATGTAAATGCCCCACCCTATGACCAAGACCATGGCCTTTCTAAAATCCCCTTGAGGGTATGCCTGAAGGTATCTGACAACCGTTAATTCTCAAAATGCTCAACAGATCATTTAATCCAGTAATATACACTGGAGAGAACCTTATCACTGCTAGGGTCCATTCACATGACCATATTATGGATCCATGTTGTACAGCTCCATAATATGGAGCCCATACTTTGCTATATAACAGAGGTACCATAAGCCAGCAATTGACAAGCCTACCCCTCGACTATACATGGCCTCTTCAATCAGCAATGTCATATGCTTGAAACTTAAAGGGAACCTCTCATGATTTTTAGGACTACAAACTGCCACCAACCTGTTATTCAGGATAGTGATAGCTTGACAACTATGATGTTTCCAATTCTGAGTGATTCAGCATAAGTCAGGAAAAGAAGTTTTCTGTATTTCAAAGTGTGTCATGAGTCATGGGCGAGGAGCTGCTCCTTGGAAGAGTCACATTGGGAGTAGGCCCCCCTCCTGACTTGATTGACCTCTCACAGGGTGGGTAAGTCATCATCGGCCAAAATGAAGTTGGATAAGTTATGTTTTCCATCTATTTTTGATAACATATTCATCTGAAGGTAGTTCAGATCTATGCTATGGGATAGCATTTTCTGAGATGATTAGAATTGTCTACAGTCAGTCCTTTGTCTAGCACATAGGATATGAACCGCGTCCTGCAACATACATCATCAAAATCTAATTATCACTTACGACCAGACGTTTCATTTATCATTTTAATTCACACCACGGTAATTATTTCTGATCTGGTTAACATCACACGTGACTATGGACTGAAAGAACATTTCTCAGCGAGTGCCAGTTCTTCTATAGATGATGTTTGCACACAAAACACCATTTATTTTGTAAAATATTGATGTGGATAAGTTTCAGAGAAATGTATTTGCATATAATACAAGGAGTTCACCTGTAATCATGGCAAGGGAAAAAAGACAAACACATGGGAACAAATGAATGAAGGTTCCAGTGCTGTATTTGCTAAGTGGTTGATGTATTCAGTCTCAGCATGGAGTCCTCTTCACGGTACATTACAAAGACAAAGAATCAGAAGCGTGTGGTGTCTTTTGTCATTTGTAGGCTCTCTAAGCTGAAGACTAGGAAGGTAAACAAGAAGGAGAGTTTCTAGTGAAACTAGTGAATACATCCAATCAACCTTGCATCAATCAGAAGTCTAGCAGCAAGAAAAGGTGGTCATACACATTAAATAGAGGTTGGCTGATGGTTGAACAGCAGTTGAACAAACATCTGGTAAATGTTCATTTCTCAAACCCAGCCATTTTAGTTCATATTCGCCGTTACAGTTCTTCAAACTGGGGTAGATTTTTGGCTTGGTGCACTGGGACAGATCTTCACAACACATGGAAATGTTTTCGGTGTAGGCTAAGACAATTAATGAGTGGCCACCAACGAGTTAACTACAGGGGAGGGAGGGGGGGCCCACTGGCCACCAACGAGTTAACTACAGGGGAGGGAGGGGGGGCCCACTGGCCACCAACGAGTTAACTACAGGGGAGGGAGGGGGGCCCACTGGCCACCAATGAGTTAACTACAGGGGAGGGAGGGGGCCCACTGGCCACCAATGAGTTAACTACAGGGGAGGGGGGGGGGCGGCCGCACTGGCCACCAATGTGTTAACTACAGGGGGGGGGGGGGCTGCCCCCTGCTGCCTGGCAGCACCTGCCAGGCAGCAGGGGGCAGTCATGTACACAGTTCTTTTAGTATATTCTAACCTGAAGCGTCCCCATCACCATGGGAACGCCTCTGTGTTAGAATATACTGTCGGATTTGAGTTTCACGATGTAACTCAAATCCGACGGTATATTCTAACATAGAGGCGTTCCCATGGTGATGGGGACGCTTCAAGTTAAAATATACCATCGGATTGGAGAAAACTCCGATCCTATGGTATATTAACTCCTGACTTTACATTGAAAGTCAATGGGGGACGGATCCGTTTGAAATTGCACCATATTGTGTCAACGTCAAACGGATCCGTCCCCATTGACTTGCACTGTAATTCAGGACGGATCCTTTTGGCTCCGCACGGCCAGGCGGACACCAAAACGACTTTTTTTTCATGTCCGTGGATCCTCCAAAAATCAAGGAAGACCCGCTGACGAAAAAACGGTCACGGATCACGGAAAACCGCAAAAAAATACGGTCGTGTGCATGAGGCCTGACATACACATTAGAGAAAGGTAGGCTAATCATTCATATTGACTTCAATCATATTGTCCAACTAATGTGTCCAACTAATGTGTATGTGGATGCGACAACTCCTGCGACAGCAAGTGTTGAATGAGAGAAGGCATGTTGGATTTCAACATGTTTCTACCGGAGATAAACCACTTCCTGAGGTGGCCAGCAGTAGCTTATTCTTCTGTGCCCATTGTAAAAACATGCATGCTGAGCTGATCGTGGATGTGTATGAGGAAGTCAGGAAGAATAGCCAACAGCTATTGAGCTTGTGTGAGCACCATAAAACTGGTCATGGACAATCTCATGCCTACAGTGCCAGTTGTTAGGCCTCTTTCACACTTGCGTTGTCCGGATCCGGCGTGCACTCCACTTGCCGGAATTACACTCCGGATCCGGAAAAACGCAAGTGTACTGAAAGCATTTGAAGACGGAACCGTCTTCAAAATGCGTTCAGTGTTACTATGGCAGCCAGGACGCTATTAAAGTCCTGGTTGCCATAGTAGGAGCGGGGAGCGGGGGAGCGGTATACTTACAGTCCGTGTGGCTCCCGGGGCGCTCCAGAGTGACGTCAGAGCGCCCCATGCGCATGGATGATGTGTCCAATGCGATCACATGATCCATGCGCTTGGGGCGCCCTGACGTCACTCTGGAGCGCCCGGGGAGCCGCACGGACGGTAAGTACACTGCTCCCCCGCTCCCCACTACACTTTACCATGGCTGCCAGGACTTTAGCGTCCCGGCAGCCATGGTAACCATTCAGAAAAAGCTAAACGTCGGTAATGCGCCGAAACGACGTTTAGCTTAAGGCCGGATCTGGATCAATGCCTTTCAATGGGCATTAATTCCGGATCCGGCCTTGCGGCAAGTGTTCCGGATTCCGTTCCGGAACTGAAGACATCCTGATGCATCCTGAACGGATTTCACTCCATTCAGAATGCATTGGGATAATCCTGATCAGGATTCTTCCGGCATAGAGCCCCGACGACGGAACTCTATGCCGGAAGACAAGAACGCAGGTGTGAAAGAGCCCTTACTGTAGACTCTTTCCCCCCCACATGCTTCATAATTTGTTTCTCTGGGAAATACAGTGCCTTGCAAAAGTATTGATCCCCCCCCCCCCCTTGACTTTTTTCGTGTTTTGGTGCCTCACAACCTGGAATTAACATGGATTGTTTGAGGATTTGCATCATTTCAATTTACAGAACATGCCCACAACTTTGAAGATGTTTTTTTTTTATTGTGAAGCAAACAACAAATAGGACAAAATAATTGAAAAAGTCAATGTGCATAACTATTCACACCCCCCCCCCCCCCCCCAAATAAATACTTTGTAGAGCCACCTTTTGTGGCAATCACACCTCCAAGTCACTTTGGATAAGTCTCTATGAGCTTACCACATCTTACCACTGGGATGTTTGCCCATTACTCCTTGCAAAACTACTCCAGCTCCTTCAGGTTGGATGGTTTGCACTTGTGAGCAGCATGTTTCACTGTGGGGATGGTGTTCTTTTGGTGATGTGATGGGTTGGGTTTGCGCCAGACATAGCGTTTTCTTTGATGACCGAAAAGTTCAATTTTAGTGTCATCAGAACAGAGCACCTTCCTCCATACATTTTGGGAGTCTCCCACATGCATTTTTGCAAACTCACAACGTACCTTTTTTGTTTTTTGCTGAAAGTAATGGCTTTCTTCTGGCAACTCTGCCATAAAGCCCAACTCTATGGAGCGTACAGCTCATTGTCGTCCTATGTACAGATACTCCAGTCTCTGCTGTGGTACTCTGCAGCTCCTCCAGGGTTACCTTAGATCAGCGGTTCTCAACCTAGGGGTCGCGGCTGAGTAACTCAGAAGATCCGATGGTATATTCTAACCCATGGTGACGGGGACGCTTGCCTGGGGGTTAGAATATACCATCGGATCTGAGTTTTACGAGCTCAGTGAGATCGTAAAAACTCAAATCCGATGGTATATTCTAACCCCCAGGCGTTCCCATAGAATATACAGGGCCACGCCGCTCACAGCAGTATATTTATAAACTAATCAGTAACTACTTTAACTTTAATCATTGCTCATTGCTGAGCTCTTTACTTGGATTATAATTTATTTGGATATGGGATATCTTACTTTGTCTTAGCTCCGGTAATAGCAGGCAGTGCGGGGGGCGGCGCTCACTCACTGACGTCACGCGCCTGCTCCTCCCACTAGGCGGCGCAGGCGCGTGACGTCAGTGAGTGAGCGCCGCCCCCCGCACTGCCTGCTATTACCGGAGCTAAGACAAAGTAAGATATCCCATATCCAAATAAATTATAATCCAAGTAAAGAGCTCAGCAATGAGCAATGATTAAAGTTAAAGTAGTTACTGATTAGTTTATAAATATACTGCTGGGAGCGTCGGCGAGGGAGATCTGTGGATGGCACTGTAGGGGGATCTGTGGATGGCACTGTTTAGGGGGGATCTGTGGATGGCACTGTTTAGGGGGGATCTGTGGATGGCACTGTTTAGGGGGGATCTGTGGATGGCACTGTTTAGGGGGGAGATCTGTGGATGGCACTATTTAGGGGAGGGGGGATCTATGGATGGCACTGTTTAGGGGGGGATCTGTGGATGGCACTGTTTAGGGGGATCTGTGGATGGCACTGTTTAGGGGGGATCTGTGGATGGCACTGTTTAGGGGGGAGATCTGTGGATGGCACTGTTTAGGGGAGGGGGATCTGTGGATGGCACTGTTTAGGGGGGATCTGTGGATGGCACTGTTTAGGGGGGGATCTGTGGATGTCTTTGTGATTAATTACTCTGCTTTAATTATGTTCAATTTGTAGCAATAAAAATACATCCTGCATATCAGATATTTACATTACAATTCATAACAGTAGCAAAATTAGTTATGACGTAGCAAGGAAAAAAATGTAATGGTTGGGGGTCACCACAACATGAGGAACTGTATTAAGGGGTCACGGCTTTAGAAAGGTTGAGAACCACTGCCTTAGATCTATCTGCTGCCTCTCAGATTAATGCCCTCCTTGCCCGGTCCGTGAGTTTTGGTGGGCGGCCGTCTCTTGGCAGGTTTGCTGTTGTGCCATGGTCTTTCCATTTGGTTATGATAGATTTGATGGTGTGCCTGGCGATCATCAAAGATTTGGATATTTTTTTAGAACCTAACCCTGACTTATACTTCTCAACAAAATTGTCCCTTACTTGTTTGGAGAGTTCCTTGGTCTCAGTGGCGTACCGCCAATATAGGCAGACCACGCCGTTGCTATGGGGCCCGCAGCGCAGGGGGGCCCGGAGTGCACGGAAGGCCCCGCCCCCTCCATTTATTTTAGCTAGGCAGTACTAGTACAAACACACACTGTGGGCGGCGCAGGCACAGCGCGGGCCCGCGGCACTTGCTTTTGATCGGCGCCCGGCGCCCTCCACTTGTATTAACCTGCTCATGCTGCCTCACTGCTTGAACTTTATTCTCCCGCCCGGCCAGCCTGCAGGTGTGTTCTAGTTTTCACAGACACTGGCCAATCAGCGCAAGTCAGCAGCACAAAGAGGCAGCTGCTGATTGGCCAGTGTCATTACACATTCATTCTCTGAGTCTGTCTGACCTGAGCTGAGCCACGACTCGAGTGAAGTAGGCAGCCTGCACCCTGCATTGATCCCTTCCCAGCCCCAGACTGAAGGACTGCTTGCCCGCTCCTGACCGGACACGGTTGGTGCCGGTGGTTTGTTATATTGGGAAGGGTCCCCAGGGATAGATAGATAGGTTAATGCAGGCTGCAGCATTGCCGGCCCAGGCAGCAAGAGAACTCATAGGGAGTGGGGGCCCATAGAGGACAGTCTGCTTTCCTCCTACTCTGTCCTGTATGAGCCGCACCCCCCCCCCCCCCCCCGAATCCTCTATGAGCCCCCCTAATGCCCCCATTACCCCAAAATGTCCAGGGGGGGGAGGAGTAGGAGGAAAACACACTGTCCTCTATGAGCCCCCCCCCCCCCTCCCCGAGTCCTCTATGAGCCCCTCAACCCCTAATGCCCCCCAAAATGCCAGGGGGGAAAGGAGTAGAAGGAAAGCACACTGTCCTGAGCATTTTGGGGGGCATTAAGGGTTTGGGGGGCTCATAGAGGACAGTCTGCTTTCCTCCTACTCTGTCCTGTATGATTCCCCCCCCCCCCTGAATCCTCTATGAGCCCCCCTTATGCCTCCATTACCCCAAAATGCCAAGGAGGGAGAGGAGTAGAAGGAAAGCACACTGTCCTGAGCATTTTGGGGGGCATTAAGGGTTTGGGGGGCTCATAGTGGACAGTGTGCTCTCCTACTCCTTCCCCCCCGGGCATTTTGGGGGGCATTAGGGATTCTTTAATGGGGGTGTGGCATGGGAGGAGCCAGGACAGGAGGTGGGACGGGCCAGGGGGTGCGTAGTGGGCGGAGTTAGGGGCCCAATTCAGTTGCTTGCTATGGGGCCCAGTGATTTCTATGTACACCCCTGCTTGGTCTTCATGGCAGTGTTTGTTTGGTGATGCCTCTTGCTTAGGTGTTGCAGCCTCTGGGGCCTTTCAAAAAAGGTGTGTATATGTAATAACAGATCATGTGACACTTAAATCATGTGGACATCATTTCACTAAATATGTGACTTCTGAAGGTAATTGGTTGCACCAGAGCTTTTTGGGGGGCTTCCTAACAAAGGGGGTGAATACATACGCACATGCCAATTTTCTGTTTTCTATTTCTAAACTATAGTTTTATTTATATATTTTTCTCATTTCACTTTACCAACTTAGACTATTGCGTTCTGATCCATCACATAAAATTCTGATTAACAAAACATTGAACTTAAGGGCTCAAGCACACGACCGTATGTATTTTGCAGTCCGCAAAAACGGATCCGCAAAAAATACGGATGAAATCCGTGTGCATTCCGTATTTTGCGTAACGGAACAGCTGACTCCTAATAGAACAGTACTATCCTTGTCCGTAATGCGGACAATAATAGGACATGTTCTATTTTTTTGCGGAACGGAAATACGGACATATGGAAACAGAATGCACACGGAGTAACTTCTGTTTTTTTTTGGGGACCCATTGAAGTGAATGGTTTCGCATACGGTCCGTAAAAAAAACGGAACGGACACGGAATGAAAATACGTTCGTGTGCATGAGCCCTAAGGCTGTAATTAGAGATGAGCGAATTTCATATTTTTAAATTCGTTCACACTTCATTTGTTGGTAAAAGGTGAATTGTGTTATGGATTCCGTTACCACAGACCATAACGCAATTCTATGACGGAATGCATAACGGAATGCCTTTAGAGGCATTCCGTTATTCATTCCGTCATAATAGAAGTCTATGGGCTGCAAAACGGATCCGTCCCGTTTCCGTTATGCAGGGGAGTCCTCTCCTGATCCTGAGTCCTCTCCTGCATAACGGAAACGGGACGGATCCGTTTTGCAGCCTATAGACTTCTATTATGACGGAATGAATAACGGAGAGGCATTCCGTTATGCATTGCGTCATAGAATTGCGTTGTGGTCCGTGGTAACGGAATCCATAACGCAATTCACCTTTTGCCAACAAACAAAGTGTGAACGAATTTCATAAGCGGAAATTCGCTCATCTCTAGCTGTAATGTAACAAAACACGAAAAAAGTCAAGGGTGGTGAATACTTTTGCAAGGCAATGTAAGTGGCATCAAAAGTGTCTGGCAGACATCTATTCCCCGTATTTATAGAAATAAATCTGCAGACTGGTTCAGTCCAAGAATGCGCGTTTATGAGCAGGACAACTGTTCTGCTGACAGTTATCTAAGTGATAATGTCTTAACGTGGAGCAGGAATGTGTGTGGTGGCTTCTTAGGGACAAATGTCAGCATGTTTGCCTTGAAAGCGTCTCCGTGCATGACACCTTTACTTAGCCTTCATGCCCATGGAATGTGATATGTGTTGTTTTGGCAGAATGGTTGACCCGCAGCTCTTGACGTGCTTGAAATGTTTAGAAGTGGGTGGTATATAATATATATGCTCAGCTTCCTTACAGCTCTGGCTTCATAAAGTGTAGGCCTTCAAAGCTTCCTAAGAGAACACTATTCAGACAGGGGAGTAGCTTTTGGGTAGATGTACCTAGTGAAATCAATGGCGCCTAGGTGGTCAAGATGGGATTCACACAGAAATGCAAGTCTCGTAATATGCTGCATACCCCAAAGCTAAAGACACAACCTCTGCTGAGTATACAGTTCCACAATAATATTTGCTCAGACAGAACTGGTTCCACAATGCACTCAGCAGGTCACACAATGTATCAAGAAATAAAGGCACATCTTGAAAAAAGGGAAACTGGAACACAGAATGTGCCATTGAGGAGGAGGACATTCTAGTGTAAATGAAGGCACACTGGCTGATAGCGCTCGAACAACTGGGGGGCCAACGTAGTGGTCAGATGGGTGGTGATAGTCCTCACTATGGTAAACTGACCCCAATAATTGCCAGTACACTTTTGGGGACATTTATCAAACTGGTGTAAAGTAGAACTGGCTTAGTTGCCCATAGCAGCCAATCAGATTCCACCTTTCATTTTCCAAAGGAGCTGTCCAGAATGAAAGGTGGAATCTGATTGGTTGCTATGGGCAACTCAGCCAGTTCTACTTTACACCAGTTTGATAAATTACCCAATTGGTATTTATGTATCTGGGCTCATGCACATGAACGTATTTTCTTTCCGTGTCCGTTTTTTTTTTTTTTTTTGCGGAAGTTACTCCGTGTGCACTCTGTTTCCGTATGTCCATATTTCCGTTCCGCCAAAAAATAGAACATGTCCTATTATTGTCCGCATTACGGACAAGGATACTACTGTTCTATCAGGGGCCAGTTGTTTCATTCTGCAAAATACGGAATGCACACGGACACCATCCATGTTTGTTGCGGATCTGTTTTTTGCGGACCGCAAAATACATACAGTCGTATGCATTAGCCCTTAGCCAATTTGTTCTCCATTAGGGCTCATGCACATGACCGTAAGTATTTTGCAACCTGCAAAAATGGATCTGCAAAAAATATGGAGGACACCCGTGCGCATTCCATATTTTGCGGAACGGATCAACTGGCCCCTAATAGAACAGTCCTATCCTTGTCCGTAATACGGACAGTAATAGGACATGTTCTATTCATTTGCGGAACGGACATACAGAAACGAAATGCACACAGAATAACTTCAGGTTTTTTTTTGGAACCATGGAAATGAATGGTTCCACATACAGTCCGCAAAAAAAACTGAACGGACACGGAAAGAAAATACATTTGTGTGCATGAGCCCTTACACATATGCCTATCCTGGGATATGTCTTCACTGTATGATTGGTGGTTCTGACTTCTGGACCCCCACAATCACTGGGACTCCTACTTTTGCCTTTTCTCTGGCACCCCATAACTGTAACATGTTTGGAAAAGATGTAACCACTGTTTATGTAGTGCTGACTAGAGATGAGCGAACTTCTGTTTTAAGTTCGGCGTCTAAAGTTTGGCTTCCGGTTAGCGGAGGATCCCGATATGGATTCCGAATTCCGTTGTGGTCCGTGGTAGCGGAATCAATAGATTCCGCTACCACGGACCACAACGGAATTCGGAATCCATATCGGGATCCTCCGCTAACCGGAAGCCGAACTTTAGACGCCGAACTTAAAACAGAAGTTCGCTCATCTTTGGTGCTGACCTATTCTAGAGTGTAGCACAAGGAGGCTCTGACAATATAACCAGGCCCAATATGGTCCCGCAGTGGACGGCCCCATCTGAAGCTGACAGCGGCCCCATCTGAATTTATAATTTGTTAGGTTATTACAGCCTGTTAAATGTGTGCAGAGGTTATGGTGCAAGCAGCGGACATGCTCCTAGAGGCCCTTATACACACTGAATAGTAGTCAGGCAAAGAAATCGTTCGTAGGACTTTTTTCCATCTGAAATGGCTCAAGCAGATGCCAAATATGCATAATGGATGCAACAGGATCCGTTTTTTTTTTTTTTTTTACCGGATCCAGTTTTTTTTTCTGTTCTGACAGAACAGAAATGATACAGTGATGTGAACCCGGCCTTAGCTGTCCAGTATGTGTTTGAGGTTTGGGAAAATCCTATACGGTATACATTGTACAGGTACACATACATTTCTAGATTATACTAGCAGTAGATTATAGGCCATCCTTAAAGGGCCCGCTCACACAGTGAAATTTTCCATTACAATTTTGGTGCAAAATCTGCGCCAAAATTCTGCCCGGCAGTGTACTGTCCTCCTCCCACTGGCTTTTTTGCACCTGAATTTTTGGCGGTGTATTTTTTATGTGGTAAAAAACTCCAGCTCCAGATGTTAGATACAGGTCTATAGGAAATATGAAATGTAGGACATTTTTTTTGCTCCTGGTGTTTTTGTTCGTTGGTGGCATTTTACGGTCTTCTGCCATGTCAGGTGTTTTTACATCTCCTTCTCTATAAGTCCTCTTTCACACGAAAGTGTGAGCTCCGTGGCCGTATTGCAGACCGCATTTGCGGATCCGCAATACACAGGCGCCGTTCCGTGGGCATTCCGCATCACGGATTCAAGTGAATGGGTCCGCAAATCCAGATGCGGAATGGTGCGGAACGGAAGCACGGAACAGAACCCGACGGAAGCACTACAGAGTGCTTCAGTGGAGTTTCGTCCCGTACTTCTGTTCCGCAAAAAGATAGAACATGTCCTATCTTTTTGCGGAACGGGCGGATTGCCGACCCGTTAAAGTGAATGGGTCCGCGATCCGCTGCGGCTGCCCCACAGTTGGTGTTCGGGCATTGCGGCCCGCTGCATGGCCGTGTGCAAGAGGCCTAAGGGAACAGCGCCATGAAGAAAACGCTACTCTTAAGACATGTGTTTGCAAAAGAAAAAGTGCTACAAAAAACAGCAAAAAACGCAGATGACAAAAAAGAAAATGCTTGCACGTGGCAAAAAAAAGCCAGTGCCAAATTTTTATAATAATATTTTCAATAACAGTTTAGTATTTAGTACTCATAGCATTAGTTAAGTATATTTATTAATTTTGTATTTATAATAGTTTAGTATTGCAAGTATTTAGTACTCATAGTGTTAGCTTAGTATATATATATTAATTTAGTATTTATAATATCTGCTACTTTAGCATTTATATGATTAGTATTTATAATAGTTTAGTATTGCAAGTATTTAGTACTCAAATTATTAGTTTAGTATATATGTATTAATCTAGTATTTATAATATCAGTTACTTTAGCATTTATATCAGATTAGTAATTTGTAATAGTTTAGTATTGCTAATATTCAGAACTCATATAGCATTGGTTTATTAGTATATATGATATTAGTAGGTTGCTATATATAACATAGGTATTATTTGTATCATTAGTTTAGTTTTCATAGTATTATAGTTTGATGATTCCTTCCATAGTCTGCCCGTGTCAGTAAGAGGGTTTGCCCAGCAGGGGGCAGCGCTAGGTCCATAACAGAGCGGATTCCCCCTCCCCGGGAGGAGCATGGCAGTGTGTGTCAGTCAGTGTGGGAGTACGGACCGCACGGAGGGCGCTCGCTGCGGGTCGGTTGTGCGGTTGTCCTGGATGGAGATCTCGGGATATCCAGTTCCCAGCCTGCTGCAGACCTCTGCCTAGTGGAGGAGAGTGGGCGCAATGGCCGGGGGCAGAGTTGCGTGCCAGACCCCTCCGGTGAGCGGACTGCTGCCCCTGCTGGGACTATGGCTGGCAGTCCCTGCCCTGCTGCTGGCGGAGACCCTGGGTGAGTGCTGCTGCTGATACGTGTCGTGTGAACTGTGCTGAGGGCTTGTCACCTGAACTTTCACTGCGTGTCCTGTGATCCATGTCCGGGACTGCTGGAAGTGGAAGGGGTCGGCTTCCTTTTCTTCATTTGGGTCTAGTCATCTCTTTCTTAATTATATCTTAACCCAGGAAAGCTGGGTGACCATTATTATAACTTCCAGGTGATGGGAGATTGTGTAACAAGGTAGATTCAGGGCACTAGGAAAGCTGGGTGACCATTATTATAACTTCCAGGTGATGGGGGATTGTATATCCAGGTAGACTCAGGGCACTAGGAAAGCTGGGTGACCATTATTATAACTGCCTGGTGATGGGTGATTGTATATCCAGGTAGACTCAGGGCATTAGGAAAGCTGGGTGACCATTATTATAACTTCCAGGTGAAGGGAGATTGTATATCCAGGTAGACTCAGGGCACTAGGAAAGCTGGGTGACCATTATTATAACTGCCTGGTGATGGGTGATTGTATTTCCAGGTAGATTCAGGGCATTAGGAAAGCTGGGTGACCATTATTATAACTTCCAGGTGAAGGGAGATTGTATATCCAGGTAGACTCAGGGCATTAGGAAAGCTGGGTGACCATTATTATAACTTCCAGGTGATGGGGGATTGTATATCCAGGTAGACTCAGGGCACTAGGAAAGCTGGGTGACCATTATTATAACTGCCTGGTGATGGGTGATTGTATATCCAGGTAGACTCAGGGCATTAGGAAAGCTGGGTGACCATTATTATAACTGCCAGGTGATGGGGGATTGTATAACCAGGTAGACTCGGGTATTGGGAAAGCTGGGTGATCATTATTATAACTTCCAGGTGATGGGGGATTGTATAACCAGGTAGATTCAGGGTATTGGGAAAGCTGGATGACCATTATTATAACTGCCAGGTGATGGGGGATTGTATATCCAGGTAGACTCAGGGCATTAGGAAAGCTGGGTGACCATTATTATAACTGCCGAATGATGGGGGATTGTATATCCAGGTAGATTCAGGGTAGTGGGAAAGCTGGGTGACGGCAACTGCAATAGGGGCACCATTGTTGTGATTCAGCTTTTCCTGAAGCAGAGCGGCTAGTGATGGCCACATTGTCTGGCGGTATGAAAGCCATTGCTGTACCTGTGTATATGTGGCAGGAATGGTCACTTGAGTTTGATTAGTTCAGCTTGAAAAGTAAAAGTCAAAGGCCTCGTGCACACGACCGTTGTTTTGGTCCGCATCCGAGCCGCAATTTTGGCAGCTTGGATGCAGACCTATTCACTTCAATGGGGCCGCAAAAGATGCGGACAGCACTCCGTGTGCTGTCCGCATCCGTTGCTCCGTTCCGTGGTCCGCAAAAAATATATAACCTGTCCTATTCTTGTCCGTTTTGCGGACAAGAATAGGCAGTTATATTAATGGCTGTCCGTGCCGTTCTGCAAAACACACAATGGTCGTGTGTATGAGGCCAAATCCTCATAGACCTTTTATTTTTGTTAAAACACCTGTTTTTGATCACCCCATAAATGAAGTGTCTCATGGACAAAATGATGATTACTGGCCTCAACTTGAAGGCTTAGTGCATCCCTGACTGGTGTGATCACTGAGTTATCGCTCTCAATGTCGGAATATCACAAATAAAGATCTTCAGAGATGAGATAAAAAAGAAAAAAAAAATTGTCCAGTAGGTAACCTCATCATTTTTTTTTTTTTATCATATTATGTGATAAATGGGTAATGGTCAAGGGGGTAATTCCGATGCTGGTTGTGAGACTTGTAGTCCGCCTAATGTCATGGGCAGTGGCACTCATGTCAGCCGCCATGTGATAGTCCTGATGCTGGCTACGATCTGAGCCGTTTTCTTTTTATCAGAAGGCTCTGTTCACACCTGGAATAAGCTCCGAACCCATGGATTTTGGTGGGACCAGCAACCATCTACTGGCAAATGTCAGGAGAGATAAGGATCAGAATGTTGGATTTTCAGATGCCCGATCCTTTTTTGCTAGGAGATAAGCTGCCTTGTCAGAGGTGTCTGGAAGCACTTACCACCCTTCTCCCCAATCAGAACATACGTACCCTCAGACGAGCAGAGTGTGCATCTTTATAGGGGGGAGCGAGCATTCGGCCAACAGGTATCTCATGAATGTGGTCAGCTGGCCATGCGATCAATGTTGGGTCATCTCAGCAGGACCAGCTGACCATCTAATGCGTATACGGGTCATCTGACTCAACACTGATGGCAGATGTCTGGGAAGGTAAAGAACTCAACACGTCTGACGTCGGCGTACACCCCTGCCCTCATTCATAATACATACGGGTATGGGGCAGAGATGGCTATCAGCCAAATGAACTGACAGCCCTCTAAAATGTATGGCCCGATTCAGGCTCCTCAGACGGCAATCAGGAGACCTGTCTGCGTTTTGGCCAGAAACGTGGCCGAGTCTTAAAACACACGGATGGAATCCATTTTTGCCACAGACCTATTCATTTGAATCAATGAGTCTTTCAGGGAAAACGGATAAAGTTAGTACATGCCGCAGTATTTTTTTGCTTGGACCAATGATCCGTGCAGAAAATCGCCCAGTGAAATGCATCCATTCAGATAGCCCCCCTAACGGTACAGTGGTTTGTCTACAAGTGCCTTCCTTCTTTCCCGTCACATTTCTATTGCAGTTTGATGGTCATAATGTCCCAGCTTCCTGCATTATTCTGTCCAGTAGAAGTCATTGAGACAGACCCATTGAAAGCTGATCAGATCTGTCAAGATGTAGAAGCCATTACTCCAGTGAGTACAGATCTAAGTCTGCATAAGGGCTGATTCAAACAACCGTGGTGGGCCCGGGAAATACGGTCCGTGTATTGTTTGCTTCTCCCAGACGGACTCTGAACCAAATTTTGACTGTATCATAGTAATTTATGGTTTGGATGAGGCCTTAACCAGAGTAGAGCGTGTACTTCATGGCCTGTGATCTGTTCATCAGCAAGCTACACAGTTGCTGGATCGGCAGCGATCAGCTCATGACTGGTTTTCAGCAGTTGGAAAAGGGGTTGTCCAAGTTAAGCTTGTTGAAATGTGACTTGTAATAAATACTCTACAGAAGTGCGAGCTAGAGTTTGCTTGAGTTCTGTGGACTACTACTCCATTTCTCCTTTAGGGCTCTTTCACACTTGCGTTGTTTTGTTCCGGCATAGAGTTCCGTCGTCGGGGCTCTATGCCGGAAGAATCCTGATCAGGATTATCCCCATGCATTCTGAATGGAGAGAAATCCGATCAGGATGTCTTCAGTTCCGGACCGGAACGTTTTTTGGCCGGAGAAAATACCGCAGCATGCAGCGCTTTTTGCTCCGGTCAAAAATCCTGAACACTTGCCGCAAGGCCGGATCCGGAATTAATGCCCATTGAAAGGCATTAATCCGGATCCGGCCTTAAGCTAAACGTCGTTTCGGCGCATTACCGGATCTGACGTTTCGCTTTTTCTGAATGGTTACCATGGCTGCCAGGACGCTAAAGTCCTGGCAGCCATGGTAAAGTGTAGTGGGGAGCGGGGGAGCAGTATACTTACCGTCCGTGCGGCTCCCGGGGCGCTTCAGAGTGACGTCAGGGCGCCCCACGCGCATGGATGACGTCATCCATGCGCATGGGGCGCTCTGACGTCATTCTGGAGCGCCCCGGGAGCCGCACGGACGGTAAGTATACTGCTCCCCACTACTACTATGGCAACCAGGACTTTAATAGCGTCCTGGCTGCCATAGTAACACTGAACGCATTTTGAAGACGGATCAGTCTTCAAATGCTTTCAGTTCACTTGCAGTGTTACGGATCCGGCGGGCACCTCCGGCAAATGGAGTACATGACTGATCCAGACAACGCAAGTGTTTTCTGAACTTCTCATTCTTGCTGTAGACTCGTAAAGTATTGAACCATAGCGCTTGTGGTGAATCATGCCGCTCACATGGCACCGTATTGTCTTATATGTGTCTTTCACACGGTGACGAGCAGCCATGGTGGACACGTATGACCTCTAAGTCTAGCATGAAGTGGATGTTGCTGGTTTCATTGATACATTACTAATTATAGAGTCATATTTCGGTTCAGATCTTCTCTTAGTCACTGTCTGAGATACTCTACAGACTGGTTTTCTGACTGAGCCTCCTATTGATTCTTTTCACCAACACGTAATGTGAATTCTGGTTTGATATAATTAGCGTGGGAAAGTAGTTTTAGATACTGACACATTTTCATATTGGACATATTCTGACATGAAGCACCGTTCAGTGTCCCATGGGCGCCATCTGTGAAATGGAGTTGAATTTTAATATCCACAGCCCATTTGGATGGACAAATAGTTGGCATGCCAAAAATTTATACATCCCATTGGTGTCTATTAGGGTACCAAAAATGGGTTAGGGCTTGATACAGTGATTTTAAAGATGCTGCGTAACATGGCTGTCTTAAGGTGGCACAAGATTGTTCAAAGAAAGATCTCATGAAAGACCTTTCTTTGAAGGAGCATTTCCAAAAAGATCTTTCCTTCATCATCCTGGTTTCATTGAACATGTATGGCCAGTTTGAAGCACTGTTACAACCAATATGGACTAAAATGTGTATGACCGTGTCTGAGAAACGAATGTTCACCAGATGATTGTTCAACCATCTATCTAATGTGTATGGCGACCTTTATGCCATATGGCCAGGGATTGGGCATGGATTTCATCAAGGAGGGTTTTTTTTTTTATGCGTTTTTTTGAGATCAGAAAATTATGGAACATGTCCTATTCTGGTCCGTTTTGTGGAGAAGAATAGCTATTTCTAGAAAACGGACGGAGAAAAATGTGCACACGGAAGATGTCCATACTTTGCAGATCCGTGGTTTGTAGCCCACAAAAAAAAATACGGTTGTGCACAGGAGGCCTCAGTTTAGTATATAACCAGTAGTGGTGATTGTAGGAAAGGAGACGTGATATAAGACAGCTCCAGTGTATCCCAGTCCCTCCATCACAGTTCCTGTTTGACCGTTGGATCCTGAAACCCCTTCCGATTTTAGTATTTGGACACTATTCGGAGCTATACATTCTTTTAGCTTCATTGTGTTTTCCGACCAAAGGAAGTAGTGTACGCTATTAATGGACTGCGAAAACAAAATGCCTCGCAAGTGTCTCTGTTTCCTGTCTCCAAATATACGTGAGGAAACCTGCAGTTGGCTACTAAGTATGCCGGGTGGTAAAACTGTATGGTGTGAACATGTAGGTTTCTGTGTGGACTGCATGGGGACAGTGGGGAACAGTACAACCATTTCCATTACTGCATGATGTGAGTAGGGCCTCAAGTTCTTCACGTCTTTATTGAATAGCCCAGCTATGGGCACAGTACTGTGGATTTGAGGAGCCAGTAAGGGCCCGGGCAAAGAGAACCTGTAAAAAGACCTGGGCCTGCGATAGGTACAAACTTCTTTAGTGAGAAGTGATGGAAATGTATTGGTAATTTACAGCATTGACTGAGTGTGATGTCCAGGCATGTCAAGGATCCATGTAGTGAAATGCAGTGAGACTCGTAGGACTGAGCAAAGGAAAAGCTACCAAGCGCTTGAGCCCTATCCTAATAACCTGGGCAGACATGCATACAGTATGAACGCTGTGTGGGAAATTAGATTTCATGGCGGTTAATAAGTGGTGATAGTCCTTATCTGTTGCTTTGCAAATGAAATAAATTCTCTGTTCATTGTGCCTAATGACCGATGACCCAGTTTAATAAGGAGCGAGCATCTGTGGGCTCTCCGGCTTCATCCTGATGGTTGGGAATGCATGTGTGGTGTGCAGACATTAGTTTATCTGTTTGTCCTGCTTTCAGCACAAATTGCCAGGGGAATGCTGTGTCTCCAGCATCTGCAAGATAACATCCCACTCAGCGTGGTCACAGCCCAGCGTCTGCGGAGCCTGGCCATAGGATTTCCTGCTCCTAGCGACTGGAACGTAGTGCAGAGCTGCAGACATATTGTTATCCTATCCATCTATCTATCTCCTATTTATCTATCCCGATCCTCCTCTAAGTATCTCGGCCAAGCATGTATATGTAGTGAATGGGGAGAAGGAAGAAGGCCCCTGGCATAAGCTTATTTCCTGAAGGGTTAAAATAAAGGATCAAGCAGTTGAAATTCAACATGCCCGATCCTTCTCTCCACATTATCTGCCATTGGAGGCTGGGGGTCGAGAGGCTCCATATACATCAGGTGGTCAGTCAAGATCAGTAAGGGCTGTATTACACTGGCAGATTGTCTGCCAGATCATCGGTAACAAGCATTCGCAGGAACGCTCGCTAGCGATGATCTGGCAGTGTAAAACTACCGCCGATTACCAGATGAATGAGCAAACGTTTATTCATCGGACAATCCAGGCTTAAAATCATCACTTGCTGGCGGCAGATCACAATCTGCTGCTGGCAAACAACTAGTCGGTATGGGGACGAGGGATAGTGTAACGATCGCTCCTCCTTATACTGTGGAGGAAATCGCTGCATGTAATAGCAGTGGTCTCCTCCGCTAGTGAGCAGGCGATTGCCGGGAAGGAATGCTTCGCTCCCGACAGTCATCAGCTGCATCGCTAAATGTAATATTGCCCTAAGACCGTGGCCTTGGGGCTCCAGGATTTCAAACCTCACTCTTGCTTCTATGTAGCCTCCTATGGGTGCATTCAGGGCCTATTCCAGGCCGATGGTGAATATTCCTGCGTGCCGAGCCTACCTTCTTCACATTTGACCACACACACACTGAGGAGTGATCTGGTAGTGTCCTGGGGGGTGACAGGCTGTCATCTGAGATACTTTCCAGTGATCCCTGACATCTGTAATGGCAGCATTTTGGTTTGCAAGTAAACAGAGAAAATGTGATTTGTCCACATTCTGAGGTGTTCAGTTTATAGAAGGAAGCAGAGAGGGCTGTTCTGTACTTGTAGAATATAGTATGTAATAGAAATACAACAAAAAACCTTGTGAAGAGCTTTTCTAACTGGTATAGTACTTCTAGGTAGCCACACTGATCCAGAAGATCCAAAGTCCAAATCTTTGCACATTATACAATTCAGCCAGTTAATAATGATACTGCTGGGAACAGGGTTGTGGGAGTTTCCACTCATGAGGTCAGATTGTGGCAAACGTTCCTGGACATTTCTGAAGGCTCTTCCCTTTGTTATGTGGAGATTGTGGTTATAGGTCCAGGATGATCCTTCCATGTGCACACAGAGAACAGCTTGTCATCTACACCTAGGCTTTACTTGGTATTGTCATCTTCTGGAGAGACACCAGCTGGCAGACTCGGCGCTGACTTCAGCAATTTCTGGGATTTGAATGGCATTTTAGTGTGCTGATCGGTTTCAAACAAAACACAACATGCTCTGCTGCTTTTCTCTTCACCTTCTTTCTTATGGAAATTGGCAATGACTTGGCCTGTGGATCTTTTGGAAAGTGTTTTGTCACGGGTGAGAGCTGATCAAAACCGTCGGTGTGGGAGTCATGTTTGCCACTGTGCAGATTTGGGACTAATAAATAGCACAATCAAGGGAAATCATGGATTTTAGTAGTGGGACCTGTGCTCTGTACAGTTTTATGTACCTTCTGTAAGGAGAACCTGTCACTAGGTTTGGTACCACAAAGCCACCAGGATGTAGTCAAACAGCTGGGGTTTGGTGTTCTCAACATGACCACGTCAAAACTGTCCGCTTCTGAATTGGGCATAAAGCGTGCACTCTCTCGCTGCAGATATTCCTGCAACTGAAAATCGGTTCAATCATCTGAATGGGTTTTTTTTTGTTTTTTTTTGCAGACAGTTTTCTGCAATATCCATTCAAATGAGGGGAGACTATTTTTAGTCGCATCAATTTCTGCAATAAAATCTGCTATGTGACAAGTGCTTGCATATCGCGCTATTCTCATAGCAGGGAATTGAGATGGCCCATAGACTTTTCATAAATCCAATATATTACAGATTGTGACTTTACCTTCTGTAGCAGGAATCCGTCAGCCCTTACCTTGATAAACTGCTGACAGCACTAGGTGGGGGCTGGGGAGAGCGAGACAAGCATACTTTTTGCTGAGCTTTTATTATCGGGGGGGGGAGTAGTGGGAACATGAAGTTTTATCCTGCCAGCTCCTGCATGTGCCGAGGGGGCGGTGCTTCACTGTGAAGTGCTTTCTACGTTGACAGCCCTTTCTATCTGCTCTGAGTGACAGCTGTAGCATCCACCCAGGAGACCACCTGTAGGGAAGGGACTAAAAATCATTCACAGTGAAGCCCTGTCTACTAGGCACTTGCAGGAGCAGAATAAACTGTCATATTCACTCTACTCCTGATAATAAAGGTTCACAAAAGTACTTCTCTCCCCAGTCCCTCCATAATGCTGTCAGCAGTTTACCATGGTCTGTCTGCTGACACTCCCTTTTAAGATCTGAATGTTTTTATGGGAGAACACCTCTGTACACATTCCATCTGATCAAGCATATAACATGTCCGTCCTTGTGAAATCAGAGGCATATGAAAGTACAGAAGGTGCCCTTAGGGTCTCGGTTAGAGCTCCTTAAAACTTGGAGGGAGTACAAAGCTGTACTATGGCTATGTGCAAGCGGCTTCCATAACCAAATAACAAAAATTATGCAATAGCAATACAAAGACTATCACAGAAACAACCATGCCCTGGCTGTGTAGCATTACTGAATATTAATCTTGTGGTTGGTTGGGGAAAGTATAAGGGTACGGCCACAAAGGGCGGATTTATCACGGATTTCTCCCTATGTATTGCAGAGAGTGAAATCCATGGTAGAAAATCCACAGAATAAGTTCACGTTCCGGGTCAGTTTCCCCTGCAGATTTTTTTTCCTTATGGCCCATGGACGCTGTGTGTTTTCCTTGGTGCCTACCCTCCTCGCTGACATGCTGGAAAAAACTGCTGACTACGCGCCACCTGGACGCTCCTCCAATGTGCATTTGGAGCATGAAGTTTACACAGTCAGTTATGTGCAAGCAAATACCACATGTAGTTGACTCTTGACTGTTTAACCACTTTGTAGCTATTAGGCTACAATCATATGACCGTGCAAAAAAACAGCCGTTAAAAACTGCTAACAGTCCATTTTTAACAGATACCTTTCTGAGAAACGGATGTTAAAAATTGTCCCCTTCAATTTTATGGGAGCTGTTGGTCTGTGAAAACGGACACGATAGGATATGTCCTTATTTTTGACGGCCGTTATACATGAGCCGTCACACGGCTGTTTTTCACTGTCATGTGAATATAGTCTTAAACTCCACTCTGTAGCAAAAACCTGCCATGGAGGCCATATTGGAAACCTTTCCTATATCGTGTCACATGATCACCAAATATGTGATATGTTGGGGGAGATTTGTCAAACTGGGGTAAAGCAGAACTGGCTGCGTTGCCCATAGCGACCAATCAGATTCCACCTTTCATTTTTCACAGCTCCTTTGGAAAATGAAGGGTGGAATCTGATTGGTTGCTATGGGCAACTCAGCCAGTTTATCTTTACACCAATGTGATAAATCTTGCAGCTGCTACGTGGCGGAACGTTTATGCAGGGTAATAAGGCCATATAGATGTTTATAGCCTATTGCCGGTCTGCAAGTGGTTGAATTGCAGTTTTATGTTCATGATTTGCCCTTTGGTAATACGAAAAAAGAACTATGGCAAAGTAATAAATGGGGGGGCCCTATCATTTCTGTAGACACCTATAGGGGGGGGGGGGTCGTTTTAGAGTCACAAGGAAATTGCTGACAATGTGGAAAGATAACTCGATGGCTCCGTGCTCAAATATTTACCAACTGGGTGAGTGTAAATGGGTGCCTGAAATTACACCAGAAACTAGCTCCACTGTTTGTCCAGAACACGCAAGTGCTTTTATACCAATGAGGACTGTCCACCTATTGTCCTTCTGATGAGGTGTGCCGTATCAGGATTTGCGCCAATTCCCCTTCACTTTAGTATTGATAACTATGAGACGATGCGTTGGGTTCTGCTGCTAAAATATCCTCGTGTCACACCAGAGTTTTTCTGCAGATTTCGCCCATTGCAATAAAGTCGGTGAATTGAATGCGGCCACCTCTGTCCACTACGCAGTGGACACTGTGGACTGGATCTACTACAGAACAGCTGGGGTGTCAGACGTATTCTACCCGTGGTTAATTTTACATATCTCATATACAAGCACTGCTCTCTATATACTCTTCTAGGCTAAATGCACACGATCAGGAAATCCACACCTTTAGGTCATGTACATTGTATTCTATGAGAATTTGAAATTCTCACGCACATAATGCAGATTTTTTTTTTCTACGCAGATTTTGACCTACGGTGCAGATTTTAAAATCTGCAGTATGTCAATTTTATTTTTCCTGACCTTTTCTCCATTCACTTAATGGGTAGAGTAAAATCCACATGTAAACATGCACCAAGGGATGCGGGTTAACCGCACGGATTTCAGTGTGGATTGTCCGCACATAAATCCTGAATGTGTGCATTTACCCTACTGAATCAGACTTGAAGCACTGCAGGCTCCTAGGGTGCTGTAATCCAGTGGGCATCTAAATGACACTTTCTTCTTAGGCTTTTAATGGATGTGCTTTTAAAGAGCATCCATCAGTAGATTTGTACCCATGAAACTGGCCGACCTTGGCAGCTGAAGGCATCTGTGTTGGTCCCATGTCCATATGTGCCCACATTGCTGAGAAAAATAACATTGTAATATATGCAAATAAGGTTCTAGGAGCAACCGGGGCATTGTCGTTGCTC
Organism: Bufo bufo; assembly: GCF_905171765.1. Classification (NCBI taxonomy): domain Eukaryota; kingdom Metazoa; phylum Chordata; class Amphibia; order Anura; family Bufonidae; genus Bufo; species Bufo bufo. Next base: position 348,698,017 of record NC_053392.1, read on the forward strand.
CAACAGGCTCAGCTCTTTCCAACTGCTGTGCCCTCTCCACTTTGACTTTAGGAGCGTTTTCCCAATCTATCTTTGTGTGTGTGTGTGTGTGTGTATAATATTATTTATATATATATATATATATATATATATATATAATTTCATCATTCATTCACTCAAAAACGCAACCATTGATTTCAACGAAACTTGGTACATCCCTTGCTACCTAGAAAGAAATCTTGTGGGGGTCACAGCTCTCTAGGACGTACCGTTCCTGAGATATTCCCAAAAAATGACCTACATTAGCTAATACAAGCCTGCAAGTCTTTCTCTTCATATCCCAACTGCCATACACATGGTCACAGGTCACTATAAGCCAACAGAAGCTCACAGGCCCTTAGTCTCCACATACACACACACACACACAGTTTTACTCCAGGTTTCCATAACAACCCAGCCATTTTTCTTCACTGCTGTAGGTCAGCTTTAGGCTAGGGCTACACGACGACATGTGTTGCGCGACAATAAGTTGCACGACACATGGGGCACAACTACACTGCTACATGTGTCGCGCAATAGATGGATTTTTTGCAACTGTTGTGTCAGTGCGACACCATAGCCTATCATTATAAAAATTGTGCGACATTTTGTTTCAACAACACATGTTGTCGTGTATCTCTAGTATTAAAGGGGCAAGGTGCTGTGGAGATCACTGTTAAGGGGGCAGGGGCCACTATTAAAGGTGCAGCTGCTGTGGAGGTCACTGTTAAGGGAACGGGCCCCTGAGGAGGTCACTGTCAAGGAAGGGAGTGGGGTGCTGTGAAACCCACTGTTAAAGGGGCGGGCTGCTGTGGAAGTCCGATTTTAAAGTGGCGGGGCACTGTGTGGGGGGGTCAGTGTTAAGGGGTGGGGGCTGTGGAGTTCACTGTTTTTTTTTTTTTTTTTTTTTTAACGACACACACACACACACACATTAAAGGGAACCTGTCACCGGGATTTTGGGTATATAGCTGAGGACATGGGTTGCTAGATGGCCGCTAGCACATCCGCAGTACCCAGTCCCCATAGCTCTGTGTGCTTTTACTGTGTCTAAAAACCGATTTGATACATATGCAAATTAACCAGAGATGAGTCAGAGCTTGAAAATATGACTCTTCTCTGGTCACACAAACAAGATATGACTCTTATGTTAATTTGCATATGTATCAAATCTGTGTTTTTACACAATAATAGCACACAGAGCTATGGGGACTGGGTATTGCGGATGTGCTAGCGGCCATCTAGCAACCCATGTCCTCAGCTCTATACCCAAAATCCTGGTGACAGGTTCCCTTGCGAAGCCGGGTCCTTCTGCTAGTATTTGATAAATACAGTTACCGTAAGCCAGTAGTTTTTCAACCTAGAAATGTTCCCTAAAACTGCAGAAAGACATTTTGCTACTTTCTGGGTAAATGGTCAATGGAAAATAAAGAGTTTTAATGCGTCCTTGATGCTTTTTTAAAAAGCAACAGAAAAGCCAAGTGTAAACCCGCCCTAATATCGTCAGGCAGTTGTGCAGATAGATCATCCCATCTGTGTGCTAGTAGGGTCCCGAGCACACAAAAGGGCCTGGCAGTTTGGCCTGCAGCAATCCTTCCTGTCAAACTATGGAGGAGATAATTAGATTGTAAGTAAAGGCTGAGTCCCGGAGAGGAGGAACATCTGCAGGTGGGGGGGAGAGGCATTCATGGCTTGTCTTCTTTTATATTAAAATCCGAAAAGGATTTCCTGAGGTTTGTGGGTGTGCATGGTCGTCAGTCACAAGAATGTGTTTACCGCAGCCATTTATGAGATCATTGACCCATCAATATGCTGTAACGAGACTGCAGTAATCTCGCAAGGGAAATTCCAGCGATAAGACCTGTCGCCTATCATGAAGCAGCCTATATGGTACTTGGATTTTTTGGTAAAGCCCTGTGAGGCAGTTGCTAGAATCTTCAGTACTCTATTAATCTCCATCTTTGTAGGCATCCAGTGTATAGTACTGTATATCTACTTCTGTACAGGCAGTCACTTGCAAGTGCATCTTCATTTCCAGGAGTTCGATATTGATGACCTATCCTCAGGATAGGTCATCAATATCATTTTGACAATGGTCCAACTCCCAAAACCCCACCAATCAGCTGTTTGGTGAACGCTGCAGCCTCCTCACCGCACTCTACATTGAATGTGACTGAGCTGTGCTGAGGCTTTGTGATTGATGAATGTGACGTCACTGGCCTAGGCCGGAGAACTGTGGCCTCTTGGGTGCGGGGAGTTGGACCGTCACTGATCTGATATTGATGACCTACCCTCAGGATAGGTCATCATCAAACTCCTGGAAAACCCCTTTCTACAGATGGACTACTGAGCAATTATACCAGCTATGATACTTACTATGTGTAGGTAGCCTTCAACATAGCAAATTATTATAGACATTATTAGCCTGCATGTGTGCTCCCCACAAATAAGGGAAGCACTTCATACCCAGATGTAACATCAGAATACAAAGTTGTACCGGATTTGAATTACACAAGGTCAACAATATATGACAGTGTTCATATCTTTGTTGGAGCTTCTGTGGCAGGTTCCATCAAAAGTGCCAGAAAATATAGCACCGCATTCTTCATTATGACAGCACCGTTGGTGTCCATCCTGTAACAGATACATCACTGCCACCAATTTTATTTGTTTTGCTCTTATGATTGAAGAGAACAATGTAATTGACTGATGCAGATGGGAACAGAGCCTAAGTTTTCTCCAAAATTGGCCTAGTTACATTAGGTATATGTCTTGCCAATGACTAGGACTACGGGGTCATACATTTCTTCTGGATTGTATTTGTCATTCGGTTCCTGTGATACATCTCATGATCTTTGTCTAATCACATATCATGCAGTGTATTGCTTCTTGTCTTTCACTACATCAGCTTCTGCTCCCACACGCAGAGACCCCCAGCTGGGACTGTGTTATGTAAGAAGCAGGACACAACCAGGGTAGAGAAAGTCAGAAGATCCTGGTGCACTTTATGATTGGGAGATATTGGTAGTGCTGTAATTGTTGCCCCATATCGGTCGAGATGGTCATGTATTTTTTTGTAGTAGCCTTTCTTTGAAGTCAGTAAAGGGCTGTATCCAGTAGATTTTGTTGGCTCTATGCCGGCAGTGATAGAACTAGTGTTGGGTGTGGGGGCTGTATGTGGCCAGAAATACTTTACACCCAAACAGTTGTATTAAGAGCCATAAACTCTGTAATGTGAATACTATTATATCTTGTAATGTAGCTGTGGGACTCTAGGACTGGGATATATCCCTGGAGTTACTTGGGTTTGGACTGGGAAGCTGAATGAGAACACAAGTTCTAACATATCTGCCAAAAGAAGGCAGGAGCCTTGGGAGGCATAGAGGCTGAGTCATTTCGTCCTAATGGAGGATGTCGAATGGGACCTGGTAGCCGATGTCGCTCCCTACACACTGACATTGGCTAGCTGGACGTGTGCTTACCAGTTGGGCCACCAATGCAGATGCATAATAAGTTAACATGGCATGGCAGTAGAATACACTGACTTCTGGTGGGGTGTGACTGAAATGCTTCAAAACCTAAATAGCGAAACCTAAAAAAACTCATGTCACCATCTAGGTGGGACTGAAGAGACATTGTGCTGGTTGTGCCTATTTGATTGTCACTGTTCTTGAAGGATCCTACATTATTGTTTCTGTCTATGTACACAGAGCATGAGGCGCCAACAGATATGTTCTAGATGTAGAACAACAGATAGACGAAATGTAAGGTTGGGTCGGGAGGGGCGAAAGCATGAATGAAGAAGGGAGGTGTCACATTCGTAAAATAGCTTCCCAGGGACTCTTTCCACACCTTTCTCATACAGATAACATGGTGAGACTACTTGTATGCAGTGAGAGTGCTGTATAAACCACAGATATTTCCACCTCTACTGGATGGAGGCGTCCAGTATATTAGCGGCTGACTTCTGAATGTCATTGCTTCATAATGGCTCATTGAAACCTTTTAAAAGGTCAAATCCATGTATATGATCTAAGGTAATGACTTACTAATGGTAAAGTTGTAGGTAACTAATAATCATATGTTAAAGTAATAAACAGATGCTGGATTATCAGATTGAAAAAGAAAACTAAATACATTTTTAGAATAGACAGCCAGAATTGGTGCTAGGTTTGAGGAAGTGCAAAGGGGGAAATTGCCAGGAGCCTACACCGCCTTTGTCCTCCAGCCCTTCTGTGACCGCAGCAGGACATGGCCGTTTGAACATTTTTGAAGTGTAGCTCTAAAGATGACCATACACATTCAATAGCTGTCGGCTGATATTGCAGCCCCCCCCCTGGCTTCCCCATGCAAAGACTCAGCCGAATGTGTGTGTGTGTGTGTGTGTGTATTCTGTGGGGAGAAAGCCGCTGCCAGACACTTCTGGCCGCAGCTTTTCTGTAGGGAGATCAAAAGGATCGGGTGAAAATATTAATTTCACCCCTGAGTCAGGAGCTCCCCATACACATTAGAGCGTTGGCCGAACCTGCCATTCTTGGTAGGTTCATCCGTCAAATGAATGATGTGAATGGCTAGATAAACAATCAAAGCTTGGTTCACATTGGCTTTAATTTCCATGATATACTCAGGATAGGGAATAAGTGTTCGGTCACTGGGACTTCCAGCGATCATGAGAATGGAGGTCCACAAGTGCTGCTGTACTGCCTTATGAGAATTGAACGGCATGTGTTAACACTGATCCATTCATGCATCATTTTTGTGATTTGTTGAGGGTCCCGTAGGTCTGACCCCCAGCAATCAACCACTTGTCCCCTACCCTGTGGATAGTGAGCAAGTGTTACAATGCCAAGAGTGCATTCTCACCAGTTCAAAACTATGTTATTGATGATTGACTATTTATTGTAATTTAAACCGCTATGGATCATTAACATGACCAAGCGTGCGATCATAAGAATGCTCATTCTCCATCGTTGCCGGTGAGAATATGGTAGCCATCAGCTGACAAACAAGTAAATAGCTGATTGGATCTCTTAGGCTACCTGCACACAATGCGAATTGCCCGTGTTTTTATGTAGATTCTCATGAGGCAAAACGGCAGTCTAGTACAGTACCAATAGACAAATCTTGTGTCCAATTTATTTAATTTTTTTATTCATATGAAAATTTACCTGTGTGGATTTTCAAATCTGCAGAATATCAATTCTTTATTCAAATTAAATTTTTTATTTTTTGTGCAGCCTTTTCATGCAAGGGGGAGATCTGCAGAAAATCTGCACCTTAGGCCTCTTGCACACAGTTTTTTTTTTTTTTTCGTTCCATATACGGAACTATTCATTTCAGTGGATCCGCAAAAAAAAAACGGAAGGTACTCCGTATGCCTTCCGTTTCCGTTCCAGTCAAAGATAGAACAGTACTATCCTTGTCCGTTATGCGGACAATAATAGGACATGTTCTATCAGGGGCCAGCTGTTCCGTTCCGCAAAAAAATGGAATGCACGCGGACCGCAAAATACTGAAGCAGCCATACGGTCATGTGCAAGAGGCCTAAAACTGCAAGTAAGGCCTCATGCACACGACCGTTGTTTTTGTCTGCATCCGAGCCGCACTTTTGGTGGCTCGGATGCGGACCCATTCACTCTAATGAGCCGCAAAAGATGCAGACAGCACTCCGTGTGCTGTCCACATCCATTGCTCCGTTCCGTGGTCCACAAAAAAAATATAACCTGTCCTATTCTTGTCCGCACTTTACAGACATAAATAGGCAGTTATATTAAATGCTATCCGTGCCGTTCTGTAAATTGCGGAACGCACATGGACGCCATCTGTGTATTGCGGACCGCAAAACACACACCAGTCGTGTGCATGTAGCCTAACACACGCAGCTTTTGGTGCAGAAACAGCACAGATTTTCTGCTTTAAAACCTACACCCATGTACAGGTAGCCTTATAGCGCCTTCACACGCTGCAGATCTTGTTCCAGAAAATTCCGCGACTGAAAATCAGTTCCATTCATTTGAATGCAGCAGCAAGCACATGGATATCTGTAAGCCCCTTTCAGGTGAATGGAACAGATTTTCAGTCGCGGAAAATTCTGCAGCAAAATCGGCAGCGTGTGAAGGCAACCTTATGCTGGCATGAAACTGCTGAATAAAGAGGGGATGTGCCGCAAAGAACATACAAACTGTATGGACTGGAATGGTCGTACTGATTGTTGCTTCTCCCATGCCGTTCGCATTAGCATTTTGAAAAAGTGCCAATCAACTTCTTATATGGTCGATCAGCAGTTGTTCCTGCCGGCCCACGTAAAAGGACAAATGTTTTTTCATTCCTACAGAATCTAACAGGAAGAAAACTGTCATCCATCAGATGCGTGCTTCTAGGGAGAGGACGGTGCAGTATGGAGGCACATAGGGACAGATTCGGCAGTGTTTTTACAAACGTTTTATGGTATAAAAAAGTGGCTAATTGCTTTTACAGTCTACACAATTTAAAGAGGATCTAAGTATCCGGATACGTAGGGCATAGTCCAGGGATCTAACTGTACTTACTATTTTTTTCTGGGCTCTGCTCCGTTCGCCCGCTGTGGCCCCTGTTGTATTCTCCCGCCTGGTATGTTAATTAATAGCATCGGAGCAATGAGGAGGAGACTGAGTCTTTCTCCGTGGGCGTCTCCTTCTCCCTGGCTGCGGCGCTGTCGAATCGCAGCGGAGAGCGTCACAGCCAGGGGGAAAAAAAAAAACTCCCCTTCTCCTTGGCTGTGACACTCTCCTCTGTGATTGGACTGCGCCACAGCCAGGGAGAAGGAGGCGCCCATTGAGAAACCAGGCAGTCTCCTCCTCCCTGTACCGATGCTAAAATTAGCATACCAGGCGGGAGAATACAACGGGGGCCACAGCGGGCGAACGGAGCAGCGCCCAGAAAAAAATAGTAAGTGCAGCACTATGCCCTACGTATCCTGATAGTTTATAATGTTTGGACCCATGAAAGGTCCTCTTTAATCTATACCTGCAGTGGGATCTGCTTGCAATGGGGGCAATTTAATATTTGAAGTCTGTTTTGTAAAAATTTGCGTCAGATTTATGAAATATCACATGCTATTTAAAAAATTTGCCACAATTTTGGTCCAGATATGTTACTCCACTTTCTACGACGCTCCGCCAATCGAGTGGGTGTGTGCCTTTTTTGTAACGTTTTTAAGCTGATAAATTTGGAGCAAAACTCAAAGGAGTTTTCTGAGATTATTATCATCCTCTGGTTATCCTATTAACTGACTGGTGGGACGCCAACCAGCTGTTTTAAAAGGCACCAGTGCTTGCAAGAGTGGCGCAGCCTTCTCTCAGCTTTCCCTAGGCCAGTGACGTCATGTTCAACGGTCAAATGACCTGGGCGCAGCTCAGTCCTATTCAAGTGAATGGGGCCGAGCATGATGCCAAGCACAGCCGTTATGCAGTGTATTGCGCTGTGCTTAGTAAGCTGCGAGAAGGCTGCAGTGCTCACAGGAAAGTCAGTGCCTTCTCATACAGCTGATCAGTGGGGGTCTGACACCCGGGATCAGATAGGTCATCAGTGAAAAATAAAAATCTCAGAAAACCCTTTTAGCATGCCTAGGCACATCCACTTTTCAGAATGGACTGAGTGGTGTAAAAATAGAAAGTCACAAATTTGTGCAACTAAGCTCAAAAAGACGCAAAGATCTATTTTGTGACTTTTTTAACCCAGAATTCTGGCATGTAGGACATGTTAAATTCCTGCCACTGACTGTACCATGGGATAGCATGTTCCCTGTGGTGAAATAAATCTGCTCCAGTATGTACTACAGACGCGGTAAATGAAGTCATTCTATTGCTTCTCTCCTACAGTGGATGGATGTGGACACATTGTCTGTAATGAAGAAAGTGGAACGATAACTTCGAAGAACTATCCTGGCACCTATCCCAACTACACCCAGTGCTCAGTCACAATCCGAGTACCCGTGGGGAAAAGTCTGTACGTGAAGCTGGCAGACCTGGATATAGAAGCCCGAGACTGTGACTCTGCTTATCTTAAAATCTACAAGGGATCAAATGATGAGGAAGTTGGTGAGTTGTCAGAATACCATGGGCCATACCACGGGCCATACCACTAGATAGTGATCTTCTGCCTGGCTATCTCCTGTAATATACAAGCCGCTATATTGTTTCCCTGGAAGGGATCAAAAGGTGTTAATGACCTTTAAAGTGTGAGATACAGAATCACAATTAAGCAGTTCCTCCCTTCCTGACAGTAGAATACATCTTGGCTGTTTTTTCTGATGAAGATGACCTGGGTGGGGTGGAATACGTACTTTTAAATACAACCAATGACTAATGCTAAGTACCATAAATGTGGAGCAGAGGAACGGTCAGTTCTCCTGACCTGTCTGTTTTAGTAAAAATGTGTTTTTATTTATTTATTTTTTATATAATAAATAATTCAGGGGCATCTTTTCGCATAACTGTTCATTAGCCCTCTGTTATTCCTCTTAGAAATGTATCGATAATTGGCAAATGCCAAACTGTATAGGTACACGCCCCATTTCACAAAAAATTGTAGTCTGGTTGTCAATTTATTCATAAGTAGAGATGTCCCGAACTATTCCCCGGCGAACATAGCTTGTTCGCGTTCGCCGCGGTGGGCGAACATATGCGATGTTCGGTCCGCCCCCTATACATCATCATTGAGCAAACTTTGACCCTGTACCTCACAGTCAGCAGACACATTCCAGCCAATCAGCATACCCTCCCTCCCAGACCCTCCCACCTCCTATCAAAAAGCAAGGACAGCATCCATCTTAGATTCATTCTGAAGCTGCAGTGTCACAAATTTGACTAAGTTGTAATCGCAATGCGATTAATACAGGTTATATTGATCGCATTGTGAATTCAACTCAGAGCTGGGTTCCTAATGGTTGTATTGCTAGAATATAACGAAGATTGAGAATATAGTGTTATATTCGTCAATTCTAGCAATACAACCATCAGGAACTTAGCTCTAAGTTGAATTCGCAATGCGATTTAATGCAGGTTATATTAATCGCATTGCGAATCCAACTTACCACACTCTGCGTCAACTACGTAATTTTCCATGGGAGTTTTGCCATGATCCCCCTCCGGCATGCCACAGTCCAGGTGTTAGTCCCCTTGAAACAACTTTTCCATCACTATTGTGGCCTGTCTATTGAAGTCTATGGCTGTTCGCGAACGGAAAATTTTATGTTCGACATCTCTATCATAAGGCGTAACAGAGTAGAGACATAATGCAAAGTTATGAGAGAGAATGTTCCAGACGTATTCACTAAAACCGTTATTTCAAGAGTGAGGACAGATCCTTTTTTAAGGGTATTGCAATTTTTTTTTTTAGGAAATGGACCGACCTTTTAAACAAGCATACTCTCTGGTAGGGTGAATCCTGCTGATTAAAATGATACCTGCCTTGTGAAAATCGGTTGTGGTTTTCCTAAGAAAAAACAGGCTTTGTTCTTTATGGAAATGGGGGCTTCATACAGAGAGGGGAGGGTCCTAGCCCCTTAGTGCTCCTCAGCTTTCCAGTGCTGGCCACGCCCCTCAGTGCACCAAAGCACTAATTTGCATAAAGAATAACACCGCAATCCATTTTCTCAAGACGAGTATCCACCTTACTAACCTGGTTAAGGCTACTTTCACATTAATGTTAGTATTTTCCGGTATTGAGATCCGTCATAGGGTCTCAATACCGGAAAAAAAAAAGCTTCAGTTTTGTCCCCATTCATTGTCAATAGGGACAAAACGTAACTGAACAGAACAGAACGCTCCAAAATGCATTCAGTTCTCATACCGGAGAGCAAACCACAGCATGCTGCGGTTTGCTTTCCGTCCTGGGATGCTCTGACCCAATGTGCCACAATAGAAAACAGATCCGTCACCTATTGACTTTCAATGGTGTTCATGACGAGTCCTTCATGACGGGTCCGACTTGGCTATGTTAAAGATAATACAACCGGATCCGTTCATAACAGATGGAGCCGGTTGTATTATCAGTAACTGAAGCGTTTTTGCTGAACCCTGCCGGATCCAGTAAAAACGCTAGTGTGAAAGTAGCCTTAATACAGTTGATCCTGCTGACTGGTGCTCTTTGAGGGTGTTAGAATGTTTTTGATTTAATTTTTTTCTGGTTGTAAGATGACATATGTTAATGCTATGTAAACACCAATTATTATAACATAAGGTTGTTGTTATGCTGAAACTGTTTAGGTGCCCATGCTGTTTAGTCTAAAGTTAATAAAGACTGAGTTCAACCAAAAAATTTAGTTGGTGGAATTTAACAGATGATAATTTCATCTGACCCATGACTGTTATTGTCTGGAGAGATGTTGGCCGTGTTTTTTCCGATAGCTGGTGAGGCAGTCAACCATATCTCAGATGATCGTTTCAGCCATTGCTCGGCGTCTCTGATCATGTGTGGCCAGTCTGAACAACTGTAATGTCCAACATGGACTGAAAAGTGTACGGCCATTCCCTCGGCAGTTGTTCAGCCATCGCCTACTTCTCTCTGTAGGAGCAGCCATGTTGAGAAGTTCTGCAGCTCGTGTTGGTCCACCATGTCTACTTAGCCGTCTCAGTACAGTAAACTCTGAGGAGATTAGAGATTAATGAAGTGTTAGCTCTCTTACAATTAATTAGCCGGTTAACAGGTTGTGTTCTGGAGCTTAGCAGTCTGGGCATATGTCCTCTTACCCTCAGATGACCTCTCTGGGGCTGGCCTCATGCTTTCTTCAGCCTGAGCTTCTTCAGGCAGCTGTTATGTCACCAGATATTTGCATAGGGACTGTGTTCTCACCTTATTTTGTTATCCCCGCCCGTTCTCTTCAGTTACAGATCTCAGAATGGACTGTGCAGTTTATGTGCATTCCTAAAATTCCTGTCATGTTTAGCACTTGACCATGACACAGTCCTTGTGCGGTTCCTAGAGGTTTTATAGGCACAATAAAGAGGTTTATGGTTTGGGGCACTTGGTCCATGATCATTAACCTAAATCATATTTCTGGAAATAATACAATCCGTCTCAGATTTGTTCTGTAAGGTGTGAAAATAAGCACATACACTATTTCCAACAACCAATAGAACACTGCCTGACTGTGTATGACCAGGTTCAAGCTGGAGATACACTTTAGATGAATGTCGCTGAAATTGGAATCCAGTAATGGCCGGACTGGGGGGGCAGAGCCCTTAGGGGAGGCCACATGACGGGGGTTTGGTTAGTGAGACCCCCAGAGGAATGGGATAGGTCAGGGAGTTGGTTGGGCTAGGTAATTTATTGGGGGGGTATGATTGGCCAGTTTGAGGGTAGGGGTAGAGATTTAGGGTAATAAAGGGAAGAAGGTAGCCATTTTAAGAGAGGTTAGTTAGCTGTGATACGTGCTTACCTGACCTCATCATGGATCAGCTAGAAGGGGCCATTAGGGAGTTAAGGGCGGCACCGACTGGGTCCAGAACCAGGTGCAGCTGCTGTTGAGGGGGGCGGCTGGGGCTCCTGTCCCGCCCCAGCCATCGGTAATCCGGGCACGACCGCCAGCGCGCTTTACCCCACCTTTACCCCCCCCCCCCCAGGCTCAGCGCCAGATTCGAAGCCCTTCTAAGGACCCTCCACGTCGGGGCGCAGCAAAAGTTTCCTCTCGCATGCCCCAATGTGGGAGGAATCCATTGTGTAGGCGGAGCCCCAGAGGTGGCCGGGCTCTGTCACCTCGTGCTACAGGAAGCGGCGGCGTGGGTTCCGGACCAGGCACGGCGGGCACTTCCACGGACCCAGGTTAAGGAGGTGCCCCCCAGCAGGATCTTGATATCCAGAGGCACGGGGCTGCTGCAAGTCAGGAGGCAGAGTGCAGCAGGCCCCCTTCACTTAGGCAGCAGCAGGGAAGAAGCTCCGCCCCCCGTGAGTGATCCAGTGGAGAACCCTGTTCCATCGTCCCTGGCATGGGCACTGCCAGGGGACAGTGTGAAGACTCACCTGCTTCAGGATCTGGAGGGTCGTCGCTGAGGAGCAGTCATCTGGAGTCAGGATCTGCGGCTGATGGGGACACAGCAGCCAGGTGAGATTGCGCTGGGACCTTTTGGGGGTGGGGATGGTTAATGGCGGGGGTGGGGGGCCCCAGATGGATCTAGGTAGGGTGTTTGGGTCAGCTTCTGGGGGGACTGGCGGGCTTATTAGCAGGATGGGGTATGGGAGGGGTATCCCTGTTGCCGGCGTGGGGTGTGGCGGGGGTTCCGGGGGGGGGGGGGGGTCTGGGTTTGTGGGGGAGGTAGGCTGGAGGGGACCAGTAACGTGGCGTCGGTACAAACACAGGCGGGCGGCCAGTCTGCAGAGGAAACAGTGAGGTATATGTCTGTTTTGAGGGTCCGTTGGGGGCTCATTTGAAGTAAGAGGTGAAAGGGCGAATATGGAAAGGTGAGTATGTGGAGATTTTTTCGCTGCTTCCACTGGAGAGGTTTGACCTGGATAGGGCACGGAGGGAAGAGGGGAAGAAAAGCAAAGATTTCGATTGATACCGCAAACGTTTGCTAATTGGTTGCAGTTGTTTGCGATATTGGGGAGAAGGCCCCCGATTGTTGTTCAGGGCTGTTTTGCTTTTTGGATTCAATTGGTCAGGCGTACCGGGTGTATGGGGGGAGTTCATCCCATCTTGCATCTGCGTCCGCGAGTGGACTGTTTCTGGTTTAACGAGGGTGGCTGTAAATTCGGCGCAAAATGTAAGTTCAATCATGAGTGCTCAGTATGTGGTGGATTGCATGGAGCGGCACGATGCTTTAAGGGCGGTAGACAGAGGGGGTGCGATATCAATAGCAAAGGGGGAGACGCCGGTACGTTTGGAAAGGATGGAGCTGTACCTCGGTAGATATCCGGATAAAGGGGCCGCGGCGTTGATTAGGGAGGGGTTTTTGTGGGGATTCAAAATTCTGTTCGATCCAGGGGAGGGGGTGTTGTCAAAACGAAATTTGCGATCGGCAAGGGAGCATCCAAGAGTAGTGGCGGAAAAACTTTACAAAGAGGTCTTGCTGGGGGGGATGGCTGGCCTGTTTGCGGAACCACCATTCAGTAATTTGCGGGTGTCACCGCTGGGGGTAGTCCCAAAGAAGGAGGTGAATAGGTTTCGCCTGATTCATCACCTGTCTTTTCCAAAAGGATCGTCTGTCAATGACTGTATTGACCCCGGCTTGTGTTCAGTGGTCTATACCTCATTTGACGCGGCTGTGGCGTGGGTTAAAAAGTTGGGGAGCGGAGCGTTACTAGCAAAGATGGATATTAAGGCTGCGTTTCGGTTATTGCCAGTGCACTCGGGTTGTTTGCACTTGGGGTGTTTTTGGGAAGGGTTTTTTTTTCTTGGTTTGTTGTCTGCCGATCGTTTGTTCCCTGTCGTGCGCATACCTCGAGACATTTAGCTCATTTTTGGAATGGGCGGTGGTGGATGCGTCAGGCTGTGAATCTATTATTCACTACCTGGGCGATTTTCTGTGTATTGGCCCTCCTGAGTCGCGGGTTTGCGCTTTGTTGTTGCATACCATTGGTACGTTGTTTGGGGTTCCTTTGGCGACGGAGAAGAATGTGGGACCGGCCACGGAATTGAGTTTCTTGGGGATAGTGATTGATACGATCAGGATGGAATGTAGATTGCCTAGCGACAAGTTGGAGGACTTGAAGAGGGTAGTGGCAAGGGGAATGCGGTTGAAAGATACAATTGCGGGAACTTTAATCACTGTTCGGGAAACAAAATTTTGCGAGCCGGATTATGCCTATGGGGAGGGTTTTTTGCAGGAGCGACGGCGGGCGTAGTTGCACCACACCACTACATTAGTTTAAGAAAAGAACTGCGAGCGGACTTACAAGTTCGGAGCTCCTTTTTGGGGCAGTACATCGGTCGCTCGTTATTCATGGGGGAGGTGGTGGACTCATTTTGATTTCGAGTTGTTTACTGATGCAGCGGGGAATTGCGTTTTTTTTTTTTTTTGCGGGGGCCAATGGTGTGCTGGCAGTTGGCCTGCTAGTTGGGTTGAAAAAGGCTGGGTGAAGAATTTGGTGTTGCTAGAACTCTTTCCTATAGTAGTGGCGGTTATGGTATGGGGGGAGGTTTTTTCGGGATAGGAAGGTTCGCTTTCACTGTGATAACTTTGGGGTGGTTCAGGCAATAAACTGATTGTCGGCCTCGTCGCCATTAGTGGTACGGCTGCTACAGCGGCTGGTTTTGGAGTGTTTGTCACTCAATACCTGGGTGGTGGCGGTGCATGTGCCGGGGGTCGATAATGGTGTTGCTGATGCTCTCTCTCGTTCAGTGGGAGCGGTTTCGGCAGCTGGCCCCGGAGGCGGAGGAATTCGGGCTGCCTTGTCCGGCGTGTCTGTGGGATCTCCTGGAGGGACCGTAGCGGGGCTTATTTAGGCTTCATTGGCGCCCGGTACGTGGGCTACTTATTTGACAGCTTGGCAGTGTTGAGAGGATTGGTGTAGTAGGCTTGAAGTGGGGAATGAGGATTTAGATTTTTCATTGTTAATGTTTATAGGTCATTGTAGGGATGAGGGCTGGTCGGTAAGCAAAATAAATAGATATATAGCGGGGCTGGCGTTTGGGTTTAAGTTAAGAAAAATGATGGACTTTACCAAGTCGTTTCTGGTTATTCGGGGGAGGACACTAGGAGGCCGGTGTCTTTTGCATTACTGTTAGAGTTGGGGGAGCAGTTAATGGGGGTGTGTAGTTCGGCGTGGGAGGTGCATCTCTTTAAATTAGCTTTTTCCTTGGCATTCTTTGGAGCGTTACGCTTAGGGGAGCTGGTTTGTCCGAAAGTGAGACGGCAGGGAGGGTTGTTGAGGGATGACATGGATTTATTCCAGGATAGGTTAGAATTTGTGATACGCCGTTCAAAGACTGATGTGGAGGGGAAGGGACGGAGGGTGGATTTGTTCGCTATTCCGGACTGTGTAATGTGTCCAGTCCGTTGTATGCGGGACTACGGGGCGGAATTGAAAGTTGGGGTGTGGCAGTTGTTAGTGCATGCCAATGGATTCTTTTTATCCCGGTTTCAGTTTTCAGCAGTTTTTGCACGGTGTTTGGATATGTTGGGGTTGGGTCAGGCAGAGTATTTGAGCCATTCGTTCAGAATCGGCGCAGCGACAGGGGTGGCCAAGTGGGGGTTGGGTGATGAGGTCATAAAGCGTTGGGTATCGGCTCGTTTTAAGTCCTATATTCGGTTGAATCGTTTGTAGTTAAGGAGGTTGGGGGATGATGATGGTTTTCCTTGCGGATGTTGTTGGCAGTATTGTTCTTTGCGTTTTTCTCGTTACAGGCACAGTACCCACTCTGGTGTGGATATTAGGACATTCTTATGTCTTTTGGGGGGCCGTCCGGGCAGCGGTTCGGCCGGACGGTCAGCAACTGGGTCTTGATCGGTCGGTGGCTGGGTCGTAGGAGTATGGTGTGGAGTGGGGTGCTGCCAGAGGTGCACCGTTTTGTTAAGCGGGATAGAGCACCGGATGTGTTAGTGGTGCATGCGGGTGGGAATGATTTGGCGGTGCGGCCATTTCGGGAGCTGGTGAGGGATATCAAATTCGACATGTTGAGGTTGTGGGCGTTGTTCCCCAAGTTAGTGACTGTCTGGTCAGAGTCAGACATAGTCCCGAGGATGGATGGTTTGGAGGGGGGCTAGGTCTGTGGATGCTGTCAATAGGGCCAGAGTTAAAGTTAATAGGGCGATAGGTCGTTTTATGGCTAGGAATGGGGCAGTGGCAGTTAGATATGTGGAGCTGGAGAAGGGTGTTGGGGGATTTTGGCGGTCCGGAGTGCATCTCAATGCTGTTGGGTTGGATATGTGGAGTTTGGCGTTGCAGGAGGGAATCGAGACTGCCTTAAGAATGTGGAGGGACGCACAGAATTAAGGGGTCAAATCTGTGCATTGGTGGCGGTGGGGGGTCCTTGAAGTTGGTGATATTTGCAGGTGAGGAGATTGGGAGGGCACCATGGTTGGGGCTGGACTCACATGGTGGGCGAACAGTTGTGGCGGAAGTAAAGGGGGCCATTCAGTGGTGCTTCCGAGCTGGCGGGCAACGGCTGGAGGCAAGATGGCTCACCCCGGTGGGGCAACTCAGTTTTTGGGGCTTCAAGGACCTCCCCCGGAAGTAATGGTTATGTCTGTTTTTGATAACTAAGTGGTTATGGGTATTTATATAATTTATGCTAATAAACAGCTGCTGTGGCCAATTTATTTCAGCTTGGTGTCCGAGTTTTATTAACGGATGGATGGGGGGGTAGATCGCTGGGTTGGAAATCTATTGGGGGACGACGACAAGGGGTTAATAAAAAGGAAGAGAGGTATACAGGGGACGAACGGGAATAACCAATACCCTCGTCAAGAGTAACCTCGTTCATCGGGTAATAAGATCGTTTGAGCGGTCACTTCAGTCATCGGTTGCCGGCAGCAGATCATGCCGACTAAACACACTCTGTTGCCGGCAAACAATGAGTCTGTATGGGGATGAGTGATTGCTCCTCCTCATACTGTGGAGGAGATAATGGCGTGTAAATGTCTCCTCCACTGACGAGCAGCCGATTCGTCAGCTCAATTGTGCAGTGTAAAGGGCTTAACATGACAAGAATCCGCCACGTAAAAAACAGTAGCAGATCAGTAGGCTGACCTGCCCCTGTGAGCAGTGCAATTTTTAAAGGCAGAAATGCTGCCAGAAGTGTGCACAAAAACACCAGCTATTTTAGCCCTTCCCCATTTGGAGAAGAAACATGCCACTTCTGAAGTGGATTGCTAGTAGGCTACGGGGAAAAAAATGCCACCATATGCGCGTTTCATGAGATGTTTTAACTTTAACTTTTTTTTTTTTTTTTTTTTGCTTTTTCTAATTCAATTTTTAACATTCTTTTCCATACGCTTGAAAACATGCCATAGCATGAGCGGCTTCCATTCTAGTGTACTCGAACTGCGTTTGTATTACATGTAAATGGATGTTATTTTGTACTGCATTTCTTAGGGAAAATATCATCCGGCTTGCTGCAGCTTCTTTTCACACGATCGCCACTGCAGCTCTTTTTCTGAAAAGGGTGTCTGTGATGAAGCAACCATTTTTAAGGCCTGTTCACAACTTATGAATTTTTTTATTCTTTTTGCTGCCCAGAAATGATAATTTAGGTGCCTGCACAAATGACAGGATCACCTGATGAAGAGAGTTTCGGTGGCATATTTAGATGGGCAGATTGTTGGGAATGAGCGTTCGCAGGAATGTTTGTTCCTGATAATTTGCCTGAATATCAGGCCGTGTAAATCCACCTTTAGGAATGTGGTCTACTCTTCCATGAGACACTCGTTTGTTTGTTTTTTATCCAGAAAACAGTGATGTAAATGAGTGTGCCTCTTCTTTCATCAGATAGGAGGTGGCTGTAAATTGGGCTTTACAGCTCTGTACCTGGTTTCCTGTAGATGTTTATTTAGCAAGGTGACAAGGACTCATGTCTGCTTTTTTTTTTTTTAATCATATTACGGGACACTGTCTTTGTGTCGGTTTTTATGTCTCTCCTATTCTTCTGAGATGGTCATGTTTGGGTTCAAGTCATTCCTGGACAAATGATGGTTTCCTGTTATTTAGCCTATGCATGACGTCAGGAATTAGATTGTGTATTGTATTGTGTGTACACAGGGAAGATCTGTCAGAACGGATGTGAATCTGTTGTATTCCACCAGAAAAGGAAGCTGGAATAGTCGTGGACATGTGGTATAACTGTCAGTGATCTGCTCCAGTAAGCGGATGGAGCCAAAAAATGCCCTATTCCTATTCTGTTCCTATTCTCTGTTTCTGCAGAACCCATATAATCTATAGCGTTAATGACGACTGCATATGGTCACTAGTCGTGGAATTTTAATTGAATTTCATTCTGTGTAATCCAATGGTTCTTTCTTATGGCATTTAGTAGTATGTTTGTTTATTCCTTGCACATTTATGAAACGTTCTGTCAGTAGGTTTATATTAGTAGCTAATCAGATGTTGGAGGCTCCGATCGGTGCTTCCTCCACAGATTCCATCAAAAATAGCGGAGGTACAAGTCTCGTGTGCAGGACTTTTTCACTTTTTCACTGCTAAAAAAAAAAAAAAAAAAAACAGGATCCTGAACGGACCCCATTATAGTCATCAGGATTTAGCACTTTGGTTATATTCGTTCTGCTCCTATATTGGAGCAGAACAATGGAAACCATTAGCGGTGGTATGAAAGAGGCCTTAGCGGGCATTCTGCTAGTGAACCTAAGGAATAAAGTCACTTCCTGGCTCCATCATAGACTTCTTTTCCAGCGCTCTGATGAACGATACGAACTGTGATTTACTGAAATGAAAGGTCCATCTAGCAATGACCGGCAGAAGTGATTATAAAGATCTGTCTGCTGAGCGGAGGAAGATAGAGCTGACTATCTCCCATCAGTGCCTGTGTGCTTCTTATCTGTCTCCGTGGCCTTTCCTGTCTGATTGTGGATCTCTTCCAGGGGGAGGCTGTATGGTTTCTATATACTTTTCATCATTTCGCTAACATTTTGCTGCAGACTTGTAAGGCTCCTGGCCTCCTGCCTGCAGTAATGACTGATAAAATCCACAAGGATCATGCATGGGCTCATAATTTCTCTTTGCTACCTCACTCCAGAAAAAGGGGTTTGTGATTTTCACTGCCAGTTTATATTTGCTGACCCACTGGGCACATGTAACTTTACCGAGGGGGTTACCATTGGACTGCACTAGGGAGAAGCCCCCCCCCCCCCCCCCCCCCTACATGTCTTGTACAGCACATTTGATGTCTTTTATTTGGGACATTGCATCTGGGGCACAAGATATGGAGCTTTGAGTATCATAGCTGGGTGAATTTATCCTGTCTGATAAAAGTCTTTGTTCTTCTTTTAGCTAGCTATTGTGGAAACCAGAACACGGCATCTAAAGAGCTTTATCTGGACACCAATGAGGTCAGGATCCGTTTCGAGAGCAGGCTCCATGTGTCTGGACGTGGATTTTTAATCAACTTTGCCAGCAGTGATCATCCAGGTAATGGAAGTCACTCCATTGTAGCTTATAAAGAGCAACAAGCACTCGACTTCTGAAACCACACTAAGAGATTTGAGTATAAATAGATATATATTAAGTGGTATCGCCTAAAAATCTCCTAGGACTAAGTATAATAATGTATCAGAATCTTGGAGTCAAAACAGTATATCAAAAAGCACATAAAAACAATCGGTTAAAAACAATGGAGTAAAACAATAAATGGTGGGTGGGCTAAATACAGTACATCTATACTGTTCCTGCAGTGCAAAACAGTAAAGGTACTCTTGCAACTTAGGGTGGAATCGTAAACGTGGTTTCTATTGTTCAAACCAACAACAATGCAGTCCACATGAGAGTAATTCTGTATGTAAAGTAAAGGCTCCCTCAGTTTATTCCCCTTTGCAAAGGTTGTTTTATATCAACCTATCTTCTGAAAGGTATGATATCATTCGGAGTAGTTTCAATTCATCATAGTTTCATTCATCATTAATACACGCTTGCAGTCAACCATGTGCCAATACTCCTTAGAACGTATAAATATATATAGTAACTACGCCTTGACTGGTTGCAGGTTAGATGGTTTAAAGTGCCTGTTCAGTTGCAGCACAGTCCCCTTCAGTAAATTACCATGTGTGAATAAAACATTTTATCCCTTTATGCCTTAGTTGAAAATGTCATGCGGTACCACAGCTGTGTGGCGTCCCACGCAGCAGCCAGTACCTGGTTGTCTATTACATCCTTCCTGAAGACCGCTCCGAGCGAAGTGGTTCACCTCCCGGCTGCGCTGCATACACTGGTCCGAGAGCAGTGACTGGTGTCCCACGTGGTCGGGGTTGGCGTCCCATGTGTTTGCAGGGCTGGTCTCCAGTACGGTCTTATCCTCAGTGAGAAAGGGAGGTTCGTATACTGCTTGTCCCTCAGAGCGAATCTTCTACTTTTCGTAGGGCGCTCCTCTAGTTCATATCCATAGATATAAAGTCGTGGGTTTTGGGGTGCATAGGTATAAGGCTTCTTTAACCATACGCGTTTCGGAGTGTCAACTCACTCCTTCCTCAGATTCTGATACATTATTATACTTAGTCCTAGGAGATTTATAGGCGATACCACTTAATAAATATATATCTATTTATACTCCAATCTCTTAGTGTGGTTTCAGAAGTCGAGTGCCTGTTGCTCTTTATTGTTCGGCACATTCGTTTTTTTTGACTGGGTGTGTCAAATCCAACAAGAGCACCTATCCTTACCTGCATGTGGGTGAGCCTCTATAACCATTGATCTATATACACCATTGTAGCTTATGTATAAATTTACAGTGGGGTCATTGATGGGGTTAACAGCATGTACGGGAAGGTCGTTTTCTTGTTATTTCCTGAATATTAAGAGTTGACTCATCAGACATTGGCAGTATGTCATGAGGATATGCTGCCGAACTTTAGCGGCTTGGATCCAGTGTAAAGTCACTGATGGCTAGAGTGAAGGAGTAGCACTAGGATAGCACTACGCCACTTCATCTCCAATTGGCCCTTTCTGGGCGTCCACATAGACAGCAATGGAACTCTTCTTGCTCCCCCAATATGCAGCAGGTTTCTTACACATTTATCGAATGATTGAAAATGGCACATTTTCTGAACCACACAAATCTACGCCTACACATAGCAGCTGCAGATTTCATTTTCTGTCTTTAGTACAGTCCAAGATGCGTCAAACCTATTAAGAGAAGTGCAACACTTGAAGGGGTTGGCCACTTTCTTGTTTTTTTGACTAAGATGATTATATGACACTTACTAATATAGTATTTGTTAAAATGTCTGCACCATTTTCTATATTTCATAAGGTATGCCCCCTTGTTTGCCAAGTCTTTTGTGTTGTCCAAATGCTCTGCATCTGCATTTGTACTGTTGGGAGTTTAGTGCAGGGTGTTTGAATAAAGGAGACATCACATGGAGGTAATTTGCCTCCATCAGCGGCCAACTTATGGACAGGACCTCCGTTCGGACAGCACAGAAAATTTGCCTAACAAGGGGGCATGGTGACCTGTACAGAATATCAGAAAGTGGCCAACCCCTTTAACAAATTTGGCACATTTCACTTTGACACAAATCCGTTTCAGCTTGGCACGTGAAACTCCAGTCTTCTTAAATCTCCACCAAAGTGTGTTGCGTAAATGACACTGTCTTGCTGATTTTAACTGGCAGACAGGCTGGAAACTAAGGTGGGGGATATGGAAATGAACTGATATTGTTTGTTTATGGCTATGATTTATGATTAGTTTTTTTCCTTTGAAAACAGATTTGATCACTTGCCTGGCCCGTTCCAACCACTATAGGGATACTGAATACAGGTAACATTTTAACATCTAAGTTCCTCAGTTAGTTTTAGATACCTATGAAGGTACCGCCACCTGGGGTGGATTTTCTGCAGCCGCTTTGCCACAGATTGCAGTGAAATCTATAGAATAAATTGACGTGGTACAGATTTAAAATCCACACTAAGTCAATTTAGGCTGCGTCTGAACATACCCTGAACGTCTCTCAAACATTTTAGCTTGGTTTGACCTTTTTACCTTCAACTTTATAAAATGAGCCTATTATATAAAACAAATAGGGATTATAAGCGTGGTGAATGTGGGTCATACTTCCATGTATGGTTCGCTGTTTAATATGTAAAATACCATCCATTTTGGCTGAATTTTGCTTTGTCTTATTTTTGCAGCAGGTTCTGTCCAGCTGGCTGTAGAGATGTTGAAGGGGATATATCGGGGGATGTGCAAGAAGGCTACAGAGATGTAAGTATTACTTTGGTGCACTGGTTTTCTATGGCTTGGGTCAAAATTGAATAGGATTGTAAAAACCCCAGGAAGCTAGACTTTAGGTACCTCAATTACAGTAGCATATAGAGAGAGGTATTCTCAATTTCTGTGTAAACCTAGAATATAGAAGACCCAAGATACAGCACAACATTATTATACTCCAGAGTTTTATTGATTTATTGAGTCCCTTAATTTTTGACATTGGCTTCATTTTTAGTCCATTTAGTTAACTGATCCTGTTGTTAACAATAGGATGTGAGAAAGCCCAGTAATTGGTGAGATTTATGGGAAACAAGGTCAAGGTCAGGTGGCTGTGGTAAAATAGAAACTCAAAGCAAGTGACTATAATGAAAAGCTTGCAAGTACCCACCCATCATGGTGATGCAGTCACCACCCAACCACATGAAGGAAGCTGAGATTAGTGACCTCTAAGATCTCACCTCTGTGTCACATACTGATTGCTTGGTGTGTCCCAGAAGTCCTTTGAAGATCCTCAGGTAGCTCAAGAAACCAAATGAGAAGCCAGCAAATTGCCACACCTGACAATTATATATGACGGTGATCAAAATGACATTAGAGCGCTTGGTGCTCTCTCCTTGTACATCAATTGAGCTGTCTGGTTTCCCAACAATGGGTGACAGATGATTCCTAGTTTCAGTCCTTGTATATAGACTTCTGAAGTTATTCACGACATTGTCTTGGCTTTGCATCTCATTCATGTAAATGGAATTCACATAGAATATACTATGACCAAGCCTTAATTGTCATCAGGAAACTACAATCCAGCCAGGATTTGTTGCAAACTTCCAACTAGTCATAAAATGTTCCACGTATGACACTACTACATGCATAGCTCTTGGTTGACCTCTTTTTAATTTGTAATGTGGGGCAGGTTTTTCTGTATTTTTGCTGACCCTGACTTTGGCCCAGATTTACTAATCATATCTAATATTTAGACATTTAGCGACACTAAATTAGATATATCCTATTATTGTCCGCATTATGGACAAGGATAGTACTGTTCTATGAAGGGCCAGCTGTTCCGTTACGCAAACTACGGAATGCACACAGATGTCATCCGATTTTTATTTTTTATGGATCGCAAAATACATACGGTCGTGTGTAAGAGGCCTAAGCCAGAAATCTCCTGCATTCTAGCTTAGTAAATTTACCCTGTTGTCTGCAATATTCTTTAAAATGTCTCCCGACTCATCGGAGCTGTCTCTAATTCTATAGCCATCACTGCTTGAGAAAGGTTCCATTGAGTAGACCGAAACGTCGCTGTCACTTGGTGAATAAACATACCGTACGTTTGATTTTGGAAGTGCCGTGGAGTTCAGTCAATTTTTAGATTTATGGTTGGTGGATCGCCTCTACAGCCGCTGGCACTCCGTTTTTACTCTTCTTACTGCTGTGCTGCCTGCCTTTTTGCTTTTTTTTTGTTAATTCTATAGCCAGTTAAAAAATTGTCACATGGTCTGTACTTTTGTAAGACTAAAAAATTTGCCGTACAGGCTTTTATCTTAACTCATGGTACATGGCCTTTATTAGAAACGTGTCCCAGGGCATACAGTGAGGAACAGAAGTATTTGAACACCCTGCGATTTTGCAAGTTCTCCTACTTAGAAATCATGGAGGGGTCTTAAATTCACATTGTAGGTACATTCCCACTCTGAGAGACAGAATAAAATAAATAAAAAAAAACAGAAAATCACATTGTATTATTTTTAAAGAATTGAATTGTCTTGCACTGCTGAACATAAGTATTTGAACACCCGAGAAAATCAGTGTTAATATTTGGTACAGAAGCTTTTGTTTGCAATTACAGAGGTCAAACGTGTCCTGTAGTTCTTGACCAGGTGTGCACACTGCAACAGGGATTTTGGCCCACTCCTCCACACAGATCTCCTAGATCTGTCAGGTTTCGGGGCTGTCGCGGAGCAACACAGAGTTTCAGCTCCCTCCAAAGATTTTCTATTGGATTTAGGTCTGGAGACTGGCTAGGCCATTCCAGAACCTTGATATGCTTCTTACGGAGTCACTCCTTGGTTATCCTGACTGTGTGCTTCGGGTTGTTGTCATGTTGGAAGACCCAGCCACGACCCATCTTCAATGCTCTGACTGAGGGAAGGAGGTTGTTGCTCAAAATCTCACAATAAATTGCCTCCTTCCTCCTCTCCTTAATACAGTGCAGTCGTCCTGTCCCCTTCGCAGAAAAGCACCACTAAAGCATGATGTTACCACCCCTATGCTTCACAGTAGGGATGGTGTTCTTGGGATGCAACTCATCCTTGTTTTACCTCCAAACACGACGAGTGAAGTTTAGACCAAAAAGTTCTACTTTGGTCTCATCTGACCACATGACTTTCTCCCATGCCTCCTCTGGATCATCCAGATGGTCATTGGCAAACTTCAGACGGGCCTGGACACTTGATGACTTGAGCAGTGATTTGAAACCATGACGGCGTAGTGTTCTACCGACAGTGACCTTTGAAACTGTGGTCCCAGCTCTCTTCATGTCATTGACCAGCTCCTCCCTTGTAGTTCTGGGCTGATTCCTCACCTTTCTTATCAGTGATGCCCCACGAGGTGAGATCTTGCATGGAGCCCCAGTCCGAGGGTGTCATGCCCCACTCTGACTATGTGCGGAGGTCAGCCAGAATTGCAGCGCGAGTCTAGTATTTGTTTTGATGCTGAGCTGGATCTGCCCCGCATCAGGTGCACTGGGTGGAGTCATTAGTTTAAATGGTCTCCAGCTAAGTGCTCTGAGCGGATTATACTGTTCGTTATGGTCTGGGAAGTTTGGAAGGAAGGTTGGCTGTTTGTTCCTGCTCTCAGCAGATAAGTGTCTTTTCTTGTTTGGTTGTTTATGTCATCTTACCCATCGAGGTTCTGTGCGAGCAGGCTGCTCCTTTCTCCCCACTTCACCATCTCAGGGAGTTCAGGGTTCTGTTAGTTTAGGCTGGAGGACACAGCAAATCTACCTTCAAGGTTTGTCTGTGGGCTGAGCATTGCAGGGAAAGGGGTCAGGGATAAACAGGGGAAGGGTCACCTCCTAGTCTCTCGTCCAGAGCCTGGTTGGTGTGTTATCTGTTTAACTGTGCACGTCCGCCGTGACAGAGGGAGACTGACAGTCGTTTTTAGCCCCTTCCATTTTCGAACAATTGCTCCAACAGTTGATCTACTTTCACCAAGCTGCTTGGCAATTGCCCCGTAGCCCTTTCCAGCCTTGTGGAGGTCCACAATTTTGTCTCTGTCTTTTATTTGACAGCTCTTTGGTCTTGCCAATGGTAGTAGTTGGCATCTGACTGACTGTGGGGTGGACAGGAGTCTTTAAAGAGCTCAGACAGGTGCTACTAAGTTAGATTGAGTGGAGTAGAGGTGGACTTTTTAACGGCACAGTAAGGCCTCTTTCACACGGGCGTTGCGGGAAAATGTGTGGGTGCGTTGCGGGAACACGCACGATTTTTCCGTGCAAGTGCAAAACATTGTAATGCGTTTTGCACTCGCGTGAGAAAAATCTTGCATGTTTGGTATCCAAACCCGGTGTTCTGTAGATTGTATTATTTTCTCTTATAACATGGTTATAAGGGAAAATAGCATTCTGAATACAGAATGCATAGTAAAATAGCGCTGGAGGGGTTAAAAAAAATAATAATAAAAAAAACAAATATATAAAATGTAACTTACCTTAGTCCACTTGATCGCGCTGCCGGCATCTCCTTCTGTTTCCTTCTTTGCTGATTGTAGGAACAGGAGCTGTGGTGACGTCACTCCGGTCATCACATGATCTTTTACCATGGTGATGGATCATGTGATGGACCATGTGACGACCGGAGTGACGTCACCACAGGTCCTGTTCCTTCAATCAGCAAAGAAGGAGACAGAAGGAGATGCCGGCAGCGCGATCAAGTGGACTAAGGTGAGTTAAAAAACATTTTTTTAACCCCTCCAGCGCTAGTTTACTATGCATTCTGTATTTAGAATGCGATTTATTTTCCCTTTTTTTATAACCATGGTATAAGGGGAAATAATAATGATCGGGTCTCCATCTCGATCATCTCCTAGCAACCGTGCGTGAAAATCGTACCGCATCCGCACTTGCTTGTGGATGCTTGTGATTTTAACGCAACCCCATTCACTATTATGGGGCCTGCGTTGCGTGAAAAACGCAGAATATAGAGCATGCTGCGATTTTCACGCAACGCACAAGTGATGCGTGAAAATCACCGCTCATGTGAACAGCCCCATAGAAATGAATGAGTCGGGATTCAGTGCTGGTGCAATGCGTTCACCTCACGCATCGCATCCGCGCGGAATACTCGCCCGTGTGAAAGGGGCCTAACAGGTCTTTGAGAGCTAGAATTCTTGCTGTTTCTAGCCAGTCTATTTAACCTACAACAACCCACAATTGCAACACCTCAATCCTCAGAAAGAAACATAAAGTAAACACCAAAAATTAGGATACTGTTAGTAAAAAAAAATATTATTTTATTAAATTACATCAGACAATAAATATCACTTGTAGTCAAAAGGGATGGGATGTAGAGAAGCAAGCCTCTAAAAAATGGGCTCAACAATGCGGAGAAACGCATTGGAGGAAAATTGCACCTTGAGCAGCCACAGTTACCAAAATAATAGTCGGGTGACAATCAAATTGATAATGGATAACAATGATAATGACATCACATCAGACCTCTAACATGATTATCCAAAAAATCCTTTCACCCTCCTCAGTCTAGGACTCAGGTTGAATGTCAGACTACGGCAATATCTAATAATATGACTGGTGGACACAGCCTGTAATCATGGTAACTACTTGACACTGGGTGGTACCGTCAGTCAAGACATCAACTAAGTCTACATACCCATATTGCTTCTGCTCGTGGTGACAATGGATCCCCAAATGCCTCAACCTCGACACGTGTTTCGCCACATAGGCTTCGTCAGGAGGTACCACCCAGTGTCAAGTAGTTACCATGATTACAGGTTTTGTTCACCAGTCATATTATTAGATATTGCCGTAGTCTGACATTCAACCTGAGTCCTAGACTGAGGAGGGTGAAAGGATTTTTTGGATAATCATGTTAGAGGTCTGATGTGATGTCATTATCATTGTTAACCATTATCAATTTGATTGTCACCCGACTATTATTTTGGTAACTGTGGCTGCTCAAGGTGCAATTTTCCTCCAATGCGTTTCTCCGCATTGTTGAGCCCATTTTTTTAGAGGCTCGCTTCTCTACATCCCATCCCTTTTGACTACAAGTGATATTTATTGTCTGATGTAATTTAATAAAATTATTATTTTTTTTACTAACAGTATCCTCGTTTTTGGTGTGTCTAGCCAGTCTCCAGACCTAAATCCAATAGAACATCTTTGGAGGGAGCTGAAACTCTGTGTTGCTCAGCGACAGCTCCGAAACCTGACAGATCTAGAGGACATCTGTGTGGAGGAGTGGGCCAAAATCCCTGTTGCAGTGTGTGCCAACCTGGTCAAGAACTACAGGAAACGTTTGGGTTCTCAGGTGTTCAAATACTTATGTTCAGCAGTGCAAGACAAATAAATTCTTTAAAAATCGTACAATGTGATTTCCTGATATTTTAAAAAAATTTTTATTCTGTGTCTCAGAGTGGGAATGCACCTACAATGTGAATTTAAGACCCCTCCATGATTTCTAAGTAGGAGAACTTGCAAAATCGCAGGGTGTTCAAATACTTCTGTTCCTCACTGTACATTCCATCTATAACTGGTTTGTCTACATAATAACGTTTTCAGCAAGACCTGAATATGAATAGAACAAATTCTCAGCGTGCATTTTCGCATTTTTTTCACATTCTGTATAAAAATGGATTATCTGCTTGTGAAAAGATTGTTTCCTGCATTGAAAACCTAGTTGCTAGGACAAAGAGCTGTGTTAACATCTTTGATAAAGTATGTGCTTGACGGCTACGTCGTTTTCTTTTTCGGACAAAACTGGTCTTGTAAGTTGTCATTTTGTATAACCTATCGTGATATCCTGGTATGTGTTTGATCCTTGATCACTGGGGGTTAGACCACTGGGACCACCACCAGTAATGACAACGGGGGTCCTTAAGTGCCACAGGATTGCCTTATGGGAACGGAGCAGTGGTGCACATGTGTCGATTCACTTTTATTGGAATGCCTAGCCCAATGCTCTCAGCAGTCTCATAGAAGTGAATAAACAGGGGCAGTTCAACGGCACTTTAAGACCCCTGTGCTCGTGATTGGACTCCCAGATGTTGGACTCCTACAGATCAAATACTTATCCCTTGTCTTGTGGATAGGGGATAAGTGTTATTAGTGGCACAACCCCTTTAAAGGTGGTGCTAGTGAGATGGTTCTCTTTTCTTGGGAGGTACCTCTTTGCATATTGTTTTCCCATGGTGCACTGCCAAGAAGTCATACCACAGGACACTTCCAGTCTCCATACAGGACTAGTCTCTTTAAGGACAGCCAGTACCCTGCCTAAACTTTGGTTTTACATAGGGCTGCATGGTGTTTGTTAGCTTCTGTTCATACTTTCATATTCAGTGTATGCGCCAGGAGGCTCCAGGCACACATGCTTAACTTGCACTATATTCGCATCTTCTGGTTGTCCAGCTGGGAATGCTGAGAATGTTTAGCAGTAGGTACAGCTCTGCTGCTCCAGAATGTTTCATATTAGTCAGTGACTACTTTAGCACATTTTGTGTCACTATTCCCATACCAGTGAGATTACTTGGATTTTTCTTATTCAGAAACCCTAGCATTGCTTGAAATCAACCACATACAATCCTAATCTACATATATTGCTATAAACAAGAGCACAACACTCTGATATGCACCAGAAATAGACTCCAATATGCTTGATGGTTTTAATGTGCTGACAATAATGTATTCAGCTTTGATCCGCCTCAGTGGGTATGCGATCCGTCTATCTGTGCTGTGTGTGCATCACTGGGCAGCTGACAGACAGGCTGAGTAAATCCAGGTCATCCTCTGTACAGACAGATGTGCCAGGATAGTAGCACCTGACAGCTGCCGCTCCACAGCACATTCCTGCACAGTGTCCCCAGGGTGACGGACAGGCCTGCTATTTATTCCTGTACATAAGGTAATTTCTAAGCAGTTTCCCTCTCCGTTCAGCAGAGATGCATTTAACTGCTTTCTCCTAAGGACCCCATATTTTATTACAGTGACCAGTAAAGCAATCGCCACATCTTGCAGGATTGTTCTGTTTGTAGAAATTGCTTTACCAGTCATGGTCCAGCCACGTCCAATAGATTGCCATGAAACAATCCTAATTATGTTACTATAGATGACTGCAGCAGAGTTTGTCCAGATTTTCTATGTATCTGTGGCTTTTAAAAATGTTGCGAAGAAGAGGCATGTGGTAAAATAGCTCTACTTGCCAGAAAATCCCATGCCACCTCTGTAGCACTCTCCTCATTCTCTTTTGCGGACTTAAAGTGATAAAGTTGCGTCCATCTGCATGTGACCACTGTAGGTGGTCACATCACAGCAGAGCACCAATAAAGACTGCCGAGCGGCACTCGATTTTCCAGATGCGTAATATTATTCTATCACATCGACATCTGTCTCCGAAGGTTTTTCACCAGCCATCTGCATGGACCAGTAGGTTAGGCGTGTTGCTATTTTTCTTTGAAGTTTTTAGGCTTTGTATAAACACTTAATATTGAAATATGGCTGCAAGTTTGTCTTCTATTTCTATTGGTAATAGTACAAATTAACTTTTTTCTTTTTTGACTTTTGCAGACTTCATTACTTTGCAAAGCGGCAATTCATGCTGGCGTTATTGCAGATGAACTTGGTGGTCAGATTCATCTCGCCCAATACAAAGGAGCAAGTCGTTACAGAGGGGTGCTGGCCAATGGAATCTTCTCAAAAGAGTACGTTTATGACAGCACTGTTGTATTCTGACTGCTTCTGCTTCATCTTAACTCCTCATACACATAAGTGCCCCTTAACACTGCTCAATCGAGAAAAAATGCTTCCTTCCTAACAATCGTCTGCTCGTCAGTGGCGGAGAAAGCTGCATTTACATGATCTCCTCCACAGTATGGGAGGAGCGATCACTGATGCCACCGCTCGTCCCCGTACAGAATCATTGTTTCAGCTGATTATGCCGTACGCTTGCATTTTCAGTTGTGAAAACAAGTGAAAAAATCCAACCTGGTCATATTTTTGGCAGCCACCAATCTGTGGTCAACTATCATGAATGATCATCTGATTTGTAAACAGTCGGCTGAAATGATCAAAGTCTGCATTTTCCCTGACTTTTATCTTTTGTGTATGGGCAGCAGCTGGTTCCACATATATATACGTTTTTCAGAGGCATTTTTTCCCCCCATGCGTTTTATGTTTTCAAAAGCAGTTTTCCAGGACTCTTAAGGGCCCATTCAGACTGCCGTAGTGCTTTGCGGATCCGCAAAACACTGATACCGGCCGTGTGCGTTCAGCAATTTGCGGACCGCACATGGCCGCAACCATAAGAGAAAATGCCTATTCTTGTCCGCGATTGCGGACAAGAATAGGACATGGTCTATCTTTTCCGCGGTACGGAACCACGGATGCGGACAGCACACTGTGTGCTGTCCGCATCTTTTGTGGCCCCGTTGAAATGAATGGGTCCGCACCCATTCCGCAAAATTGCGGAACGGATGCGGACTTATTCATACGGCCGTCTGAATGAGCCCTAATGATGACCTATCCTTGAGTCATCAAAATTGGAATGGCGGGGCTCAAGCTCTCGGCAACCCCGCTGAAGCTGTTTGAGCTGATCAGCAGTGGTGTGGCTGGTTACTGCGGCTTAGACCCAGTTACAGGCATGAGAGAGGGCTGCAGTAACCAGGCATGGCCACAGCGCAGTGTATGGGGCTGTGGTTTTCTGGATCTTGGTTCCGATGCACTGCGGCTCAAGCATACATCTGATATGTGATACTGATGACCTATCCTAAAAAAAGGACTTAAAAAACTCTATATAAAACAACATTTAAAATTGCGTGTGAAGGGACCCTAAGGGCCCTATTAGACCACATGATTTTTGGGCCAATTATTGGGAACGAGCGCTTGTGTCAATGCTCGTTCCTGAGAATTGGTCCACATAATCAAGCAGCCGATAATCGAGCAAACACTTGTTTTGCAGTTTTTGCAGTAGCGATCGTTCCTCCCCCATTCAGCTCGCATCTGCCTGTTGGTGCAAACAAGCTCCGATAAATGTGTTATCGTCCATCGCCGCTCGCAGTGCCCGAACATCTGGCAGTGTAATACGGGCTTAACCTTTTTTTTGGGTATTAAAAGCTAACCTGTGGAGGAAAGATTATTGGTCACATACTTACTTTCCACAGTGCAGCCGTTCTTGAGATCTGCCTCCCGGTCACTGGTCACTCCAGATGGCTTTTCTTTGCTTCCTGCCGAAGTCCGTCTTCTTGTCTTCCTGTCTTCTCTTCCGTTTTTGAGCAGGAGACGGATCGTCACGAGTGACGTCACCGCCTCCTGCTGAAGAAAGCGCTGAGCGGCCGTCTTCACTCACCACGCAAGCGCACTATGTGAATGCTAGTGTGCATGCGTGGGATTGCCGGCCGCTCTCTGCAGTGTACAGGCTTCTTTGTGAAGCCTGTACTGGCTCCTGCACAGTGCGATGTAAGTGCTGTGCAGGAGTGAGAGCATAGTGATCAGCCACAGTGGATGATTGCTATGCTGTGGATCTCACTGGGGGCACTGACTGGCACATGGTGGGGTGGGCAATGAGGATGGCACTTTGGGGCAATGAGGATGGCACATGGGGGCACTGGATTTCACTGGGGCACTGGATGGCAAACAAGGGGGCACTGTGGATGTCACTGTTATGGGGGGCACTGTGGATGTCACTGTTATGGGGGGCAATGTGGATGTCACTGTTATGGGGGGCACTGTGGATAAGTGATGAGGCTCGTGCACAGAACCGTATCTGTTTTGCGGTCTGCAAGTCGTGGATCCACTAAATAATGTTACTGTCCGTGTGCGATTCACATTTTTTTGCAGTCCCATTGAGTTCTATGGGTTGTAGATCTGCATTATGAGGACCAGAATAGGACCTGTTCTATCTTTCGCATAACTGACATACGGATGTAGAAAGCACAGGGACGTCATCAGTGTGTTTTTTACATCTGTATGTCAGTTCCAGTAAAGACAGAACATGTCCTATTCTGGTCTTCAAAATGAGGACCTCAAATCTATAGAACTCAATGAGACTGCAAAAAATGCGGATCGCAAAATGGATACGGTCGTGTTCATAAGGGTTTAGATACACAGCTCAGCAGGCATGATCATAGAAGATAGGCTTAGATGCACCACTCAGCAGGCTGTGTCATACAAAATGGGATTAGATGCACAGCTCAGCAGGCAGTATCATACAAAATGGGATTAGATGCACAGCTCAGCAGGCTGTGTCATACAAAATGGGATTAGATACACAGCTCAGCAGGCATGATCATAGAAGATAGGCTTAGATGCACCACTCAGCAGGCTGTGTCATACAAAATGGGATTAGATGCACCACTCAGCAGGCTGTGTCATACAAAATGGGATTAGATACACAGCTCAGCAGGCAGTATCATACAAAATAGGATTGGATACACATTTTAGCACGCTGTATCATAGAAGATGGGATTAGATATACACTTCAGCAGGCAGTATCGCACAGGATGTGTATCAGGCACACATACAGGATAGGATTAGATACAGATGTGATTGGATACGCTTGCTGATTCCAGCTGTTTATCACACTCTGGAGATAGTGAGGGAAGAGCCTGCAGACGGTCAGTGATGGGATTAGATACACTGCTCAGCAGGCTGTATCACACAGGATAGGATTAGATACACATGTGAGGGCAGAGCCTGTGGACAGTCAGTGATGGGATTAGATACACTGCTCAGCAGGCTGTATCACACAGGATAGGATTAGATACACATGTGAGGGAAGAGCCTGTGGACAGTCAGTGATGGGATTAGATACACTGCTCAGCAGGCTGTATCACACAGGATAGGATTAGATACACATGTGAAGGCAGAGCCCGTGGACGGTCAGTGATGGGATTTAGATACTGGGTGAGAAGTAGAATCATGTCTGGGTGTAGTAACATGGACACAGGAATTGTAGTGGGTGGAGCTGCTGCAGACAGTGCAGAGTGGGGGGAGTGTCCAGCCTGTGACTCATCACTGTGCAGTGCAGCCAGGATTGTGTATCAATAAAGTTATGTATTCAACAAAACAAGAAAAGGGGAAAATAAACAGATCTGCCAGGATAATGTGATGTCTTCCAGGGGGGAAGGAAAGCGCAGACATGAAAAACAGGTATAGGGGGCATATGTATGCATGGTGAGGGGTGTTAGGAGCGCATATTTAAAAAAAATGATTTTGGGACTGGACAACCTCCAGACCTATATGTGAAATCTGATTTGTCAGCTGTTCTCAGATATCAGACCTCAGAGTTTCAGATTACTTGCATGACATGGTAATGTGCAGTTAGTCTGCAAGCGTGATCTGTAATGATCTAGCAAAGTTATGAATGGCTTCCTTACTGTGCGGCCCTGACCTTGTCACTCTGCCTGCAGCAATTAGCAGTCCCCTTATAGTGTGTGGGCACACAATAGTATCCTCTTTCATAGACCCATAATGGGCATTGTTAGGGGTTAAATACTAAAGTTTTATCTAGATGAAGGGAGGTAAATGCAGTTCAAATACCAGAGGGGTCACAGGCAGGGATTCCTTCTATTCTCCTATCTGTGGAAGGGCAGAGTGTCCTCACATTTACAGCGTTTATGGCCATAGATTAGTCACCAAAACAACTTTGGCTTGCATGGTGCCCCAGTTTACTAATGCTCCACTACAGACATTCTATTAGTGCTGTACTGTTGAGA
This sequence comes from Bufo bufo, assembly GCF_905171765.1. Lineage (NCBI taxonomy): Eukaryota > Metazoa > Chordata > Amphibia > Anura > Bufonidae > Bufo > Bufo bufo. The sequence continues at coordinate 348,731,828 of NC_053392.1, forward strand.
AGGTCACACGCATTCTGATCAGAGCTGTTTGTTACCGGCTACACTTTACTGTCCAGTACATTATCTGTGGTTTTATGTTAAGTCCGTGGGTGAAACTGGCCATACACATCAGATTTTAATCTGCCAGAATGTGGCCAATCAGTCATTTTTGGGATCGTTCATATAAATGATCCCATCAACACCATGTCCAACTACTGGGCAACCAGTAAAGACATGACACATGTCCCATCCAATACAGTGGTACATAAACATATCTGGGCTCTGGCACTATGTCTGGGGTGTTTGCGGAGCAGTGAGGTGGAGAGGGGTACTCCGCTGCTACAGCAAGTATTACATTAAAGAGCAGTATCAGATCCTGGAGCGCAGCAGGAGATTTCCTATTCAGCACTAGGAACCATGGCCAACTGCTGAAAGCCCATGAGACCAAGCAAGATGGAGGCAAATACACTGCCAAGATTCCAGGAGTATGCTTCTCAAAAATGCCAAATGATCGTCTGAATTTAAAGTCTAGTTTCAGCTGACTGGGGCCAAATTTTTCTAATCTGACCTCATATTTGAGTGTTAAAAACTGTCCAAAACGACCATTTTAATCTTGTATGTTTGGACAACTTTAAGGGGTTTTCTACAATTTTTTTGAACTGATGACCTATCCTCAGTGGGGATCTGACACTTGGGACCCCTGCTGTTTGAGAAGGCACCAGCGCTCGCAGAAATGCTGCAGCCTTCTCGCAGCTATGCTATGGCCATGTGACCGTACGTTCATCGGTCACATGGCCTTGGTGCAGCTCAGCCCCTTTGAAGTGAATGGGGCTGACCAGCGATACCAAACACAGCCGCTATACAATGTACGGCACTGTGCTTGGTGAGCTGAGAGAAGGCAGAGGATAGTATAGACATCTCAGAAAATTTGCGTTTTCATTTTCTTAAGGCTGTATTAGACAGCCCGATTCTCCCAGCAGTTGTCGGGAGGGAAACGTTCCTTACCAACAATCGCCTGGTCGCTAGCGGAGGAGACCGCTTCTATTACATGCAGAGATCTCCTCCACAGCATGGGGAGGAGTGATTGTTACACCATTGCTCATCCCCATGCTATCCAGTTGTTTGCTGGCAGCAGATCGTAATTGGACACCACAATCTGCCGCTGGCAAACGATGATTTTTAACCTGTCAAAAGATTTGGATTGCCCAATGAATGAGCAACAGTATTATACTGCCAGATAATCGCTAGCGAGTGTTCATAAGAACGATCATTAGCAATGATTGCCTAACAATCGCCTGGTGTAATACAGGCTTTAATCCTGACACTTGAGGAAAGCGCATATTCGTATGACCCCAATCTCTGAAGACACTGTCTTGGGAACAGCTGTTGAATCACCATAAGATGGTACTTTAAATGCCACCCTTAAAAACTGAATAAACATGACAATAATCTGTGACACTGTGAAGACTATACAAACATAGACAGGGCAAAGGCCTAAAGAAAAGCCTTGTTCAATGGTCATCTGTCATCTGTGTTGGAGACCTTAATAGAAGCAGCACTTTGTACCTCTGTCACATAATGAGATTACCCGCTTTTGAAAGAATGCTTTGTCTGGCTGCTACTTATCGCTTTTCTCTTATGTTTTTTTTTTTCTCGCAGTGGCTCACTTTCAGAACGGAGATTTGTGTTTAACAGTCTTGGTAAGAAAATTGCACTGTAAACGTCTGCATGTGTCCTTGTGTTTGCACTTCTGTATTCTGTAAATTGGAGGTCATATTTCACATTAAAGAAGCAGTACACTATTTATTTTTCTTTGCCTATATAGTGCAGGATAGACCATTATTAAAGAATAAGATGGGGCTTGTGTATGCCTTATGTATACCTGTTTGATGTGCAATTTGTGGTTTGTCAGCCATCTTGATTCTATCTCCCTTCAGATATGGTTTTTCTAATGAATACTACATTTCCGATAATGCTTGGCTTTGCAGAGACATAGGTGGCTGAGTCTCGCAACACTGCACTGCTGTGTCCTCTGACGGTAGCCATGACAGATCAGTGACACAGAGCTGCTATCCCCTCACACTGCTAGGACTCCATTCCATCTCTGCCCTGTCCTCTCTCTCTCTCCTTTGTCAGCTCTTCCATACATGAGGCAGAGGGAACAGCATGAAACTACATCTTCTAGAACTATACTGGAGAGTCAGCACACACAGATAGTACAGGCAATGTGAGTCAGGAGGTTTATATAACTGCAGCTAACCACTGTATACACTTACCTACTATATATCTGCACTCATGGTCCTTTTAGATAGGAGAGATTTTGTCTTCACTAGAATACAGGGGTATACAGAGGAGTGTGAGGAGGCGCCTGAGGGCTGCCAGGAGGGATTTGATTGGTCAGTAGTTCACAGGAAGTCAGCCACAGGGAGTGACCGAGTTCCTCTTTACACAGTAGAGCAAGCTGTCAGACTTGAGATCACATGACCAGGTTCTCCTAATAATAAGGTTAAAAATTTATGGATGCCACTGTCGGGGTGAAACAAATAAAAAAAAAAATGGAGTGCTTCTTTAATGGTGTTAAGTGCAATCTAAATCTTAAAGCCAAACTGATGGGAATAAAAGGTTAAGGAACAAGAACAATGTGGATAAATAGAACTGTAAAGAAAGCAATAAATGACAAAAAGAAAGCATTTAAATCACTAAAACAGGAGGGTAGCGAGGAAGCACTGAAAAACTGTAAGGAAAAAAATAGAATATGTAAAAAACAAATAAAAGCAGCCAAACGAGACCAAGAGATTAATTGCCAAAGAGAGCAAAACTAACCCTAAAATGTTTTTCAATTATATAAATGGTAAAAAGTATAAATCTGAAGGTGTTGGCCCTCTACAGAGTAATGAGGGGGAGTTGCAGAGAGCGATGAGGAGAAAGCAAAGCTATTTAAAGGGAACCTGTCACCAGTTTTATGGTGTCCTAACTAGGGGCAACATAAATAAGTGACTGATTCTCTTAGCAAAATGCTGGGTCACTTTCTTTAATTGACCCAGTCAATCTGCCAATATCTTGTATTGAAAAGCTCCAGCTCATAATGATGAGTCCTGAATATTCATGAGCTCCTGACTCTCCCCGCTTACCTGCTGCTGAGTGACAGTTACTTTCCATATGAATCAGCAGCAGGTGGGCAGGGGAGTGGCTATATCTCTGAATTAAATAAACGCTGGACTCAATGACATCACGCTGGACTCAAATCAGCTCATTAGCATGCGGCATCTTTGTGTGTATATTATGAGGTAACCATCTGTCACACCAGTAAGTGAATACATCTAAGGCACTTTTTAGTACTTAATGATTGTATATAATTAGTTAGATTATAATCAAATATCCACATGACAGGTTCCCTTTAAATATTTTTTTTTCTCCGCTGTATTCACTGAAGAAAATAAACTGTCAGATGAAATGCAGAATGTTAGTTAATTCCCCATTAAAAGTGCCCTGTCTGACCCAGGAAGAAGTACAGCGGTGTCTTAAAAAGATTAAAATAGACAAATCGCCAGGACCAGATGGCATACACCCCCATATCCTAAGAGAATTAAAGGGAACCGGTCACCGGGATTGTGTGTATAGAGCTGAGGACATGGGTTGCTAGATGGCCGCTAGCACATCCGCAATATCCAGTCCCCATAGCTGTGTGCTTTTATTGTGTCAAAAAAACAATTTGATACATATGCAAATTGACCTGAGATGAGTCAATAAAAGCACACAGAGCTATGGGGACTGGATATTGTGGATGTGCTAGCGGCCATCTAGCAACCCATGTCCTCAGCTCTATACACAAAATTCCGGTGACAGGTTCCCTTTAAGTAATGTCATAGCCAGACCCTTATTTCTTATATTTAAGGACTGTATACTGACAGGGAGTTTTCCACAAAATTGCCGTATAGCAAATGTAATGCCAATATTCAAAAAGGCTCCAAAAACAGAGCCTGGAAACTATATAGGCTGGTAAGTTTAACATCTGTCGTGGGTAAACAGTTTTTCTAAGAGATGCTATCTTGGAGTACCTCAAGAAAATAAGCAAATAAGGCCATATCAGCATGGCTTTATGAGTGATCAGTCATGTCAAACTAATTTATTCAGTTTCTATGAGGAGGTAAGTTCTAGACTTGACAGCGGCGAATCAATGGATGTCGTATATCTGGACTTCTCTAAAGCATTTGGGCCCTATTTTTATTAATGATCGATAGAAGGCTTGCACAGTAAAATATACATTTTTGCAGATGACACTAAACTGTGTAAAGTAACACTGAACACTTAGGAGGACAGTATACTGCTAACGATGGATCTGGATAGATTGGAGGCTTGGGCAGATAAGTGGCAGAGGATGTTTAACGCTGACAAATGTAAGGTTATGCACATGGAAAGGAATAATGCAAGTCACCCGTACATACTAAATGGTAAAACACTGGGTAACACTGACATGGAAAAGCACCTAGGAATTTTAATGAACAGCAAACTAAGGCTACTTTCACACTAGCGTATTGGCTTTCCGTTTGTGAGATCCGTTCAGGGCTCTCACAAACAGTCCAAAATGGATTAGTTTTGCCCTAATGCATTCTGAATGGAAAAGGATCCGCTCACAATGCATCAGTTTGCCTCCTTTCAGTCACCATTCCGCTCTGGAGTCTGACACCAAAACGCTGCCTGCAGTGTTTTGCTGTCCGCCTAACGAACCGGAGCCAAACTGATCCGTCCTGGCACACAATGTAAGTCAATGGGGACGGATCCGTTTTCTCTGGCACAATAGAAAACGGATCCGTTCCCCCATTGACTTTCAATAGTGTCTAAGATGGATCAGTCATGGCTATAGAAGACATAATACAACCGGATCCGTTCATGACTGATGCATGTGGTTGTATTATTGTAACAGAAGGGTTTTTGCAGATCCATGACGGATCCGCACAAAACGCTAGTGTGAAAGTAGCACAAGCTGTAAAAACCAGTGTCAGGCAGCTGCTGCCGAGGCCAATACGATAATGGATAAAATGTTGGAAGACTGGCACTCTCAACACATGGAGTCGTATGGTTTAATTGCAGATCACAAAGTTTATTATGGGTACATAAAAGGTTAAAAAATTAATAAAATGTGCAAATCAATACACTATTAGTAAACAATCACAGTCTGGTATCAGTGATGACAAATATATCAAGGTAAACAATAGCAACAAGAAAGGAACCTCCTTCTTATTCGTAGTAAAAAAGATCCAATCCAACGAATAAGAAGGAGGTTCCTTTCTTGTTGCTATTTTTTCAAGGATCTGCAACATTGATAAAGTGAACTTTTTACCTTGAATATTTGTCATCACTGATACCAGACTGTGATTGTTACTATAGTGTATTGATTTGCACATTTTATTAATTTTTTAACCTTTTAGTTACCCATAATAAACTTTGTGATCTGCAATTAAACCATAGACTCCATGTGTTGAGGAGTGCACAGTCCTTCCAACATTTTATGTATTTTTTAGCCGTGAAGGGTGGTTCACATATAGGACTAGAGCACCTCACAGTGGATGCGAGTGGGTGAGCTATTCCTATATCTCTTTTTTACTTTCAATACGATAATGGGTTTGCATCAAAAGGGGCATAGATTTCCGTGATGAGAACATAGTCCTACCACTTTATAAATCGCTAGTCAGACCACACATGGAGTACTGTGCTACAGTTCTGGGCTCCAGTCAACAAGGCAGACATAGCAGAGCTGGAGAGGGTTCAGAGGAGGGGGGCACTAAAGTAATAACTGGAATGGGGGACTACAGTTACCCTGAAGATTATCAAAATTAGGGATATTCACTTTAGAAAAAAGGACTGAGGGGAGATCTTATACCATGTATAAATATATCAGGGGACAGTTACAGAGATCTATCCCAAAACCTATTTATCCCCTAGGACTGTGGAGGGACCAATCCTCTGCTGTCCTGGAGGAAAAGAAGGGTATGTACACCAAACATAAGAAGAGGATTCTTTACGGTAAGAGGAGTGAGACTATAGAACTCTCTGCCTGAGGAGGTGGTGATTGTGAGTTCACTAAAAGAGTTCAAGAGGGGCCTGGATGTACCGTATTTCTGGAGTAATAATATTACAGGCTATAGCTACTAGAGAGGGGTCGTTGATCCAGGGTTATTCTGATTGGAGTCGGGAAGGAATTTTTTTCCCCTTTAAATTGGCTTCTACCTCAGTGTTTTTTTTTGTTTGTTTTTTTGCCTTCCTCTGGATCAACTAGCAGGATAACAGGCCAAACTGGATGGACAAATGTGTTTTTTTGACCTTATATACTATGTTACTATGATTGCACACATATGTATATATTTGCATGGAGCTTGAAGTTGCAGGCCCAACACCGTAATTCCTATACTCCGAGGCCCCCATTCTGCGGTTGGTCTCATATTTGAAATATAGTTTATTACTTTTGCATGTATCAGTTCAGTAATTGGCATTGTCTGGCAAAAGAAAGTAAAGGACTGAGGAATCAGTCACCCGAAGGCCAGGAGGCTTCTGTAGCTGCTCTGTAAATATCTAGCTTGTTGAGGCAATGTGTGAAGGTTACACAAATTCCACATTCTGAGTCTGCCTTCAGGGCTGCTGTTCTGATGTACCGTCCTAGATTCACCCTCTCACATCTGTCTTTGTATGTGCTGTAAGATTACATGTATAGTGTATGATAGATAGTTTCTAAACATTCTCAGGGTTATATATGCCTGCATTTTGGTAAATTTAGATCATGGTTGACCATAAATGTGATATTAGCCAGTCAATGAAAAACAAAATCGTCTAGCGCCCATTTTAAGCAAAATGTGTATTCATACAGTTACCATGAAAGCATTAAGAAGATGGTGACCATCCTGGGTCATCTTTAGAATATAAAGATGTGCCAAGAGATCACCCTGACCTGTTTTCTTATAGTTATGTTTAGCTAACATTAGCACATCGCTAATGTCGGCCAGCTTAATACCCATTTTTCAGGTGACAGAAACCCTTTAAGGCCCCTTTACACTGCCCGGTGTTTGGGCTGATTATCGCTCCAGAAACGCTTGTTCATCGGGTGATTTGGATCTTTCATGCGGTCACCTAAATCATTGTTTGCCGACAGCAGATCGTGCTGTCTAAAAAGCCTCTGCTGCCGGCAAACAATTGTTATGTATGGGGACAAGCGATGGCATTAGTGATCACTCCTCCCCATACTGTGAAGGAGAACTCTGCATGTAAATGCAGTGGTCTTCTTCACTGATGAGCAGGCAATTGTCAGGAAGGAAAGCTTCCTTCCCAACAATTGCTTGCTACATCGGGCCTTTAGGCCAGTAATGAAGGCCATTATTCATGAATAAGAGCATGTAGAGAGCTTTATTCTTATAACCTTTACCTGTTATTCTGTCAAGATTGCAGCACTTCGCTTACTGGAGGAAATGGAGCCGACAAATTTTCAGCTACCTCATCCTGGGAGTGGAGCGGTGAGACTGGTGAAGTGATACAGTGGTCTGCTGGAAAGGCACATCTCAACACCCCAGGTGTATCTTGGGCATCCAGTCATCAGTCCGACCGTGAATGGCTAGAAATTGATTTAGGAGACAAAAAGAAAATAACTGGTAAGTGGTGATTTCTTTTCTAGTTGCATAGAGGATAAGCTGGCCATAGACAGACATAAGATTGTAGATGGTCTAATAACCGCTACCGCTCAAACTCTTTGCGAGTTTAGCTCAGCAGCAGAGGTGGTTGGACACTCTCTTGTTTCTGGAAGAAAGAAGAACCTTATTTCCTGCTTCTATGGCAGTCCACGTAGACATTACATTTCCACTGGATCTTAATGTGATGTGTGGACAAAATGTAATGTCCATAGCTGGGCCAATTCTGCAGTAGGGCTTGTTAAATTCTCTCCTTAGTGTATATACAGTTCCACAACCCAAGGCAGTAGCACTCACGTCTGGAACATGCATACATACATATATATGTCATTACTGATGTTTGCCTATGGCCAATTTTTACTGGATATTAACACATCAGTCTTTTGCTGTTTTCTTTTAGGTATTGTAACTACAGGATCCACATTGCCAAACTTTAACTTTTACGTGAAATCTTATATCATCAGCTATAAAAGAGATGGATCCAAGTGGCGAACTTACAAGGGAGCATTGAGCACTGAAGAAAAGGTGAACCCTCATTTCCGATCTGTACATACTCCCCCCCCCCCCCCCCCCCCCCCCCCCTATATAATGTACATCAGATATTAAAAAGTTAGTTGATCCGTGCAATAAACAAAATTCAAATATGACTTCCTGGGATGGAAGATCCTCTGGCTTGTATCCCTTACCACCATTAACCCAAAAAAGACTCATCAGCCTGACTTGGTGTAAAGGCCGTAGAGTCAATTTATTAACAATACAATTATTATTACCATGAATTATAAACATATCTTGTAACCATTGTAACATTAATCCAACATTTAACATTTCCTTCAGTTCATGTCCCCGAATGACGTGAAGGGATCCTAGAAGGCAAACCTAGTACACCATATTCGCCACTCGCGAACCTCCACTTATAATCCAGGTTTTTAATCCAACTTTACCCTCGGCCGCATTCTCCGACCCACCTCTGCAACTAGATCGGCCACTTTCTCTTCTAGCAAACGACATTCCATGTTTACTGTATCAATAACGATACCTAAGAATTTTACCGAAGTCTCTGGCCCCTCCATTTTATCTGGTGCTAACGGCGCTCCAAACATCGCCGCAACACGCTCCATCGTATGCAACAGAATAGAACAAATACGAGCGCCAGCTGGCCCCAAAAACAAAAAATCGTACAGGTAGTGAAGCACAGAATCCCATCCCAATTCCTGCTTAACCACCCATTCAAGAAATGAACTAAACGTTTTGAACAATGAACACGAAATTGCGCAACCCATAGGCAAACAACAATCGACATAGAATTGCCCCTCCCATTTAAAACCCAACAGGTGAAAACTATCCGGATGTATCGGAAGCAAACGGAAAGCCGCCTCTAGATCCGTTTTGGCTAACAACGCGCCTTGCCCCAAACGGCGAACCCAAGCGACCGCTTCATCAAAGGACGTGCAGGGCACGGAACAGAGCTCCTAGTCAATAACGTCGTTCACCGAACTACCAGCAGGGTAGGACAGGTGGTGAATGAGCCGAAACTTGTTTGACTCCTTCTTCGGTACCAGCCCCAACGGAGATACGCGCAACCCTGGTAACTGCGTTTCCCGAAAAGGCCCCATGACCCGACCCACCCCCTACTTCCTTCTCAATTTTCTCCTTGACAACCGCCGGCCGAGAAAGCGTTGAAACCAAATTCCGAACTCTGCCACCCAACCCAACTGAATTACACTGGATGTGAACCCCCTCCACAAAACCTATCCATAACCGTTCCACTGCTGCCCTGTCTGGGTAACTATTTAGAAAGGGGAGCTTCTCGTCCACCCTCACCGGCGTCAGACCTCTTCTGCACACTTTCCTTTTACCCGCTTAAAACACCGAGAGATGCTATGGGCCCCACCGCACCAGGAGCATTCGTGCTTAAATCGGCAGTCAGAAAGGAACTTGCAGTACCCTTCATTAATCTGCCAGCAGCTTTCTTTTCTACTGCCAGAAGGCGACTCTGCTGCCGAAGTCCCCCTGACACCCCACGAAAGGGCTGAGCGCCCCCTTTCGGAGCCGCCATAAGCCGCATCCACAAACTAATATCTTTATGATCCCACCGTATACTTGGCCGGATTGCCTGGTGGAACTTTTCATCGTATCAACCGCGCTATCCCGCTGTATACCCTATAGGCTTCCCCTATGGAATCCATATAGGCGAAAAGCGCAGAAAAATGTTTCGGCACTTTTTTTTTCCTGAATACACTTGCCAAGATTGCAAACGCCTGCAACCAATTCATAAATGTGCGTGGTATCCTCCTTTTTGCTCTCGTCCGGCTTCACCCTATCCAAATTAAACTTTTCTAACAGGAGCAAGGAAAAGATCTCTACATACTCATCCTTATAAATCTTTTCCCTCACTTCCGGTTTTAAGTGGGTCCCCACTGGCCCCTCAAAACACACGTACACCTCCCCTTTGGCCACATCCGCCAACCGGACCACATTTACTGTATCCGGCTTCCCACCACTAGTCGTCGCCTCAACCGCCGGTGGAACTAATGGCACCGAAACCTTGGGCGCTGTGACCGCAGAGGGAACGGCACTTCCCGCAGCAACCCCAGACCCGTCAGCTGCAGGAGCCCCCCAACTCCAGCCAAAGCAGACGACATCCAAACCGCTGCCGGAGACGCCCCTGTTACAGACCCGACCCGTGCAAACAGCACCGCCAGCCCCTTCAGTAATTCCTGAACTGCCCGATTACCCTAACAACCTCTGATCCTGCTGCAGAACTATCTCCTACCTCCTGTGTGACCAGGGAGAAGGGGAGGGGGTTAACCCCTCCCTCTCCCGCAGGGCCCGGCCGCCATGCGGGATTCCTCCCAGTGCGGCTGCGGGCCGCGCTAGCACCACATCCCTGCCGTCGCGCTGGAGGGTCCCTTAAGGGGCTCCCTAAGCGCCGCCGAACCAGAGGAGTAATGTCGGGACTCAGTCTCTCCAGTGGCCTAGACCTCCTCGCCCGCACCGAACTTTTTGGGGGCCCCCCTCAACTGACCTACCCCCATGGAGGGTAGGAGGGTCTCCTGCACCCATTCTGGCCCGTGATTAGCCGCTGCGGCCCTAACCTGCGCAATTAGTTGTTCGAGGGAATCCATGACATGTCCTGCAACTTCTGCTCCACGTTCCGAACGCCATAAGCCACTCCCCTCGCTGCCTTAAAACCCTGGTGCGAAAATGCTGCTCCACCCCTGCTGAACTCCTTACCACTAAGTTAACCCTATCAGCCACTACCTTCCACCAAAGTAAAGCCGCATTTCGCTAGTCTGCGCCCTGCTCCATTGCTTTTCGTATCTTTATTAGGGCACAAAAGCAAGTAGGCAACTTTAACAGAGTGCATAAAATATTACATTGGAAGAAACACTCCTGCATGTAAATTACATGATGCCCAATGGGACATATATGCGTATAATCAGTTGCATAGCTAGAAATGACTGGGCCCCACAGCTAATTTTTGAATGGGGCCCCCCTCCCCCAGTAATTTTTTCATAACCCCTTCCTTTCATGCTGCCCCCATTCCTGTGACTACTAAAGATCGCTCTCTCAGACCAGGCCCGGCAGCTGTTCCATCCATTTTCTACACTATCTATACTGCCACTGTATATAATTTCATTGTGTAATACTGTTGAGGGGGCCCTGACAAAGTTTTTTAGTCCTCTTCCCCCTGGATGGGCCCCTTCTGGGTCAGGGCCCCAAAGCGGCTGCTTCCCCTGTAGCTACGCCCCTCGACAGTAGTCGAGAACAATTAAAATTGATAACATGCCTAATATAGTGGGTGGCAATCTGTGTGGAGTTCAGTATTGTGTGTATTACAAATGGAAAAGTGGCAGCAGCTACTCTGGCAGCACTAAAGTTCTATCTTCACACCTGTGCTTTCCATTTCCGCTATTGAGATCCGCCATAGGATCTCAATAGCAAGGAAAACACTTCAGTTTTGTCCCCATTCATTGTCAGAGGGAAAAAAATTCATTCTGTTCCGTTTCACGGTGTTCCCATGACGCACACAATAGAGCTTAATGCAGCGTTTTTGAGGGTGTCCTGGGATGCGGAGCAAGACGGATCTGTCACGATTCACAATGTAAGTTAATGGTGACGGATCCGTTTTAGAGACTGATCCATCATGGCTATTAGAGATAATACAACCGGATCCGTTCATAACGGATGCAGACAGTTGTATTATCATGATGGAAGTGTTTTTGCTGATCCATGATGGATCCAGCAAAAACCCAGAGGTGAAATTAGCCTGAGACTTGCCTCCTGCCACCTTCCTCACAAACATGCACAGCCAAACATTCATGATTATTTCAATGGGGAAGATGGGAGCAATTGGTAGACACTTCTAGTCTCAAGCCAATGTTATATCCGGGTCTGGATGCTCTTCTGCTTTTAGCTCTTTTCCCGCAGCATCAGCTTTTGATATGAAATGGTTGTATGACTGCTAGTTAAGGGATAATTAATTATAGAATACATACCTTTTAGAATAACAAATTTAATATTCATGCTGTATATATTTTTTCCTTATTGAAGAATATTTCTATTGTCCGCTTCTGTGTCATACTGTATTTTTCATGTACTTGTATGTTTTTCAAGGTGTTGGAGGGCAACTCAAACTTTGAGGGTCATACTCGTAACAACTTAATTCCTCCAGTTGTGGCTCGGGTTCTTCGGATAATACCACGGACCTGGAACCAAAGGATAGCCATGAAAGTGGAACTAATGGGATGTGCGCTTGCACAAAGTATGTACAGATGTATCCATGTCTTGTTCTGCTTGTAAATGTCACCATGTATGTCTGCGCTTAAAGGGGTTTTCCATCTTCGGAGGCCTTTCGACTAGACTCCCCTACTGGCTTCTTCAATCCCCACTGCCCTGTTTTGGTGGCGCTTGTCACCATGCCATTTGACTTGAGTCACGTGTGCCACTGCAGCCAATGACTGGCCGCAGTTGAGACATGTTCCTCATGTGACCCATTAACGTGATGCTTGGGGGACACATCGCTGCTGCACACAGGACCTCTATCAAATGGGTTGTTGGCAAACAGGACTAGAGTGCAGCAGCGGGGGACTGACAGGTCCAATAAAGAGGTGGTCTGGCCGAAAGGCCCCTGAAGGTGGATAACACCTTTTTAGCCTGATGTGGATAACCCCTTTTAGCCTGATGTGAATATGAAGTTGATTACATTTTTTTTTTTTTAATTGTATTACATACATTGGAGTATTTTATATACTTCAGTTTTGTTTTTTATTTTAAGTTTTTGTGGGGGGACAGTGATCACAACATTTGACATACTGTATTATTCAACTTGTTACTGTGATGTTACCCACAATGAAATACATTTTGGTAAAATAAAGAAACTGATAATATATATATATATATATATATATATATATATATATATATTTATATTATTTTTATTTTTTTCATAAACCCTCATACAAATGGACATATTACAGTTTTATTTTGTGCAAAGCAGTAATGGGGCATCCTCAGAGGTGTGCGGAACCTTTTATTGTGCCACAGATTTCATGCTTTTTCTGACATTCAATACAAATTGTGGCATTGCTTTTAGGGGATGATATCACTATACATACAGAGCACACAGACTGTATGGCTCAGTACTATGTGTACAGCTCCAGTGCACATTCATACAGTGCATGGGGTGTTACAGGGATACAAAGGCCTCGCTCAGTCGCTTTGCTTATACCTGCTCGTAGCCATGCAATTCCTCAGCTAATGCACTCCGCATCTAGTGATGTTTGAAGTGACCAGATTCTAAGAAACCCTTTCTGAATTAGTGTAAGCTTTCGCTAATGTCCGTCTTGGTTTTACCTCCGCAGCTCACAACTCATCCACTCATCCCATGTGGAAAAAGCCGAATGAGAAGAATCGAAAAAATGTTGCCATAAAAGAAGACAAGAACATCACTGAGCCCGTTCCTTCTGAGGAAAATGATTTTGGTACCTATTCAGTATTCACATGTGTATCAGATATCTCACAAAGCAGGAAAGCTAATGAGAATACACCATACTAGTTTGTTTCACTAGGTGATTTACTTATGTGCACATTTCCATATATTCAAAAATGTTCTAGAGAGCTATCAGATAATAGCATTAGCATCAGTAAAGGTCCATGTTCTCTACTGTAGTAAGGGGGGCATGGTGTAAAGAGGACCTGTCTGCTCTCCTGACATTTCTGATTTAGCAATTACTTCGATTTCTTGTGAAATAACAATGCTGTGGCATCTTTATTTTTGGAACTTTGCTTTGTGCCCTTCCTTCTGGAAATGTCTGACCAATGTTTTCTGGGAATATTAACATTTAAGGGAAGGACTCTAGCCTGTATCTCGTCCTGAAAGATTCATACTTACCCGCTTCGGCCCGTTGCGCTGGCACGCTCCGCCAGCGTCCGGTCCCTGGCTTGTTTTCTTCAGTCCAGAGCAGCCAATGACTGCCATAGGTGGCACATACGGCTATGTCCATACCCCAGCCAGAAGAAAACAAGCCGGGGACCAGAAGATGGAGGAATGGGAGCCAGTGTGCAGAACCGTAGTGCCGGGGAGCAGAAAAGCATGAATGTTTTGGGTGGCGGTGCAAGCTAGGGCTTTTTCTTAGAAGTTACTATACCTGGAAAATCCCTTTAAGGAGAGCTGAGTGTTTGCAAGCAGTCAGGCCAACTCAGACTGTGATGTAAATCACTATTTAATTAAAGTATATATGTAACATTTGGTACATTGGATCCATAACTAATATTGTCTGTATTTTTTTTATTATAGGCTGGAAACTGATAGTAATTTTTACAACATTGGCAGTGGTGGTGTGTGTATTTATAACAGTCATCTGTATATGCATATCAAGAAGGTACGTTTCTATCACAATTTGGAGCTTCACACCCAGTTGGTGTGCTACTTTCACTTGCCTGAGTACAAGTAATAGCATAATCTAATTTGTATGGACAATGCCCCTATGTAGCTTTTCGCTAGTTTATATAGTTGACATCATTGGGCAGGGTACTGCTGAGGTATTAAAAGATCGGGGGAACAAGCCCCAAGACATATGATTTTGTCTTGGAGATGGCATATCTATAGCACAACTTATTATAATGCGCTAGGCTAAATAGAGGGGCTTAGCACTGTGCATCATCGTATACCTTTATATACTGGTCAGACATTGACTCTACTCAATAAAAATGTATACGGTACATTTGCATCCAGTGACTCACAGGCAATGTCTCCTCTGACTGTAGTCGTCCGATTTCTCTTTTTTTGTGTTCTGGCCCAGACCACCATGAAAATGTCTGACTCTTCTCTGCACACAAATTTCCCTGCTGCTGCCAACCTCTGAATGCCTAAACAGCCTCACACAGTATTTTTTAATTATTATTAGAAAGCATTGATAATTCCATGGTGCTGTACATCAAGAGGGGGTTACACTTACATAATATACAATACAATAAACTATTAACAGACTGCTACAGAGGGGGAGAGGACCCTGCCCGCAAGAGCTTACAGTCTACAAGGGAAGGGTGTAGAACACAGTAGGTGAGGGTAAAGCCTGCTCGCCTGGCTGTGGGTGACAGCATGCTCATTGCAGGTGGTAGGCTTTCCTGAAGAGAGTCTGATGTGCTGGGGTAGCGAGTTCCAGAGTATGGGGGATGCACATGAGAAATCTTATAGATTTACTGTGTGAAGAACAGATGAGAGGAGAGCATAGAAGGAGGTCCTGTGAAGATCGGAGATTACATTTGGGGATGTATGGGTAAAGTAGGTCAGAGATGCAAGGAGGGGACTGGTTGTGGATGGCCTTATATGTAGTTAGTATTTTAAACTGAATTCGCTGGGCAATGGGGAGCCAGTGAAGGGATTGGCAGAGGAGAAACAAGGGGAGAGGTGGATATACCGGGCAGCACAGTTGGGAACAGATTGGAGGGGAGCGACAGTGCTAGATGGGAGGCCACAGAGGAGGTTGTTGCAGTAGTCCAGGCAGGAGATGACTAGAGCATGTACTAGCATTTTACTCGTACAGCGCTGACTTCTTTGACAGCAGTTTACAGACATTAGCATCAGTTCTAGTGCCCCCTTTAACTTGTGTTGGCCCGTCTTCTGCCAATTCGGACTCTCCTACAGCATAGGGCCACTTTTAGGTTTTTGTCCAGGGCCGCTTTAAGTTCTCAGTCCGCCCCTGTAGAGTATACTCTCCTAACCCCAGTGCAGTTGAGCTGAGTGTCTCATTTCCGATGCAGCAGGCTTTACAAAGGCAGCTCTATAAACTTATGGCATTTCTCTGCTTGAGCCATCCTGTACGTGACCCCCAGCTACATGAGCCGTACTACTCCATAGTATTCAGCGATATCACCTGGGGTATGGGCCTGGGGCTAGCAGTAACTGATAAAGTGATAGATTAGGCTGTACATCTCCTGTGCTAATATATCAAGCTGGTTCTCTTTTCCAGAAAACGATTGAAAACAGACACATACAAGACTGAAGAACAAAATGGTGGTGAGCAAGAATTACCTGAAGCTTTACTTAGGTGTGTCTCATGACCAGTATAATATAGCCCGCTTCTCTTGTGCAGATTGCTGGAAGCAACTCGAGCAGCCATTCATGAGACAGCAGTCCACAGAGTTCACTATCAGTTACACTTGTGACAAGGATATTCTGCAGAAGTTTGACCTTGTCAAGTGCGACACAGAAGGTAAGAAACAAGTGTTACTGCATACTTTCCTCCATTTCGCCTCCCGCCCTGCTCTGAAGTTCAGCATACTCCATATGCCTGGGCATGAAATCCACACCCCACATACTTCCACCTAGCAGCAGTTTCTGCCTGGCCTAGCGTGCTGCCTTTATCCATGTTACAGGGCTAGTCTGCACAGGGGCTTTAGGGTGCAGTATCTCTGTTAGGGGGATATTGCATATAAAATTCTTTACCGCACCCTAATGTAATGCATAGCCAAAAGTAGTCAAAATGTGTTTAGAATGCGGCATTGTACTGTATCTGGATCTTGTAAACTGCATAGTCTTTACATTGAATGAGGAAGATTGTTGTTCTTGGCGGGATGGTTAAAGTGGTTTTGCTACTTTTATGTCCTGTGGTCTCTGCCATTGATTGTGGCAGAATGCCAGGATTCATTGCTGAGCTACATATTTTTACACCCAGGGTAACAGGTAAGCCACTGTTCCGGTATTGACGGTGATGAACTACTTAAAGGGCTTCTGTCACCCCAGTAAACTTTTTTTCTTTTTTTTTTTTGTGTACCTATAATCCCTATCCTGCCATATTGCCATACATTATGTTATTAATAATTTTCGTTCAGTAGATTTAGCAAAAAACTTACTTTTATGATATGCTAATTACCTTTCTACCAGCAAGTAGGGCGTCTACTTGCTGATAGCAGCCGCAGAAAACCGCCCCCTCCTTCTGTTGATTGACAGGGCCAGC
This sequence comes from Bufo bufo, assembly GCF_905171765.1. Lineage (NCBI taxonomy): Eukaryota > Metazoa > Chordata > Amphibia > Anura > Bufonidae > Bufo > Bufo bufo. Next base: position 348,748,941 of record NC_053392.1, read on the forward strand.
CGCGATCTCCTCCTCCGACTGGCCATGGTCAGCATTTCAAAAATCGCGCGCCTGTGTTGATTCGGCTCAGGCGCTCTGAGAGAAGGAGGCTCGCCTCCTCAGCACTCCCTCAGTGCGCCTGCGCTGATGACGTCTTCTCTTTCGCGGCTGGCCCTGTCAATCGACAGAAGGAGGGGGCAGTTTTCTGCGGCTGCTATCAGCAAGTAGACTCCCTACTTGCTGGTAGAAAGGTAATTAGCATATCATAAAAGTACGTTTTTTTGCTAAATCTACTGAACGAAAATTATTAATAACATAATATATGGCAAAATAGGGATTATAAGTACACACAAAAAAAAAAAAAAAGTTTAGTGGGGTGACAGAAGCCCTTAAGAGGCATTTACTGCCCTCCCCGCTTACAGCTCGATGCCTACAGTATGTTAGTACGATTAATAAACTGTGCCTGATGAATGGGGTAATGTGGATTGCAACAAGTACAGGTTATAATTGCATAGTGAAAAGTTGTGATTTTGTTATAATACTTTCTGTATCGATTTCTTACTTTTTCAAGATCTCTTCTTGCTGTCAATATATGTGAACCTTTATGGGTTCTCTAGTCACTTCTAGAGAATGAATAACCATCTGGTCATGTGATGATCACATATGTCACAACATAGTTCATCCTGTCATGACAGTGAAGTGCTGCATGTTTTTAAAAAAAACTACAAGAAGAGAACATGAAAATTTGATAGAAAAAGTGTATCTATTAATAGTATAATGAAAACTGTACAAATCAGTTTGAAGCTTTATCTGCTAGAGACATATTTGTACTGTCATTTCATTAACATAGCGCCATCATAGTGGAGAATTTCTAGTGAAAGTAAGAATGAAAAGAGAAGAGAAAGATGTAATTGTGGCACATCTCAGAAATGTATTCATTGATTTACTTGTTATTCAGCACCAACATATAACTGAGCACTGTAGAGCAGGGTTGCCAACCATCCAGAAATTTCTGGACAGTCCCTAGTTTCCAGTGTCTGTGAAAAAAATAGATGTGTTCGTGTTTTTTTTTTTTTTTTTTTTATTGATGCTGGTGGTGCTTGACTAGATATTTTGCTGGTAATTATCATTTTAAAGCTCACAGTAAATGCTGGTAATGAGGTGTTATCAATATATTGAGCTATAGACCTGTATTACTTATCTTTTATAATTCATTTTAGTTTTTCAATTTGTAAAAAAAAATAAAAAATTTGGATGTCCGCGATTTAGAAGTTATTTAGAAAAAAAAATTAATTTGGGTAACCCTGCTGTAAAGTGTGTGTGTGTGTGTGTGTGTGTGTGTGGGTGTGTATATATATATATATATAATATATATATATATATATATATATATATATATATATATATATATAATATAAAAAATGGCAGCACAGCCTACAGGTGTATATGGGTGCACGGCCCACAGGGAAAGGCCAATCCCACAAATGTAAGTTGAAAAAAGGCAGCACTCCAGAATAAAAATTAAATCACTCTTTATTCACTCATGTGGAATGGGTGAATAAAGAGTGATTAAATTTTTTATTCTGGAGTGCTGCCCTTTTTTCTTTTTTTTTTTTTTAGATAGAGAGAGATATGCTTCACTGTCCACCATGGGTTCAGAATTTGTCTCTTTTGCTTTAGAATCAGGTTTTATATTTTTTTCATTTCAACAGATTTTTATAGTAATTTTGATCTAGAATAAGTATGTAAGTTTTCATTACATCACTAGAGCTAAACAATCTCCCAGGACTCTGGTCAGTGTTTAAGTTTTTTAATGTGTTTTTTTTTTTTTTTTTTTTTTTTTTTTTTTTCTTTTAGATTACGAGCAGAACCTTATGATCGGCACGGGCACCGTCACAAGAAAGGGATCCACCTTCAAGCCAATGGACAACGATGATAAAGATGCATTTGGAGGCCAGGAAAAAGAAAACCACTATGACTGCCCTCTCAGAACCAATGATTACGCACTGCCTCTCAGTTATCCTGAGCCAGAGTATGCCACCCCCATCATTGAGCGCCACATATGAGGGACTACACGTTCTCACCAGAGTCTGGTTACAATGTCCCGGCGGTATCTCTGGCCGCAAACAATCCTTCTCTGCTGTCAGCTTTTCCATTCTTCCAGTGCGGAGAACAGTAGTGGAGACTACCAAACGCCTCACAACATACACATTGAAGAGTGTGACTATGATAGGCCCAAGGTGCACAGTACATGGGCGGTGGAGGACAGCGGTGACTATCAGAAGCCACAGTTCTGCACTTTAGTAGCTGAAGGCTACTCTTCACCACGGGACTGTTTAAAGCCCATAAATCAGACTGCCAATAACTGCCCTCTTATGACTAGCTCCCGAGGACTATGCGTATAGAGAGCCCCGTATCGTGAATGTTACTGCACGGCTGCTGAAGAGCAATGGTGTTTACATAGATATTCTAGGATTTCCATGGTAAAGTTCAGGGATACATACAGTATCTGCAGCCCAGGTTACTTGTGAAATATGTGCAATGTGTACAGAAGATATTTAAGAGAACTAATCACTTTATTAGCTCTGTACTGACTTGACGTCATACTTGATCTGCGTGTAGTCGATGCGCTCCCGGCATTGCTACACTTGACTTGGTGCTTTAGCGTTGTTCTTTATTTTTTTCATGAACACTGTGAATGTTTGACAGAAAATTCACTTTAATTTATATTGCCTGTAAGACAGGAACTGATGAGCCCGGATCTGTTACATGATGGACCGCCACAGACTTATAATGGATCCGTCAGGTTTCCGTCACTTTCTTGCGGAGAAATGGCATGCTATTGGTTTTCCGGCATTTGTGACTGAATCTGTGATTGAGGCTCCTACTGTAACCTCCAACACAGCCGTGAACAGAACCTTGGCTGCGGATGCAGCTGTGAAGTTGACTATACCAGGTCTGATCATTTGGCCAACTGGAAACATTTCACAGAAAATCGGGCCATTTACAGTGAGATTTTGTGAAATCTTTGCATTCAAACAATCCTTCCCTTTCAACATTTATGGGATAGATACCTGCCGCATCCGCAAGGCTGTAGGTGTGATTGGCTGGCTTCAATCAATTCATACATGGCCGATGTGGTTCTGTTGTCCATCACTTTTAATGCTATGCATTCCCCGTGTCACTGCTGCATATTGATACCCCAATTTCTGTGCACAATCCTTTGAATCTGGCCACGTTTATTTTGTCATTTTTACTTCGACTGTAACACCTTAACCATTATAAGGCTACTTTCAGACTTGCGTTCAGAGCAGATCCGTCTGCTGTCTGCACAGACGGATCCGCTCCTATAATGCAGACGTTTGCATCCGTCAGAACGGATCCGTCTGCATTATAGCTTAGAAAAAATTCTAAGTGTGAAAGTATTTCAGACGGATCCGTCCAGACTTTACATTGAAAGTCAATGGGGACGGATCCGTTTGAAAATTGAGCCATATTGTGTCATCTTCAAATGGATTCGTCCCCATTGACTTACATTGTAAGTCTGGACGGATCCGTTTGCCTCCGCACGGCCAGGCGGACACCCGAACGCTGCAAGCAGCGTTCAGGTGTCCGCTTGCTTGAGCGGAGCAGAGGCCTGAACGCTGCCAGACTGATGCATTCTGAGCGGATCCGCGTCCACTCAGCATGCATTAGGGCTGGACGGATGCGTTCAGGGCCGCTTGTGAGAGCCTTCAATAGGAGCTCACAAGCGGAGCCCCGAACGCTAGTGTGAAAGTAGCCTAAATGGTTTTATTCATTCCCAATAATTGGCCTGTGTAAAGAGGCCGCCAATTCCCCGATGAACGGCAAATGCATGGAAGCATTGTTGATGTAACACCCAATTTTTTTTTTGGGCAGTGTAAATGGGGTTCTACAGCCTAGGAAAAAAATGGCCCAACCGCACAGAAAATTGAACATCTCCAAGTAAAAATTATAATTTTAAGTTGTAAAATGTTTCATTTTTATTTTTTTTTAATTTCTTCCGCTGTGTATAGTTTTAATTGTAACGTTGAACCGATGCATTTTTTTTTTCATCTTGTTAAAGCGGATTCTCTTATTATGCTGCTCAATGTAACTGTACTACTAGTAACCTATACGGCACAAGAAAAGTTTTGACTACTAGCGACACTGGAAGAATACACTGTAGTAGGTGTAGTCAAGAGTAAAGGGGATCTCCTTACCTCTCAGGACCATGATTGACAGGCTGCAGTGAATGCATTGTAGTAGGCTGTGGGACGGAGAGAGCGCTCTGCTAATAAATACACTGCACTCTTAAAGGGGTTATCCAGGAATTTATAATGATGACCTATCCTCAGGATCAGCGGTTTCAGGGAGCCGCCAGGCTCACTGGTGAGAGATGCAGGCTGCCGGCAGCTTTCCAGGCACAGCGCCATACATTGTATAGTGGCAGTGCTTGGTATTGCAGCTCAGCCCCATTGACTTGGCTGAGCTGCAACTAGGGCATGTGACCGATGTACGGTGATGTCACTGGCCTAGGAATGGGCTGCGGTGCTCACGGAGCTCCTGTCCTCTTCTAATAGCTGAGGATAGGTCATCAATATAAATTCATATCCCCTTTGTATCTAAAGTGTATTCTTCCAGCATTGCTAGTAGCCAAACGGCACAATATTTTCTTTTTTGCCTACTATTAGTCCAGACCTGTAGCTATAATATGCTGCCCTATGTGAAGAGAAAGAAATGTTGTGGACTGATGGAGTTACTTTGTTGGGGTGAATTCACATGCAACAGATTTGTTGCAGAAATATCCCTGTGAATAAAAATAATTTCCATTCATCTGATTGGGAATGTTCCTGCAGAAAGCACAAAGATTTCTGTAAACCCCCTTGAGATGAACGGGACAGTCACAGAAATGTCTGCAACAAATCTACCGCACTTGCTGATGTTGGTTCGAGCGAGCAGGAGTGTCGCTATTCCGTACTATAGTTCTAGAGTCGTAGAAGTGGCTTTGTGAGACCTATGTAGCGGGACAGTCTGCGTTACTAGCTGCTTCGGTTGGCATCCTTTGTGCCACGTAATACAAATCGGAGTTCGGCACTGTCCAACTTTACCGTATGGAAACCTCTTTGGCCAATGTTGATGCCCAGCCTGAGGATGTAGAATTGCTCATCTTGTAAAAAAAAAATAAAAAATACACTTACACCTATTTACCCGAGGAATAATGTGGATTATACATACAAAAAATGCTGAAATCAGTGTTCTCTTCTTCATTGAGTTCTTTGCTGGACCAAGAATATTCCTCAGGTAACTAAGAGCAGGGGGATGATACAGTATATGGTAGTTCACTAGAGGCGGTACATTCCTCTGAGGCAGTAGTAATATTACTGTCTGCATGCTTTCTCCCCATGATGGAAACAGACTGCCAGCCCCTGTTCACCATAGAGATCAATGATTCCTATTTAAGCTTTTATAACCAGAAAACAAGCATCTAAGTGTCCAGTTTGTAAGGCTAGGGTTCCACATAGCAGCCGAATGCTTCCCAGCAGTTTAGCGCAAATTGCCAGGGTTTTGCAGCACACTGCCACCCAGTGGCCACTATGTAGTGACCCAGCCTTAAATCCACTGTGAAGCCTTTTACTAACACTGAAGGTGCAAGTGAATCAGGTATTCTGGATTAGTAATATACCTTCATTACAGACATTTATTTCCCATTTCATGGGCTGTTTAATTTTTTTATTTTAACTTTATGAAAATATAAATTTTACCTGTTGGAAGCAAAATATTTAATTGCTGCTTATATAAAATGGATGTCTATGTCAATCTCCGCTGTACAGGGTTCTTTACAGAATTCTTCCATTTGAATGTTATATTAAGAAATAGTTGGATCACTAGAAAGACTTTTAAATGGCACAAGCCTTTCATCATGTAAATCCATCTGAATAAAATCATGCTCTGAGATCCACAGACATTTATCTTCATTTTTCTGTTAAAGCATGTACTAAATAGTGGAAAAATACAAATGTGATAGCACTCTACATCCAGCATTCTGCCCTGCCTCCATGCTGGATGAGACATTGGTGTACATTTTGGCCAAAGCGTAATAAGCCACTCACCACGTCAAGGTCGCCTCTAATGAGTGGTCCCTAACACTAGTGGCTCCAGGAGAAGTATATGGTGGCTCAGCGTGCATGTTGGTACTTGCATCCCTGGATCCGATGAAAGCTGTAATGGCACCGGACGGGGTTAAAAGCAGAGTGTGCTTGGCGTGTATGCTGACCTGCATTCCCTGGACTTTGTGTGGCTGTCATGGCCCATGAACAGGTAGGAACTAGTGTTAGGGACCACTCATTAGAGGCGACCTTGACGTGGTGAGGGGCTTATTACGCTTTGGCCAAAATGTACACCAATGCCTCATCCAGCATGGAGGCAGGGCAGAATGCTGGATGTAGAGTGCTATCACATTTGTATTTTCCGTTTTGTATATGTATTTCGCCAGAGTGATGTGCACCTACATACAGGTTGTTTGCTGAATCAATCCCCCAAATTTTTTCTATGTACTAAATAGTGTTGCGCGCAAATATTCGAATTGTGAATTTTTATCTCTAATATCGCAACCTTGAGAATTCGCGAATATTTAGAATATAGTGCTATATATTCGTTATATTGAATATTTGTCATTTTTTCCATCTGAGCACATGATTCTTCCCCGCTTCTTGCTTATGGGCCAATGAGTCTTTTGCCCACAAGCAACTTAACTTCAGATGGAAAAAAATGAAGAATATTCTAAAAAACAAATATAAGTTTTTTTGAATATTCGTCTTTTTTTTCAATCTGTACAGTTGTTCCACTTCGGCATACTCCTCCCTGACAAGCGTCCCAGTCACCATGGGAACGCCTGGGGGTTAGAATATACCATTGGTTGTGATTTTTCACGATCTCAGTGAGATTGTGAAAACTCATATCCGATGGTATATTCTAACCCCCAGGCGTTCCCATGGTGACTGGGACACTTGTCAGGGAGGAGTATGCCGAAGTGGAACAACTACAGATTGGGGGGAAAAAAAGACGAATATTCTAAGGCTGGGTTCACACGGGCGTTGCGGGAAAATGTGCGGGTGCGTTGCGGGAACACCCGCGATTGTTTTGCACTCGCGTGAGAAAAATCATGCATGTTTGGTACCCAAACCCGAACTTCTTCACAGATTGTATTATTTCCCCTTATAACATAGTTTATAAGGGAAAATAATAAGCATTCTGACTACAGACTGCATAGTAAACTAGCGCTGGAGGGGTTAAAAAAAAATAATAATTTAACTCCCCTTAGACCACTTGATGCGTATCCCGGCATCTCCTTCTGTCTCCTTTGCTGAACAGGACCTGTGGTGAGCATTAATTTACAGGTAATGGACCTATGGTGACGTCACTCCGGTCATCACCTAATCCATCACCATGTAAAAGATCATGTGATGACCGGAGTGACGTCACCAAAGGTCTTTACCTGTAATTAATGCTCACCACAGGTACTGTTCAGCAAAGGAGACAGACGGAGATGCCGGGCCGCGATCAAGTGGACTAAGGTGAATTAAATTTTTTTTTTTTTTTTTTTAACCCCCTCCAGCGCTGTTTTACTATGCATTCTGTATTCAGAATTGCTATTATTTTCCCTTATAACCATGTTATAAGGAAAATAATAATGATCGGGTCTCCATCCCGATCGTCTCCTAGCAACCGAGCATGAAAATCGCACCGCATCGCACTTGCTTGCGGATGCTTGCGATTTTCACGCAGCCCCATTCACTTCTATGGGGTCTGCGTTGCATGAAAAACGCAGATCTATAGAGCATGCTGCGATTTTCACGCAACGCACAAGTGATGCGTGAAAATCAACCGCTCATGTGAACAGCCCCGTAGAAATGATTGGTCGGTTTTCAGTGCGGGTGCAATGCGTTCACCTCACGCATCTCATCCGCTCGGGAATACTCGCCTGTGTGAAAGGGGCCTAAGGCTACTTTCACACTCGCGTTTTGTGCGGATCCGTATTGTAATCTGCACAGACCTGATCCACACTAATAATGCAAACGCTTGTATCCGTTAAGAACGGATTCGTTTGCATTCATTCAAAAAAAGTCTCGATCCATCTTGACTTAAATTTAAAGTCAATGGGGGATGGATCTACAGTATTTTCAATTGCACCATATTGTGTTAGTAAAAAAGGATCCATCCCATTGACCTTACATTGTAAAGTCAGGACGGATCCGTTTGCTCTGCATAGTCAGACGGTCACCAAAACGCTGCAAGCTGCGTTTTAGTGACCGCTCTAAAAAACACAACGGAGACCAAACGCAGCCAAATTGATGCATTCTGAACGGATCCCTTATCCATTCAGAATGCATTGGGCTAAACTGATCTGTTTTGGGCCTCTTGTGAGAGTCCTGAAACGGATCTTACAAGCGGACCCAGAAACGCCAGTGTGAAAGTAGCCTAAAAAACTAATATATTCTATATAGTGCTATATATTTGTTTTTTTTAGAATATTCATAATATTCTAAAACAAGAATATATAGCGAATAATCGAAAAAAACATCATGTGTAGAGCAATTTGGCTAATATAGTGCTATAATCTTCTTTGTCTAAGGCCTCATGCACACGACCGTTGTGTGCATCCCGTGGCCGTTGTGCCGTTTTTTTTCGCTGACCATTGACTTTCAATGGGTCCGTGGAAAAATCGGAAAATGCACCGTTTTGCAGCCGCATCCGTGATCCGTGTTTCCTGTCCATAAAAAAAAAATATGACCTTCCTATTTTTTTTGGACGACAGCGGTTCACGGACCCATTCAAGTCAATGGGTCCGTGAAAGAACACGGATGCACACAAGATCCGTGGCCGTAGGTTACTTTCATACAGACGGATCCGAAGATCCGTCTGCATAAAAGCTTTTTCTGAGCTGAGTTTTCACTTCGTGAAAACTCCAGAACCGACAGTATATTCTAACACAGAGGCGTTCCCATAGTGATGGGGACGCTTCTAGTTAGAATATACTACGAACTGTGTACATGACTGCTGCCTGGCAGCACCCGATCTCTTACAGGGGGCTGTGATCCGCACAATTAACCCCTCAGGTGCTGCACCTGAGGGGTTAATTCTGCATGTCATAGCCCCCTGTAAGAGATCAGGGGCTGCCAGGCAGCAGGGGCAGACCCCCTCCCTCGTTTTAATTTCATTGGTGGCCAGTCCGGCCCCCCCTCCCTCTATTGTAATATCATTGGTGGCCAGTGTGCGGCCTCCCCCCCCCCCCCCTCTATTGTATTATCATTGGTGGCCAGTGTGGCGGCCTCCCCCGCCCCCCCCCTCTATTGTATTATCATTGGTGGCCAGTGTGCGGCCTCCCCCCCGCCCCCCCCCCTCTATTGTATTATCATTGGTGGCCAGTGTGCGGCCCCCCCCCTCTATTGTATTAATATCATTGGTGGCCTCCCCCCCCCCCCCCCCCCCTTCCCGATCATTGGTGGCAGCGGAGATTACGATCGGAGTCCCAGTTTAAATCGCTCTGGGGCTCCGATCGGTAACCATGGCAACCAGGACGCTACTGCAGGCCTGGTTGCCATGGTTACGTAGCAATATTACAATATTGGAAGCATCATACTTACCTGCTGTAATGTCTGTGACCGGCCGGGAGCTCCTCCTACTGGTAACTGACAGGTCTGTGCGGCGCATTGCTTAATGATCTGTCACTTACCAGTAGGAGGAGCTCCCGGCCGGACACAGACAGCGCAGCAGGTAAGTATGATGCTTCTAATATTGTAATATTGCTAAGTAACCATTGGCAACCAGGCCTGCAGTAGCGTCCTGGTTGCCATGGTTACCGATCGGAGCCCCAGAGCGATTAAACTGGGACTCCGATTGGAATCTCCGCTGCCACCAATGATCGAGGGGAGAGGGGAGGCCGCACACTGGCCACCAATGATAATAAAACAATAGAGGGGGGGGGGGGGGGGGGAGAGGGGAGGCCGCACACTGGCCACCAATGATAATAATACAATAGAGGGGGGGGGGGGCGCACACTGGCCACCAATGATAATACAATAGAGGGAGGGGGGCGGACGGAGGCCGCACACTGGCCGCCAATGAAATTACAATAGAGGGGGGCCGACGGAGGCCGCACACTGGCCACCAATGATATTACAATGGAGGGGGGGGGGGCCCGCACACTGGCCACCAATGATATTCAAACTGGGGAGGGAGGGGGGTCTGCCCCCTGCTGCCTGGCAGCCCCTGATCTCTTACAGAGGGCTATGATACGCACAATTAACCCCTTCAGGTGCGGCACCTGAAGGGTTAATTGTGCTGATCACAGCCCCCTGTAAAAGATCGGGTGCTGCCAGGCAGCAGGGGGCAGTCATGTACACAGTTTGTAGTATATTCTAACTAGAAGCGTCCCCATCACTATGGGAACGCCTCTGTGTTAGAATATACTGTCGGATCTGAGTTTCACGATGTAACTCAAATCCGATGGTATATTCTAACATAGAGGGGTTCCCATGGTGATGGGGACGCTTCAAGTTAAAATATACCATCGGATTGGAGAAAACTCTGATCCTATGGTATATTAACTCCTGACTTTACATTGAAAGTCAGTGGGGGACGGATCCGTTTGAAATTGCACCATATTGTGTCAACGTCAAACGGATCCGTCCCCATTGACTTGCATTGTATTCAGGACGGATCTGTTTGGCTCCGCATGGCCAGGCGGACACCAAAACGACTTTTTTTTTCATGTCCGTGGATCCTCCAAAATCAAGGAAGACCCACGGACGAAAAAAAACGGTCACGGATCACTGACCAACGGAACCCCGTTTTGCCGACCGTGAAAAAATACGGCCGTGTGCATGAGGCCTAATAGTTTGTAATTTTTTTCTCATCTGAAGTTCAGATTGAAAAAAAAAAGACTATTAAAAAAAAAAAAAAATTACAGCTCTATCTTAGGCTTCTTTCACACTCGCGTTTGGTGCGGATCAGTCATGGATTTGCACAGACGAATTCGTTCAGATAATACAACCGTCTGCATCCGTTCAGAACGGATCTGTTTGTATTATCTTTAACATAGCCAAGACGAATCAGTCTTGAACACCATTGAAAGTCAATGGAGGACGAATCCGTTTTCTATTGTGCCATAGAAAACTGATCCGTCCCCATTGACTTACATTGTGTGTGTCAGAACGGATCCGTTTGGATCAGTTTTGTCAGACGGACACCAAACGCTGCAAGCAGTGTTTTGGTGTCTGCCTGCAAGGCAGACTGGAGACGGAACGGAGGCAAACTGATGCATTCTGAGCGGATCCTTTTCCACTCAGAATGCATTAGGGCAAAACTGATCAGTTTTGTGAAAGCCCTGAAACGGATCTCCCAAACGGAAAGCCAAAACGCCAGTGTGAAAGTAGCCTTAGCTAAATTGCTCTATATTCTTTTTTTTTATTTTTTATATTCGCTATATATTCTTGTTTTAGAATATTACTAATATTCTGAAAAACGAATATAGCACTATATTACTCTATATATTAGGTTTTTTTTTAGAATATTCGTCATTTTTTTCCATCTAAAGTCATGATTCCTCCCTGCTTCAGTAACTCAAGCAGGGAGGAATCATGACTTCGGATGGGAAAAAAAATGACGAATAATCTAAAAAACTAATATATAGCACTATATTCTATAGTGCTATACATTTCATTTTTGACCCATGCCTGTATTGATCGCGTAATATTCACATATTACACTATCATTACCTTGCTGATTTTTCGCGTACATTTTTTATTTTTTTTATATTCTACATAATATTCCCGAATTCGAATATGACCCCCTGCCTCTCATCACTAGTACTAAAATGACCTATTCCTCATGAGCAGTGTCTGAAAAGCAGGAAGTCTTGGACTAATATTGGGTAGCTTGGGAAATGCTGTGGCCATCTTAAGTTACAGAAGCATGGCCAAGGAATTCAGTAGGTGTAATGGAAGACAGCAGACAAGTGGACTCTATTTCCCAGCTAATATGACATTTTTATATGGAGTCAGAGGGTCAGATTTTATCCACAATCTTTGCTTTAGTTTCAGTTAATAAGATGTCTGGTTCTGTGAAAATCCTTATTAATGCTGCTGACATCTGATGTAGATGTGAACAGAGACTTAGGCCTCATGCACACGACCGTGACTTTTTTTTGCGCCCGTGTTGCCTTCCGCAATTTGCAGAACGGAACGGGCGCCGGCAATATAAATGCCTATTCTTGTCCGCAAAGCACGGACAAGAATAGGACCATGTTATATTTTTTTAGTGGGGCCGCAGAATGGAGCCACTGATGCAGACAGCACACTGAGTGCTGAAAAAAGGGTGGTTCAGAAGCAGCACATCAAACGGCTAGTGTAGAGCGGTAATGGAAATCATGCATAGCTGGGCAAGGGACCACAGATCCAGGGTGATCCAAAGAACGTGTAGAAAAAGTAGAGGGCCACAGCAGCATATCCAAAAAAATCTTCTTTATTGATCAGTTACCGCATGACACGGCATAAAAATAGCAGCAACGTTTCGGCTAGGGTTAGCCTTTGTCAACCATGCTTGACAAAGGCTAACCCTAGCCGAAACGTTGCTGCTATTTTTATGCCGTGTCATGCGGTAACTGATCAATAAAGAAGATTTTTTTGGATATGCTGCTGTGGCCCTCTACTTTTTCAGCACACGGAGTGCTGTCCACATCTTTTGCGGCCCCATTGAAATGAATAGGTCTGCATCTGAGCCACAGTTTTGGACCCAAACAACGGCCTTAGGCTGCATTCACACACCCGTATAAATGGGTCCGCATCTGTTCCACAATTCTGCTGAATGGGTGTGGAACCATTCATTTCAATGGGGCCGCAAAAGATGCAGACACCACACAGTGTGCTGTCCGCATCCGTAGTTCCGTTCCGCAAAAAATATAGAGCATGTCCTATTCTTGTTCGCAATTGCGAACAAGAATAGGCATTTTCTATGGTAGCGGTGATCAGCAAATTTACTGTTCCTCTAGGTGTACAGTATATATAAATATAGCATGTATATACAAATTTAAACTCCTCCTCTAAGGTCTAGTGTATAACCTGGAGAGCTCTAAAGCTGTCATTCACAAGCAAAGGGGAGGAACTGGGAACCATCAGGGAAACTCCAGTGTTAGGGCTCATGCACACAAACATGTGCGGCCCGTACCATGCACTGGGGCCTGTCGGTGTGGCCTGCGATGACTGATGCAGACCCATTCAAATAGAGCATTTTTTATTTTTATTTTTTGCTGTGCGGAGGCACAGACCAAAATGCCACGGAAGTACTGCTCATCTTTCGGATTGCAGACCCATTTCAAGTGAATGGGTCCGCATCTGTAGTACGGTGCGCACACTGCGATGTCCGTATATTGTGAACCTGCTGTTTGCGGGCCGCAATACGGGCACAGCCAGGTTTGTGTGCATGAGCCCATAGCCTAAGGGGATTACAACTTGGTTTCCTCAATAATTCGCATGTCCTCAATCCATGTATGGTTAAACCGCTTTACCTCTTATGTAGTGCTGTCAAGCAGTTTTTTTGAGAAATCAAAAACTGTTGACAACCGCCCTTTAAACCTTTTTATGTTAATGACCCTAAAGACTAGCAACATCATGTACAATAAATAATTACTTTAAAGGGGTCTTTAATATTGATGACTTATCCAACATCCCAGCCAATCAGCTGGTTGAAGAGAAGTTCTCATGCTGTGTGAACGCAGCCTTCCCTTCATTGTTTACCTGTTCGCCGTCAACATTGTAGAGGTGAGCAGATGTAATTACAAGAAGCCGTCCAATTCACTTCAATGGGACGGCTCCTGCCTATTCAAGTGAATAGGAAGGCGCCGTCCCATAGCAGTGAAAGGTACAGCTTCTTGTAGTTACACCTGCTCACGGCTGCGCTGGCATGAAGCGTGGCCTTCTCTTCAACCAGCTGATTGACGGGGGGTGCTGATCTGATACTGATGACTAGGGATGAGCGAATCGACTTTGGATGAAACGTCCGAAATCGATTCGCATAAAACTTTGTTTCAATACTGTACAGAGCGCTCAGAATGTATTGGCTCCTATGAGCCGAAGCTATTACTTCTCAAAGTCTTGTGAGACTTTGCGTAAAAACTTCATAAATCGATTTCTACTTTAAAAAAACCATTTCCAAAACTCTGGTTCGGTTCCAAGGTACCTACTGATGACCTGAGGATAGGTCATCAATATTAAAATCACAGAAAACGCCTTTAAAGAGGACTTTTCACCGATCCTGACATTGTGTACTAAGTATCATGACATATACAGCGGCGCCCAGGGATCTCACTGCACTTACTATTATCCCTGGGCGCGCTCCGTTCTCCCGCTATGTCATCCGGTATGTTCGGGGACTTGGTTATAGTAGGAGGAGACTTTGGGGACTTTGTTATAGTAGGCGGAGTCTACCCTTGTTCTGCTGGGCGTCTCCTTCTCCTAGGCTGTAGCGCTGGCTAATCGCAGCGCAGAGCTCACAGCCTGGGAGAAAAAACCTCCCAGGCTGTGAGCTCTGTGATTGGCCAGCGCTACAGCCTAGGAGAGGAGACGCCCAGCAGAACAAGGGCAGTCTCCTCCTACTATAAACAAGTCCCTGAACTTACCGGAGGACATAACGGGAGAACGGAGCGGCGCCCAGGGATAATAGTAAGTGCAGTGAGATCCCTGGGCGCCGCTGTATATGTCATGATACTTAGTCACAATGTCAGGATCGGTGAAAGGTCCTCTAAGTTGTTAAAGGGGTTATCCCATGTAATGAAGTTTAAATTATTGTGTTTATCCCACCACATGCAATTTACTAAATACATGTTTTGATCGATTCCTCCTCCTTTCCTCTTTTGTATTTCTTCTCTGAGTTGTGTACATGTGGTTGCCAATGGTACTGCCACCGCCGCGGTGTGCTCCTGTCTTCTTGTAGGCTGGATTGCCAGCTTCATGGGACTGCGCATGCGTGGTCAATCTCTTGCCTCCCTTTGTAAGTTTATTCCTCTTGCATGACCGTGCATGCGCGGTCAAACCCGTTCATCCTGTCATTTCTTCAGCCGTACAGAGCGACCGCGCATGCGCTGACTTTATCGTACACCTCTGCCACTCCCGGCTCAGACGTGTGTGTGTGTGTGTGTGTGTGTGTGTGTGGTGTGTGCGCGCGCAGGCGGCAGGGGATTATGGCTGATTTGGCTGTAATGCACTAGGAAGGTCAACTCCCCTGATTGAGCAGTCTGCAGGAGGAGAGAGCAGCCTTGGCATGCAAAACAGAAGGTGGGATAACCTTTTTAAAGTGGGGGGGTAAGTCTATTTATCATCTGTCCACAGGATAAGTACTAAGTCAGAGGTGGGCTGACCAATAACTGAAGTGATGGTAAGGCATACGCCCTGCTGTTCTTTATTTCTGTGTAACTACAAAGATATCCCAATAGAGACGAATGGAGAGCAGTGTGAGGACTATCACTCCACTCATTTGGTCAGATCACCACTGATCAGTACTTAGCCCCTATGCTGTGGATAGGTGATAAATATGTTGTCCTGCTATAACAACTTACGTGTCTTAGTGCACACAATATCTGAATGGACATAATTGTTATTAAATCCTATCCTCTGTGAGTGGATAGCTCTGGACCAGAAAAAATGCATAACCATGTTTTGTTGTTTTCTTTGTAGCATTCTTGTTGACTTTTCAATGCATTTTTTATTTAAACAATGTATATTGAGGAAGACTGGGGAAACAAGCATATTGGACACTATTTGGTTCTAACATTTACAATGCATTTGGAAAGTCTTCAGACCCTTTCACATTTTGCCATGTTGGGGCCTTGTGCTATCATTCTGCACTTAATACCTCAATGACAAAGTGAAAACAAAATGCTCAAAATCTTTGCTAATTTATATAAAAGCTAAAACTAAAGTCTTGCGTTGACATACATATTCATATCCTTTACTCAGTACTTTGCTGCCAAAGATGCTTCAACTATCACAGCCTCCAGTCTTCTTGGGTATGATCCCACAAAGGTTTGCACATCTGCAGTTGGGAATTTCCTGACATTCTGTCTGCACGTCCTCCCAAGCTCTGTCAGGTTGGATGGGGACTGTCAGAATACAGCCATATTTGGGTCTCTCCAGAGAGGTTCGATTGGGTTCACGGCAGGACTCTGCCTGTGCCACTTAAAGAGCTTCACAGAGATTGTCCCCAAGCCACTCCGGTGATTGTCTAGTTTCAGGTCCAGAGTAGTTTGGATCAGGTTTTCATTAAGAATATCTCTGTACTTTCCTTCATCCCTGACCCAGCTGCTTAAAAACACCCCCATGACATGATGCTGCTGCTTCCATGCTTTACTGTAGGGTTGGTACTGGACAGGTCATGAGCAGTACCTGGTTTTCTCTAGAGAAACGCTTAGAATTGAGGCCAAAAAGTAAACTCTTAGGTGTACTTACTAAGGTCCTTCTCCCTCAAAATACTTGGTTTGATGGGGTAGCCAGCTCTAGGAAGAGCCAGTGGTTGTTCCAAACTATTTCCTTTTAAGAATTATGGAGGCCACTGTGCTCTTGGGAACTTTCAATGCAACTGAATTTTTGTACCATTTCCCAGATCTGTGCCTCCAAACAATCCTGTCTCTAAGCTCTACAGGAAGTTCTTTCCTCCTCATGCCTTTGTTTTCTCTCTGATATGCCTTGTCATCTGTGAGGTTTTATGACAGCGGTATGGCTTTTCAAATCATGGTCCAATCAACTGAATTTACCACTGTGGACTCCAATCAAGGTGTAGAAACATCCCAAAAATGATCAAGAGAAATGGAGGCCCACCAGAGCTAAATTTCTGGTGTCCTAGCAAAGGGTCTGAATACTGAATATGTCCATGGGAAGTTAAAATTTTCCTTTATAATAAATCTGCAAAATTTCTAAAATTATTTTATTAGGGGGATTGAGTGCAGATGACACAACATAAAATGTAAAAAGTAAGAGGGTCTGAGACTTTCTGAAAGCATTTTACATGGTGGTGTGAAAACAGCCAAAATTAACTATTTTTACATGAAAATTCTTATTCCTCTACAGAGAATAACACACACAACCCAGATTTAGTGCATTTATTTAATTGGGTAGAACCTATAATCACTGTAGTCCCAAGGAGAAGACAGTACAAAACATACTGTTATGATATGGATATGTATCAGTAATGAAATCCACTTGCACTATTTTGGCATGGAAAACATGATGTACACAACGCACATGGATGGGCGGGATAAGAGGACAGCCATCCTGGACACATTCCTACTGCTGCTATCTATTAAAGCATACATGTTTTGATGAAAATGACAATGAATATATTGATAAATGCAGTATATGGTCATATGACTACTGTAATGGATGTGAATGGAGAGTTGTCAATATAATAGAAACCAAAAAAAACTGGAAAGCTAAAAAAATACAGTATAAAAAGTCTTAAACATATACATAACCTAGATTAAAGGGGTTGTGCAACTTCAAGGACTTTAACAGGACCCTGCAATACATATTAAAAAAATAACTTACTCCTACTCCCCGCCACTTTTGCTCCGCTCTCTTTTGCAATCTCCTGTTCAAAGTCCTATAAATTTCAGGACAGGGGTCACATGTGCGCTGCAACCAATGACTGGCCTCAGCAGTGATGTGTCCCTAAACAGCATGTCCCTCAGTTCTAGGGGATATGTCTCTACTGAAACCAGTTAATGGCATCAGCGGCGCACATGTCCCAATCTGTCCGAAAATAACAGATGAACAAGTGATTATGAGTTTCACAAAAGGTACAAAACAGTGCAGGCATCTGTTCAAGTCTCTGAGTTGGTCAACCCCTTTAAGTGACACCAAAAAGATCAGGTCACATACAGGAGAGACTAAATAGTTTTATAAATAGCAATTTAACTACTATATACACTTCCCATAATGCCTTTAGTGCAGCTGGAAACGGAACAATACGGGGAGAGGACTGTTTCACGTCCATTTTATACACGAATAGTGACAGGTAAGTCCCCGTTTATGTGCACTGCTCCATTAGTTGCTACAGTGTTTGGCTGGGTCCACACATGCACTTTAAACCCTGTTTTCTAAGAGAAAAGGGCCATTTTTCTCCCCTCTTGAATGCACACACGATCCACGAGCTGGCATGTTCTGATCTATTGAACAGTCTTAACGCTATAGCTAAAACAGTCAATTCATGCCTTATGGCAAGTGATGATCAGAGGTCCAAACACTGTAGCTAATCCTTCTCACAAGGTCCTCACAGGGAAACAAGGCCATGAGTACCCAGTATAGTCATACTCTGGATAAATAAAAAATACATACACGGGCGGATTAACAATCTCACTAGAAAACGTTGACATACAAAAAATGGCTGCAGAAGGCAGGATATATGTACTGCATGAGCCTTACTGGTTGGAGGATTGTGCTGGCCCAGTTGGCACTCATGATGCCCTTTCTTCCACTTTCTCTACACCTTCTGTCTTGTAAACACTACCAGTCCAGTTTCACCAATGACAGACATGTAAAGCAATTTTTCAGGTTACAGTTGAAGGACATGCTTTGGTGCTTACAAAAAAGAAGTAGAAATAAAAGAAAGAAACATGCAATGTCAACGGCTACAACTGCTAGTGGATAAGTGACAGATTTTTGCACATGTAGAATTGCTCAGACAGACCCTGAGGAAACCCGCATGGAGGCATAGGTATCCGGCCTCTTTCAAGACTGTAGTGTCTCATCCACTAGACTAGAGTATTGGTCTCTTTCTCTAAATAACAGGAGGCTGCTCCTATGACAGAGACTCGGAAGAATATGCCAGTTTGGAAGCCGTGTCCCCCGACAGAGATTCACTTGTCGACTCCAGCCCTCCGTTTTCATGTACCTCAATGTGATGCTTTTGGTCAAACACTGGAACAGAAGTGAGAAATAATAGTAAATTAACTCCATACTTAATGGTTTCCTCAAGATTATCCCTTGGGCAGGCAGACTTACCTCGTAAAGGTTTAGCATCTCCACTTCCATCTTTACTGCTTGCCCTAGGGCTAGTTCCACTTTCCTCCAATTCATCAAGATACAAGCGATAGCGATGTCCGGTTTCGTCCTCATACTCCACGTTCTCGTCATCTGAATCTATCTCTGGAGCGACATAGACTACTTCAAACTCAATTTCCCCTCTCTGAAGAAAAGCACAAGGCAGGATGGTGAAGTAAAGTTTCCAACTGACATGAGAGAGGGGGGGCCGTGGAGTGCCTGATCTGGTAAATCGGGGGCAGTGGGCAAGCTTTCCTTCTCTGATTGCCCTTATCCTGACTACTCAACATGGGGTGAAACCCAAAGTGATGTATAAGACCAGGCTTGCACATTCCTGTTGAAGTGGGTTTATGGAAATTTAAAAAGGAACGTGCACGCGGTACAGATATGCTGAAGATTTGCCGCTTCAGATTTTTTTTGCCAGCAAAGCTGCAGCGTTTTATAGTGGCAACAAAGTGGAAATACATTTTTAAAAATTGGATCCACACCACAAGTGAAATAATCTGCAGCATAAATTCACTGTGGATTTACCTCCACAGCAGGTCCGTTTCCTGCTGCAGATATCCATAGCGATTTCACCCCTTAAGGAGATATCTGCAGCAAATCCACGGAAGAATTTCTGCTGCAGAATCGCAGATTTTGCATCAAAATTGCCAAACAATTCTGCATAAAAATCTGTCTCAAAGTAAGTCAACCAATAGATTCTACACAGTGAAAGTATTTATCCCTGAACCAGATTTAGGCTACTTTCACATCTGTGCTTTCCCTTTCCGCTATTGAGTTCAGTCATAGGATCTCAATAACGGAAAGAAAACACTTCCGTTTTGTCCCATTCATTGTCAATGGGGACAAAACAGAGTCACCAGAAGGCATTCCGTTTAGTTTGGTTGTGTCCCCATCACAGACAGAATAAAGCTGCAAGCAGCGGTTTTCTGCCCGCGATGTGGTGCAGAGCAAGACTGATCCGTCATAACTCACAATGTAAATCAATGGGGGACGGGTCCGTTTTCTCGGACACAATAGAAAACGGATCTGTCCCCCATTGACTTTCAATGGAGTTCATGACTGATCCGTGTTGGCTATTTTAAAGATAATACAACCGGATCCGTTCATAACGGATGCAGACGGTTGTATCATCATGACGGAAGCATTTTTTGCTGATCCATGCTGGTGTGAAAGTAGCCTTACCATCCAGCCTGAGCCCCTGTGAAAAATCTGGTGCAGATCTAGACAGGCTGTCTAAGCTTATGCATCTTTAGGATTAGTAGAATCTGGGCACATACGTTTTATATGTAATAACACAACTATGTACATTGATATATCTTTATCTAGCTATACACAGGAATATATATTTAATACATGCCACCTATTTATGAGAAAGTGAGACCATCAAGCTGCAGCTACTGCTACAGTCAAAACAACTGGCACCAGCAAAGAGCTCATCCTGCTTATATGCACCCTATAAATGATCACAATTACCGTCAGCCAAAATAAAAGCACTCCTTACCTGCTGAGAAAGAATGGTGACCGCTTCTTTGTGTTTGGCATCCCTTAAATTTATACCATTTACCGCCAAAATTGCATCACCAACATGGATGCCTCCACATCGATCAGCAGGTTGAGCTGGATGAATTTCTGATATTAAAATAGGAACACCATGCTCCTTTCCTCCCTGCAGTACAAAGAAAGAAAAATGAAAAATTAATTTGCATCAATATTATAATAAATTAATTGCACAACAAAAGATACATATTTGCTATCCACAGGAGGACACGTGTATCCCTGCAGTGTCTGTAGCTGTAGTCACACAGGACACAGAGCTATGCATAGTCTTTAGATGAATCCAGACGTCCACTCTATATGGTTTCCAGATGTCAACCAGCAAGAGTTGATGTATGCCAAAATGACACATTTCTGGCACGCTACGAGACTATGGACGGTGTACAGTATACACATAGTGCCAACTGTATTACCAAACTGGTGCCAACAGAGGCCAATACATCCTCCACCAAAAGGTTTCTATGACTGACACAGGATTTCTGATGATGTGAGCATTGATTCACCCATAGGTGAAGACACAAAGCAAAGTAAGAGGCCAGGGGCTCGTGGTTAATTCACAAAGCAGGACTCATTGGTAATTGGGATTAGGGTCACACGTTCCCTGTAATATCGCATAGATCTGCTAGAGGCTTGGGAATATAATGTCCATGTGGCACAGTTGTGAAGAACCAGCTTTCTAGCTCCTCGTGTCAGTCATTTCTTCATCAAGAAGATGTGATTTATCCTGTATACACAAGTTCTACTATCCCCCTGCCCACAAATACAGGCTGTAGATAAATGCCAGCTCACCGTGATTGATATGCCAAGTCCTTCATGGTCTTCTTTAGCCAAA
This sequence comes from Bufo bufo, assembly GCF_905171765.1. NCBI lineage: Eukaryota > Metazoa > Chordata > Amphibia > Anura > Bufonidae > Bufo > Bufo bufo. Next base: position 348,770,403 of record NC_053392.1, read on the forward strand.
ATGACTTTTCTGATGGGACCAACTCCCTGACTTTTCTTCAGGCAGTCTGGATCCTGCTGGTTCAGAAGGCCACATTGACAATCTCGCACAAAGAAATGAGTAAGAAGAAAATGTACATTTGCGTATAATGGTATATATACTGAAGAGATGACAAAGGCCCAGATTAATTAATCCTATAGATCTGGGATAAGGACTAAATCATAGGAAGGACTTGGTTTTAAACCATTAGTTGTTTTTTTTTTCACTTTGTCTAAGTGTTGTTGATTAGGAGGGACACGTCCGGAATGTGTGTTAAGATCTCCAGCCTGCCATGTTCACTCTATGATTAAGGGTCCATGTGGGCCAGAAACATGTCAGAGGAGCATCTTCCTGTACCATGGACTGCATGTTTTGCCGTTTTAAAAATGACTCAATAAAAGCCAAATTTCACTTAACAGTGCTGGCCCACTTTCATCTAAGAAAGGCTACTTTCACACCTGTGTTCGGTGCGGATCCGTCTTGTATCTGCACAGACGGATCCGCACCGGGTAATGCAAACGCTTGTATCCGTTCAGAACGATCAGTTTACATTATCATGAACAAAGTCAAAACAGATCTGTCCTGAACACCAATTGAAAGTCAGTGGGTGACGGATCAGTTTTCAATTGCACCATATCGTGTCAGTGAAAAACGGATCTGTCCTCATTGACTTACATTGTAAGTCAGGACGGATCCATTTGGCTCCGCATCGCCAGGCAGACACCAAAATGCTGGAAGCTGCGTTTAAGCGGACAAAAAAAACGCATCGGAGACCAACGCAGCCAAATTGATGCATTCTGAACGGATCCTTATCCATTCAGAATGCATTGGGGCTGAACTGATCCGGTTTTGGGCCGCTTGTGAGAGTCTGAAACGGATCTCACAAGCGGACCCAGAAACGCCAGTGTGAAAGTAGCCTAAGTTCCACCTTCATGTTTGAACATGCCGGAAAAAGTGTAGAAACCCAAGATGCATTAATGCTCCATTCACACGTCCGCAAAATGGGTCCGCATCCGTTCCGCAATTTTGCGGAACGGGTGCGGGACCCATTCATTCTCTATGGGGACGGAATGGATGCGGACAGCACAAAGTGTGCTGTCCCATCCGCATTTGCGGTGCGCGGCCCCGATCTTTGGGTCCGCAGCTCCGCAAAAAGATGGAGCATGTCCTATTCTTGTCCGCAAGCTTGCGTACAAGAATAGGCATTTCTATGGGGGTGCGGGCTGGTGTGTTGCAGACCCGCAATTTGCGGGTCCGCAACACACCATGGACGTGTGAATGCAGCCTTAAAATGTACCATTTTTGTGGCACTTTTCTGATGCAGATACATTAGTAAAACTAAGCCAAAAGTTCCCACTCAGTCAATAAAGGACCAGGTACGCTACTCTGTGTACAATCAGTCAATGGGATTCTCATGCACAGTCTAGGTCTCTCACCAACCTCTAGATTGCTGAATTTTGGTTTGGGGCTGCAGTCGCATCACTTCACCCTCGGTTTACTCAAATCCTACTGCCTCTGTTGAGTGGACCGGAAGGCAGTCTCTCTACGCAAGCCTACTGGACCAGTGACCCGTCTCACAGAAATGCAATTAGAGACCGACTTCCGGTCCACACAGCAGATGCTGTAGGATTCAAACAGGCAGAGCGGGGTCGTGTAATGGATGCAACAGTGGACCCAAACCAGAGCTCCAATTCAGCAATAGAGGTTGGCAAGATGACTGCCTCAGCTACCCTTTACTTCATGTCGTTTATAAAAAAGGGGTCAAAGAAAAAACCCGGAGTGCTTCTTTAACCTCTTCTACCCCGGCCCAGTTTTCACCTTCCTGACCAGGTCTATTTATGTGGTTCTACTTATCTAACCGATTGTTTTCTGATGACATACATCATGTCGCGGTAAATTTGGGTCAATATTTTTTTCTCTCTTTTATTTATATAAAAAAAATACACAAATTTTCTAAATGTGAATTTCTCTACTTTTAAGGCCTCTTTCACACGACCGTTTCTCCCCCCCCCCCCCCCCCCGCTGGTTTTATATCATGATACACATTGGGGGTCTCAAAACTCAGCGATCAAAAATTTGATATGTCTCTAACCCCCTTTAGGAACTTCCCTACTACGACTACCTGAGTAATATGAAGCTAATTAAAGTCTGTTCACGTGTGCTGTGTGTCATTGGGGTAAACGTCTTTTAAAATGCACTGCTATGGCCGCCTCTACATTTCACTGGGCTTCCAATACTGCTGTAATGATGGATGCAAACATGAACATCCTATTGACAGAAAGGATCATGAGTTCCATATATTTTAAGCCTAAGGACTTATTACTGAGCAGGGAACTTACATGCCCTGGAGGAGCCGATAAGGGTCGCTTCAAGTCATTTCGTCCTCTGCAGGCTCTGATAACAGTTTTATGTCTATGTAGGTGAATTTCAGCCTCGAGTTGATTCCATTGCTTGTCATGAGCTGGGACCCTCATATCACGACCAAGCAGGCTGTATCTGCTGCACCCTTCAGAGACATATGAAAGAGGTTTGTATAAATTCCTGATATTTAAGGGGTATTCCCCAGCTACTTGAAAGTGGCAAACTTTGGATCGGTGGCAGTCCGATCACTGGGAATTTTGCCCCCTGTTTAAAACAACATTCCAACAACTATATTACTAGTCAGATTGATAGAATAGCCTATGAACTTCTACTCTTACATCCTTTGTTACCCTTCTATCTTTCTCACTACTCATGTAGTCTACTTAAAGGGGTTGTCCAGGTTCACAGCTGAACCCAGAATTTCACCCAGGCAGGCCCTCTGATGTTGGCAGTGGAGCATTTCATACTCCAATGCTCTCCCTTGCCCTGCGCTGGATCGAGAAAGGGCATTTTGTTTATAATAACGGTGACATCACAGATTCTGATGGGCAGGCTTTAGCGCTGCCCTAGCCTGTAAAATGGCTAGGGCAGCGCTAAAGCCTGCCAATCAGAATCAGTGATGTGACCAGGCTGACAGTTGGGCGGAAGCCTCTGCCTAGCAGTCCTTATGGAGAGCCTGGTACGTCAGGGTTGCCTGGGTGACATTCCGGGTTCAGCTCTGAACCCGGAACACCCCATTCAGCCTAATAGTATCTATATATTGTATTTAACCCCTTCTGCAGTTTATACTTACAGCAGTATCACTGAGTCAACTTCCTAAAACGTAACTTTTAATCTACATACAAATAAAATACAAGACATAATAGGGGCGGTCTAGACTGGACCATGATACAAAATAGTATAAAAGCTGTCAAGGACAATGGACGGTTAGCAAGGAGAATTCGGACAATCGGATACAATTGGGGCAGAGAATCAGGATAACTGTCTGTTCCTATTTTGCCCTTATCAATACTACTCAGCCCAGAGATGCCACCTTGCGGTAGATGCACTCCTGTCCACGTACCTGGGCTAACCTGTCCGTATACAGCCCTATCACTTTCTGACACAAAATACAATCCAACGCGTTTCCCCTTATAGATAATTAAAGGTTCATCAGGGGACTAACAGTATCAGTATAATGGTAGGATGCAAAAGTACAAATATAAACAGAGAAATAATAAATTACTGGAGCGCCCCAGACTAGTATACATCTGTGACGAGGAAATGAAAGAGGCTCAAGGATGGAGCACTTTATACAATGTGTAATCCTAGAGATTTACTTGATATTACAACAATACTGATCAAATAGTTACACCATTCAATAATAAAAAGAAAATAAATAGAAAACAAATGCACAGCTGGGGGGGCTCCAGGGGGCCAGAAAAAACAGCTCCATTTTGCCATGGAAACTGACTCATTTAAATGAAAAGGTACTGGGCGGGCTCCAGCTGGAGAGCACTATCTCAGGCTCTGCCCCTCATAGTCCCATGATCCATGTTAACCACCATCATTGGGTGACAACATAAAAGAATCCTCCCCACCAATAGTCCTCGGGATGCCATGCGTCTCAGGACTCATTTATAAATAAGAAATTCCCGCCTTTGTGCTCCCCAAGCCTCTATGTGGAGAGACCAGCTAAAGGACCTGGCTGCTCGTGCACCACCTGACCGCGCGTCCCACGATGGATGCACGTGAAGCGCACAGTCACATGATGCGGTCAATAAAGGCAGTGCGTTCCGTGCTCAACAGCCGTGGAACGCACGGATTGTAGAGGCAGCCAGGGAAAGATTGTGCAGGATAGCGCAAACGGAAACGTGAGGGGCCAAATCATTGACCTCTCCATGTGTTAACCGTGCGCTCCACCATAGATGACCGTGGAGCGCACAGGCACCTAATGTAATCCAACATGGCCGTGCGTTCCACACAGAAAAGTCGTGGGACGTACAGGCCAGAGATAGCCGGGCATCGGCGCAAGATATCACAATACCTAATGTAAGGTGGCATGAGAGGCCCGGACCTTCATGTTGACCCTAATAGCCCCACCTCTTATTATACTATACGAGGACACAAGGAGATACCGCCCCAAACTCATAGAACCCAGTGGTATAATGTATGATATGGTTCCATTTGAAAAATAGATCCCATTAACGCCGCAATATATAACAAAGAACAGGGGGGAATGAGGACACTTTAATTGTATATTTATATTCTAGTTTGGGAATGAGGAAACTGATTTATGTACTGGTGTTCTGGATTGACCATGCCAGGAGTTCATCGGAATATAGGACATGTTAAAAACCGTTACCAAACCCACTCCCATGACAAAACACATGACTACAATCTTATACAGAACATGATATTTGAATAGCAGTCGGATAAAGGACCGTTTTATAGATAATTACAGAAATGACGCTTCATGTGTCGATGATCATTTCCATCAGGTAAAGGAGGTGAAGCAAATTGTAAAACAGAAAGGAAACTAACCCTCAAATATAGCAAGAAAGGGTAAGTCTCCTCGTTTAAGCCCCCAGGTGACTGGGATCGGAACCTATATATCCACTCTGTTTCTTTTTGGAGTATCCTCCAGTCCATCAGGTCCCTATTCTAGGTCTCCTCAGTCCAATGCTGAAAATGACAGAGACCTAGAATCTCCATTGTGGCATTCCAAGATATGGTTAGCCACAGGAGTGTTATTCTTTTTCTTTTTTTTTTTTAAATCAAATCGTTTTTATTGAATCAATAAATGCAGGATATTACAAAAACAATACATTGTCTTTTCTTACTTTATCCACCTTCTGGAATCGGTGTACTGCAGTATCCGTAGAATACCCAAGGAACCAGACTATCTACTGGTCTGCCTGACAGGGCCTGCCCATCAATTGGCATCAAAGAGGATTTTTGCCAATTTATCCGAAGCCCAGAGAAGCCACCAAATCTGTCAATCAATGCCATGGCCGGCATCCAGGGACGCACCAGTATCGCCCCATAAAAAGCAGAGTGTCATCAGCGTACATAGCCACTTTGTTGTGCAGCCCACCATATCTAAAGCCCTCTATATTTGTTGATAAGCGGATATATACGCCGCAAGCGGCTCTATTGCAAGAGCAAACAATAAGGGCGACAATGGGCATCCTGTCTGGTGCCCCTGGCAAGGGCGAAACAATCTGACAACCCTCCATTAGCTCTAATTCTCGCCTTAGGACTAGAGTACAGGACCTTTACCCACTGAATAAACCGAGCTCCAAAGCCCATGATTCTCAAGACCCCCACAAGTAGCTCCACTCCACACTATCAAACGCCTTGGCGGTGTCGAGAGCAAGCAAGGCCCTGTCTCCCTCGATTATCCGTCGGAATATTTAAACTAGCATATAGCCTACGGAGATTAATAGCCGTCGATTTCCCAGGCATAAAACCCGTCTGGTCCGGGTGCACTATGGTCAGAATCACCTTGGACAGCCTGTTCGCCAACACCTTCGCCAGGAGCTTAACATCAGCCGTAAGAAGCGAAATTGGTCTGTAGGATCCGGTATTTTAGGATCCTTCCCAGGTTTAGGTATAACCACAATTATAGCTTCCTGCATCGAATGTGGTAGTGACCTGCCTCCAATGAGTGCTCAAGCACCTTAAGTAATTCAGGAAGTAATATCCCCTGCAGCTTTTTATACACCTCTACTGGGAGGGCCATCAGCTCCAGGCGCCTTACCATTCGCCATATCCCCAAGCGCAGCTTCCTGTTCTTCAAGTGAAATCGGCACCTCCAGTCTTTCTCTATCCTCCTCTGCAGCACCGATAACTGTGCCTCCACTAGGAAATCATTCAGAGCCTCCTCAGAACTAGAGCCGGTGGAAGCATATAGATACATAAAAACTTTTTAGATATCTAATATTCCTTTCAGTGTCCTGGCTACTATTCCCCATGTCATCTCTCAGTTCCTGAATACAAGAGGGAGCCTCTCTGGGCCTGTGAACCACCGACAACAGATGACCCACCCTTCTCACCTTCTTCAAAGGATCTCTGACGATAAAAACTTATTTCTTTCTGTGGCCTGCACTAAATGACCTCAGCTGCTCTGAGCTACCGCCAGCGCCTCACTATTAATCAGGGTGGGGATCTACCAAACTCTCTCTCAGCCTCAGCCACTAGGACATGCGCCTTAACATCCGCCTCCTAGACATAGATTTATGCTTGCTAATTTCTTTCATCAAGACTCCCCTCAGGAATGCTTTCATGGCGTCCCATACACCCGGTATCGAAGCCGTCCTGTATTGATAGCAAAAAATTCCTTAATCTCCAGAGAGATCCCAGACAGGTCACCCAACACATTCAGCCAATGTGAGTTACATTTCCACAGCCTAGGTCCTTGTCTGAGCACCCCCAGGCACAAGTCAATCTGCACCAGAGAATGGTCAGACAACGACCGAGGATGATAGACAACATCCCCAAACCAGTGGCAGCATATATCATTAACAAGGGCCAAATCAATACGCGATAGCGAATGGTGCGTGGCTGATCTGCACGAGAATTCACGCTTATCAGGGTTACGCAATCTCCATACATCATGTATACCTATTTCACACATAATATTTCTGAGACCCGCGCTCCCCGGTAAACCACCTGCTCCTTCCACCCGACATCTATCTAGGGAGTCATTCAGTGTGCAATTGAAGTCCCAACCAATAGCCACAGCAAACCAAGGGAAGTCCGCCACAAAGTCCGCCACAAAGTCCATGATCTCTCTTATCAATGGGGATGCAAACGGTGGAGGCACCTACACAGACACCAGCACCACCTGTATTCCATCCACCTTACACACGACACACACATACCTACCGTCAGCGTCCACACATTCCTGCATATGTTCATACCTAATGCTACTATGCACAATCATGCTTACACCTCTAGAATGAGAGGAATGAGTTGAATGTAACGCATGGGTCACCCAATTTTTACTCATCCAGTGTAAATTATCTCCAATCAGATGCGTTTCCTGAAGACAACATATAGCCGGCTGAAACCGCTCTAAGTATTGAAAAACACACTGTCTCTTTCGTGCATCTGCCATTCCTCTCACATTCCAGCTTAAACTCTAATCAGCTGTGACATGGTAAAACGTCAAACCATACTTGAATCTCACAACCCCTCAGACTCCTTCTGCTCATAGTTCAAGACCATATCCCTTCCCCCCAACTTTCTACCTACCCTCCCACCCCCCTCCCTCCCTCTCACAATCAGATTGCTATAACTGGGGAACACTGTCCCTTTGGTATCAACCTCACACATTAAAACAGGCAATCCGAGAGCACCTTGCCCCCCAACATATAATGATCATAACAGATTATAACACCATTCCTCAGGTAGAGAATCCTCCCCACATCTGAGAAAAACATTTTCTCTCTCAGCCCACCTACTCCCTCCACAGGATCTACCTCGTGGTAGCATTACATAGTACACTTCTTAACTGGTGCAACATTTAAAGCAACCCTAGAGTGCAAATGCATATATATAGTGAACATAAGAAACCATATCTTAGCCTCCTTCAAGTGTCCAGGGCCCCACTTCTCAATTGTCGCTCGTGGACGTCCAGCCCACTGCGCGGCCTCCTCCGGATCTTCAAAAAATCTGGTGGATCCAGTGCCACCACACGCAGTTTAGCAGGAAACAACATAGCATACTGGACTGTAGAGCTCTCAGCCTTTTCTTTATTCCATAAATCTGCTTCTCCTCCGCTGCACTTCGTTGGAATAATCCGGGAATATGGACATTTTAACCACATTCAGGACCATCTCCTCATTGTCCCTTGATTGCCGCAGGATAGTGTCCCGGTCTTTAAAATGCAGGATCTTCGCCAGTATAGAACGAGGAGATCTGCCTGGCGGAAGCGGCCGCATGGGGACTCTGTGCGCCCGCTCCACCGCATACAGGGAAGATAGACCTTTCTCATGAAATAGCTGATGCAACCATTTTTCCACAAACTCTGTAGCGTTATCCCCCTCCGTCTTTTCTGGCATTCCCACAATCCGCAGGTTATTCCTTCTGGACCTGTTCTCCAGATCATCTGTTTTGGCATATAGAGCAGCTATGTCCTTAGGCAGTTGTTTTTGCCGCCATTGCAAAGGCTGAATAACATCTTCTATGGTGGACACCCTCTTCTCCAATTCAGAGGTGCGCTCAGAGATCTTGTGTAGGTCGTGCCTAATTATAGGAGTGATTAGAATTATCTCCACCTATGATACCGAAAAACGGAGGCCAATCCTCCTAATGGATCGGCATGTGTCTGATGTGGTACTTTCCCGCCCAAGTATCGCCTTCAGATGGGTAGATGCCTGCAGGAACGTTTGGTCCACAGCCACTTCTCACGCTCAATCCCAGTAGGGACATGGTTGGATAGGAAACAGTTGGGTAGGTTTCACTGTGGGGCTTGTTCGGCTTGTCGTTTTGTTAGAAATTCGATAGTCAAAAGCTACAAATATGAGCTTATACCGTGAGGGATTTTATCAATTGCAGAAGCAAAGGGATAGTGTATCTTTGTCAGTGCCCCTGTCCCTTGGATTACGTGGGGAAAACATTTAGGGAATTCAGTCAACGAATTCTGGAGCATGTTAACGATATCCAGAAAAAGAATAACACTCCTGTGGCTAACCATATCTTGGAATGCCACAATGGAGATTCTAGGTCTCTGTCATTTTCAGCATTGGAACTGAGGAGACCTAGAATAGGGACCTGATGGGACTGGAGGATACTCCAAAAAGAAACAGAGTGGATATATAGGTTCCGATCCCAGTCACCTGGGGGCTTAAACGAGAGACTTACCCTTTCTTGCTATATTTGAGGGTTAGTTTCCTTTCTGTTTTACAATTTGCTTCACCTCCTTTACCTGATGGAAATGATCATCGACACATGAAGCGTCATTTCTGTAATTATCTATAAAACGGTCCTTTATCCGACCGCTATTCAAATATCATGTTCTGTATAAGATTGTAGTCATGTGTTTTGTCATGGGAGTGGGTTTGGTAACGGTTTTTAACATCATGTCCTATATTCCGATGAACTCCTGGCATGGTCAATCCAGAACACCAGTACATAAATCAGTTTCCTCATTCCCAAACTAGAATATAAATATACAATTAAAGTGTCCTCATTCCCCCCTGTTCTTTGTTATATATTGCAGCGTTAATGGGATCTATTTTTCAAATGGAACCATATTATACATTATACCACTGGGTTCTATGAGTTTGGGGCGGTATCTCCTTGTGTCCTCGTAATAGTATAATAAGAGGTGGGGCTATTAGGGTCAACATGAAGGTCCGGGCCTCTCATGCCACCTTACATTAGGTATTGTGATATCTTGCGCGATGCCCGGCTATCTCTGGCCTGTACGTCCCACGACTTTTCTGTGTGGAACGCACGGCCATGTTGGATTACATTAGGTGCCTGTGCGCTCCACGATCATCTATCGTAGAGCGCACGGTTAACACATGGGGGAGGTCAATGATTTGGCCCCTCACGTTTCCGTTTGCGCTATCCTGCACAATCTTTCCCTGGCTGCCTCTACAATCCGTGCGTTCCACGGCTGTTGAGCACGGAACGCACTGCCTTTATTGACCGCATCATGTGACTGTGCGCTTCACGTGCATCCATCGTGGGACGCGCGGTCAGGTGGTGCACGAGCAGCCAGGTCCTTTAGCTGGTCTCTCCACATAGAGGCTTGGGGAGCACAAAGGCGGGAATTTCTTATTTATAAATGAGTCCTGAGACGCATGGCATCCGAGGACTATTGGTGGGGAGGATTCTTTTATGTTGTCACCCAATGATGGTGGTTAACATGGATCATGGGACTATGAGGGGCAGAGCCTGAGATAGTGCTCTCCAGCTGGAGCCCGCCCAGTACCTTTTCATTTAAATGAGTCAGTTTCCATGGCAAAATGGAGCTGTTTTTTTCTGGCCCCCTGGAGCCCCCCCAGCTGTGCATTTGTTTTCTATTTATTTTCTTTTTATTATTGAATGGTGTAACTATTTGATCAGTATTGTTGTAATATCAAGTAAATCTTAGGAATTACACATTGTATAAAGTGCTCCATCCTTGAGCCTCTTTCATTTCCTCGTCACAGATGTATACTAGTCTGGGGCGCGCCAGTAATTTATTATTTCTCTGTTTATATTTGTGCTTTTGCATCCTACCATTATACTGATACTGTTAGTCCCCTGATGAACCTTTAATTATCTATAAGGGGAAACGCGTTGGAATATTGTATTTTGTGTCAGAAAGTGATAGGGCTGTATACGGACAGGTTAGCCCAGGTACGTGGACAGAGTGCATCTACCGCAAGGTGCATCTCTGGGCTGAGTAGTATTGATAAGGGCAAAAATAGGAACAGACAGTATATCCTGATTCTCTGCCCCAATTGTATCCGATTGTCCGAATTCTCCTTGCTAACCGTCCATTGTCTTGACAGCTTTTATACTATTTGTATCATGGTCCAGTCTAGACCGCCCCTATTATGTCTTGTATTTTATTTGTATGTAGATTAAAAGTTACGTTTAGGAAGTTGCCCTCAGTGATACTTGTGTTGTTGTAGCAACTGTCCTTTGGAATATCCTGGCATTCAGTGATTTTATACTTTCCTCACCCTGGAAGCTACTGGCGCTATACATTAAATGATATTGTGCTGGTATCATAGGCGGTTCACTTACATTTTAACTTCAGTAATCTGGGGTTCTACCCTAGTCTTTTCGGTCAGTACTACATGAATATGTTAAAAATTAAATGATATAAACTATCAATAGAAGTTTGTTTATGGCCAACGTCAGTAAAAAAAAATTGGGCTTTCTATACATGCATGTTCAATGAGAAGCAGAAGGCTGAAATTCTCTGCCTGCCCTAGACCATAATGTCATTTACAGCCAGCAGCAGAGACCCATTCCTTACACTTTTGACCTACAGCATTGGAAAGCTGTAGATCTAGCTGCAAGGCAACAATAAGCAGTAGACTTGATTAATATTTCTTAAGCTTTTATCTGTAGTAGAGCAGACGCTGGACGTATTATCCCATAAAAGCTCTTACCTTCCAGCCAGCTCCTTATCTAAATATTTAGCAGCCAGCCTTGCGCCATAGACTTCTGCCTGGAGAACAGCAATGTGTCTGCGGAGAGCCTCATTCTCTTTACGAAGCAGCTTCACTTCAGCCTCCAACTGAGCTTCCTTCACCTTTTCCTTCTTGTTGGCCTCCAGCTCCTTTTCCTGCATTGACAATAAGAATATGAAACGTGAGAAAGTTCCCAACATTCGTAAGGAACATGTTCATATGAGGAACGTGATCTTCATGTTCTCAACCCTTAGGCTTAAAAATCTAACTGGAGGTCTATAGGTTGGACTTTCAGATCTCGATCGCTATGCTAGAACCTCTGGAGTATATATAAATTAGTAGGTCCGCACCATGATGCAGTGTGCACATGGCTGGTATTTGTGCTCTGTGGATCCAAGGATTGCGAACCGCAAAACACAGCACCCCAAAATTCCCTAACAGAGTGCTGATGCATCAGTCGGTAATCTCCCATGTTCCACAAGGCCCATGGAAACTGGCACCTGCCATATTTTCATCTGTCACACTTACTATTACTTTTTATCAACCTATAACAGTTACATTCGTTTTCTGTAGTAAAGCTGGTGCAGATTTCAGCTTGTGGTGCACAGACCTTCCGCAATGTGCCAAAATTATTAAAAGGGGCTGTCCCATTAAGACAACTTATCCCCAGCCATAGGATAGGAGATAAGTGTCTGATTGGCAGATGTTCAACCACTGGGGGCCCTGTTGATCATGAGAACAGGGGCCTGTGGTCCCCGTTTAAATCAAGTTGCAGACACACATACACCTCTCCATTCAACTATATGGGACGGCTGGAGGTAGACGAGTACAAGTGCTCAGCTATCTCCAGCCCCCCAAAGAGCTCTGAGGACCTCTTTTTTTTTGTACTGCCTCATGTTGACCTGGCAAATCAACTTAGGCCTCTTTCACACTTGCGTTGTCCGGATCCGGCGTGTACTCCACTTGCCGGAATTCCACGCCGGATCCGGAAAAACGCAAGTGTACTGAAAGCATTTGAAGACGGAACCGTCTTCCAAATGCGTTCAGTGTTACTATGGCACCCAGGACGCTATTAAAGTCCTGGTTGCCATAGTAGTAGTGGGGAGCGGGGGAGCAGTATACTTACAGTCCGTGCGGCTCCCCGGGCGCTCCAGAGTGACGTCAGAGCGCCCCATGCGCATGGATCATGTGATCACATGGATCACGTCATCCATGCGCATGGGGCGCCCTGACGTCACTCTGGAGCGCCCGGGGAGCCGCACGGACGGTAAGTACACTGCTCCCCCGCTACACTTTACCATGGCTGCCAGCGTCCCGGCAGCCATGGTAACCACTCTGAAAAAGCTAAATGTCGGCTCCGGCAATGCGCCGAAACGACGTTTAGCTTAAGGCCGGATCCGGATCAATGCCTTTCAATGGGCATTAATTCCGGATCCGGCCTTGCGGCAAGTGTTCCGGATTTTTGGCCGGAGCAAAAAGCGCAGCATGCTGCGGTATTTTCTCCGGCCAAAAAACGTTCCGTTCCGGAACTGAAGACATCCTGATGCATCCTGAACGGATTTCTCTCCATTCAGAATGCATTAGGATAATCCTGATCAGGATTCTTCCGGCATAGAGCCCCGACGACGGAACTCTATGCCGGAAGACAAGAACGCAAGTGTGAAAGAGCCCTTCGTATTGCGCTCAGCCCTATTCACTTCAATGGGGGTGAGCTGCGCCTAGACTGTGAGACCGATGAATGTGTAGTCACTGGCCTAGGGATAGGATAGGTCATCAGTATTAAAGTCCCAGAAAACCCCTTTAAATGACTGGAAAGGAAGGACCATCAGCTTCTACAATACAAACCGTTTAGTGAAAGAGGAACTACTTCTATGCGTGATACAACATGAAACTAGAAAGACGGCAGACACCATGGCATCTTTCCCATTACAAATCCCTGGCATTTCTGTGGTAGTTTCTTCCCCACTGCCCACAGCAACCTTGGTAGAAACTGCATGGAGTAAACTGCAGTGGTGATGTGCACCAGAACTTCTCTACCTAAAGGGGTCTTTTATATGGTTTTTAAAGTTTCTCGAAAAATCTGAAAATGGTGATGTGAAGAAAAGCTGATGTGAATGACAGAATCGTGCAGTACTCACCAATACTTCCATGCTAGGGACAGACTTAGAGCAAGAAGAAAGACATTTGATTAGAATAGCCATTAATGTTATGTAGCAGAGGATAAAGAAAAATATGTAAAAGGAAGGAAAAATGAAAGAAAAGACACAAAATATGCATAAGTAAGTCAGTACAGAAATAGCATGTTTAGATCTGCAACCACCTCTATGACTGTATAGATAAAGTACATGTCTTACCATAAAGGGGTGGTCCAAGCCTTTCAGGTGATGGCTGACCCTTAGGCCTCTTTCACACGAACGATACAGATTGGCTCCGGATGCGTTCAGTGAAACTCGCACCACTTTGCAAGCAAGTTCAGTCATATTTGTCTGCGATTGCGTTCAGTTTTTTCCGCGCGGGTGCAATGTGTTTTCATGCGTTTTTCAAGGGCATGATAAAAAAAAACCGAAGGTTTACAAACATCTCTATGGGGCCAGGGCTGCGTGAAAAACGCAGAATATAGAACATGCTGCCTTTTTCACGCAACGCAGAACCGATGTGTGAAAAAAAAAAAAAAAAAAAAAAGCTCATGCACGCAGACCCATTGAAATGCATGGGTCAGGATTCAGTGCGGGTGCTATGCATTCACGTCACGCATCGCACCCGTGTGGAAAACTTGCTCGTGTGAAAGGGGCCTTAGGATAGACCATCAGTTTATGATCGGTGGTAGTGCAACCCCCACAATGAACAGGAGGGAGAGTGTGGCAGTACCTGGCACTTCAGGTCACCAATACAGTCATTGACCAAAAAAATAATGCACCAAGGAGTTGTTGGAATCGAATGAAACTTTCCATGTGTGACTGTAATGATGATATATGTAAGTGATATGAGAGAAAGAGAAAAGTTTATTGGGGAAAACTGTACAATTGAAAGGGGGCTCTACTACCATGTTGGGCCACCTCCACCCTGGATACAAGATGAGGTACGGTTGGGCACACTTGTAGGTTGCCATAGCTGACGTCCTAGCTGGTCCCATAAATGCTCGATTGGAAATAAATCTGGTGGCTGTCAGGCCAAGGAAGTGTTAGAATTTGGCAGAGACATTCCTGGGAAACCCTAGCTGTGTGGGCGAGCCTTCTCCTGCTGAAAAGTGCCAATATGCATTGGCGATAATACCACTTGTACTTACCAGTTTGGCTTTGATGGCCCCAGAGTCCACATTCTGGCCAGTCTTGGCATGGAGCTGTAGCTGAACGGCATGGAGCTGTAGCAGCTGGTCATGGACCTCTCTCTCCAATACTACTTTCTCTGCTTGCGTCTCTGTCAGCTCCGATTTAAAGTCCACAAGCTGAGCCTAATAAGAATAAAAAAAAACTGAATATTTAATTCCGAGACATAATAATAAAATTGCATATATATGTATAGGAAAAAAAAAAAAAAAAAAAAAAAGCTCCAAGAACAGTGGGGGTGGGGACAATGGTGGAGGGAGAGGAGCCCAATAACTAGAGAAATAGGCATAAAACCATTTTTTCCATAGAAAGTCACACGTACATACATATAGTATCGCCATAATTGATAACATGCTCTGGAGCAGAGTGAGCGCCACACTTTCACACAGCAGACACCCGAGGATAATGTCTGCGATCAGGAGAGCCGCTCGTCCCCCTGAAGGATCCAAGGCTGCCGTGGCTATGCTGTGCGTCTGTGGTAGAGCTCCATAGGAACATAGCGATTTTGTGATACACTTCAATTCCAATTAATTGGAGTCTGAGAGAAGTGATCTGATGAGTTCATGTTCAAGTTCCCTAGGGGAACTATTAAAAAGTGTAAAAAAAAAATAAAAAAAAAAAAAGTAAAAATATTTTAATAAAAATTCTAATCACCTCCTTTCCCCCATAATAAAAAACAAACATAGAAAGCGCTGCAAATGCCCAAACTATTAGGCTGGGTTCACACTTGAGCGTTTTACAGCGCGTTCAAACGCGCTGTAAAACGTTCAACGCATGAAAATCAATGCTTCCCTATTGGCCCTGGTTCTCACTTGAGCGTTTTACAGCGCGTTTGAACGCGCTGAAAAACGCCCTACGCTCAAACAAGTTCTTGAGCTTCTTTGGGGCGTTTTGTCGCGCGTTTGCAGCCATAGGACACTGCTGTCAATCACACAAACGCGCGTTCACCATGGACAAAAACGTGCGTTAAACGCGCATATCAAATTCGCTCAAGTGTGAACCCAGCCTTAAGGCCATTTTCACACTAGCGTTTTCCCTTTCCACTATTGAGATCCGTCATAGGAGGGGGGGGGGGGGCCTTCCTTTTTGTCCCCATTCATTGTCAATGGGGACAGAACTGAACGGAGTCACCAAAATGCATTCCGTTCTGTTTGGTTGCGTCCCCATTGTGGACAGAATAAAGCTGCAAGCAGCGGTTTTCTGTCCGCGATGTGGTGTAGAGCAAGACGCAATAGAAAACGGATCCGTCCCACATTGACTTTTAAAATGGCCGATTTTCCATTTTTTCATCGCTTCATCTACCAAAAAAAATGTAATAAGATCA
Source organism: Bufo bufo (assembly GCF_905171765.1). Classification (NCBI taxonomy): domain Eukaryota; kingdom Metazoa; phylum Chordata; class Amphibia; order Anura; family Bufonidae; genus Bufo; species Bufo bufo. Next base: position 348,786,554 of record NC_053392.1, read on the forward strand.
AAAAGTCATAAACCACACAGGTGAAGGTGAAAATGAAAAGGTCAGCCTGTCTCGCAGAAATGAGCCCTCACACAGCTCCGTAGAGGTAAAAATAAAAAAGTTACGGGGGTCAGAATATGGCATATACAAATGCGGCAACGCTGTAATTGTATGGACTCAAAGAACGAAGGTAAAAAGGTCCGTTTTACTGCATAGGGAATGCTGTAGAAACAAAACCCATGGTGGAAGTGTGTGTTTTTTCCAATTCCACCCCATTTGGGATGCAACAGTAAATGGTGCCCTTAGAAAGTAACAACTTGTCCTGCAAAAAACAAAGCTCTCACAAAGCTATGAATGGAAAAATAAAAAAAGTTATGGCTCTTGGAAGGTTGGGAGTAAAAAAATGGAAAATCGCCATGTCCTCAAAAAGGGTTAAAGGAATCCAGCCAGGTCTTTTTACTACCCTACGGCTCTATTAGATGCCATCATCGCAGACTCTGTTAAAAAAAAAAAAAGGGTACAAACAGAGCAGCATGAGCAACCCAATGGGGTCCATGAGGTGCTGGTTCCTGTAACAATAGAAATCAGTGAATAGCCGCTGTGATGCTGAGAGTTCAGCAATTGGGCTGGTACACTCACCTGAAATACAGACACATAGGAGGAGACTTATCAAAACTGCTGTAAAGGAAAACTGGCTTAGTTGCCAATAGCAACCAGATTCCACTTCATTTTCCAAAGGAGCTCTGAAAAATGAGAGGTGGAATCTGATTGGTTGCTAAGCCAGTTCTCCTTCGCAGCAGTTTGATAAATCTCCCCCCACAAAGTGCCATAAGAGGCTGGTTTGGATCTGGTCTGAACATACATTTCAGGCTTCATTTTGCACTGTAAGTGTGATTACAGGGAACAGCCACACCAAGCACACAACCAGCAGCCATGTTTTCTATGGGCACGTACTGCATCGTCCTGTAAAACCACTATTTCTCCAGGAACAGGATTATCTCTAGGGTGTGTTCACACAGCCAGGTAGAAAAACCTGTCCTGCAGAGAACGGCTACTGAACTGACCATCTGAGGCGGGCACGTTACACACTGGGGGTATAGGATTGAGGTGGAAGGAACACGGTCTTGAAACAAAAAAGACAAAAAGGTTGGTTAAATGCATAAACATCATGGAAATGAATAGGATCCCTGCAAGGCCGAGCCTTCCGCCATTTTCCTGCCGCTAGAGAACAAAAAGGACTTGGGTCCGTCCTCATCTCACCCCCAAATCTGCTCTGGGGTAGAGTCTGAAGGATGCCATGCACATCAGATGGTTTGCCAAACCTGCCGATCCAGACTAGCAAACTGGTAAGAGTGTAACAAGTATGCAGTTAAACGTTTACTCAAGCGCACTACCACCTTAAAGGGGTTCTCCAGGAATTAAGAAAATGAAAATACTTAAATGGGTTGACTGGGTCCAGCTCCCCTCCACTCCTTTAGCATGTAGGATAGGAACATGTGCAGGACAAGGCTGTTTGCTGCGAGCAGGTTATGTACCAGGCTTCACAACACTATGCTAGGCAGAGACTTCAACCTAGCAGGGAGCCTGGTGATGTCACCGGCTCGAGTGGGTAGTGTATAGCGCTGTTCTGGGCGGTAGTGATACCCAAGAGTTGATGCAAATAGGAAAATTACTTTAAAAGGGGTTGTCCAAGACCTATAATGCCCAGGCTCCTGACTTACCTCGCTCCCCGGCACCCGCATTGCTTCTGATGCCGGCATGGCCGCTGCTGCCCCTCCCTGTCGCGCAGATGAAAGTATCCGGCGACGGGGTCAGCCAATAGCCGGCTGCGTCGGGAACGAGCCTCTCTAGCATCACGGGCGACGCAGTGGCGGCCGTGCCGGCATCAGAAGTGATGCGGGTAGCGAGGTAAATACTATCTGTGTGAGGGGCCGGGGCATGTGGGGGAGCATTATAGGTCTTAGATAACCCCTTTAAGGAACGTACATACAGAGCCAATATTTAGGATTTAGTATTTCTAAATTATCATCACAACTCAATTACTTCTGTCTCGCACATACTACAATCATCGGAAATGAGAAGAAAGCCATTAACACCTTCCTGAAAAATAGCCCATATAATACTGTACTCAGTGTCCTCCACTGAGCATCCCTCATTATCAGAGAGAAAGGGCGACCGATTGTCACGTCCACGTCCTGGGCACACAAAGAAGACATGAAATCACACCAACAACCATGGCTGAGAAGACAGCATCTCCAGGGATACAGTTGTCACGGACCTCATGTTTCTACCTGCAGGGGGTGGCTTGAAAGCTAGGAAAAGAGGCCCCCGGCAGTCGACGCAGCGCCCCCAGCTACGTTTCCAGTAGTCACAGCATGAAGGTTTTCTCTAAGAGCTGGACTGGTCGATACGTTTTTAACCATTTTGACCAATCAGTTCCTCACCGGCTGAAGGAGGTTGGTGATTGGCTGAATATTCATTTCCTGTCAGGAAGTGGAGTCTGGGGGGGGAAGCATCGGAGAACCAGTAAAACGAGTATCACTTATTTCATTCGTTTACACCAATCTGAGCCAGACAACCCCTTTAATTGTGTGTGAGAAAGTCATTTATCATTTCCTCAAGATGGAGGACACAGGCTAGGACTCCACTGCGGTACCTTCATTAAAACTATGCTGAAATAATACTTCATATTTGAAAAGACATTGGTCCTCATACATGAACTAGTCTAACGAAAAGTGCGTGTGGGCCACAGCGTCCGCTCCTTCGTTATTTTCAGTGAAATGGTTGATACGACTGGTATTTTTTTTATAAATGAGGCCAATGTCTCCAGTCAATCCCCCATCCTCTCACAGTCTACACTGACTGGCACAGCTGGTTCTCCACAGGAGCATGGAGGCCCGGCGGTGTCACTCACAAGCTGGGGGCACTGGTTGCTAGGCAGCTAGGAGCACTTATTTGGTGGCAAGCATGGCGCTATTAGCGATTACTTGTTAGGGAGCCTGAAAGGTTTCCCTGTAAAGAGAAAGGTAGAACAAGAAAGAATATAATCAGTGCTAGTGCCATAGCTACGGTGCCTATAGAGAGTCTATGGGAGCCTGGAGGACACCTCCTATCCCATCGGCGGCTCAGGCTGCTCCATAAGCTATACACCATGCTTTATACTACAGCTCTGCTTTAGAAACATGTTGTGTAACAGACTTTGAACATAGCAAGTACAATAAAACTCAGAAGGCAGCCTTGCTTCCGATGGGCAGCCAATTCCAGGGGGTCAATCAGCTACCATCTTTGAGGACAGCCGTCTCCCCTGAATTAATGAGGTGTCACTACAATAAAGCCAAAGCCGATACCGATAAACACCCTGCTGCCAAAGTGCCAAATACCAGGGACTGAAAAATAACCCCTTCCTGTTCTGTGGGTTATCACATGATCACCCTCAACCAGTCGGCAGCTCTGTAAATGATCATGTGACTAAACAGAAGGAACAGCCCGCAACAAACATTTTCAAGGCTGGGAAGCATCATGCGATACATCAGGTGGCTACATTGCTGCCGCTCTCATTTTCTTCCCACCATTTGCCACTTTGGTTGTGCCTCCTGTGTACGTCTCTCACAGCAATGGATGTGCATAATGTGGCAACCCCTCATAAAGGTATGTTCCTCCCCAATCTGCCACCAGTACCCGACAGTCCCGCTCATCTAGCCTCCCGTGGTGTTCTCACCGCGATATCAGAGAAATTTGGGGGTCATTTATCATGCTGAAATACACCTTAAGGGTCCATTCACACGTCCGCAACCCGGCTGGCACCCTCCATAGAACCACAATTGCGGACAAGAAAAGCACATGTTCTATTTTTTTGCAGAGCCGCGGCCCGGAAATGCGGATGTGGACAGCATCTTTTCTGTCCCCATAGAGAATAAATGGGTCCGCACCTTTTCCGCAAAATTGCGGAACGGATGCTGATCCATTTGCGGACATGTGAATGGAGCCTTATTAGGAGTATTTCAAACGTAGATTGAGGCACAACTAACCGACTTTTCCCTGCTCAGGCCAGGTCTAAAAAAAGTGGGCATGGGAAGGGGAGCGGCCAGCAGGCCCCTCTCATTCATCATTTTCTACACCCGTTTTAGGCGTAGAAAATGGTCTAAATGGCTTACATATAGACCAACGCTGGATGCGCCGAACTTATGTAAAGGTCGGTGCCTCTTCATCCGCCAGGTATAGAGGATATTAAGACCGATGTCTAAAACGCCAGTCTTAATAAATGACCCCGTTTGTGTCCCATACTCAAATTAGGTCCCCGAGACGACCAGGAATGGTGAAAGCCAGAAATGATATCTCGGATCCCCTGGAACATCAGTCTAGAAGGGGCAGGATTCAGGGTGGAGGAGAACTTCACCTCTTTTGGCATTGTTTCCACTACATACATTTTTTTTTAATTTTTTTTTTACACTATAATGAGGGTCACAGGAACATCACTGGAGACTGGATGAGCAGAGCCATCAAGTACTGGTGGCAATTTGGGGACGATGACGACACATATCTTCTGACAGGTTCCCTGTAAACCAGCAATCATGTGGGAGATAAGCTGTTCACCAGCTATTGGGTCCAAGTCAGATTAGGAAACTAATGATGTAGTTATAACCTAAGAACTTAGGGGGTCATTTATCAAACTGGTATAAAGTTGCCCATAGCAACCAGATTCCACCTTTCATTTCTCACTGCTCCTTTGGAAAATAAAAGGAGGAATCTGATTGGTCACTATGGGCAACTAAGCCAGTTCTACTTTACACCAGTTTGATAAATGACCCCCTTATTACCTATCCAACAGTACGTGATCAGTGGGGGCCCAAACCCTGGTACCCCCACTAATCACAAGCATGAATGAAGTGATGGTCACCATGCAGAGTGTGGCTCTATTCATCTATATGGGACTGCTGGAGATAACGGAGCACTGTGCTCTGCTCCTCGGCAGCAGCTGACCCCCACTTTATTTACTCCAGGGACCCCATTCTCATTATCGGCGAGACTCCCAACGGTCCCCCCTCACCTGTGGATAGGTAATAAGTTCTTATGATGGGGCAACCCCGTTAAACAGAGTCCCCAATCGCTTTTGTATTCTTTGGGGGGACCGGAAGTCCAGTGAAGGGGGAGAGGTGGGGAGCAGGCGAGTAAGGGTTTTCCCACAGGTACTATCATTGGGGGCCTGACCCCCAACTAGTCTGTGCGGGGTCTCCCTGCATGGCCATTGTCCTGGTCACCCACTGCAATGGAAAGACATGCCAGAACACTAGAAGAGGTGACGATGACCCCAAAGGGGTTAAAACATCCCAGACACCCATTAGAATTGCTAATTCAGCTGAAAGCAATGTGTTGCCCATAGCAACCAGGAAGACGGTTACTATGTAGGCCAGCTGAGGTGTGGGGTGTCACAGATCGAAAACCCTCAGAGGCCACACAACGTCTGCCCAGCCGGGCACTCACCTCTAACTTGTGGTTGATCTGGCTGACGGTCTGGGCTTTATGGCACAGCTGAGCGAAGCAGGAGCTCAGACTGGTCATCTTCTGCCTGCCCTCATACGTGATGTCGGCCTGGTCAGGGTCTATCTCGCCCAGCAAAAGGTCAACGTCCACGAACGCCTTGTCAAACTCCTTCTCCAGCACCTCCATCCAGCGGAACATGGACATTCCCGGGACAGGCCCGGCGCACGAGGCGGCCGAACACGGAACCGCCGACATGACGGAGCAACGGGTTATAGACAGCAGAACGGGAGCGTCACGGACACTGAGCGTTCCGGTGACCCGCCTGGTGATTGGCTCGTCGCTGTGACCACGAGCGAACAGGAGCGTCCTGATTGGTTCGTCAGCGGAGCACGTCACATTCTCCGGCTGCAGCTTCTGATTGGCTGACAATCACACAGGGCGGGGAGGTGTGCGGAGGGCCAACGGTTCTATATACGCGCTGCTGGACGGTGTGTACAGGGTGAATCCCATATAACGTGCACTGCTGAATGCACAGCTGCTTGCCGGGATCTAATTTATACGGCCGGAAACGGTTCCTCTGCGCATGTAGGTAATCGCCAGCTCTTGCCTGCCACAACTTTCAGCTTCAGGCTAGAGCAATGGATCGCTGAATAATCGTCACGTGATCACATGACCATGGACACACCCAGACCTGTAAGGTGTAGAATTGCGAGTGTCAAAAAGGCAACTGGGGCAGTTATATAAATATATCCTTGTATATCTCGGTGATTATATAGAAAAAAGGTAGTAACAAGGGGTGCCAAGCCCAAGAGGGATAAGCAATTACCCAAAGTATAAATAGGAAAAGGGCAGCAAATAAAAATGGAATAACTTGTATTCACCCATGTGGTAGAGCGACGTTTCAGCTCAACAATAGAGCCTTTCTCGGGTATTATATATATTTATAATTCTGGTATTTTTTGTTAGTGTTAGAAGAGCTACTACCATTTACCTGTTGAGTGTTTCCTAGATGCCCTAAGGGTGCATTCACACATAGTTCATACCGCTGAAAAAAGACATAAGTCCATCAATAGGTGGGGACGCGAATCCCAGAAGGAAGTGAGACTCAGATTTCTACACGTTTTCATAAGCATTAGGGCTCATTCAGACGGCCGTATGCTGTCCGCAAAAATACTGAATGCTATCCGTTTTTTTGCGGATCCGCAAAAAAAATGAAACATGTCCTATACTTGTCCGTGAAAATCAGGACATGGCCCCATTGAAGTCTATGGGTCCGCAAAAATACTGAATGCTATCCGTTTTTTTGCAGATCCGTTTTTTTGCGGATCCGCAAAAAAACGGATAGCATTCAGTATTTTTGCGGACAGCATACGGCCGTCTGAATGAGCCCTTAATCTCATTTACTTTTAATAATTCATCTAAACCCTTTTTGAAACTGTCCACTGTTCCTGCTGTGACCACGTCCTGAGGAAGTCTATTCCACAGTTTTCACAGTAAAGAAGCATTGACGCTTCTGGAGACTAAACTTTTTCTTCTACAGTCGGAGGCAGTGCCCCCTTGTCTTTTAAGGGCATTTTATATGGAACAGCTTTTCAATGTATTTTTTCTATGGCCCATTTATATATTTGTATAGGTTAATCATGCCCCCCTTAGACGTCTCTTCTCAAGACTAAATAAATTCAAATATTTTAATCTTTCTTCATAACTAGGACCCTCCATGCCCCTTATCAGTTTAGTTGCTCTCCTCTGTACTTTTTTCCAGCTGCAGTGCATCCTTTCTATGTACTGGTGACCAGAACTGGACTGCATATTCCAGATGAGGCCGCACCAGCGCTTTGTAAAGTGGTAATATTACATCCTTGCCCCGCGAGTCCATGCCTCATTTAATGCATGACAGTATCCTGGGGGCCTTAGAAGCAGCTGATTGACAGTGTATGCTGTTATTTAATCTACCATCCACAAGGACACCCAAATCCTTCTCTATAAGTGACTCTCCCAGTGCTACATCACCTAGGACATATGAAGCACAGAGATTAATTACTACCAAGATGCATAACTTTACATTTGTCGACATTGAACCTCATTTGCCAAGTTGATGCCCAATCACTCAGAGTGTTCAAGTCAGCTTGTAGTGTGTGGACATCTTCCATAGACTGTACAGTTCTACACAGCTTAGTGTCACCTGCAAAAATAGATATGGTGCTATTAATCCTCAATATCATTAATAAATAAATTAAATAATAAAAGGGCCCAGAACTGAACCTTGGGGTACACCACATATAACCCGGGACCATTCTGAATAGGAATCATTGACCACAACTCTCTGGACACGGTCCTTCAGCCAGTTTTCAATCCAATTACAAACTATACTTTCCAAGCCTATAGACCTTACTTTACCTATTAAACGTCTATGAGGGACAGTATCAAAAGCCTTTGCAAAATCCAGAAACACTACATCCACAGCCGCCCCTCTGTCCAGGCTACTACTCACCTCCTCATAAAAACAAATCAGGTTAGTCTGACAACTTCTGTCCTTGGTAAACCCATGTTGGTTATCACTTATAATATTATTTATAGTCACATACTTTTGTATATAGTCCCTTAAGAGTCCTTCAAACATTTTTCCCACAACAGAAGTTAAACTAACTGGTTTATAATTACCAGTAGGGATCGACCGATTATCCGATATTCAAGATTTTGAACGTTATCGGTATCGACATCTATTTTGCCGATATACCGATAACGTATGGAGAACAAGGATCGCACTGCTGACAGCGCTCTCCGTGTTCCCTCAGCAGCACAGGGGAGAAGGAAGCAGTGTCTCCCTCCCCCCTGTGCTGCTGCCGCTGCCACCAATGAGAGGAGGGAGGAGCTGTGGCCACTGCGCCACCAATGAAGATATCTGTCTCATTTATTCATATACAGGAGGCGGGAGCTGGCTGCAGAATCACATAGCCGGCTCCCGACCTCTATGACCGGTAGCTGCGATCTGCGGTAGTTAACCCCTCAGGTGCCGCACCTGAGGGGTTAACTGCCGCGGATCGCATTTACCGCTCATAGAGGTCGTGAGCCGGCTATGTGATTGGCTATTTACCGCTCATAGAGGTCGTGAGCCGGCTATTTCATTGGTGGCGCAGTGCGCCCCCCCCACCCAAGCCCCCCAGTGTTAATCATTGGTGGCGCAGTGCGCCCCCCCACCCAAGCCCCCCAGTATTAATCATTGGTGGCAGTGGCCACAGGGTCCCCTCTCCCCTCCTCCTCAGTGGCAGTTCCGATCGGAGCCCCAGCAGTGTAAGCCTGGGGCTCCGATCGGTTACCATGGCAGCCAGGACGTTATTGAAGCCCTGGCTGCCATGGTAAGCTCCATGCTGCTGTGTGCGGTCCTATTCACCCTGATAGAGCTCTATCAGGGTGAATAGGACAAGGGTTATAGTCCCTAAGGGGGCTAATAGTTAGTGTAAAAAAACAAAACAAAAAAAACAACACACTAAAATATTAATTATAAATAAAAAAGAAAGATTTACAAAAAAAAAACCTACACGTTAACAATAAACATATTCATTTTCAGCAGATTTGTGTAGGAATTTTATTTTTATTTTTTTAATGAAAATTCACAGAATATCGTTAGAAATTATCGGCTATCGGCCTGAAAGTTCACAGATTATCGGTATCGGCCCTAAAAAATCAATATCGGTCGATCCCTAATTACCAGACCTAGATCCTTTTTTGGATATGGGTACCACATTTTGCTTGCGCCAATTACTTGGCACTGTACCAGTACCTTGAGAATCTTAAAAAATTTTGTATTTTTTTCAGCCATCAAGGCTACAAGCATGGCATGTGACCGTATATATTTTGCGGTCCGCAGATCCCCAAAATACAGATACATGCTTTATTTTCCTTGGTCCCTATTATAGAAATGGCTATTCTTGACGCCCACTGATGGGATGGGCACACCCTAGTTTTGGGACCGCTACCTGATGGCTGTTAAGATGCCCTTAGTGGTGATGGGTTTTTAGGTGCAAGACAGGTCCTGTATGGTGAGTACTTTTTCTAGCAATACTGAAGCCAGTTTTAGAGGTAACAGGTGAACCGTTTTTCTGTCAGCTTCAGTAGTTCGTAAGTACACGTGTTGGGAGAGGTAGTCACAGTTAACACACATGTTGCATAGGCAGCAAAAAGTGCCCGTCCCCTGAGCTGTGATAGAGAACTTCAGCAGAAAGGACATGCCCCCTGAGATAGGGAGAGGGCAGCAGTAGAAGCGGCATGCCCCCTGAGATAGGGAGAGGGCAGCAGTAGAAGCGGCATGCCCCCTGAGCCGTTTTAGGGAGAGAGCTACAGCAGAAATGACATGCCCCCTGTGCTGAGATAGGGAGAGGGCAGCAGTAGAAGAGGCATTCTCCCTGAGCCGTGATAGGGAGAGAGCTACAGCAGAAAGGACACTCCCCTTGAGCTGCCAGCTTACAATAAATCTAGCAGAGCAATGAATGGAGAGATTTCTGGATCCATGTGAGGTACAGGGCTCGTTCTAGCTTTATTAGAAAGAGATTGTCAGGTACTATATAAAGTCTGGTTTTCGTTTTGTACATCAATTATGAGATAACCCCTTTAACCCTTTGGATACTTTTTTTTTTCATTTTTGCTTTTTCATTTTTCCTCCCTATTTTTCTTGAGCCATAACTTTTTTTATTTTTCCATACACATAGCTCTATGAGGTCTTATTTTTTGCGGGACAAGTTGTACTTTCTAATCCCGCCTTTAATATGGCATACAATGTAGTGGGAAGCGGGGAAAAAATTCCAAATGGGGTGGAATTGAAAAAAAAAGCAATTCCTCCACCATATTTAGGGGTTTTGTTCCTATGGCATTTTCTTTGTGGCCAAACTGATCCATGCTCTTCATTCTCTGGGTCAGTACGATTACAACGATATCACATACCGGTATGTATAGTCCTTTATGTCTAAAAAGTGTAAAAATAAATTAAAACTTTGGGTAATTTTTTTTTTATCACCATATTCTGACCCCCATAACTCTTTTATAGTTATAGCTACTGAGCTGCGGGACAATCTGTAGATTTTATAGATACCATTTTTGAGTGTGTGTGACTTTTTTTTATCACATTCTATTACATTTTTTTTGGGTAAGAGAAGTGATGAATAAATGGCGAATCACCCATTTTGACCCTTTTTTCCATTTCGCCGTATTGAAAAAAATGTTTTTAGATTTTAATAGTACGGGCTGTGACACAGTGAGGGGTTGTGTCTGGCAAGGCAGGTATTTTACTCCCAGCATGTGTGGCTGGGCTGGTTTTCAGCCAGGTGAGGTCAAATACCGGACCAGAGTTTAAGTGCCGGTCCGGGTTTTGGCAGCACCTGGCTGTCCTTAAATAGGCAGCTGGGCTCAGCAGAGATGTCTCTGTTTTTAGGATCTGAGGCTTTGTGCCATGCTGGAGGGCTGAGAGCCACACGCTGGGGAAGCAGGCCCCCTAAAGCCTGCTGTGGACTACTGGAGGCAGAACTGCCAGCAAGGTGACTTATGTTATATGAACTTTCCATTGTGTGTGAATTAACACCAAGACTGCAAAGTTACGTGCTGTTTTGTGCAATTGCCCCAAGTGTGAATAAACACTGATGTTTTGAGTTAAGAACTTGTATTTTGCCTCTGTACTGCGCCCGCTTACCCTGTCTACCAGAGCGAAAAGCCACAGGGCGTTTTCGGATGCTGTGATGCCCATGATGTTTATATTTTTTGTTATTTATGTATTTATTTTTTTATTCTACAGAAAGTGGGATGATTTAAACTTAGATTTTTTATATTTGTTTTTACATTTGTTTAACTTTTTTATGGTTTAGTAAACTTGTGTTTGAGGCTACAAGACTCACTTTTTTAAAATTCTGTACCATTATGTTTCTTATATATCCATATCGGTACTAGAATTGCTCATGTTGGCTTCTTATGTTGGCCCGTCGCCTGCTGGCCAAAGTAAGAATTGCAGCTCCAGTACCCTCTCTTCAGAGAGACCCAGCATATTGAATTCAATTACCGGCATCCTCATTGGCCACAGAGGATGTCGGTAAGAAAGCTTCTGGGGTTTTGAGCTTTTAGATGCTGTGATCACACTTGATCATGACATCTAAAGGCTTTAAAGAGGACCTTTCACTTGTATACAAACTAAAAACCATCTATATCAGTGGGCAGAGCGGCGCCCAGGGGTCCCCCTGCACTTACTAGTATGTCTGGGCGCCGCTCCGTTCGCCCGGTATAGGCTCCGGTGTCTGCGCTCACTGGACTGATTTTTTGTATGAGGCGTGTCCCTTGCTGCAGCGCTGGCCAATCGCAGCGCACAGCTCATAGCCAGGCTAGTAAGTGCAGGGGGACCCCTGGGCCCCGCTCTGCCCACTGATATAGATGGTTTTTAGTTTGTATACAAGTGAAAGGTCCTCTTTAATGACCACTATCGGCATTATTGCTGGTCGCGATCATTAGCCACGGATCTCTGCTGTTTGAAACAGTGGAGACCTGCCGGCCATTGCTCCTGTTGCATGCGCGAGTGGGCGCCATGTTTACCCATCGCTCCAGCTCCGTACATGTACGACACTGGTAGAAAGAGTTAAGTCAGGGCTCGACAAATCCCAGGTCGCCATGGCGACCAGGAATTTTGTCCTGGCGCCTGGGTATTTACCCCTGCTTGAAAATAGGCCCAGCCCAGCACACCAACCGCCGGGCGCAGCCACTGAAGGGTTAAGACCGCGAGCAAAATGAAACCTTTATTTTTTTTTTATCACTTGCGCCCAGGCTCGGACTGCCACCCTGCCCGGACCCCTCAGCTTTCATCTCCATCGTGGTTTGGCCACTCTCTTTCGCCATCTATCGGTCACAGCGTGCTGATGTCGCCGTGCGTCATCTCCAGGGCAGTTGAAAATGGCGAAGCCTTTACCGGAGCCCGGCCGGTACTTATGTGATAACTTGTCTGGCAGACATCAGAGCCCGTGTCCCGGTGAGAGAAGAGGAGTTAGTGCAGGGGAGGCAGAGCGGGAGCACAGGTAGCGGCGCTGCACTCGCTGACAAGTGGAGGGAAGACAATCAGCCCATCATCATTCCTCCTGCTGTATACAGCAGGGGACATGATCGGGCAGCGCAACATCCCAGGGCACCAAGTGAGCCAGGTCCCTGCACGCCCGGCTCTGCGGCGGTAAATGATGCGCTCTGCACTTATCCGCCAGGCTCAAAGTTTGTAATGTCTGCCTGCTACGGCCTTGAACCCAGCGGGGAGCTTCATACCTGCTGCCGTCATTAGGCCGGGACTCCTGCTAGCCACAACTGGTGGCCATTCCTGCACCGTGCTCCATCCCTGCAGTTACCATGCGGCCATTTCTTAGTTCTATCCCTTTCTAGGAAATACAAAACCTACAAAAAATACCAGACCGCTTATAATGAATTAATGCTTTATTACAAAATCACATATATTTCACAAACATAATTAAAAATAAATATGGTGCAGGAGATAAAAGACGACATCACTGGAGGAAACATACAGCGGATACATGTCCATATATCAGTCCATTAATGCAATACATGGAAGAGTACCTTCGTCTGGGTACGCCGAAACGCGCGTTGGGGTTGGCGTCATCCTGGAGGAGACGCAGTATGGGTAATTGTCCTTTTCATTATAGATGATTTGTTTGCATTAGCACTTTACCTTCCCATGTATTGCATTAATGGACTGATATATGGACATGTATCCGCTGTATGTTTCCTCCAGTGATGTCGTCTTTTATCTCCTGCACCATATTTATTTTTAATTATGTTTGTGAAATATATGTGATTTTGTAATAAAGCATTAATTCATTATAAGCGGTCTGGCATTTTTTGTAGGTTTTGTATTGTGGTAGTTTGCCATAGGCTTATGCCAGCTAATTACTTTTACAAGTAATCATTCCCTGTTTGGGGTATATATTGGTTATTGTATTCCCTTTCTAGGAAAGCCGGGTGACAGCCTGTATACCACACAGAAAGCCGGGTGACAGCCTGTATACCACACAGAAAGCCGGGTGGCAGCTCCTGGTCTCCTGAGGAGAATATATCTCAGTATAGGAACATTTAGATACGTTATCATATGATTTACCCATTCAGGAGTCTTGGAAAGCCGGGTTGCAGCTCCTATGAGAACTAAGACTACTGAATGGCCAAATCATCTGATGACTTCTCTATATGTTCCCATACTGAGATATATTCTCCTCAGGAAAGCTGGGTGACAGGCTGTATACCACACAGGTCTCCTAGGAGCTGCCATAAGACTCCTGAATGGCTAAATCATCTGATAACTTCTCTATATGTTCCCATACTGAGATATATTCTCCTCAGGAAAGCTGGGTGACAGGCTGTATACCACACAGTTCTCCTAGGAGCTGCCATAAGACTACTGAATGGCTAAATCATCTGATGACTTCTCTATATGTTCCCATACTGAGATATATTCTCCTCAGGAAAGCTGGGTGACAGGCTGTATACCACAAAGGTCTCCTAGGAGCTGCCATAAGACCCCTGAATGGCTAAATCCTCTGATAACTTCTCTATATGTTCCCGTACTGAGATGTTCTCCTCAGGACTAGGAGACCAGGAAAGCTTGGTGACAATCCATGAGAGAGCTGGAAGCCCCTCAGTATTCCTAGGGTAATTCCAATGGAAATATTTTCCACAGAAGATTACCTGTTGTGGATTTTTATCAAACTCTACATGTAACGTGTGGATTTTCTGTGGAATTTAGCCACGATCAGTTACACATGGTGAAATCATATATTACCACAGTGCGGATTTGAAATGTGCACAGTAGGTTCATTTCCGTGTGGATTTTATGAAGTGTGAGTATTTTTGGTAAAATCTTATCCATTTTGCTAGTATTTGCTGCAATACGCTGTGGATTTCATAGCTGCAGTTCTATGAGATTAATGATGAGCCTGGACCAAACATCCTGGGGAAGGGATCTCAGTTCTGTCAGCTGCAGCACAGGGATTATACACACAGTGACGTCACAGCGCAGGGATTATACACACAGTGACGTCACACCGCAGGGATTATACACACAGTGACGTCACAGCGCAGGGATTATACACACAGTGACGTCACAGCGCAGGGATTATACACACAGTGACGTCACAGCGCAGGGATTATACACACAGTGACGTCACAGTACACTGATAAACAATGAAGAAATGCTGCACACAGTGACGTCACAGTACACTGATAAACACTGAAGAGATGCGGCACACAGTGACGTCACAGTACACTGATAAACACTGAGGCGATGCGGCACACAGTGACGTCACAGTACAATGATAAACACTGAAGAGATGCGGCACACAGTGACGTCACAGTACAATGATAATAAACACTGAGGAGATGCGGCACACAGTGACGTCACAGTACAATGATAATAAACACTGAAGAGATGCTGCACACAGTGACGTCACAGTACACTGATAAACACTGAAGAGATGCTGCACACAGTGACGTCACAGTACTCTGATAAACACTGAGGAGATGCTGCACACAGTGACATCACAGTACAATGATAAACACTGAGGAGATGCGACACACAGTGACATCACAGTATACTGATAAACACTGAAGAGATGCGGCACACGGTGACGTCACAGTACTATGATAAACACTGAGGAGATGCGGCACACAGTGACGTCACAGTACACTGATAAACACTGAGGAGATGCGGCACACAGTGACGTCACAGTACACTGATAAACACTGAAGAGATGCGGCACACAGTGACGTCACAGTACACTGATAAACACTGAAGAGATGCAGCACACAGTGACATCACAGTACAATGATAAACACTGAAGAGATGCAGCACACAGTGACGTCACAGTACACTGATAAACACTGAGGAGATGCGGCACACAGTGACGTCACAGTACACTGATGATAAACACTGAGGAGATGCGGCACACAGTGACGTCACAGTACACTGATAAACACTGAAGAGATGCTGCACACAGTGACATCACAGTACAATGATAAACACTGAAGAGATGCAGCACACAGTGACGTCACAGTACACTGATAAACACTGAGGAGATGCGGCACACAGTGACGTCACAGTACACTGATAAACACTGAGGAGATGCGGCACACAGTGACGTCACAGTACACTGATAAACACTGAAGAGATGCGGCACACAGTGACGTCACAGTACAATGATAAACACTGAGGAGATGCTGCACACAGTGACGTCACAGTACAATGATAAACACTGAGGAGATGCGGCACACAGTGACGTCACAGTACACTGATAAACACTGAGGAGATGCGGCACACAGTGACGTCACAGTACAATGATAAACACTGAAGAGATGCGGCACACAGTGACGTCACAGTACACTGATAAACACTGAGGAGATGCGGCACACAGTGACGTCACAGTACAATGATAAACACTGAAGAGATGCTGCACACAGTGACGTCACAGTACACTGATAAACACTGAGGAGATGCGGCACACAGTGACGTCACAGTACACTGATAAACACTGAGGAGATGCGGCACACAGTGACGTCACAGTACACTGATAAACACTGAGGAGATGCAGCACACAGTGACGTCACAGTACAATGATAATAAACACTGAGGCGATGCGGCACACAGTGACGTCACAGTACACTGATAAACACTGAGGAGATGCGGCACACAGTGACGTCACAGTACAATGATAAACACTGAGGAGATGCGGCACACAGTGACATCACAGTATACTGATAAACACTGAGGAGATGCGGCACACAGTGACGTCACAGTACAATGATAAACACTGAAGAGATGCGGCACACAGTGACGTCACAGTACACTGATAAACACTGAGGAGATGCGGCACACAGTGACGTCACAGTACAATGATAATAAACACTGAGGCGATGCGGCACACAGTGACGTCACAGTACACTGATAAACACTGAGGAGATGCGGCACACAGTGACGTCACAGTACAATGATAAACACTGAAGAGATGCGGCACACAGTGACGTCACAGTACACTGATAAACACTGAGGAGATGCGGCACACAGTGACGTCACAGTACAATGATAAACACTGAAGAGATGCTGCACACAGTGACGTCACAGTACACTGATAAACACTGAGGAGATGCGGCACACAGTGACGTCACAGTACACTGATAAACACTGAGGAGATGCGGCACACAGTGACGTCACAGTACACTGATGATAAACACTGAGGAGATGCGGCACACAGTGACGTCACAGTACACTGATAAACACTGAGGAGATGCTGCACACAGTGACGTCACAGTACAATGATAAACACTGAAGAGATGCTGCACACAGTGACGTCACAGTACACTGATAAACACTGAGGAGATGCGGCACACAGTGACGTCACAGTACAATGATAAACACTGAAGAGATGCTGCACACAGTGACGTCACAGTACACTGATAAACACTGAAGAGATGCGGCACACAGTGACGTCACAGTACACTGATAAACACTGAAGAGATGCTGCACACAGTGACGTCACAGTACACTGATAAACACTGAGGAGATGCGGCACACAGTGACGTCACAGTACAATGATAAACACTGAAGAGATGCGGCACACAGTGACGTCACAGTATACTGATAAACACTGAAGAGATGCTGCACACAGTGACGTCACAGTACACTGATAAACACTGAGGAGATGCTGCACACAGTGACGTCACAGTACAATGATAATAAACACTGAGGAGATGCGGCACACAGTGACGTCACAGTACACTGATAATAAACACTGAAGAGATGCGGCACACAGTGACGTCACAGTACACTGATAAACACTGAAGAGATGCGGCACACAGTGACGTCACAGTACAATGATAAACAATGAAGAGATGCGGCACACAGTGACGTCACAGTACACTGATAAACACTGAAGAGATGCGGCACACAGTGACGTCACAGTACACTGATAAACACTGAGGAGATGCGGCACACAGTGACGTCACAGTACACTGATAAACACTGAAGAGATGCAGCACACAGTGACGTCACAGTACACTGATAAACACTGAGGAGATGCGGCACACAGTGACGTCACAGTACAATGATAAACACTGAGGAGATGCGGCACACAGTGACATCACAGTACAATGATAAACACTGAGGAGATGCGGCACACAGTGACGTCACAGTACAATGATAAACACTGAGGAGATGCGGCACACAGTGACATCACAGTACAATGATAAACACTGAGGAGATGCGGCACACAGTGACATCACAGTACAATGATAAACACTGAGGAGATGCGGCACACAGTGACGTCACAGTACAATGATAAACACTGAAGAGATGCGGCACACAGTGACATCACAGTACAATGATAAACACTGAGGAGATGCGGCACACAGTGACATCACAGTACAATGATAAACACTGAGGAGATGCGGCACACAGTGACGTCACAGTACACTGATAAACACTGAGGAGATGCGGCACACAGTGACGTCACAGTACACTGATAAACACTGAGGAGATGCAGCACACAGTGACGTCACAGTACAATGATAATAAACACTGAGGCGATGCGGCACACAGTGACGTCACAGTACACTGATAAACACTGAGGAGATGCGGCACACAGTGACGTCACAGTACAATGATAAACACTGAGGAGATGCGGCACACAGTGACATCACAGTATACTGATAAACACTGAGGAGATGCGGCACACAGTGACGTCACAGTACAATGATAAACACTGAAGAGATGCTGCACACAGTGACGTCACAGTACACTGATAAACACTGAGGAGATGCGGCACACAGTGACGTCACAGTACACTGATAAACACTGAGGAGATGCGGCACACAGTGACGTCACAGTACACTGATAAACACTGAGGAGATGCGGCACACAGTGACGTCACAGTACAATGATAATAAACAATGCCCATGTTGTTTGGTTCTAGAATTCTTTATATGTTAATTTAAGAGGTGTTATTTTTGTCGCTTAAAATAAGGCTTTATAAGGTAAAAAAAACAAAAACGTCTCCTAACTTTTTTAGCTGGCTCCTAGAGTCCAAGGAAATTTGTCAAGCCCTGGGTTAAGTGACAGTATTTAAAGCCAGGCACACACAAACAAGTTCAATGCAAGTTTGAGAAACTCGCCTGTTCCAGTTCTGACCTCCACCATTATTTATAATGCTGTGTGATCCTGAGAGTCCTGGAATGCTGTCAGTATAATGCAATAGATTACCGGTTTTACAGGGTCAAACAGCCTAATAAATCAGTATTATGCTATGCGGTCCTGTTAGAGGAGCAGAAGTCAGAACTGGACCTTTTACTAACACACTAACAGGAAGCCGGCGACGCGTTTCCCCTTTCCAGCGCCGCCGGCATCCTGTGCATGTAGGGGAGCGGGGAGGATCCGGCCGCGCACGCCAATAATTGTAAGTCGGCACTCAGCTGTATCGGACTGTGTAACGTGAGTCACTTGACGCTGACTCACCACCTAGGGCTATTTAAACAGGCAGCCTGCTGGTCACAGGTTGCCTGTGATTGGTTTTTGCTACCCTCATCTGCGGATTTGGATATTGATTACTGTGTGTTTTGACCTCGACCTCGTGACCTCTTGGCTTCTGACTTCAGATTGTATTGACCTTGTTTTTGCCTTTTCCCTGTGTACCTTTTGCTTCCTTGACTCTGTTACGGTTTTCTCTTTCCTCTTTAGGCCCCTGCACGTATCTAAGCTAGGGACCGCCGCCAAGTTGTACGCCATCAGTTAGGACGGGCCGTGCAAGTAGGTAGGGACAGAGGTGTGGGTGGAAATCAGGGCTGCACTCTTCCCTTCCTACGTAACACACACGCTGCGAGTTTATCGTGTGTGTGTCTGGCCTTACGTTATAAAACATCCGAGGAAAAAATTTAAATAGGGTGTCATATCGGCCTCAAGTGGTTACAGTAAAGTATAGCTTTGGAGGTCCTTCCTCTTCATTTTGTAGCACCCTCCAGTCATTTCCATTGTACCTATATTCTACTCCCAGTGCTGCTTTGTTTCATTATTGGCTACCTACCGGTAACTGATATGTCCACTGGTTGAACATGAGTTCCTGAATTTATAGTCCTTTCTGTATTTACTGTTGTACTTTTATTTTCAATAAAAAATTATAGCTGAAAACAAATCCTGTCATTTATCCAAATTTTTTCACCTGTCAATGATTCAATGCCTTGTCCTGATTGTACCTCCCTGGAATATGTAGTGTGAGGCTAGCTGTGATCCTCACTTTGATGTGGGGCAAAGATGGTACCTGCTCCTGTCTAAAGAAGCAGGTGTCTATTGGTTTGAAATCAATTTTTGGCCGAGATATTCTATATATTTTGGGAAAAACAGGATGCCATTTTTCAATTGTATATTTTTTTTCAGCATGGATACTCCTAGTGAAAGTGGAGGGGGGATCAGCACAGCAGACCTCCTGTAAGTCACTGAATAGAATGAAGGAGTTCTTCTGGTAAGGTTATTAAGTTAAGGGGGTTCTGCACTTTCATTTAACTGATGATCTATTCTCTGGATAGATCATCAGCTTCTGATCGGCGGGGGTCCCAGCTGTTTGAGAAGGCAGCAGCGCCGCGGCCTTCTCACTGTTTACCGCTGGCCCAGTGTCGTCATGACTAGTATCAACTAGCGTGGTCAGGGCTATGCTCTGTTCACTTGAATGGAGCTTAGCCGTGCCCACGCTAGTTGATACTAGTCATGACGTCAGTGGGCCGGCGGTAAACAGTGAGAAGGCCGCGGCGCTGCTGGAGCGCCGCTGCCTTCTCAAACAGCTGATCGGCGGGGGTCCCGGGTGTCGGACCCCCGCCGATCAGAAGCTGATGATCTATCCAGAGGATAGATCAACAGTTAAATGAAAGTGCAGAACCCCTTTAAGGGTGCTATTACATGCGTGTAGCAGAGCCTCGGTAATCGCACCACGTTTAGCGGTTCCTGCAGCTCAAACAGCATGTGTAATAGCATTGTAAAGCCGCTCATACACGTAGTGGTAGTCTGGAATCTGATTCACCTCTCCTCCACACTCTGATACATCCTCCACCCCGTCCTCTCTGGTATCTAGGCAGGGTCAGACTGGAAACTTAAATGGCCCTGGGAAAAAATCTAAAAGTGACCCCATGTTGTAGTCGGGTACAAACAGAAGATGGGGCAACACAAGTAGGCGGGGACAAAATAAGTAGGCAGGGCCTGCAATTCCATAGTGCAGCACAAAATACCGCCCCAGCAGAACCAAATATCAGCATGAAGCACAAAATACCGCCCCAGCAGAACCAAATACCACAGTGCAGCACAAAATACTGCCACCTGCGCCACAGTATGAAACTGTATCATTGTCCTGAAGAGGGTTATACAGATGACTTCAGGAGGACACCTGTTGGCCAGGAGCACAACTGACTGGTGCTCCGAGTCCTACTGTCACGGACGTTACCGCGTGACAGGTGGCAGGAGATCGGCGAGACTGGTAACACGTGGTTTGATCTGACATGTTTTCCGTTTGGATCAAATGATGTCTGTGTTGTTTCTGGTGCTTGCCACACCTTCTTTCCCCAGGTCTGGCTATTATGGTCATTTAACCTTCTCTATTTATTGTTGTTTCTCCCACTATGCTATGCGGTTTATAGCTTCTGTTGGAGTTGTGGATAGCTGGTGTGTGGATCTCGGCTGAGTTCCTGGTGCTGTCGTAGCCACTTGAAGTTAAGTGTTTTCTTTCCCTTTTGTATTTTGTTTGGGCTATTTTGTGCGTTGCATTTCTCAGTCATTTGTATTAAGGCCTGAGGGAGACTCCTGTTCGTCCTTCCTTTTGGAGGAACAAGTTGTCTCAGTCCTGACATTAGTACCAGGGTCCTATAGGGTGAGTTAGGACACTAGGTATTCCAGTGTATGAACTCACCTACCTCTGGGGTCTGTTCATACTGGTAGGTAGTCAGGACTTTGATTAAGGTTTTACTAGGAGGTGTCCATCTCCTTTCCCTAGTTCTCAGGCCTTATTCCCTCACCCCTTTCTTTCCTATGTTCGTTGTGGTGTTTCCCTCCCACACCTGAACTTGACACCTACATTAATTAATGCTGAGAGCACCAGATGTTCATGTACCCAGACAGCTGCCACGAGGACGAGGAAATTTCCCTGTAGGGTCTATGGCCAGTCCACCCCTGTATCTTGGAGGGGGGTTAGAGCACAGTAAGGCATCATGCACACAGCCATATCCAATTTTGGGTCTGCAAAAAATGTATTCTTAAAAAAAAAGGGATAGCGTCTGTGTGCATTCAGTTTTTTTCTCCCAACAATAGAAAGGGCATATTCTCATCTACAAAAATGGACAACAATAATACCTGCCATGAGATTCTCGGATTGGGCACAAGAAATTTGGGAAAAAACTGATCACCCCATTGATTTGCATGGGTCAGTATGCTGTCCATTTTAAAAATGAAGAAAAACACGGTTGTGTGCATTAGCGCTAAAGAACAGAGTGGATGTCAGTCCTGAGCTGACAAGTGCATGGAGCTGTGTTCTGTCAGTAACTATGTCAGAGGCAGTATCAAAGCCAGCTACGTAAAGGAGTTGTCCAACCTCTGGGGCCCCTGCTGATCACAAAAACCAGGGCCCGGTGAGAATTAGGACCACCCCTTTAAAAAGAATAAAGGGGTCGTTTATTAACCACCTCCGGACCGCTGTACGCACAGACGCGTCCTGGAGGTGGTTGTTTCATTCCGAGTGGACGCGCCGGCGCGTCTTCTCGCGAGACGCGAGATTTCGGTCACAGCCGGCCCGCGCATGCGCATCGCGGGCCGGCAAAAGTTCGAGGAGAGTTGCATCAGCAACCTGCCAGCCAATGATCGTCGCTGGCAGGTTGCTGATTTTTAAAAAATCGAATCACAAACCAGATAACAGATCATATTAGTAAATATGATCTGTTATATGGCTTCTCTGCTCCTCTGCTGGTCCTATTCGTCGGTTGGATCCAGCAGAGGAGCAGACTTCACAGTGAGTACACCAAACAGCACACCTTAGCCCCAGATCACCCCCCTGCACCCCAATTAACCCTTTGATCACCCCTTTGATCGCCCCTGTCAATCACTAGTGAAAGGAAAAAAAGTGATCAGTGTAAACTGTCACTTTTTTTTTTTCACTGGTATTGGCTGTTAGGTTTTAGGGATAGTTTAGGCCCCTTGGTTAGGTAGTTAGTGTCAGTTAGCGCCCACTCCACCGCACCGCAGTCACTTTTATTCGCTGATTAGCGTATCGCTAATCAGCATTTGTACTTTTATAGTATCTGTAAGTGATCAAAACTGATCACGGTCAGATCTATAATAGTATTAGTGTCACTTTAGTTTGCCCTCCACCCAAAACGCAGTGTTTGCCCGATCAGGCCTGATCGGTCGCCCACACGTGCGTTCACCCACGCCCGCCCCACCGCAGTGACAAAAAATTATTATTTTTTGATCACTGCACATTCACTTTACACGCACTGCGGCGATAAAAAAATCTGTTTTGATATTTTTTATCAACCGCAGCGGCCTCCGGTACTTCGCTAGCCTCCCCTTTGTAAGACAGGTTTGCTTTTTTTCTTGGGTAGTCTCAGGGAATACCCCTAAATTTAGTAGTCCAAAATGTCAAACAGGGGGTATTCTTCTGAAGAGGCCTACAGGATTCTGACCCAGTCGGATGAGGAGTGGGAACCCTCATCTGACGAATCTAGCGGGTCAGAATATGAACCTGTAGAAAGCAGTGGCTCTCTGACCCAAAGTTCGGACGAGGAGGTTGAGGTCCCTGGCAGCACCAGGCGTACCCGGCCCCGTGTCGCTAGACCACAGGTTACGCAGGATCCGCTTCAAGAGCAGCAGAGTGGGGCTGTCGCTGCCGGATCACGTGGTGAGGCATACACCAGCAGCGCAGCCCTTCCTGGACCTAGTACCAGCACTGCCGTACAACCTGGTGAAGTAGCGAGCACCAGAAGGGCAGTTGAAGCTGGTACGGTGGCACGTGCAGTAGTTACCCCGTCGCAGCCACCGCGCAGACAGGCCCGTAGACCCCCTAGAGTCCCTGAGGTGCTGGCAAACCCTGATTGGCAGTCACCAACTTCAGCCGCACCTGTAGTTCCCCCTTTCACCGCCCAGTCTGGAGTTCGGGTTGAGACGGCTCAAATCGCTTCGGCCCTGGGATTTTTTGAGCTGTTCTTGACTGCGGAGCTCTTGGACTTAGTCGTGGCAGAGACCAACCAATATGCCACACAATTTATAACCGCAAACCCGGAAAGCTATTATGCCCAGCCTTTCCGGTGGAAACCAGTCCAAGTTTCCGAACTTAAAATTTTTCTGGGCCTTCTCCTCAACATGGGCCTGACAAAAAAGCATGAATTGCGGTCATATTGGTCCACGAACCCAATTCATCACATGCCCATGTTCTCTGCTGCTATGTCCAGGACACGATTTGAGACCATCCTGCGTTTTCTGCATTTTAGCGACAACACCACCTCCCGTCCCAGAGGCCACCCAGCTTTTGACCGGCTCCACAAAATTCGGCCCCTCATAGACCATTTCAACCAGAAATTTGCAGATTTGTATACCCCTGAGCAAAACATCTGCGTAGACGAGTCCCTAATACATTTTACCGGGCGCCTTGGCTTCAAACAATACATCCCAAGCAAGCGTGCCCGGTATGGGGTCAAATTGTATAAGCTCTGTGAAAGGGCCACAGGCTATACCCACAAATTTCGGATCTATGAGGGAAAAGATCAGACCCTGGAGCCGGTCGGTTGCCCTGACTACCTGGGGAGCAGTGGGAAGACAGTCTGGGACTTGGTGTCACCCTTATTTGGCAAGGGGTACCATCTTTATGTGGACAATTTTTACACAAGTGTGGCCCTCTTTAGGCATTTGTTTCTAGAACGGATTTGCGCCTGTGGCACCGCGCGAACTAGTCGCGTGGGCTTCCCCCAACGGCTTGTAACCACCCGTCTTGCAAGGGGGGAGAGGGCTGCCTTGTGTAACGAAGAACTGCTCGCGGTGAAATGGAGAGACAAGCGTGACGTTTACATGCTCTCCTCCATTCACGCAGACACGACAATCCAAATTGAAAGGGCAACCCGTGTCATTGAAAAGCCCCTCTCAGTCCACGACTATAATGCGCTCATGGGAGGGGTGGACTTCAATGACCAGATGTTGGCTCCCTATTTAGTTTCCCGCAGAACCAGACGCTGGTATAAGAAGGTGTCTGTATATTTAATTCAATTGGCGATGTACAATAGTTTTGTTATCTACAGTAAGGCTGGGAGAACGGGATCCTTCCTCAAATTCCAGGAAGAGATCATCGCGAACCTCCTTTACCCAGGAGGTTCCGTGGCCCCATCCACCAGTGTAGTTAGCCGTCTACACGAGCGACATTTCCCCAGTGTCGTTCCTGGTACCTCAACCCAACCGTCACCCCGAAAAAAATGTCGTGTCTGTAGCAGGAGTGGAATAAGGCGTGACACCCGCTATTTCTGTCCTGACTGCCCTGACCACCCTGCCCTATGCTTAGGTGAGTGTTTCCGGAAGTACCACACACAGGTACACCTAGCATAGGGATTGCATCTCACAGGACAGGCACACAGGGCTATTAGGGCCCTTTTACTCACAGCTGCTGCAAACCTCTCCTTTCACCTGGGATAAAGTGCATAACGTACTTCGCCACATCTTTGGGCGATTTGCGCTTTGCACATTGTCCCATGGGGAAGGAGAGGTTTGTTCTATAAAGGTAAAAAAAACTAAACAAAAAAAAAATTACCGGTAAGGAAAAAAGTTAAAAAAGTTAAAAAAAGTTAATATGTTCTGTTCTAAAGTTAATAAAGTTATTGCTTTGCGGCCTGGTTTTTTCTTTTTTTTTTTTTTTTTTTTTTTACCTTTCAGGTGGACCAACCGATCGACTAGCTGCAGCACTGATGTGCATTCGGACAGAAGCATTGCGCTGCTGTCAGATTACACGCAAGTCGGTGTATGCGGCGCTGCAAGACGAGATTTCTCCTCTGCAGTAAAAGATATGTTTGCCGAGGCATATGAGCTGAGGAGGTGGCGGTGTTCATATACTTTGGCAAACACTTTGTATATATAAAAAAAAAAATCCCGGCAATGATTTATTCATCCACATCGATTGATGTGAATGGAGAAATCTGGTTTGCCAGGGCATACGAGCTAAGTGGGCATGGATGTTGGGCGGAGCTCCTATGTCCTGGCAGACGCCTTTCCCCTCCTTTTTCTTTTTTTGGCAGAGATTTTTTCATCCACATTGATTGATGCGAATGAAGAAATCTGTGCCGTTCATTTTTTTCTTTCAGCCCAGCGGCTGAACGGAAAAAAAAAAATCTCATTACCTGTATGCTCAATATAAGGAGAATAGCAGAAACTCCTAATGCTGGGCATACATGTAATGATTGCGGAGACCCTCAAATGCCAGGGCAGTACAAACACCCCACAAATAACACCATTTTGGAAAGAAGACACCCCAAGGTATTCGCTGAGGGGCATATTGAGTCCATGAAAGATTGAAATTTTTGTCCCAAGTTAGCGGAAAGGGAGACTTTGTGAGAAAAAAAAAAAAAAAAATCAATTTCCGCTAACTTGTGCCAAAATTTTTTTTTTTCTATGAACTCGCCATGCCCCTCATTAAATACCTTGGGGTGTCTTCTTTCCAAAATGGGGTCACATGTGGGGTATTTATACTGCCCTGGCATTTTAGGGGCCCCAAAGCGTGAGAAGAAGTCTGGTATCCAAATGTCTAAAAATGCCCTCCTAAAAGGAATTTGGGCCCCTTTGCCCACCTAGGCTGCAAAAAAGTGTCACACATGTGGTATCTCCGTATTCAGTAGAAGTTGGTGAATGTGTTTTGGGGTGTCATTTTACATATACCCATGCTGGGTGAGATAAATATCTTGGTCAAATGCCAACTTTGTATAAAAAAATGGGAAAAGTTGTCTTTTGCCAAGATATTTCTCTCACCCAGCATGGGTATATGTAAAATGACACCACAAAACACATTCCCCAACTTCTCCCGAGTACGGCGATACCAGATGTGTGACACTTTTTTGCAGCCTAGGTGGGCAAAGGGGCCCACATTCCAAAGAGCACCTTTCGGATTTCACAGGTCATTTACCTACTTACCACACATTAGGGCCCCTGGAAAATGCCAGGGCAGTATAACTACCCCACAAGTGACCCTATTTTGGAAAGAAGACACCCCAAGGTATTCCGTGAGGGGCATGGCGAGTTCCTAGAATATTTTATTTTTTGTCACAAGTTAGTGGAAAATTATGATTTTTTTTTTTTTTTTTTTTTTTTTTACATACAAAGTCTCATATTCCACTAACTTGTGACAAAAAATAAAAACTTCCATGAACTCACTATGCCCATCAGCGAATACCTTGGGGTCTCTTCTTTCCAAAATGGGGTCACTTGTGGGGTAGTTATACTGCCCTGGCATTCTAGGGGCCCAAATGTGTGGTAAGGAGTTTGAAATCAAATTCTGTAAAAAATGACGAGTGAAATCCGAAAGGTGCTCTTTGGAATATGGGCCCCTTTGCCCACCTAGGCTGCAAAAAAGTGTCACACATCTGGTATCTCCGTATTCAGTAGAAGTTGGGGAATGTGTTTTGGGGTGTCATTTTACATATACCCATGCTGGGTGAGATAAATATCTTGGTCAAATGCCAACTTTGTATCAAAAAATGGGAAAAGTTGTCTTTTGCCAAGATATTTCTCTCACCCAGCATGGGTATATGTAAAATGACACCCCAAAACACATTCCCCAACTTCTACTGAATACGGAGATACCAGATGTGTGACACTTTTTTGCAGCCTAGGTGGGCAAAGGGGCCCATATTCCAAAGAGCACCTTTCGGATTTCACTCGTCATTTTTTACAGAATTTGATTTCAAACTCCTTACCACACATTTGGGCCCCTAGAATGCCAGGGCAGTATAACTACCCCACAAGTGACCCCATTTTGGAAAGAAGAGACCCCAAGGTATTCGCTGATGGGCATGGCGAGTTCATGGAAGTTTTTATTTTTTGTCACAAGTTAGTGAAATATGAGACTTTGTATGAAAAAAAAAAAAAAAAAAAAAAATCATCATTTTCCACTAACTTGTGACAAAAAATAAAAAATTCTAGGAACTCGCCATACCCCTCACGGAATACCTTGGGGTGTCTTCTTTCCAAAATGGGGTCACTTGCGGGGTAGTTATACTGCCCTGGCATTCTAGGGGCCCAAATGTGTGGTAAGGAGTTTGAAATCAAATTCTGTAAAAAATGACGAGTGAAATCCGAAAGGTGCTCTTTGGAATATGGGCCCCTTTGCCCACCTAGGCTGCAAAAAAGTGTCACACATCTGGTATCTCCGTACTCAGTAGAAGTTGGGGAATGTGTTTTGGGGTGTCTTTTTACATATACCCATGCTGGGTGAGAGAAATATCTTGGCAAAAGACAACTTTTCCCATTTTTTTATACAAAGTTGGCATTTGACCAAGATATTTCTCTCACCCAGCATGGGTATATGTAAAAAGACACCCCAAAACACATTCCCCAACTTCTACTGAATACGGAGATACCAGATGTGTGACACTTTTTTGCAGCCTAGGTGGGCAAAGGGGCCCATATTCCAAAGAGCACCTTTCGGATTTCACTCGTCATTTTTTACAGAATTTGATTTCAAACTCCTTACCACACATTTGGGCCCCTAGAATGCCAGGGCAGTATAACTACCCCACAAGTGACCCCATTTTGGAAAGAAGAGACCCCAAGGTATTCGCTGATGGTCATAGTGAGTTCAAAGAACTTTTTATTTTTTGTCACAAGTTAGTGGAATATGAGACTTTGTAATAAAAAAATAAAAAAAATAAAAAATCATCATTTTCCGCTAACTTGTGACAAAAAATAAAAAGTTCTATGAACTCACTATGCCCATCAGTGAATACCTTAGGGTGTGTACTTTCCGAAATGGGGTCATTTGTGGGGTGTTTGTACTGTCTGGCCATTGTAGAACCTCAGGAAACATGACAGGTGCTCAGAAAGTCAGAGCTGCTTCAAAAAGCGGAAATTCACATTTTTGTACCATAGTTTGTAAACGCTATAACTTTTACCCAAACCATTTTTTTCTTACCCAAACATTTTTTTTTTATCAAAGACATGTAGGACAATAAATTTAGAGCAAAATTTATATATGGATCTTGTTTTTTTTGCAAAATTTTACAACTGAAAGTGAAAAATGTCATTTTTTTGCAAAAAAATCGTTAAATTTCGATTAATAACAAAAAAAGTAAAAATGTCAGCAGCAATGAAATACCACCAAATGAAAGCTCTATTAGTGAGAAGAAAAGGAGGCAAAATTCATTTGGGTGGTAAGTTGCATGACCGAGCAATAAATGGTGAAAGTAGGGTAGGTCAGAAGTGTAAAAAGTGGCCTGGTCTTTCAGGGTGTTTAAGCACTGGGGGCTGAGGTGGTTAAACTGGTGTAACATAAAACTGGCTTAGTTGCCCATAGCAACCAATCAGATTCCTCCTTTCTTTTTCCAAAGGAGATGTCCAAAATGAAAAGTGGAATCTGGTTGCTATGGGCAACTAAGGGTACTTTCACACTTGCGTTGTTTGATTCCGGCAGGCAGTTCAGTTGCTGTATGCAAACGCATGTCATTTTTCTAACTTATCAGGCATTTTTCAGACTGATCAGTCTGAAAAATGCCTGATCAGTCAGAAAAATGCATTGCAATACCGGATCCGTTTTTCCGGTGTCATCAGGCAAAACGGATCCGGTATTTATTTTTTTCTTTCACATTTTTAAAGGTCTGCGCATGCGCAGACTGGAAGGACGGATCCGGCATTCCGGTATTTTGAATGCCGGATCCGGCACTAATACATTCCTGTGGAAAAAAATGCCGGATCCAGCATTCAGGCAAGTCTTCATTTTTTTTCGCCGGAGATAAAACCGTAGCATGCTACGGTTTTCTCTTTTGCCTGATCAGTCAAAATGACTGAACTGAAGACATCCTGATGCATCCTGAACGGATTACTCTCCATTCAGAATGCATAGGGATATACCTGATCAGTTTTTTTCCGGTATAGAGCCCCTAGGACGGAAATCTATGCCGGAAAAGAAAAACGCTAGTGTGAAAGTAGCCTAAGGCCTCTTTCACACTTGCGTTGTTGGGATCCGGCATGCACTTCCGTTGCCGGAGGTGCCCGCCGGATCCGTAACAACGCAAGTGTACTGAAAGCATTTGAAGACGGAACCGTCTTCCAAATGCGTTCAGTGTTACTATGGCACCCAGGACGCTATTAAAGTCCTGGTTGCCATAGTAGGAGCGGGGAGCGGGGGAGCGGTATACTTACAGTCCGTGCGGCTCCCCGGGCGCTCCAGAATGACGTCAGAGCGCCCCATGCGCATGGATGACGTGATCCATGTGATCACGTGATCCATGCGCTTGGGGCGCCCTGACGTCACTCTGGAGCGCCCGGAGAGCCGCACGGACGGTAAGTATGCTGCTCCCCTGCTCCCCGCTACACTTACCATGGCTGTCAGGACTTTAGCGTCCCGGCAGCCATGGTAACCACTCTGAAAAAGCTAAATGTCGGCTCCGGCAATGCGCCGAAACGACGTTTAGCTTAAGGCCGGATCCGGATCAATGCCTTTCAATGGGCATTGATCCCGGATCCGGCCTTGCGGCAAGTCTTCAGGATTTTTGGCCGGAGCAAAAAGCGCAGCATGCTGCGGTATTTTCTCCAGCCAAAAAACGTTCCGTTCCGGAACTGAAGACATCCTGATGCATCCTGAACGGATTACTCTCCATTCAGAATGCATTAGGATAATCCTGATCAGTATTCTTCCGGCATAGAGTCCCGACGACGGAACTCTATGCCGGAAGACAATAACGCAGGTGTGAAAGAGCCCTAAGCCAGTTCTACTTTACACCAGTTTGATAAATGACCCCTTAAATTTGCATTTAAGAAGCAAATGCACAAGAAAAAAAACCCACTAAAGTATACATGGGGCTTACAACATTTCGCAAGTTTGGATTCAGAGGTTGGTAAGTATGAACTCCGCACACATGTAAGCCATGGCGTCAGCAGAATCGTTCAGTTAAGCAGCCTCAGGCTACAAATTTTAAATGAATATTCAAGATTCTTTATCGTTCTTTCCTGTGTATACAATTGTTTTATTTTGCTTTTCACATATAAAAGTAACACAATGGAAATGGCATTGAAATCCAGTCATGCAATAGACTTTATAACAAACTTTATTAAAATCCATAGGAAGCATTTGATAGGGTCGCATCTTCTACGGGAACTAATAGTAGCGTTAAACACACCTGTATTTGCATAGTTGATCAGTATCACGTGGCAACCTTACTTTGCCCCCATACTTGGACTGGTTTGTGATGGAAATGGGCGGAGGGAGTGCAGTAAGTGGCCATATGTCTCTGCAAACTGATAGGGGGCAAATAGTGAGCCCCCATGTATATAAACTTGGTGATTGCCAACACTCAAACATAGATAAAGTGCTTATCTGCCCAAAGAGATAAAAACTCACATGTACTCATGAATAGTTACTACTGTACAGTCTCATTGATTTGAGCTGTTTGTGCTCCAGAGCTGCCTTTCTTACAGCCCCTGTACCTTTTGCATACCTCTCATCTTTTGGGCAGAAGAAAGTATTATATATGCAAGTAGTGCATATGATGGGGATATTTTGGGGTTCCCCTTTAATGGTAATAGATACAGGACCGCTCGCAGTGAGAGCTACAGCCTCCTATAACAGTGGTATCTACAATTAGGAATTCTCCTCATTCGTGCTGCTCCTTTGGGGTACGGCCACATGGTCAGGTTTCCTGATACAGTTTTGGGAGCCAAAATGAGAAGTGGATTGTAAAAGGAGAGAAGATGTAAAGGACAGGACTCTTTTTTGAATTTTGGCTGAATGTGTGGCTTAGTATAGGGATGAACAGCCTTTCTTGGTCCGGTGGCCACATAGACAGACAATATTATTTAAAGGGGCCACAACATTTTGACATAATTCTATAAACTAAGGCCACTTCCAGACGGTCAGTATTTGGTTAGAATTTTCCATCAGTAAACCAGGAGTGGGTCCAAAACAGTGAAGAGGCACAAATATTTCCATGATACGTTTTCACTGTTTATGGTCTGCTTCTTAGGCCTCATTCACATTTCAGTTATTTGGTCAATGATTTGTGAGCAAAAACCAGGTGCAGGTCAAAGCCACAGAACAGGTGCAGATCTTTCCATTATACCTGATCTCTGTGGAGGCTTCATGTCTGGTTTTAGCTCACAATTAGGGATGAGCGAATCGACTTCGGATGAAACATCCGAAGTCGATTCGCATAAAACTTCGTTCTAATACTGTATGGAGCAGGAGCTCCGTACAGTATTAGAATGTATTGGCTCCGATGAGCCGAAGTTATAACTTCATAAATTAATTTGTACTGTAAAAAAACATTTCCCGAACTCAGGTTCGGTTCCAAGTGGTACTTTGGAACCGAACCCGAGTTCAGGAAATGGTTTTGTACAGAACAAATTCATTTATGAAGTTATTCCACGAAGTCTTGCGAGACTTCGCAAAGCAATAACTATAGCTCATTGCAGCCAATACATTCTAATACTGTATGGAGCTACTGCTTCGTACAGTATTAGAACAAAGTTTTATGCGAATCGACTTTGGATGTTTCATCCGAAGTCGATTCGCTCATCCCTACTCACAATCACTGATGGAAATCACTGACCAAACACTGAACGTGAAAATGAGACCTTAGAGGATTTATAGCATGGGCGGACTGGCCATATACCCTACAGGGAAATTTCACTCTGTGTCTCACCGGATATGTACAAAAAATTACCCAGATACAATAGTATCAAAAATTGAAAAAAGATATATAAATGGAACTGTAATAACAAAAAATGGTATGTAAATCAATGAAGCGAAATGATCAATACACACTAATGGTAACGACTGCATATATATCGATGTTGGATAATAAATACTGCTATCACAATAAATGCATATGGTATTGGCCATGAAAAACCCCCAAATGAGGAAAGCCCAAAGCAAGGAACAATCCTATAAACACATAGCCTGAGAGATCTTGAAAATGTGGCCAGGAAAATTGTCCCCCTCGACGGGCGTTTCACCTACTGGCTTCGTCAGGAAGTGTATTGAATTAAAAAAGCCAGGCATATATAGGCGTCTAATCCAGTAAGTCTTATTAAGTCCCCATTAGGCTCACCTGCGACATGCAAAGCGGCGCAACTGCCAAAGCGTGCTTCCGGGTCACGTGACATCCGACGTGGTCTTGACCTCACGCAACTCTGATGTGCTCCGGCCGGTAGAACGCGGCGCACCAATGCCGCGTGTCTGCGCATAAAGAAGGATAAGCCTCACAAAATGTAAGTGAAGAAATGTATCGATACCTACCCCACATACCCAGATGTGACAAAATGTAAATGGAAAATATGTGATTATATGAGAAAACAATGCCAAAATACATAAAATTACATACCGTAATTATGATTATATGCCTTATATTGATGAAAATACATGATTACAAAATATGTACAAACCGGATTCCAAAAAAGTTGGGACACTATACAAATCGTGAATAAAAACTGAATGCAATGATGTGGAGGTGCCAACTTCTAATATTTTATTCAGAATAGAACATAAATCACGGAACAAAAGTTTAAACTGAGAAAATGTACCATTTTAAGGGAAAAATATGTTGAATCAGAATTTCATGGTGTCAACAAATCCCAAAAAAGTTGGGACAAGGCCATTTTCACCACTGTGTGGCATCTCCCCTTCTTCTTACAACACTCAACAGACGTCTGGGGACCGAGGAGACCAGTTTCTCAAGTTTAGAAATAGGAATGCTCTCCCATTCTTGTCTACAGGCCTCTAACTGTTCAATTGTCTTGGGCCTTTTTTGTTGCACCTTCCTCTTTATGATGCGCCTAATGTTCTCTATAGGTGAAAGATCTGGACTGCAGACTGGCCATTTCAGTACCCGGATCCTTCTCCTACGCAGCCATGATGTTGTGATTGATGCAGAATGTGGTCTGGCATTATCTTGTTGAAAAATGCAGGGTCTTCCCTGAAAGAGATGACGTCTGGATGGGAGCATATGTTGTTCTGAATATATTTTTCTGCATTGATGGTGCCTTTCCAGACATGCAAGCTGCCCATGCCACACACACTCATGCAACCCCATACCATCAGAGATGCAGGCTTCTGAACTGAGCGTTGATAACAACTTGGGTTGTCCTTGTCCTCTTTGGTCCGGATGACATGGCGTCCCAGATTTCTAAAAAGAACTTTGAATCGTGACTCGTCTGACCACAGAACAGTCTTCCATTTTGCCACACTCCATTTTAAATGATCCCTGGCCCAGTGAAAACGCCTGAGCTTGTGGATCTTGCTTAGAAATGGCTTCTTCTTTGCACTGTAGAGTTTCAGCTGGCAACGGCGGATGGCACGGTGGATTGTGTTCACTGACAATGGTTTCTGGAAGTATTCCTGAGCCCATTCTGTGATTTCCTTTACAGTAGCATTCCTGTTTGTGGTGCAGTGTCGTTTAAGGGCCCGGAGATCACGGGCATCCAGTATGGTTTTACGGCCTTGACCCTTACGCACAGAGATTGTTCCAGATTCTCTGAATCTTCGGATGATGTTATGCACAGTTGATGATGATAGATGCAAAGTCTTTGCAATTTTTCGCTGGGTAACACCTTTCTGATATTGCTCCACTATCTTTCTGCGCAACATTGTGGGAATTGGTGATCCTCTACCCATCTTGGCTTCTGAGAGTCACTGCCACTCTGAGAAGCTCTTTTTATACCCAATCATGTTGCCAATTGACCTAATTAGTGTTAATTGGTCTTCCAGCTCTTCGTTATGCTCAAATTTACTTTTTCCAGCCTCTTATTGCTACTTGTCCCAACTTTTTTGGGATTTGTTGACACCGTGAAAATTGGAATCAACGTATTTTTCCTTTAAAATGATACATTTACTCGGATTAAACATTTGATCTGTCATCTACGTTCTATTACAAATAAAATATTGACATTTGCCATCTCCACATCATTGCATTCAGTTTTTATTCACAATTTGTTTAGTGTCCCAACTTTTTTGGAATCCGGTTTGTATAAAGTGCCTCCTATTCATAAAAATACATGATTACAAGAAATGTACAGAATAAATACTATAAAAAAGTGACAATACATAATGTGTCAAACACAGCATTTAATGTGCATGAATAAAAATATCAAATATAAAATAAAATTAATTGAGAATAAAAATAAAAAAATAAATCCAAATATATGAGTATGAATGGAGTTCTTCTCAATCACATAGATCACTTCATCCGGACTTCACAATGATAATTTTCAACCATAGATGTCAACACGTCCTAAAACTAGTATAGGGACAATAGACCTAGAAGAGAAGTTAAAAAAAGAATATAAAAAAAGAAATCCAAATGCCTGACAAAATGAAAAAACGCCTATTATAAGAAGGATTGGAAGCTGACCGCCTGATTGAGTCCTGATGGAATCACCATATTCGGTGAGACAATCCATTTTGTCTCTTTTTTTCAATAAAGCCTTTTGGAGGTTTCCACCTCTAGAGCCTAAAATAGACTCTATCTATGCCTCTCATTTTAAAACCACTTGGATTACTGTTGTGATAATCACGAAAATGCCTGGGGATACTTTGCAACTTGTCCACAGCATCACCTCTCACCTTACCACCAGTTTATGGTGTTGCAGTGCGACACCAGAGACTATCATTATAAAAATTGTTGCGCAGCATATGTCGTCGTGTAGCCCTAGCCTTAAAGGTCTAGAAGTCATACCTACATGGATAACCCACATGGACATGTTGCCTAATAAATAACAGCTTCAGTAAGACAGGTGATGTTGTGGACAATTTTGTATCGATGAGCTCCACTAGAATCATCAAATGATGTTGCTTTAATCATGAATTTGCAAGCCGCACATCTTCCACCAAGAATATGAACACCATTTTTGGCCTTTACTTCCAAAAGGGCACTCGGCCTTTGGAGGGATATAATGACTAGAAGTCAAAATATCTTTTAGATTGTGGCTTCTCCTCCATGTCTCATGGCTTTCCCCACCTATCTGCTGCTGATTCATATGGAAAAAACTATCAATCAGAGGCAGGTGGGTGGGGAGAGCCATGAACTCATGATTATGGAGCCTCGTTGGACCGTGCTGGAGCTGTTCGGATTAAAAAGGGAGGGCAGCAGAAAACTGGTGACAGATTCCCTTTAAGTTCCCAGTACATATGGGTGTCTGAATGAACCCTAACCACTCCTCCAATGCCTTTACCCTATGCCAGTCTTTGCACTGGTTGCCCATACAGTATAGGATTCAATTTAAACTCCTCACTCTCACCCACAACACTATCCATGGTGCTCCACCCCCCATACATCTCCTCTCTCATCTCTGTCTACCACCTACCCATGATCTACCCTCTGAAAGCAATGTAAGCCTGGCATCCACCATAATCCAAACCTCTCACTCTGGAATACCCTACCCCAAGGAATAAGGTTAATTCCCAAGATCCACAGTTTTAGGTGCTCCCTAAAAACACATCTTTTTAGGGTGGACTATCACATACCCTAATCCAGTGATGGCTGACCTTGGCACTCCAGCTGTGGTGAAACTACGACTCCCAGCATGCTCCATTCATTTCTATAGAGTTCTGAGAGCAGCCAAGCAAGGGGGGCATCTTGGGAGTTGTAGTTTTACCACAGCTGGAGTGCCAAGGTATCTAATTTCTGTATTCATCTCCCCTCCCCAACCTCATCCTTCAGAGCCTGATCCAACTGTATCCATCACACCCTATGCACCCAGACGCACTACAGATATTGGCTGATGACTGACCCCCACAGCTTTACCTCTACTCCCAGACCATTGTACAGATCAAGCACTTACCTTCTGTGTCACCCCCATGATCTAACAGATTGTAAGCTCTTGTGAGCAGAGCCCCCATCCTCTTGTTTTAACTGTTGACTTGTAATGTATGATTTTGTCTGTACCGGAACCCTCAGATTGTAAGGCGCTGCAGAATATTATTACACAAGATTATTATTACACAATCTTCAGGGAACGTTGTAGTCAAGAACAGGTGATGGTCGACATCCACAGTATGACAAATGTAATCCACTTCCTTTAGAAAGTTATAAAAATATATTTTAACACATACAAAGGTGATGTAGCGTAAAAAGAAAGCAGCTTTGGCAATGTCTGACCCTATAGGGGATTTGTCTAGTGTGGATGTGATTATAAAAGTAAATCTGGGTTTCTCCACACATTATCTTCTTCTTGTCATCTCCATGATCTATCTCTACAGTGTTATCTGGTATACGTGGCTTATCAGAAAACACACACCGTGCAGATAGGCACATTCCAGTACAGGTTCTCAGCATACTGGTGTTTACCCACATCACCAGCCCTGGTCGGGGCACTATTGTTTCCTATCACCTGTAAACACACATGGTCACAAGCTACAGCACATATATAGATGCTCAGGCCTATCCCTGGTGCTGAAGACATAATGATTATCACTACAGTTCTGTGTCTTGCTCTCTACCTGGGTGGGGGTATGGCCTCCTGCCCTCGACGCTGCAGCTGTGACTCCCCCAGGACCATCCAATGTTACAGAGTGTCGGCCATCCCAAGTAATGTTCCTGCTACCATTGGGAAGCTATACATCAGTCACAGCAAGATCAGGCGCGTACAGGTAGGACGACGTCAGTAATTATGTAATCATACATTACAATTATAACTGCCATTTGATGCATACCTGTGTATACATGTGTTAGTAGATTTCCATAAGTGGTTTGTCTATATAAGCAAGAAAACACACTTAAAGGGGTTCTACACCTTTTACTTAGGCCTCATGCACACGACTGTTGTTCAGGTCCGCATCCGAGCCGCAAAAACTGCGGCTCAGGTGCGGACCCATTCACTTCAATAGGGCAGCAAAAGATGCGGACATCCGTTGCTCCGTTCCGTGGCCCCGGAAAAAAATAGAACATGTCCTATTCTTTTCCGTTTTGTGGACAAGAATAGGCATTTCTACATTGGGCCGCCCGTTCTGTTCCGCAAATTACGGAAGGCACACGAACGGCTTCTGTTTTTTGCGGACCGCAAAAAACGGAACAGTTGTGTGCATGAGGCCTTTCTGATGATCTATCCTTTGACTAGATCATCAGCATCTGATCGGCAGGGGTCCGACACCCGGTACCCCTGCTGGTTGAGAAGGCATCGGCTCTCACACTATCGCTGGCCAGTGATGCCACAGCTATGTTACAAGGCCTGTACACAGCTCAGCCCCATTGAAGTGAAGTTGTGCAGACAGTACATATTGATGACCTATCCTCAGGATAAGTCATCAATATCTAATGTGTGGGGGTCCGACTCCCGGCACTTCAAGATTGCACTGTGCGTCATTTCCCTTGCAGTGGCGGCGTAGTGTAATTACAAGTGTTCATGCCATTCAAGTGAATAGAACAAGTACTTTTAATTACACTGCGCCACCGAGACAAAGTGCAGAGTAATCTTGAAGAGGAAGTAGCGCTAGCACAAGCACCGCCTCCTCTTCAAACAGTCGATCAGCGGGGGGTGCCAGGAATCAGACTCTCTTTCGGGAAGAAGAGATAGATAGATAGATAAAAACTTGAAAATGGTATGAGCAGCACAGCGTTCGAATAGATGCGTTGTGCCAGCGGATGAAGAGGCGATCCACCAACCAAAAAGGCAAAAATTCCACGGCACTCCCAAAAGAAGTAAATGAAAAAGAATGTTCTTTAATCACAAGACAGTGACGTTTCAGTCCTCTTACTGGGACTTTTCTCAGGCAGTGACAACATACAATGGTGCCATGTAATACAATGGTGCCAGAGTAATTGATGATTAAACATGTAACAGAATTGTGTCATGGGTCAGGGTTGCTTATTATCCCATTTACAACGGTGGAACTTATATTATATTTTCATATTAGAGATAGGAGTTTGATGTCCGTGATGCTGCATCGGCCCTCCGACATGTCTCGTGTGCAGTGGTGATATGTGGAATCTCCATCCCATTATTATCTGTCTATCTAACATCTCCTACTGTTCCCCCAATATACTGTAAATGAACTTGGATTTCTCTTGTATTGTTTCAATGGCAAGAAATACATAGTTTCTGTAGCATATAGTCACATCTCGTGACTGCATCACTAGGGTCAATGCTTGCGGTTCAGAGCGTGTTCCATGTGGGGCGGGATCACGTGACCCAGCGCGAGTATTGCGCTCCACAGGGAAACACTGGTAAGCTGAGAACATGCGCAGTACATGACGCTGAATACACTTGTAACGGGTCCATGCTGGTATGTGGTTTCCTT
The DNA here is from genome assembly GCF_905171765.1 of Bufo bufo. Taxonomy (NCBI): domain Eukaryota; kingdom Metazoa; phylum Chordata; class Amphibia; order Anura; family Bufonidae; genus Bufo; species Bufo bufo. Next base: position 348,825,520 of record NC_053392.1, read on the forward strand.
ATCTTCCACCTGTGTCCACACAACTGTGAGGTCTTTTCATTATCGCTGATCATGTATAAACTGTGGGATAGGTTGATTATCACTAATTAGGTAGAGGACATGGATAGAAATGAATTGTTATGAATTATTATTTTTTTTCCTTCACATATGGATTCACTATAATGATTACAATGAAGTTTAGTGATAGATCATTTTCTATTTTCATTTATGTATAAGAATTGTGTTTTATTCACTAATTATGTTTAATCATCAATTACTATGGAGGTGTTTATCTACTTGCACATTGCACCATTGTATGTTGTCACTGCTTGAGAAAAGTCCCAGTAAGGGCTCATTCATGTCTTCACAGCAAGCATTAGGGCCCGTTCACACAATGGCTTTTTCAGAAGACTTTTGCGACATGTCCAATCGCGACATGGCCGCGGCTATGACCTGCCACTCCGCGATCCTCAGCGCTGCCTCCTATTGAGATGTATGGGAAGCAGAAAGAATGCGGCCGCCGGTGGGTTTTCTGGGAAATTTTGGCGCAGCTGTATGTGTGAACATGCCCTTAGAGTTAACTGTGCAAGTCCATCATTAGAGTACAAGTTACCTATATTCTGTCAGTAAACCACGGAATATAGGCTGTTGCCAAAATGATGGCTGCACTGTTCTGGTTGCTCTGAAATACCGCATTTAGGCTACATGCACACGAACGTTGTTTGTTTCCGTGTCCGTTCAGTTTTATTTTTTGCGGATAGAATGCAGACACATTCATTTCAATTGGCACGCAAAAAATGCGGACAGCACACAGTATGTCCATTCCGTAGCCCCGCAAAAAAAAATAGAACATGTCCTATTCTTGTCCGTTTTAGGCATTGTTACAATGGATCCGCAAAAAAAAAAAAAGGATGGCATACGGATGTCATCCATTTTTTTTTGCAGACCGCAAAACACATACGGTCGTGTGCATGTAGCCTTAGGCCTCTTTCACACTACAGTATGTCGATTTCAGTGTTTTGCGTTCCGTTTTTCACGGATCCGTTTTTCCATTTTTTTGTTTCTGTTGTGTTTCCGTTTCGGTTCCGTTTTTCCGTTCCGTTTTTCTGTATGGCATATACAGTATACAGTAATTACATAGAGAAAATTGGGCTGGGCATAACATTTTCAATAGATGGTTCCGCAAAAAACGGAACGGATACGGAAGAAATACGGATGCATTTCCGTATGTGTTCCGTTTTTTTTGCGGACCCATTGACTTTAATGGAGCCACGGAACGTGATTTGCAGCCAAATATAGGACATTTTCTATCTTTCAATGGAACTGAAAAACGGAAATACGGAAACGGAATGCATACGGAGTACATTCCGTTTTTTTTTGCGGAACCATTGAAATGAATGATTCCGTATACGGACCGTATACGGAACGTAAAAAACGGCCCGCAAAGCAAAAAAAAAAACGGTAGTGTGAAAGAGACCTTAGTCTATTGTTCCATTGTGGGTAAGTGAAATGCCTTGCTTACAATTAATAGTAATTACTTTCTGGAAATCAGCCTCTGTTTCTTTGAATAAAATCTACAGGTGAAACTCCAAAAATTTGAATATTGTGCAAAGTTCATTTATTTCAGTAATGCAACTTAAAAGGTGAAACTAACATGAGAGAGACTCATTACATGTAAAGCGAGATATTTCAAGCCTTTATTTGTTATAATTTGGATGATTATGGCTTACAGCTTAGGAAACCCCAAAGTCACAATCTCAGGTACCCTTTGCTCAGGGGGTATGGATTAATTAGTGTGACACTTTGAGCCTAGAATATTAAACCTTTTCACAATATTCTAATTTTAAGTTGCATTACTGAAAAAAATGAACTTTTGCACGATATTCAAATTTTTCGAGTTTCAACTGTAGCTTTCCATAATGAGACAGCCTGACAGGATTTCATGCTGCCTGTGGTTTAGGCAGCAAGAATTTCCTGGCAGGTTCCCTTTAATTTCTGTTGATGTTTTTAAAACTCTGCTTGGTTTGCCATCTACTGGGCAAAAAGAGTACTACATAACCAATTTTATATATATTATATATCCCTTCCCTGACACAAAAGATTTTCTGTTTTTTCATTTTCGTTTTTTATTCCCTGCCTTCCCAGAGCCATAACTTTTTTTATTTTTCAATCACACTGTTTCGATGTCCACTGATTTAAAGGCTGTGGGACTGCTGGAGACAGCAGGGTACAGTGCTCTACTGTTTGTGGCAGTCCCATAAAGTGCTAGATCTCTATTTTATGCACATGAGGAACACACCTGTGGACAGATGATAAGTTGGCATCCTGGGACAACTCCTTTAACCCCTTCCTGACATGGCGATTTTCCATTTTTGTATTTTACTCCCTGCCTTCACAGAGCCATGAATTTTTTATTTTACTGTTCACCTAGCCGTAAGAGAGCTTGTTTTTTTGCAGGACAAGTTGTACATGTTCGGCAGATGTCAGGAAGGAGTTAAAGGGAATCTGTACCAGTATTATTGTGCCTTATGACAGATCCCCTTAACAAAACATTGGTCACTTTCTTTAACTGACCCAGCCATTTTACTCAAATCTGTACCACCCGAGCACTGGAGTCCACTCAATACAGTGCAAAAGCTCAGGAGTCCTCATATTAAGAGGGATTTCTGATATTTTTATACTGATGATCTATCCTCAGGATAGGTCATCAGTATCTGATCAGTGTCAGACCCCACTTTTTTGAGAAGGCACCGGCACTCCTGTGAGCGCCACTGCCTTCTGGCAGCTTACTAAGCTCAGCGCCGTACATTGTATAGCGGCTGTGCTTGGTATCACACTCAGTCCCATTCACCTGAGCTGCTCCTCGGCCACGTGACACATGAACATGTTGTTACTGGGAAAAGCTGTGAGAAGGCCTCGGTGCTCACAGGAGCCCGGTGCCTTTTCAAACAGCTGATCGGCGGGGGTCCCAGGTGTGGACCCTCACGATCAGATATTGATGACTTATCCAGAGGATAGGTCATCAGTATAGGTCATCAGTATAAAATCCCCTTTAAGGAGTTCTCAGCTTTTTCCGTCCCCTGAGGCTATTGCATTCAATAGACAAGGGTCGGGAGAGCCTGGTCCTCCTGAATTTGAGGTCTCTCCATTGTGCATTCAGTCAGTAAGTGACCCAGTGTTCTGCTAAGGGCATCTGTCACGGGTTATTGCTGCCCTCAGATAGGGCATAATAAAACTGGCAAAAGATTCCCTTTAAGTAAGTACATATTTTGCCTGGCACATAGAGGGCATGTGATGAACAGCATGTGATGAATTTTGGATATAACCTACTCAGCTTTATGCTGCGTTCACATTGAGTTTGGCCCCTCTGCAGGGCTTTCCATCTGGAGTAAAGGGTTGACGACCCTAAAACTGCATTCAGTGGTATAACCCCACAGATCAATTCACTTCAATGAAGCAGAGTCCATCGGAATCATTGGAATCATCTTCCATTTGACTTGCTTTTAGTTGATTTCTGTCTTTTTTGAGAAATATAATATTGTGGTCTGCCACAGCATACTGTCCAGCAAAAAAGATGGAAGTGAACAGAAAGGTGATCAAATGGAGTTCAAAGATAACCGTATGCTCCTGATGGAAAGCCCAGCAGTGGTCTAAACTCACCGTGAACCCAGCCTTAGTAAGTTGTTGTTAGGTCTGCTCATGTATTACCCATTATGTGACACAATGATAGCTGTTATGATACCAGTTTTTGATATAACATCTTTTCTGTCAGTTTTTAGACTTCGGTGAGATGACGAGCTTGCAGGAACTGGTGTTATTTTCCTGTGGAATAGAGACCATTGAAAACAATACGTTCAAAGCACTAAATAACTTGAAGATGTTGGAAGTATGGAACAATAAACTCACCAGTATTCCCCAATCACTTCCATCAAAGCTGGAAGTCCTAAAATTGGGTGATAATTCAATTTGTTCATTAAATCTCCAAGACTTTGACGGTTTAACCAAACTCCGAATTCTTGAAGTCCAGAACAACCTCCTCAGTACATTATCATTTGAGGTCTTTTCTCCACTTAGTAACTTACAGACCCTTATTCTGGATGGTAATGGTATGCACACCATATCTGGAGTGTCTAGGCTTCTCAATCTCAAATACCTCAATATGGAGAACAACAAACTGATGTTCTTCTATGAAAACTTCTTCACACATTTTCCAAGCTTACAATATCTCAGGGTAGCTGGAAACCAACTTATTAGAGTTCCACCACAACTACCTAAATCCCTACTGTCTTTGAGGTTAGAGAGAAATTATTTAAAAAGTGTCCGTGTCAGAGAGTTGAAGCAACTGGAAAATCTTTTTGATCTGAATCTTTCTGGAAATCAGTTGTTTTCAGTGGATGGGCTACAGGTAGTTACCAATCTGACATCTTTAGATCTGTCCAAGAACCAACTCTCAACTCTCCCTCATAAACTACCAACTAAGTTACAGAGACTTGACTACAGCAATAATCAGATTTCAAGAATAACTGTGCAAGATATGAAAGGCTTGGCCAGCCTCAAACACCTCTTCCTGGATAATAACGGCATGATTGTATTTGAAGACAAAGCACTTCAGGGATGTGGTCACTTGTCCAACCTAGCTATGGAGCAAAATCTGCTAACATCTATCCCTCTGGGGTAAGTGCTTATTAACTCATGTGGAATTGAATGGTCAATATTAAAGATGACCTATAACCTCTCCTGACATGTCTGTTTTAGTAACTACTTAAATTCCCCATGAAATAATTCCGGAGCATCTAATGTTATTGTTTTTTCCGGGAAAAGTTGTACTTTCTATTTGTACCATTTACCATTGCATACAATGTAGTGTGAAGCTGGAAAAACTATTCCAAATGGGATGGAATTGGAAGGAAAAAAAATGCAATTCCACCACAGATTTATGGGTTTTCACAGCATTCCATATACAGTAAAACTGACCTGAGCCCTTCATTCTCTGGGCCAGTACCTTTATATAGTTTTTCTTGTGTTTTAATACTGAAAACAAAATAAAAACTTTAAAATATTTTTTTTTTTCATGGCCATATTGTGACCCCCATAACTATTTTATAGTTATGTCTATGGACCTGTGTGAGGGCTCATTTTTTTGCAGAACGATCTGTAGTTTATTGATGTTGGAGTGCGTATGACTTTTGCTCACTGTATTCATTTATTTATTTTTGGAGGGGGGTGAAGCAACGAAAAAACAGCATAATCGCCCATTTTTATTTCTGTTATGCCGTATGGGATAAGTAGTTTTATATTTTATAGTTTGATATCCCCTTCTTTACCCAGGCAGCCCCTCTGAGATGAGAATCGGAGCATTTCATGCTCCAATGCTCTCCCTTACCCTGTGCTGTATAGCGCAGGGCAAGGGCTGTTCTGTTTACATTTTTACACTGCTAGGCAAAGGCTCCTAGGCGGCTTTAGCATGAAATGTTCATCTCAGAGGGCTGCCTGGGTTTAGAAGGGGAAATGTCCGGGTTCAGCTCTGAACCGAGACAACCCCTTTAATAGTACGGGCGTTTTCAGACATTCCATGTTTATTTTTTTTATGGTTCATTTTCGGTATAATTTTGGGGAAAGGGGAGGGTCATTTGAATTTCTATATTTTTGTAAAATATATTTTAAATAAATATATTCTATATTTATTTAATTTTTTTATTTTTTGACTATTTTTAGACCTCAAAAAGGACCTTAATATGCAGTCATTAGATTGCGATTTCTATTCAATAATGGAATTGAATGGATTACTGAAAATTCTGTATATTCCAACTTAGTGCTGCCAGCTGCAGGCCTGCTTCGGAATATACAGTACAGACCAAAAGTTTGGACACACCTTCTTATTTTCATGACTATGAAGGCATCAAAACTATGAATTAACACATGTGGAATTATATACATAACAAACAAGTGTGAAACAACTGAAAATATGTCATATTCTAGGTTCTTCAAAGTAGCCACCTTTTGCTTTGATTACTGCTTTGCACACTCTTGGCATTCTCTTAATGAGCTTCAAGAGGTAGTCCCCTGAAATGGTCTTCCAACAGTCTTGAAGGAGTTCCCAGAGATGCTTAGCACTTGTTGGCCCTTTTGCCTTCACTCTGCGGTCCAGCTCACCCCAAACCATCTCGATTGGGTTCAGGTCCGGTGACTGTGGATGCCAGGTCATCTGGCGCAGCACCCCATCACTCTCCTTCATGGTCAAATAGCCCTTACTTTCAAAGTTTTTCCAATTTTTCGGCTGACTGACTGACCTTCATTTCTTAAAGTAATGATGGCCACTCGTTTTTCTTTACTTAGCTGCTTTTTTCTTGCCATAATACAAATTCTAACAGTCTATTCAGTAGGACTATCAGCTGTGTATCCACCTGACTTCTCCTCAACGCAACTGATGGTCCCAACCCCATTTATAAGGCAAGAAATCCCACTTATTAAACCTGACAGGGCACACCTGTGAAGTGAAAACCATTTCAGGGGATACCTCTTGAAGCTCATCAAGAGAATGCCAAGAGTGTGCAAAGCAGTAATCAAAGCAAAAGGTGGCTACTTTGAAGAACCTAGAATATGACATATTTTCAGTTGTTTCACACTTGTTTGTTATGTATATAATTCCACATGTGTTAATTCATAGTTTTGATGCATTCAGTGTGAATCTACAATTTTCATAGTCATGAAAATAAAGAAAACTCTTTGAATGAGAAGGTGTGTCCAAACTTTTGGTCTGTACTGTACCTGTAACAGGCCTGGTACCTGTAAGGATGCTTTCCCAGATGTCAGCGAGGGGAAAGCATTCTGGCCCACGAACGTACAGCTGCCAGAATTTCCACTCTCAGATGCCGTGGTCACATTTGACCACAGCACCTGAGGTGTTAAATGTCTACGATCAGAGTTATGGCCAATTCCTGACATTTTCCCCAGGTGGCTGAAGGGGTTAAAAGGTTACAGAACTTTCAAAAAAAAAACTTTTGATATGTCACAGTGACATACAGGCTCGGACTGGCCCAAAGGGGTACAGGTGAATCCCCCAGTGGGCCCCTGAGCGAGGTGGGCCTCTATTCTCCCACAACCTGCACAAGTGGCACATAACACGGTAGACTTACTGCACTACATACATATATTCAATGTACAGCACCTCAACAAGCCTGTGTTCATACAAAAAACTTGATAGATTTATTAAATAAACTCCCCAGTTTATTATTACACTGCGTGCAGAATTATTAGGCAAATTAGTATTTTGACCACATCATCCTCTTTATGCATGTTGTCTTAGTCCAAGCTGTATAGGCTGGAAAGCCTACTACCAATTAAGCATATTAGGTGATGTGCATCTCTGTAATGAGAAGGGGTGTGGTCTAATGACATCAACATCCTATATTAGGTGTGCATAATTATTAGGCAACCTCCTTTCCTTTGGCAAAATGGGTCAAAAGAAGGACTTGACAGGCTCAGAAAAGTCAAAAATATTGAGATATCTTGCAGAGGGATGCAGCACTCTTAAAATTGCAAAGCTTCTGAAGCGTGATCATCGAACAATCAAGCGTTTCATTCAAAATAGTCAACAGGGTCGCAAGAAGCGCGTGGAAAAACCAAGGCGCAAAATAACTGCCCATGAACTGAGAAAAGTCAAGCGTGCAGCTGCCAAGATGCCACTTGCCACCAGTTTGGCCATATTTCAGAGCTGCAACATCACTGGAGTGCCCAAAAGCACAAGGTGTGCAATACTCAGAGACATGGCCAAGGTAAGAAAGGCTGAAAGACGACCACCACTGAACAAGACACACAAGCTGAAACGTCAAGACTGATTTTTCTAAGGTTTTATGGACTGATGAAATGAGAGTGAGTCTTGATGGGCCAGATGGATGGGCCCGTGGCTGGATTGGTAAAGGGCAGAGAGCTCCAGTCCGACTCAGACGCCAGCAAGGTGGAGGTGGAGTACTGGTTTGGGCTAGTATCATCAAAGATGAGCTTGTGGGGCCTTTTCGGGTTGAGGATGGAGTCAAGCTCAACTCCCAGTCCTAATGCCAGTTTCTGGAAGACACCTTCTTCAAGCAGTGGTACAGGAAGAAGTCTGCATCCTTCAAGAAAAACATGATTTTCATGCAGGACAATGCTCCATCACACGCGTCCAAGTACTCCACAGCGTGGCTGGCAAGAAAGGGTATAAAAGAAGAAAATCTAATGACATGGCCTCCTTGTTCACCTGATCTGAACCCCATTGAGAACCTGTGGTCCATCATCAAATGTGAGATTTACAAGGAGGGAAAACAGTACACCTCTCTGAACAGTGTCTGGGAGGCTGTGGTTGCTGCTGCATGCAATGTTGATGGTGAACAGATCAAAACACTGACAGAATCCATGGATGGCAGGCTTTTGAGTGTCCTTGCAAAGAAAGGTGGCTATATTGGTCACTGATTTGTTTTTGTTTTGTTTTTGAATGTCAGAAATGTATATTTGTGAATGTTGAGATGTTATATTGGTTTCACTGGTAAAAATAAATAATTGAAATGGGTATATATTTGTTTTTTGTTAAGTTGCCTAATAATTATGCACAGTAATAGTCACCTGCACACACAGATATCCCCCTAAAATAGCTAAAACTAAAAACAAACTAAAAACTACTTCCAAAAATATTCAGCTTTGATATTAATGAGTTTTTTGGGTTCATTGAGAACATGGTTGTTGTTCAATAATAAAATTAATCCTCAAAAATACAACTTGCCTAATAATTTTGCACTCCCTGTATAGACACAATCAGAGCTGTGATGACTTCTAGGTATAGAGGAAAGCTCACCAGTATTCTCTTATGCCAAGACCTACTTTCTCAAAGTTGCTGCAGGGACCCCCATATTCAATCATCTGGTAGCATCTTGCTGCTGTGTGAGCAGGTAATATTTGAATGTATCCGTATGGTGGGCCTGCATTTTGACGTACTATTGCGTCATGGTGATCGGGCAGGCACCGGAGCAGTGCTCGTCCGATCACTGCAGGGGCCCGGCAGTCCCTGATGGCCCCATGCTTTTACAGCGATGCTGGCGGATTAACCCCTTCTATGCCGCGGTCAGCGCTGACCGCTGCATAGAAGGTGCATGCGGCAGGTGAGGGAGCCCATCGGGTCGCCGCGCTGCTGTGGCGGGGCCCGATGGCTGAAAAGGCAGCCCCATGCCATGCACAGGCTGCCCAATGCCTTGCACAGCTGCGGGACCTGCTTTCTACGGGGGCCAAGGAGATCCAGCCCCAGGCTGGGTCTCCTAGGCAACCTGTTAGTGTATTTCTCTGTGTAATACACTAACAGGCAATGCATTACAGTACAGATGTATTGTAATGCATTGCAGAGGGTCCCAGAGTGGGACAAAATAAAAAAAAAAGTGTTTTTAATAAAAATAACTAAAGTTTCTAGTAAAAAAATAAAAAAACACCCCTTTCCCCTGATTTTGTAATAAAAAATATAAAAAAAGGAAAAAACACACATACCGGCTCTATAAATATATCACATGATCTACCCCGTTCGATAAACACCATCAAAAAATTAAAACTTTCAAAAAAAGCCATTTTTGTCGCATCACAAAAAAGTGCAACACCAAGCGATCAAAAAGGCATAAGCCCCCCAAAATAGTACCAATCAAACTGTCACCTCATCCCGCAAAAACATGAGACCCTACCTAAGAAAATCGGTCAAAAAATAAAAAAGTTATGGCTCTCAGACTATGGAGACATTAAAACATAATTTTTTTGGTTTGAAAAATACTATTGTGTAAAACTTAAATAAATAAGAAAAAGTATACATATTAGGTATTGCCACATCTGTAACGATCTACTCTATAAAAATGTCACATGACTTAACCCCTCAGGTGAACGCTGTAAAAGTAAATAAATCAAAACTGTGCCAAAACTACCAATTTTTGGTCACCTTGCCCCATAAAGTGTAATAATGAATGATCAAAAAATAATATGTACCCAAAAATAGTACCAATAAAAACGTTGACTCTTCATGCAAAAAATGAGCCTCTGCACAAGACGATCGGCATAAAAAAATTTAAAAAATAAGGCGTTCAGAGACACAAAAACATAATTTTTTTTCAAAAATGCTTTATTATGTAAAACTTAAACAAACAAAGAAAGTAGACATATTTGATATCATTGCGTCCGTAACAACCTGCTCTATAAAAATAGCTCAGGATCTACCCTGTCATATGAATGTTGTAAAAAATAAAAACGGTGCCAAAACAGACATTTTTTGGTTACCTTGCCTCACAAAAAAAACATGATATAGAGCAATTAAAACTCATATGTACCCCCAAATAGTACCAATAAAACTGGCACGTTATCCCGTAGTTTCCAAAATGGGGTCACTTTTTGGGAGTTTCTACTGTAAGGGTGCATCAGGGGGGCTTCAAATGGTACATGGCATCTAAAAACCAGTCCAGCAAGATCTGCCTTCCAAAAACCATATGGCGTTACTTTTCTTCTGCGTCCTGCCATGTGCCCTTACAGTAGTTTACCACCACATGTGGGGTGTTTCTGGAAACTGCAGAATCAGGGTAATAAATATTGAGTTTTGTTTGGCTGTTAACCCTCGATGTGTCAAAGAAAAAAATATATTAAAATGGAAAATCTGCCAAAAAAGTGAAATTTAGAAATTTAATCTCCATTTTCCTTTAAAGGGAGTCTTTCACCTAAAATCACCATTATAGAACACTAACATCAGGATCTCCATTACATTCCCCATATTAGAGTGCTAACTTCCATATTGCTGTCCATCGCCGATTTTCTCAGAAAAACACTATTATTCAATATGTTAATTATCTTCTGAAGGTGCCCAGGGGTGGCGTTCATGCGGCCCATAATGGGGAATTAAGTGCGCAGGCGCGGCGAATCAATTGAACGGCGCTGGCGCTGGATTTCTCACTAAGAGGAGGATGTAATCGGAAGAACCTATGGAGGGCCAGAGGGGTGAAAGGGGAGGTGTTTCGTATGAAAAGCGACGAGGGGCCTGGGCAACGGCCGCATGAACGCCGCCCCTGGGCACTTTCAGAAGCTAATTAACATATTGAATAAAAGTGTTTTTCTGAGAAAATCGGCAATGGACAGCAATATGGAAGGTAGCATTCTAATACGGGGAATGTAATGGAGATCCTGATGTTAGTGTTCTATAATGGTGATTTTAGGTGAAAGACTCCCTTTAATTCTTGTGGAACACCTAAAGGGTTAACAAAGTTTGTAAAATCAGTTTTGAGTAAATTGAGGGGTGTAGTTTCTACAATGGAGTAATTTATGGGGGGTTTCCACTATGTAAGCCCCACAAAGTGACTTCAGAGCTGAACTGGTCGCCCTATAAGACGCACTGACCCATAAGACGCACCTAGGTTTTAGAGGAGAACAATAAGAAAAAAATATTTTCTATTACACCGTAGGTCAGACCCGCAATCAGACCCACCAATGTCAATCAGGCCTCAGATCAACACCCAACCTTCAGCCATCTATCCGCCCCCATATGTCAGCCATCTATCCGCCCCATATGTCAGCCATCTATCCGCCCCATATGCCAGCCATCTATCCGCCCCCATATGCCAGCCATCTATCCGCCCCCATATGCCAGCCATCTATCCGCCCCCATATGCCAGCCATCTATCCGCCCCCATATGCCAGCCATCTATCCGCCCCCATATGTCAGCCATCTATCCGCCCCCATATGTCAGGCATCTATCAGCCCCCATATGCCAGCCATCTATCCGCCCCCATATGCCAGGCATCTATCCGCCCCCATATGTCAGGCATCTATCCGCGCCCATATGCCAGCCATCTATCAGCCCCCATATGCCAGCCATCTATCCGCCCCCATATGCCAGCCATCTATCAGCCCCCATATGTCAGCCATCAGGCCCCATATATTCAGGTATCAGCCCCTATATGTCATCCATCAGCCCCCAGCGCAAATAAAATAAAAAAACTCACTTACCTCTCCTGCTCCTGGACGCCACCACTCCTCACCATCGCAATCCTCTTCATCCTGCTGTCGCTGTGTATCGCGGTGCACAGTGTGAGGTCACAGAGTGCCTTCATGCTGTGTGCAGCCCTGCACAGCCAATAGCCGAGCCGAGGACCAGGAAGCGGTGAGTACAGAGCCTTCACCGCTTCCCGGTCCCCCGGTACTAATGAATCGCGAAGCGCTTCCATAATTGAAGCGCTTCATTAGTATTCGCCCGATGAGACGTAGGGGGCATTTTTCTCCCCCACTTTGGCATTGTCATTGGTTGCTATGGGCAACAAGGTCAGTTTTTATAAGAGGCTGGTTGATAGTATTCCTGTTTACATGCAAAACGATCTGCCCCAAAAAGAGTTTAGCAACCTTTTGCAGCTCAGTTGACAAGCGAATTTTTAGAAAAGTAATCGTAACTTAGAGAGAAAGTAGGTGTGGCTTAAAATGTGACAACGTGAGCCAAAATTGCACCAAAGTAAGCCAACCAACTGGCAATGTAAAGTGTTGGGCAAAAATGTCTAACTTCTAGTAAGATGCACTCAAAGTACCATATGTGAGCCACTGTGATACATTTGGCTCACCTTTACACTGTCTGCTTTACGTTTACATTGTCTATTAGGCAGGATTCGTACATTTACTATAATGTTTTCAGCCTAAAAATATCAATTTGCAAGGTTCACAACTTTCCCCATCTGAGAAATTTACATTTTCACCTTTGTATTAGGAAACTCTTTCCTTAGAAGCTGTATTTCTGACCCTTTTTGCTTACTAACGGTTTTAGGTAATTTTGTTTTCTCTGTGACCTTCTGATTCTGACCTGGTTTCTGTGTCCAAAATCAGCCACCTTAAAGCTGTGTGCCACCTTCCGGCAACCCGTCCTAGAAGGTGACTAGGATGGGGTGCCTCCACTTCTATAAACCGCTTGCGGGGGGCAGGAACAGAGAGCAAGATCACATCCCTCCTCCCCATTACTGACAGAGGATCACATCATTACTATCTACTGGAGCACAGAGTTCCTGTTCTACACTAGGTAGTACTGGTGCGTTGTAAATAAGATGCTGGCACGCTAAGCAAGCTGATAGCACATCTCAGCATGTGCAGTATAGCGAGGGCCCGGCCTCTCATCCCCCCTAAGCAGCTGTAGAAGTGAAGGCAACACATCCTAGTCACAATCTAGGACAGATTGACGGAGGCCATTTTAATATTCCCTTAGGACCCCTTTGCTGTGTAGTCTTAATCTTGGCCGTGACACCCGTCACACATTTCTTGCAATTTTGGCTTCACTGGTTGCACTTCTACACAGCAATTTTTCGTCGTACAACGGATGTTGTGGCCTTGAACCCCTGTATATCCTTAGGTATTCTGTTCTTGGTATTGTTGATTCCTTCTTCCTACTACTCAATCTAAATATTGATTGGTCAGAGGTAATATAATTACTGACTTAAATCTTTAGAACTAGATCAGATGCACCAAATACACCACAGTGGTGCACACTGTGTGATAGACATGGTGCCTTTTGCTAGACGTGTTACACTTTTCCTTTCCTTTCTTTACATCATCAAATGGTTGGCCTACTTTAGATTAATAATTCAAAATTAAATAAATCAAAATTTGGTGATGTTTAATGAGGTGCCAAAAGTGGCTAAAAATCTGGTACAAGACACGTATGCCAGAGTTCAAAATCCTTACACTAACCTCTAAAACCTTGTTCAACTGTCCTTCCATCTGCAGGTGACAGATACTTTGTGGATCACGTTCATGTAAGGCCGCTTTCACGCAGTCAATGTTTGGTCAGTGAATTTCATAAGCCAAAGGCCTCATGCATCACGGATGTGGACCCATTCACTTGAATGGGTCCGCAACTCCAGAGATGCAGAACGGAACACCGGAAGCACTACGGAGTGCTTCCGTGGTGTTTCTTTCCGTTGTTCTTCACCGTAAAAAAACAAGACATGTCAAGTTGAATCGGTCCGGCCCGCTGCACGGATCTTGCCCAGGCACGGAATGGCCGCACAACGGCCGTGTGTATGAGGCCAGAACCGGGTGCAGATCTAAACACAGATCCTTCCATTATACCTTATCTCTGTAGCCTCCACTTCTGGTTTTGGCTCACAATCACTGATCAAACACTGACTGTGTGAAAGTGGCCTAAATGAATGCAGAATGGTGGAGATTTCTCAAAACTGATGCAAAGGAAAACTGATCAGATTGTTCCTTTCATTTTCCAAAGGAGGTTTGAAAAATGAAAGGCGAAACCTAATTGTTTGCAATGGGCAACTAAGCCATTTTTCCTTTGCACCAATTTTGAGAAATCTCCCGAAATATGTCTGCATTTGGAGTTCTGTGACTTTTTCCACTATTCGTGACATACGCACCCATTCTCTGTCAGTGACTATCAACCCCTACTACTGCCTCCAGCTGACAAAACAACAGCTTCTTACTAAGGGCGCCATTTTTTATCCGATTCTTCTGATTGGAAAAAAAAAAGCATCCGTTATTTTGATCTGATTTTAATAGTTTTTGTCAGTTCCATTAGAGGTCCATTATTTTAGATGAGAGAAAAAGTCCCCCTCACAGGACTTTTTTCCCATTTGAAATAACGGATCTCTGATGGAACTGACACAAACTGAAGCTCAAGACGGATCGGTTACTTTTAGTGCAAACTGATGCTAACTGAGCATGACTCATAATAACGGATCCTTTTTTTTCTGTTCTTCTGACGGATCAGAAGAACCGAAAACAAAACTGTGATGTGAATGCGCCCTAATTTCTCACAACTTGTACCTAATTATCTGCTTTAACGGTATCAAAACTGTTTCTTTGCAACTTTTAGGCTTCCAGCTACTCTTACAAGGTTGGACCTCAAAGGAAACAAGATAGATCATGTTGGAGTCCATGATGTTAAAGAATTAAAGCATCTTCAGGTTCTCAACCTTCGAAACAATAAACTGACTTCCATAGATGATAACGTTCTCGAATCCCTGCCTCGCTTGAGACACCTCCACTTAGATGGGAACCCCTGGAACTGCACCTGCAGTCTTCTTAAGGTCCGAATATTGCTACTGGATAAAGGAACTGACATAAAGGAAGGACAGTGTGCCGAGCCACCATACTGCCGTGGGGAGAGGTGGATGTCCTCTAATACCATGCTACGACAGTGTGAAACCTACTATACTTTTGACAAAGGCAAAGAAAGTAAGAAAAAACTGAAGGTTTCTGAGGCATCAAATGGGAAACCTCACATAGATGAGGATGAGGATTATGATTATGATTCAGAATACTGATGTCACTTTATATGCCCATAATACTTCTTGGATATTTTTTAAGGAAAGGAATGTTTTCATGTGACACACTGGGAATGGTTATAGCCAGGGGTGGGATTTCAAATTTTTAACAACATGTTCCCTACTCAACGGCGGACACGCAGCGTCACGACACGTTTACATATACATACACCATATATATGCAACACACATAAATACACCATATACATGGTACGCATAAATATATACACTACACACACATACCACCCAACTAAGGAGCTAATCTATCAGCGGCGCGCATAGCAATGGAAGCGATCATCTCCAGCTGCCCTGCCGCCGCCAGAGCACCGGATCGGGACTCAGCCAGTAACACGGTTCTCCGATCCAGTTGTAATTTTAACAACCGGATCTGGAGAACTGGAGGGAACTGGCTGAATGCCATGCCTGGTTATAGCATACCATTATGGATAAGAAAATCAATTTGTACAAATTAGAGATGAGCAAATTTGTTTTGGATCCAATTTGCCAAATGTTTTTGAAAAGATTTAATTAATGCGCGAAATAAATGTGCTCCAATTGCCCTGAAATTTGTATATAATACTCTGTTTCCTAAGAAACTTAGGAAATCTTTCTTTCTTTCTCTCTCTCTGTCTCTCTCTCTCTCTCGCCCAAATTGAATCACAAAAGGTTCTTTACAATGTGAACTTTTTGAGAAATTCCGATGAATTCCAAATCGATTCACTCATCTCTATTACAAATTCCATCCATTCATCTGCATGAATTTTACTTCTGTGAGGGAGCATCCCTCTACTGACAAAGAATGTCCTGGCAGATTAATATGGCCGAACATATTGCGCAGCCGTGATAAAATCGCGCATGTGCCATTACTGCGAGTATTGGCACATGTACTAACAATCTGCCTAGGGATTGTGCACATGTCGTAAAATTTGTGCATGCGGCAAATTCATAGAATTGATTTGTACCCAGATCATTCGCGTGCTCTGATACTCGCAGTAACTTCGCATGCATTAGATTAAGAAGGCCATGTGATACGTGTGGCCATATTAATCTGCTGGCAAATGGAGCGTCCTGAGATGTGGGGAAGCTCCTAAAAAAGTGAAAATATGTTCATATGAACGAATCGATTTGTGCTACATACAGTACTAGTGTAATTTGCAAAGTATTCTTACGATCTAATGAATTAGGGCCCATTCACACGACTGTATCTTTAGGGCTTGTTCACACTACCATGTCGTGCCCGTGCTGTGGACCACAAATTGCGGTCCGCAACGCAGGGGCACCGTCCGTGGGGCAGCCGCATAGGGATCGCAGACCCATTCACTTGAATGGGTCCATGATCCGTCCGTTACGCAAAAAGATAGAGCAAGTTCTATCTTTTTGCGGTGCGGAGGCACGGAACGGAACCCCAGAAAGCACTCCGTAGTGTTCCGTTCTGTGCTTCCGTTCCAAGTCTGCATCTGATCTGCAATTTTTGCGGAACGCACACAGACTGATTTATTTCTATGGGTCCGAAAAAAACGGACAGCACACCGTGTTGTCCACATCCGTAGAAATGAATGAGATTTGTGGATAAGAATAGGCATTTTTATAATGGGTCCGTAAAAAAAAGCAACACGAACGCCATCCGTATTTTTTGCGGGTCTCTGTTTTGCGGACCGCAAAATACATACAGATGTGTGAATGCACCCTTAATTTGTAAACCTTTCATCTACAGCAAATCTGCAGCATGTGAACACTCCTTTATGTAAAAAAAAAAATTGTGTATATATACATACAGTGGATATAAAAAGTCTACACACCCCTGTTAAAATGTCAGGTTTCTGTGCTGTAAAAAAAATGAGACAAAGATAAATCATTTCAGAACTTTTTCCACCTTTTTCCACCTTTTTTCTGCCTTCCGCAATTTGCGGAACGGAACGGGCGGTCCATTGTAGAAATGCCTATTCTTGTCCGCAAAACGGACAAGAATAGGACATGTTATATTTTTTTTTGCGGAGCAACGGATGCGGACAGCACACCGAGTGCTGTCCGCATCTTTTGTGACCCCATTGAAGTGAATGGGTCCGCACCCGAGCCGCAAAAACTGCGGCTCGGATGCGGACCCTAACAACGGTCGTGTGCATGAGGCCTAAGTGTGCACACCCTTAAACTAATACTTTGTTGAAGCATCTTTTGATTTTATTACAGAACTCAGTCTTTTTGGGTATGAGTCTATCAGCATGGCACATTTTGACTTGGCAAGATTTGCCCACTCTTCTTTGCAAAAACACTCCAAATCTGTCAGATTGCGAGGGCATCTCCTGTGCACAGCCCTCTTCAGATCACCCCACAGATTTTCAATCGTATTCAGGTCTGGGCTCTGGCTAGGCCATTCCAAAACTTTCATCTTCTTCTGGTGAAGCCATTCCTTTGTTGATTTGGATGTATGCTTTGGGTCGTTGTCATGCTGAAAGATGAAGTTCCTCTTCATGTTCAGCTTTAAAGCAGAAGCCTGAAGGTTTTGTGCCAATATTGACTGGTATTTGGAACTGTTCATAATTCCCTCTAGCCTAACTAAGGCCTCAGTTCCAGCTGAAGAAAAACAGCCCCTTGGCATGATGCTGCCACCACCATGCTTCACTGTGGGGATGGTGTTCTTTTGGTGATGTGCAGTGTTGTTTTTGCACCAAACATATCTTTTGGAATTATGGCCAAAAAGTTCAACCTTGGTTTCATCAGACCATAACACCTTTTCCCACATGCTTTTGGGAGACTTCAGATGTGTTTTTGCAAAATGTAGCCTGGTTTGGATGTTTTTCTTCATAAAAAAAAGGCTTTCGTCTTGCCACTCTACCCCATAGCCCAGACATATGAAGAATACAGGAGATTATTGTCACATGTACCACACAGCCAGTACTTGCCAGATATTCCTTCAGCTCCTTTAATGTTGCTGTAGGCCTCTTGGTAGCCTCCCAGACCAGTTTTCTTCTAGTCTTTTCATCAATTTTGGAGGGACGTCCAGTTCTTGGTAATGTCACTGTTGTGCCATATTTTCTCTACTTCAAGATGACCGTCTTCACTGTGTTCCATGGTATATCTAATGCCTTGGAAATTCTTTTGTACCCTTCTCCTGACTGATACCTTTTAACAATGAGATCCCAATGATGCTTTGGAAGCTCTCTGTGGACCATGGCTTTTGTTGTGGGATGCGACTAAGAAAATTTCAGGAAAGACCAACTAGAGCAGCTGACCTTTATTTGGGGTTAATCAGAGGCACTTTAAATGATGGCAGGTGTATGCTGACTCCTATGTAACATGATTTGGAATGTGATTGCTTAATTCTGAACACAGCTACATCCCCAGTTATAAGAGGGTGTGCACACTTATGCAACCACATTATTTTTTATTTATTTTTTATCTTCCCTCCACCTAAGGCTGGTTGCACCAATGTCGGGCGACAATTTTTATAATGGCAGTCAATGGTGTTGCACTGCAACATGCGACATGATGCGACAGTCGCAGAAAAATCCATCTCGCAGTCGCAGCATGTCGCATGTTGCAGTGCGACACCATAGACTGCCATTATAAAAATTGTCGCCTGACATTGGTGAAACAAAATGTCCCGCGACAAATGTCTTCGTGTAGACCTAGCCTAAAAGATTTCAGTTTGTTTTTCAATTGAGTTGTACAGTTTATAGGTCACATTAAAGGTGGAAAAAGTTCTGAAATGATTTAACTTTGTCTCATTTTTTTACATTA
The DNA here is from genome assembly GCF_905171765.1 of Bufo bufo. NCBI lineage: Eukaryota > Metazoa > Chordata > Amphibia > Anura > Bufonidae > Bufo > Bufo bufo. The sequence continues at coordinate 348,844,534 of NC_053392.1, forward strand.
CAGAAACCTAACATTTTAACAGGGGTGTGTAGACTTTTTATATCCACTGTGTATGTGTATATATATGTATGTATATGTATATGTATATATATATATATATATATATAAAAAGTTGAAGAGCAGCATACAAATCCAAAGCGGTGCAATTCCTTGAAACAGCACACGGACCTGGTCCTATTAGATATCTGTAAAAAAGGCCAAGGCAGAACTCAAGTATCCGTGAAAAAAGGGTATTTTATTCACCCATGTGGTAACAGCAACGTTTCAGCTCACTCCATGGAGCCTTTGTCAAGCCATAATACATAGTGCAAAATCTCTTACAAAGTCTCATATTCCACTAACTTGTGACAAAAAATTCAATTTTACATGAACTCGCCATGCCCCTCACGAAATACCTTGGGGTGTCTTCTTTCCGAAATGGGGTCACATGTGGGGTATTTATACTGCCCTGGCATTTTAGGGGCCCTAAAGCGTGAGAAGAAGTCTGGAATATAAATGTCTAAAAAATTTTACGCATTTGGATTCCGTGAGGGGTATGGTGAGTTCATGTGAGATTTTATTTTTTGTCACAAGTTAGTGGAATATGAGACTTTGTAAGAAAAAACAAAAAACAAAAAACAAAAAAAAAAAACAATTTCCGCTAACTTGTGCCAAAAATAAAAAATCTTCTATGAACTCGCCATGCCCCTCAAAAGTGATCTTTTTATAGCGCCGCAGCGATTTGACAGTATTTTTGAAGTGATCAGAAAAAAATAAAATTCTGTCACTGTGGTGGGGCGGACTGAACGCAAGTGTGCGCACAAGATCAGGTCTGATCGGGCGAACACTGCGTTTTTTGTAGAGCCTATAGAACATGTCCTATTCTTGTCCGCAATTGCGGACAAGAAAAGGCATTTTCTATATAGTTCTGGCAATGTGCGGATCCGCAAAATGCGGAAAGCACATTGCCGGTGTCCGTGTTTTGCGGATCCGCGGTGTCCGTGTTTTGCGGATCCGCAAAACACATATGAACGTCTGAATGGAGCCTTACAGGGGGGTGATCAATGACAGGGGGGTGATCAGGGAGTCTATATGGGGTGATCACCCCCCTGTAAGGCTCCATTCAGACGTCCGTATGTGTTTTGCGGATCCGTGGATCCGCAAAACACATACGGACGTCTGAATGGAGCCTTACAGGGGGGTGATCAATGACAGGGGGGTGATCAGGGGGTCTATATGGGGTGATCACCCCCCTGTCATTGATCACCCCCCTGTAAGGCTCCATTCAGACGTCCGTATGTGTTTTGCGGATCCGCGGATCCGCAAAACACATACGGACGTCTGAATGGAGCCTTACCCGGGGGTGATCAATGACAGGGGGTGATCAGGGAGTCTAATATGGGGTGATCAGGGGTTAATAAGTGACGGGGGGGTGTAGTGGAGTGGTGCTTGGTGCTACTTACAGAGCTGCCTGTGTCCTCTGGTGGTCGATCCAAGCAAAAGGGACCACCAGAGGACCAGGTAGCAGGTATATTACACGCTGTTAACAAAACAGCGTCTAATATACCTTTTTGGGGTTAAAAAAATCGCATCTACAGCCTGCCAGCGAATGATCGCCGCTGGCAGGCTGTAGATGTACTCGTTTACCTCCCGATCCTGTGAACGCGCGCTCCTGTTTGCGCGCGTTCACAGGAAATCTCGCGTCTTGCGAGATGACGCGCCGATGCGTCCAGGAGGAACAGATCGACCGCCCACAGGACGCAATCCTGCGTTAGGCGGTCCTGAGGCGGTTAATATTGTTTTTGTAAAAATTGATGTATAATCATGTAATCACTTTGTAAAGTATGTATCAACTTTATTCTTTCTTGTACACTGCTCAAAAAAATAAAGGGAACACTTAAACAACACAATGTAACTCCAAGTCAATCACACTTCTGTGAAATCAAACTGTCCACTTAGGAAGCAACACTGAGTGACAATCAATTTCACATGCTGTTGTGCAAATGGGATAGACAACAGGTGGAAATTATAGGCAATTAGCAAGACACCCCCAATAAAGGAGTGGTTCTGCAGGTAGTGACCACAGACCACTTCTCAGTTCCTATGCTTCCTGGCTGATGTTTTGGTCACTTTTGAATGCTGGCGGTGCTTTCACTCTCGTGGTAGCATGAGACGGAGTCTACAACCCACACAAGTGGCTCAGGTAGTGCAGCTTATCCAGAATGGCACATCAATGCGAGCTGTGGCAAGAAGGTTTGCTTTGTCTGTCAGCGTAGTGTCCAGAGCATGGAGGCGCTACCAGGAGACAGGCCAGTACATCAGGAGACGTGGAGAAGGCCGTAGGAGGGCAACAACCCAGCAGCAGGACCACTACCTCCGCCTTTGTGCAAGGAGGAACAGGAGGAGCACTGCCAGAGCCCTGCAAAATGACCTCCAGCAGGGCACAAATGTGCATGTGTCTGCTCAAACGGACTCCATGAGGGTGATATGAGGGCCCGACGTCCACAGGTGGGGGTTGTGCTTACAGCCCAACACCGTGCAGGACGTTTGGCATTTGCCAGAGAACACCAAGATTGTCAAATTCGCCAGTGGCGCCCTGTGCTCTTCACAGATGAAAGCAGTTTCACACTGAGCACATGTGACAGATGTGACAGAGTCTGGAGACGCCGTGGAGAACGTTCTGCTGCCTGCAACATCATCCAGCATGACCGGTTTGGCATTGGGTCAGTAATGGTGTGGGGTGGCATTTCTTTGGAGGGCCGCACAGCCCTCCATGTGCTCGCCAGAGGTAGCCTGACTGCCATTAGGTACCGAGATGAGATCCTCAGACCCCTTGTGAGACCATATGCTGGTGCGGTTGGCCCTGGGTTCCTCCTAATGCAAGACAATGCTAGACCTCATGTGGCTGGAGTGTGTCAGCAGTTACTGCAAGACGAAGGCATTGATGCTATGGACTTCCCCAGACCTGAATCCAATTGAGCACATCTGGGACATCATGTCTCGCTCTATCCACCAACGTCACGTTGCACCACAGGCACCCTAGGCACTTTTAGTACTTGTGGTCACTGAGGAAGGAGTCCTGCTAACTCCGAAATGCAGCTGGTGTATACAAGTCTCCAAGCTAAGAAGAAAACCGCAGCATACCTTCTGCGCACCGCTTTGGGATTCGCAAAAATATCCAAATACCTACAGCAAAAAGAAACGAAAGTCCTGCCTTGTCTTGCTCAAAAAGACACAAAGGTACGCTGGATTTTAAAGCGGGTCCAACTACCTATTGACCCCGGCGTTAAAGCGGACTGTTTCCTGGCTTACAAACTGTTTTTAAAGCTGATCGGAGGTAAGACCGCATGTGCTGACAACACGTGGGACGCCACGCTAAGCACAGAAAGACAAATACTCCATTGCTGCTAAACAGTGAGTAACTTGTTGCAATCAATCACAGCAAGGCTGTAACTGTTAAACCAAAGTCAAAACAGTGAGAAACGATATACCACAAACCAAGAGGCTGTTATATTCAGTAATCCCTAAAATAGTGGAATCGTTTATATTGAATAAACCGCAGGTATACCGCAGACTATTAAAAGAAACCGCACTCACTATAGATATTTTTTTTTTGGTTGAAATCCAAAACTTTGAACTAGACATTGCATCTAGGACTGAAGTTTGTGATCCAATTACAAACCAATTCATTAGTGTGGTTTTATGTGACATTATTTTAACCAGTGTATTTTATGTTATTTTAGTGTGATTAATTAGGTACCTTGTTATATTAAATAAATTACTTTAATATATTGGCTAGTGTTTTGTGTGAATCCAGATGTAGGTGTGCCCCCTTATTCCTTTGTATGTTCTATATTCTGCATTTTTCACGCAGTGAATGGGGCTTCAGCGAAAAACGCATTGCATCCTCAAGCAAGTGCGGATGCAATGCGTTTTTCACTGATGTTTTTTTTTATCACGCGCTTGAAAAACTCATCAAAACGCATTGCACCTGCACGGAAAAAACTGAACGCAATTGCAGACAAAACTGGCTGAACTTGCTTGCAAAATGGTGCGAGTTTCACTGAATGCACCCTGAACGCATCCGGAACTAATCCGTCACGCTCGTGTGAAAGAGGCCTAATAGAAACTTCCCTTATCCACTGCCCCCTGCACTCTGCATCCAGGGCTAAGGCTAGGTCTGCGCGACATTTTGTCGCACCAATGTCGTACAACAATTTTGATAATGGTAGTCTATGGTGTCGCTCTGCGAGATGGATTTTTCTGTGACTGTCGCAGTCGCAGCATGTCGCAGTGCAAGACCATAGACTACCATTATAAAAATTGTCGCACGACAAATGTTGCAGTGTAGTTGTGCCCTATATATCTGCATATACTAGATTTGTGCTATGTAGCCTACTGCACATGTACCAGTATATCCTCCTGTATGCACAATGGCCAGCGAGACAGCTGACTAGGTAAGGTATACAGTCATTGATTAGTTGGCAAGGTGCCCCACCCCCACCCCCGGAAACATACTGCTATGCGTGCCGAATGCACTATATTTATAGGCAAGTGGCCATCCCTCTTAGGCCTCCTGCACACGAACGTATTTGTTCCGTTCCGTGCATTGGGGACTGCCGGGACGGATCAACTTGAATGGGTCGGCATCCGTCTGTTCCGCAAAAAGATAGAGCAAGTTCTATCTTTTTGCGGAACGGAAGTACAGAACAGAACCCCATGGAAGCACTCTGTAGTGTTCCGTTCCGTGCTTCCGTTCCACATCTCCGGATTTGCGGACCCATTCAAGTCAATGGTTCTGCATCCGTGATGCGGAATGCACGCGGAACGGTGCCCGTGTATTGCGGGTCCGCAATACGGCAACGGGACACCTACGGTCGTGTGCAGGAGGCCTTAATGGTTACGATGGTCTCACAAGAGGCAACCAGCTTGCTGATTACAAGTCTCTTTAGAAGCAACAGGCTTACTCTCTCTCTGGTGATGAGCTCTACTCTGTGACCCAGAAGCATGTGCTTCCCTGGTAGGAACTCCTCCACCTGGCTGAGATCGGGGAACGCATTCATTGCTGTAATAAGCCACAGCCTGTACTAGGCTTCTAGGCTTATTACTTCAGTATTAAAATTCAGGCCAGCAGGTGGCAGCACTGAATTGTAATTATTATTATTTATTATTAAAGCGCCATTCATTCCATAGCGCTGTACATATGAGAAGAGGTATACATACATACATAATACAGACAATTGCACTAATCATAAACAAGACGAGTTACAAACTGGTACAGAAGGAGAGAGGGCGCTGCCCGTGAGGGCTTACAATCTACATGGTATGGGAGAAGGACACAGTAGGTGCGGGTGAAGTTGGTCATGGCGGTATTGAGGCAGCAGGGTCACTGGTTGTAGGCTTGTCTGAAGAGGTGGGTTTTCAGGTTTCTTTTGGAGGATTCCACTGTAGGTGAGAGTCTGATATGTTGGGGTAGCGAGTTCCAGAGTATGGGGGATGCACGGGAGAAATCTTGGAGGCGATTGTGGGAAGAGGTGATAAGAGGAGAGGAGAGAAGGTCTTGTGAGGATCGGAGAGTGCGTGTGGGGATGTATCGGGAAAGTAGCTCAGAGATGTAGGGAGGGGACAGGTTATGGACGGCCTTGTATGTATTTGTTAGTACTTTGAAGTGAATTCGCTGGGCAATGGGGAGCCAGTGAAGGGATTGGCAGAGGGGAGAGGCAGAGGAGTAATAGGGTGAGGGGTGGATTAGTCGGGCAGCAGAGTTGAGGATAGATTGGAGGGGTGCGAGAGTGCTAGATGGAAGGCCACAGAGGAGAGTGTTGCAGTAGTCTAGGCGGGAGATGATGAGGGCATGTACAAGCATTTTCGCAGATTCAAAGTTAAGGAAAGCACGGATGCGGGAGATGTTTTTGAGTTGGAGGCGGCAGGTGGTGGAAAGAGCTTGGATGTGCGGTCGGAAGAAAAGGGCAGAATCCAAGGTCACTCCAAGGCAGCGGACTTGGTTGACCGGGGAGAGTGTGCAGCCATTGATTGTGATAGATAGGTCTGTTGGGGGGGGGGGGGGGGGGGGACTGAACAAGATGGGGGAAAGAGGATGAATTCTGTTTTATCCATGTTAAGTTTTAGAAAGCGAGAGGAGAAGAAGGATGATATAGAAGATAGACATTGTAATATATATCGATCTTTGTCTAGTGTAATTTATTAAATTCCATTACTTTATATAAATTGCAATCTAATGATTGCATGTTGGGGTCCACTTGGGGGCCAAAAATAAAGTAAAAAAAATAAAGTTTTTAAATATATATTAATTCAAATTACACTTTCCTCAAAATTAAAAGAAAAAAGAAACATTTTAGGCATCGTCACATCCAAAAAAGTCTAATGGTGTAATGGTTTACTCATCCCTTCTTCTCCCCCCAAAAATGTAATAAAAAGTGATCAAAAAGTTATACACACTCCAAAATTGTATCAATAAAAACTACAGATTGTCCCGCAAAAAATAAATCCTCACACAGCTCCATAGACATGTATGGCTACTTTCACACTAGCGTTTTTAATTCCGCTATTGAGATCTGTCATAGGATCTCAATAGCGGAAGAAAACACTTCATTTTTGACCCCATTTATTGTCAATGCGGACAAAGCTGAACTGAACTCAACAAAACGGAATGCACTAAAATGCATTCCATTCCGTTTGGTTGCGCTCCCATCGCGGACAGAATAATGCTGCAAGCAGCGGTTTTCTATCCGCGATGTGGTGCGGAGCAAGACGGATCCGTCCTGACACACAATGTAAGTAAAAGGGGACGGATCCGTTTTCTCTGACACAATAGAAAATGGATCCGTCCCCCATTGACTTTCAATGGTGTTCATGACGGACGCATGCGGTTGTATTATTGTAACAGAATCGTTTTTTCAGATACATGACGGATCTGCAAAAAACGCTAGTGTGAAAGTAGCCTACAAAAGTTATGGAGGTCAGATTAAATAAAAAAATAAATTACTTTTTTCTTTTTATTTAAGTTTTTATTTTTATTTTTAATTAAAACAGAAGAAAAACGATATAACTGTAGTATTGTAAGAATGAAGGGAACTGGTCCGTTTTACCGCATAGTGAACGCCATAAAATCAAAACTGTGGTGGAATTACATTTGCTATGTGAACAGAAAAATAAAAAAGTTATGTACTCACTTCCCCGCCCCAGCACTAGGTGTCGCTGTCAGCCCTGAGTTCACATCTCGTTCGTTCCATAGCCTTTTCTCAGATTCCGGCTCCAACCTGCGCTGGCCACGTCACGCTGCCTCTTTCCCCGGAAGTGACGACACCAAGCGGCTAGTCCAATCGTGCCTGAGCGTGTGTGAAGCCTTGGAGTTCCCTGTATGGCACTGGCATGGTAGCGGGGCTGAGGTGCCGGTGTCAGTGAGCGGCGGACATGTCCGTGCTGTACGTGCTGACCTGGCGCCTCCTGCACCTGCTGCTCGGCGTCCAGCGGGCACTGCTGGCATGGCTCCGACTGTGGCACTGGAGAGTGTGGCGTGCAGCCGGTGCCCTCCTCTTGCCCCCTGATATCGCCTACCAAGAGCGGGGGCCTCTGGTTGACTGTAAGTTCCCCCGGCGCGAGGCCCAGTGCCAGTGTGTGCGCTGTGACTGTGCCAACCTGCAGCGGGACCGGGCACAGCTCAGCAAGGTGCCCCTACACATCGGACTGCTGATCAGCGAGGAGCACGAGAGCTACACGGACGTGGCCAGCCTGGTGCTGTGGTGCATGGCACTGGGCATCTCCTATGTCAGCGTCTATGACCCGCAAGGTAACCATGGTGACGGGTGACTTCTACGTCATAACAACCCTTATCTGTAGTCATTCATTGGTGTGTGACCTCAGCTGCTCACGTGATCTGTAGGAATCCATGGGTTGGGGGGCACTACACCTAAATCTACAGCTTCCTCTTCAAATCCATTTCAGGATAGGAGTACCCTTCTGGATGTATGATGCCTGCGCTTTGCCAGATATGAAGCATATTACACGTGGATCTGCCATGGTGCAGGAGACCCCACATTCTCAGCAGTCACTTGTTGATAGACGCAGTTGAGGCATTGTTTTCTCAGAGTGCGTCTTGCGCTGTAGGGTCTCTGTAGTTGACGCTGCATGTTTTGTGGTTTGAGGGTGACATTATCTGGTTGTTTGACTTGTGACTAGTGTTGAGCGAACTTGTGTTTTAAGTTCGGCGTCTAAAGTTCGAGTTCAGGTTATCGAAGTATCCTGTGGTCCGTGGTAGCGGAATCCATAACGGGATACTTCGATAACCCGAACTTTAGACGCCGAACTTAAAACACAAGTTCGCTTAACACTACTTGTTACCACCACCTCTGAGCTGGTTCAGACCTCCGTTCAGTGCGTTTAGATTCCAGCTTTTGTTTTTTACTTGCCACCCAGGCTGTGGTACTCTTCTGCTCCCGGGCTGTCAACTTCTGCATGGATGGGGTCACGTGTGCCGCTGCAGCCAATGACTGGCGTCAGTAGTGATGTGACTTTAGAAGTGAAGTACTGCTGAGGCCAGCCATTGGTCAGGTGTAGAGACCCAGGTAGCCACAATGCTTGTATGGATAACTCCACAGGTACAGCTGGTTGTGGCAAATGTAAAGGGGTTGTCCTGCCTGTAGCTGAAAACCCCCAATGGTCCTAAACCTGTGCCCCATGAAAAGAAGAAAACAGGCTCACCTGTCTGCAATCCTGCCGTGCCCACTGACCTTCCAGTTACAGCAGTGATGTGACCACTGAGGACTCTTATTGGCTCCAGTGGTCACGGGACCAAGCCTACATTTAGTTTGAAGTGGAGTGTGTGTATATGTATGATATATATATATATTGAAGGGACATGTATCACACATCTTGGGGCAAGTGCTCACCTGTCTGTGCTCATCATTCACATGCAGTCACTGCTGAGGTCATTGACTAGCCGGCAGCTGTGACGGCAGGGACTGGAAGCAGTCAGTATGGCAGCTCAGATGTGGACCAGCAGGTGAGGTTCTTTTGCCTCGTTTGAACCCCTCCTTTCCCCCTGCCCATGGATTCTCTGTCCTGAAGAACACCACTAACTAAACACATGCCTAATAGGGGGTCCTAGCACCTTACCACAGTGCTCCTGCTGAGGTACATAGCCACAGGTTCCATTCATGGTCCTAGTTCCAGAGGCTGCAGGGAACAGCTGCTCAGTGGGGGTGCCTGCTGTCAGATATGAATGACCTGTCCTGAGGAGAAGTCATCAATATCAGGAGCCTGGAAAACCCCTTTAGGATGTAGCAGCACGTTGCTGTGATTGCAGCCCTGGCCTTATGGAGATTTCTTGTTATGCCTGGGACCTCCACAGATTATGGGTTACCCATGATAACGTTGGTAAAGTCTAGGAGCTGCTGAGCAGGAGATAACCTTTGACTAGTTCTTGGTAGACCCGCTCTCCAGTGTGATGACCAGGCAGTTCCATGGATTTTCAGCTGATGTGAACTCTGCCTTGTGCTGGGGTTGGTGGTGTTACACAATAGCAGACACCGTGATGAAGGGTTTGGCCATGTGCCAGGGTCACATCCTGTATTCTGAGCGCTGTGCCAACTGAGATTTTTCGGCCAAGAGCTGCTTCTGACTTCCTTGGAGCTTCCTTCAGGAAAGTACAGCTGCTGAGGTTCTCCACCTCTACATAGCTCTAAAGGGTTATTCCACGAAAAACATTTCCCCCCTATTCTAGTGACCAGTGGGGCCCTCAGCGATTATCTACAGGTGATAAATGTTTTTCTTAGCATAGCCCCTTTAAAGGGAACCTGTCACGTGGATTTTGGGTATAGAGCTGAGGACATGGGTTGCTAGATGGCCGCTAGCACATCCGCAGTACCCAGTCCCCATAGCTCTGTGTGCTTTTATTGTGTACAAAAACCGATTTGATACATATGCAAATTAACCTGAGATGAGTCAGAGCTTGAAAATATGACTCTTCTCTGGTCACATAAGTAAGATATGACTCTTTTATGCTAATTTGCATATGTATCAATCAGGTTTTTTTACGCAATAAAAGCACACAGAGCTATGGGGACTGGGTATTACAGATGTGCTAGCGGTGATCTAGCAACCCATGTCCTCAGTTCTATACACAAAATCCCGGTGACAGGTTCCCTTTAAAGAGGACCTTTCAACATCTGTGTAAGTAACTTCTGTCACTCCCCATGTGATAACGTTGCTGAAGCATCTTTACATATAACTCAAGTTGATCTGTTCCTCTGTTACTGCTACTAGAAGTTTATTTTTTTTATCTGCCACTGGCTATTACCAGCTGGGGCTGTGTCCCTGCACAGTCTGACACTATCCAATCAGTGCTGCCAGGGTGTGATTCTGCAGGGACACCACCCCAACTGGTAACTCCCAATTGCAGATGTCTCAAAGTTCTAGTAGCAATACCTGAGGAACAGAACAACATATGAAGAGATGCTCCAGAATTGTTATGGCGTGGGGAATAAAGTTATTTAGTAAAAAGAACATGTCAGGAGTGGTGATGGGTCAGCCTTAAAGGGTTTCTACCACCAGAAATACTGTTATGTAGCTGACTGACATTAGCGATGCGCTAATGTCAGCACTACATAACAGTGTGTTTCTAACATTAGTCCCTGCAGCAGTTTTTGTTAAAAAAGCACTTTTATAGATATGCTAATGAGCCTCTAGGTGCTATGTGGGCGTAAAATCAGCACCTGGAGGCTCCGTCTACTCACGCTTTATCCCGCCCAGGTCCAGTGTTGTGCCCGCCCAGCTCCTCTTGATTGATGCCACTGTTCCCTGCATCGTTGGCGAAATCCCGCGCCTGCGCTGTTCACTTCTGTCTTCGGCGCAGGCGCAGTGAGTGAATGCCGCTCTCCTGATGCCGGCTTCCTCACTGTGACGTAGTCGGCGCAGGCGCAGTGAGGAATCCGGCACCAGGAGCGCATCATTCACTCACTGCGCCCAAGACAGAAGTGAACGGCGCAGGTGCGGGATTTCGCCAACGATGCAGGGAACAGTGGCATCAATCAAGAGGAGCTGGGCGGGCAGAACACTGGACCTGGGCGGGATAAAGCGTGAGTGGACAGAGCCTCCAGGTGCTAATTTTACGCCCACATAGCACCTAGAGGATCATTAGCACATAATAAGTGTTTTTTTTTTAACAAAAACGGCTGCAGGGACTGTTAGAAACATACTGTTATGTAGTGCTGACATTAGCGCATCACTAATGTCAGTCAGCTACATAACAGTATTTCTGGTGGTAGAAGCCCTTTAAGCTGCTGATTACAAATTGACAATCCTTATCATATTGAGGCATGTTCTATCTTTTTGCAATGCGGAGGCTTGGATGGAAAGCCCACAGAAGCGCTTCGTAGTGCTTCCATCCGTGCCTTCGGTCCGGAAATGATAGGCGAAGTCCTATCTTTGGACGTATGTTGCGCATGACGGGCCCATTCAAGTCAAGTCATCTGCACCACAGAGTGCACACAGCACTTGGGGCTTTTTAAAGGGAACCTGTCATCAACTTTATGGTGACCTCACTGAGGGCAGCATAAAATAGTGACAGAAATGCTGATGTCAGCGGTGTGTCACTCATCAGCTAAAGTAAGTGGTTGGCGAGAACCAGCATCATAACCATTGCAGCCCAGGCCTGGAGAAGAGTCACATCTACCTGAGAAGAGTCATGGGTATTCCTAATCTCCTGCTCTCTCACCCACCTACTGATGATTGGCTGTTCTCTCCTAGAGAGAAAGGGAGAAAACTAGGTAGAAGACTGTCAGTCATCAGCAGGAATATATGAATAACCAGGACTCTTCTCAGGTGGCCGGGACTCTTTTCCAGGCCCAGTCTGCAATGATTGTGATGTTGGTTCTCGGCAACCACTTACTTTTAACTAATAAATGACAGACCACTGAAATCAACTCGCCTGTCTCTACTTTATGCTGCCGTTAGTATGGGTAGCATAACGTTGATGACTGGTTCCCTTTAATTTTCAAGCTGCCCCCTCTTCCCTGTGAGCTCTCAGAGCTGCACATTTATTCCGACTGACTGTTTAGACGCTGGTCTTACTAAAGCTCTATACCAGGCGGTGGATCCGCCGGAGTAATAGAGGCGCCAGCTTCCTAGCTGTCTTACATTTAGACCATTTTCTAGCAGCCCATCCCCTCCCCCCCTACACCACGCCCACAATTTTAGATATGGCGTAAGCGAGGAGAAGTCACAGATTGCAGCGCAATTGCGCAACTAACCTTTGCATCCTAATATGCACCTAAATTACGCCTAGTATTTCATCTTATTAAATGACCCCCATAGTTCTGGACTGCTAAGGTTATACTCGTGAGTCTTCTCCATTCTGTGTGTGAGCTCAGCAGTCCAGAATGTGCATTTCAGGGGAATGTCGAGGGGGCTTGGTGGGCAATTGAAAATGAAAAATGCAGATCTGCAGTGCTACTCATGTACTACTCCAAAATCATGGTGACAGATTCCTTTTAAACGTCATGGACAAGCCTCCTAATTGGCTGAAATAAAAAACTGTTATACTTGCCCCTTTTCTCCAGCGCTGGTCCCGTTCTCCTGCCCTGGCAGCAGTGATATTTGGGTATGTGGGACTTGACCACTGCAGCCAATCGCTGTCCTCAGTGGTCGGCTGCAGTGGTCACATGACATTGGAAGGAGGACTACACCAGCGCTGGAGAAAGGTGCGAGTATAACATTTTTATTTTAGCCCTTTATGAGGTTTGTCCAAGACTGGTGACCCCATTAATGTAGTTGTGGGTGTGATCATTCATGCTGGATGACACTTCAGACAGGATTTCAAGAATCTGCGTGGAGAAAAAAGTGACTGCTCTTAGTCCCAGAATCGGCACCACTTTTCTCTAGGTGTTGTCTGGTATGAGGTTGATAAAGATGAACCTCTAGCTGGTTTCTGCACTACCTCTGTACTGGTTTGTCCTTCACAAGTTACTTTCCTATGCCACCCCTTGTCATGTTAGGAGCTGACATTCTTCGCATTGACTTCAGCTTGTTCTGACTGAATTTCTCTCTGTTTAATAGCAA